>NC_056463.1:35891560-36549313 GCF_008729295.1 Plectropomus leopardus
GAGGAAAAGGGCAGCTCAGACCAACAGCAAACATATACACAGGTTTTACAAGACAGAGAGCTCACAACACTGATTAGGCAATAATCTGCTCCATAATCAAGTATTAAATACTAATTTCTATTATCTCTAAAAAAAATCACTCAAATATAGTCAAATAGGCTTATGTGAAATTCCTTTAGGTACTGTGATTACTGTTAGTGGGAGGTGACATGATGCATGACATGACCTTCCCTAATCTTTCTCTTACATATTGCTGCTTCATGCATTTCAACAATACTGAAATACCCTGAGTATTTTATCTACAATTATTGCCATTTCTTGTGGCTATGGTAATTAAAAACATTAAACCTTGTGTTTCACACAGATACTTTATCTCTGTTGGGCAGTGCCACTGTATAAGGCTTAGTTAGGTAACTAGAAAACAAGAGAGAGAGAAAAAAAGGTGGTATCTGGAGATGTGATCTGGATAATAACGTGAGCATTTGCATTTCTACACGTCTTTAATAAGCATGCAACCCCCCCCCCCCCCCCATATCTTGATTCTGCACACTAATGCCTTAATGATGTAAATTAAGTAGGGGGAACTGACAGACTTTCAACGTACTTCTCAGGGCAAGAGTAGTGATGGCGGATACTCTCAGGGGATGGCTGTATTATACAATACTACTTTTTAGTAGCCTCTCTAACTAGGCAAATGTTACTTACATCTCTTTTTGACCAAATACTGTACTTACAGATGCTGAGGAGCCATAGAAACTACTGCATCTCTTTTTGAACTGTGCAGTTTAGACCAATTAGTCAATAGCAGATTAAAAAATTATGCAGGCCTTGGAGATGACATTATTACAAGGTCTGACCCATATGGAAATCAGTGTCAAAATCTATATGTGAATGCTCTGTTTTTTTAAACCATTACCCCCAAAATCCCCAAAAGCCCATAAATCAAGAAATAGAAATACAACATAATTTATTGAGCATCAACATTCATTTTAATCATTCTCAGATAAGGACTAGATTTGTAACTACAACTATTTGACCACCTTTGACACGGTTGCAGATATGCTAGCATGATGTCAAAAGAGTGAGGTAGATTTTAAGTAAGTAAGACTTTAAGTAACAGCTTAGCCGTCGTAAAGTGTTTATGTTTCTAGCTATTGTGGCTTATGTTACTTTGACCTGCATGCTAACAAAATGGCTATTTGTCCGGCTACATTGCCTAAATGATCAGCAAGTCTGTGACACAGAACCTCTTGTTGCTTAGTTTGGCACCAGTCTCCACTGCCACCACACTGCCAGCATAAGCAGCACTGCTCAGGCGTGGCGTGGCTGCTGCTCGGCTGCTGAACTTCTAGAGTAACAGAGTCTCGCCAATTTTTCTAACGTGATGCACGTGTTCTTCAGTAGAAAGAACATGGAGTTTTAATGGTCATACAGATTGTTTACCTCTTTTCACTAGTTTTAATGTCTATACCCATCACAGACATTAAGGAATACAGCAGCACCATCGCAACAACACTGTCTGTGTCAACTACTACAAAGCGTGGAAGCCGCAGCAGCTAGGCAAGGTTGCCTTCACATGCTGCTCACGCATGCGGTGTAACATAAATGCTGCATTACTGCTGATATTTCTCATTGAAGCTTTAATATCCAACAATTCAGGAAAGCACTAATTATCACATAGACGGAAACAACAACACAGATTCAATGGTTTTTTGTTGTTTTTTTTAACTGTAACTTGGGTATGTTTCAAAGTTTCTACACTAAAATTGCAAAAAAAAAAATATTTTTTATGCAACGTGATTAAGTGATCCTTATCTAACATGAAGTGATTACACTGTACAGGAGTTAGAATGGGCTGAAATGCCAGGTTTTTGTTGGGTTTTTTGGCTCCTTTTTGTCAAAATCACTTCACTATTTCTGTAAATCACTTTAAAGACATTAAGGAGTCTCGAGTGATTGATATTGAGCATTGAAAATAGAACATTTCAGACAGCAGTATAGAATAATTGTTTGGAAGATCAAGAAGTCACAGAAAACAATATTAAAAATGAGGCTTTCATTTGTCTGTAGTACTTCCTTGAATTGTCCTTCAATTGGTGCTTGAAATAAAATAATACATACACAAGCTTGCATCACAGAGTGAGTATACTGTCACTCTCTGATGCAAGCCTTTTCACTATGCTATTTCACAAAGCCACAGAGACACATTGACTCACTACTGTATGTGATCCACTTCTTTTCACAACCTAATGTCAAGAGCACAGCTGACACTCTGGGGACTGACACTTTGAACCTGCATTTGTACAGCGCTGGCTGAGCCTCGGCCTACTGTGTGTCTGATCTGGTGTAAGCCTATTCACAGACTTCTGTATTCTCAGACTGAGACTGCTCAGGAATGTCTGGTTATTATCTCATTTAAGCTCACTTCACTTACTGTACAATCACATGTATCTCATAATTATCAAATGAAACTGTATTTACATAGAGAGATGTTCAATTGCAATGAAGAGATGGTTAACTGGCTCAGTTCTCTAATAAGCTACACCTGTTCATCCTTGAGGGTCACAGGGGGTTCGAGCTGATCCCAGCACACAATGCTTGTATTTCCATTCAATTGTCAAGAGAATTTCAACTTTTAAAATGCTGCAAGAAACAGATGTGTATTTGATGCATTTCAATCAACTGGTGAAAAATACTAAGCTCAGAAGTTGGTGGTAAAGGTACTGCTTTAGGCACTGCTAATCTGCCAGAAACGATGGCAAAAACCACCTGAAACGAGCGTACAAACCTTGTTGCACAATTTAGTACATTAATTCTGCTGTTTCCATATATGTCCTTTTAGTACAAAACTTCAAATTGTGCATAAGAATACGTTCATGGAAACAGTTTGGCAAGAGGCAGGGTACACCCTAGACCACTGGTTCCCAACTGGTCTAGCCACAGGGTCCATGATTTAAAGGTCCACACAGTCAATAAATTACAATATATTTAATTCTATTTCATAAAATGCAAACAACGCATTGGCGAAGACTACAAAGAAATAAAACTATTGCCACGAGTAAACAGAATGCATTTCAAAATAAAAGCTCTGGAAATTCAATGTAGTTCACAATAACTACATTTTGTTTTTTGTTTTTTTCTTTTTTGGTACAAACTGGACACCTTCATAAATCTCTTGCAGTTTATTCAGAATGGACCTGTGACCCACCAGTTAGGAAGCACTACCCTTAACAGGTCACCATTGTGCGCCCTCTAAGAGCCGACAGTTACCATTGATCAGTGTCGGGCCGTCACTGAGCAACTGTTGCCCTAGATTTTGCAGTGTGTCCCAGAACATTTGCCCTCATCAGTCCTCGTCTGCTTTTTTCATACACATATTGATCCAGGGTCAGTGATGACGGAGCCTTTCTGTGACTAAAATCACTCTGTGATCGCTAATGTGCGGTTCAGCTCTGTTCACGAAAGGAAAAACGGAAGTGAGGAAAACAAACTGCCAAATTCAAGAGCAAATAAAATCGAAATAAACTTCATATATGTTGTACATTCTTTTGCTATTTATCTTACCATTGAGCTCTTTGGCAAAAACATTCCATAATGTTATCTTTTCACTGGCACATGATAAAAAGCATTTGTTCTTTCAGCATCCAGTTTGTATTGTTTATGTGCTAACTGGCTAACTAGCATCTTGAATCCGTCCCGTCAATCTTCCAGTTAACCTTTTTAAAAAACGAACACAGACAACTGTTGTATGCGGGTATTGAGGTATTTTCTCCCACACAGGTGCAGAATGTATGTTCTAGCTGGCTGCTGGCTGTAGCGATTGCAGTGTGTTAAAGTGCAACTTTTTGTCCAAGACACAGGTGATGTAAGGTAACCTAATAGCTGGCCATTGTTGCCACTTATGTTATTGTGTCTGGGTCTTTGAATGACTCTGGTAAGATTAAACTGATTCCTCCTCCTGAGGCCACTTTTACACCTTGTCACAAGTCCCCAACATACTTCCTTGCCCAAGCCTTTCTGTTGATAATTCAGTGGAGGTTAAGCATGCAGCTGGACTCTCGTGGAGGAGATCTTTGCCAAAGTTGCTAATATTGTTTTTTTTAAGGATCCTGCAACCCAGCTGGTGGTGGTGTGAAGGCAGAACAGAAGGCAAGAGAAGAGAGGAGTAAACATATAGATTTAACTCAAACAAAATGAAACTTTATCAACTTTGAGGGTTTATGGACATAGAGTCCCTCAAGCCTGGTGGAGTATTTGAAGCCAAGTGGATTGGTGTGGTTAGGACAGAGAAACTCAGCGAGTGGCACTTTATTTCTTTTTTTATTTTACTGGTCCCCTTTTCTTAAGCCCATAGAGGCTAATAGCTGCCAGGACAGCGAACTACAAAGACTGACCCAACGTCCTGTGGAGGGGACGGACAGTTTATTAATGTTTTAGTTGCATGATTCTTGGCGTAAAGCAAGAAGGGTAAAAAAAAATGAAAAGAAAAAAACTGTGATGATAAAACACTGAATTAATTAGCCACTTTAATTGTGTGTTCTCCAACTCCTATTCTCTGCGGGCATAATTAAGATGTGTTTATTTGGACACAGTTTGCTCTTCAAGGAGGTAACACAGCTAATTGGTATTATACTCAAGTCACGCGTACATTGCAATTATATCAACTAGCTGTTGCTGCAGAAGCTACTGTGTAGTGCTGGCATCTCCAATTACTGATTTAAAAGATAAAAATGAGGACATATTTTAATGGATTTGTAAATGCAATAACATTTAAGGGGGGGGTTAGTTGTGTGTTGTCTCTTGGGAGGAGGGAGGGGGTGTTAAATTCAATTGGCTCTTTCACCCACAATGCACTCCCCCAATTGGTTCCACTGATTCTTTCAATGAGGAAGCTTGGGTGGGTGGGATTAGAAACTGGTTCATTTTCTACCTGATGATGTTGCATAATTATACCCTTCATTAACAGATTAGGCCCAGAACACCATGAGGCATTTTTTTTTCTCAGACATTCTGCCACACGAAACCGTAGCCACACTGTGATTAGTTAAGCCCAGTGTGACACCTCTGCTCATGTTTTACCGCAGATAATAACAAATCTACTTTTTACTTTCCTTCCATCTGTTTTCATGAAATCATAAACATTTCTACGGTTTATTAAAAACCTTAAGTTGTTTCAGGTGGGTGACATGTTTTTTTAGGAATAAGCTGTTATTCAAAGACAGGAGAGGATTTATAGAAAAGGAGCACACTGTGGGACTTACTAAATAAAAAGGACATTAGTGAAGTCACAGTGAAACAGCAGTTAGACAGGGAACAAAACTCTCCGTGTACAGCCGGTGTGATTGTCTTGAGACACAGGGACAGCTGTAGGACTGGTAGATTATCCTTTTTAAGAAATTTAGTCTGCTGGATAGAAGTTAGTTATCTAAGTTAGTTTATTGAGATAAAATTGTGTAATCTGTAATTCTATTAACTATTCTAGGCTCCTTGATGTTTTTGTAAATGTTATTTTGTATGTATTGTTACACTGATTATGATAAGTCATGAAATCTTTGCTGTTTTTTGATGTTTTGTAAATATTGGAATTATGCTCACTTAAAAAAAAAATGTTATTCATACAGTTTGAAAAAATTGAAAAATAAGAGAAAAAAGACGTTACTGATGTGATTCATGTATTCATGTGATTTGTGTATTTACTATACCTGTGAATACTCTTGTAATTTCACTGAGTGAACCTTAAGAAGCTACAGGTGAAACGCGTTGCTCGCTCTTAATTTTCAGTCTACGGCGGTCAATTTGGCCAGATCTATGGAAATATTGGTCACTGCCTCTCCAAAGGCTTTGTTGTCATTGGATCATGAGCCAATGAGTTTTGGGACTGGGCAGCTTCAGCAGGCAGTAGGCTGACAACAAAGGCCAGTCAGGTTGATCTTGTTCACCTGGGCCTTCGGTGCTCTAAAGGTTTGTCCATTTCTTTACTGTCTCTCCATTCCTACAGCAGACATCCGTCCTTCATCATTGCCTTTTGGCTATGTACCTTTGTGTTGAAGGCACACACATCCATGCACTGCTTTTATTGCTGACATTGTTGATCTACACACATTTTCTTTTGTTTTGTGTTCATATCACTTTCACAAATTGCTTTGTTTTAAACCTCTTGTGTAGACTCCCAGCGTGCCCCATATTCCTTGAGCCAGTTTGTGACAAAGAAAGTCTTTGTAGCTCTCATCTCTGCTTTCTAAAAATGTATATGTCTACATTTAACTTCACCCAATAGAAAATAAGGTATAGCCAGTTAGCTTGGTCACTAACAGTGGAAATTTGACCCCCCCCCCTCCCCCCTCCCAAAGTGTAGCAGAGTTCACCAAACTTAAATTCGTTGAAGTTAGAATTTCTGGTTGTAAAGAGGTCTAAATAGCATTATTAGATGTGCAGGGTTAAGGGCTGTCAACGCCTGCAACAGATGACCTCTACTGTTCTGTAAACAGTGATGCTTAGCTCGCTATTTATTTTTGTGATCAAGTGTTTTTATTATTTTCGGTGTGCATACAATAAACTGAAAGTATCATTTTAACAACCTTCCTTATCTACTAATGACATTTTAGGTATCTTTCTGTGTAAGCTCTTTAAGCCATTCCTGTGATCAAATGCACATGGTGGGATGAAGCAGCATGGTCGTTATGTTTACACAACAGATCATGGCAACCAATGCAAAATATAACGATGGTTAGCATTAGGGAACTAAATTGAGGATGGTTAGGTTTTGGCAAAAGAGGCACATTAAGGTGTAGGGAAAAAAAACCTCACATCCACACCAGAAGCAAACTCTGGACTCCCTCATGAGGTCAGCTGTTTGTGGGACCCATCCACCACCACTCCCGCCCCATGAGCGCACTTGCGCTCCTCATATTACATTTTCACCAGCAGCATTATTGCCTGACGCTATCCTTTGGCATATCATGCTCATGCATCTGGTTCTGTACAGCCATGTTCTGGATGGATGTGGAAGGTGACTTTTGGCAGCATGCTGAAAGGACTGACAGAGCAGATGTATTTGACAAGTTTGGAGAGAGAACAGGCTGCACTTTCCTTGTCATTATAATTGTGATGCGTCATCCACTTAAGTAAGAAGCACTTTTAAAACTATAGTAATTGTTCTTGGTGTGGACCACCCCTTTGTCACCCTAAATTACATTTGATATTTTGTGATTTGATATTAGATATTTGAATATACTGTATACATCACCGGGTTCAGAATGTGTCCTCAAAAATATTAAATATTTTATAATTTGAGAAAAGGGCATTTTGATAAATATAAACACTTCATAATTATTTGTTCAAGCACATATTTGGTAGAAACCCAGAGACAACTGGCTAATTAAGCAGGACTCAAGATTACAATGTGTCTGTCTCTCCCTGATCTCAATTGACCTCTATCCACTTTCACCAATGACAACAGCCTTGATCACACACTCCCCACGTACGCACACAGCTCTTTTCTCCTCCAGCTACAGCGGTAATTGACACAAATAATACAGTCACAGCGTCACAATAGAGACAAATAAGCCAACTAATTAGAGCACAAATCCCACCGAAATATCTGCTGAAGAGATAATTTGTCAAGGCACAAAATACTTCTTGTCATTTGCCGCTGTTGGCTTGAAAACAAGTTTTTTAGCTTTTGTTGCCGAAATGTGTTTTGACTTCCCCTTGATCACATGTCGCACCATCTTCAATCACAGAGCAGTTAAAAATACAATTAGGTGGAGAGTGGGGAATTGGAAGCAGAAGTTCCCATGCAGGGGGAGGTTTTGCTTCAAAACAGATTACCGGTAGTGAGATTTGATTTCTGAAAGCCAAGAACCTCAGCCGCTGCCTGCAAAGTGATTGAGCCTTTGGTATCTATAAACAATACTTTTCAGCAACCCCCCAAAGGTTTTATTATGTTCAGAAGAATCAAAGTGTTAAGACAGGCTTTAAGAGCTTTAGTGGTGCTGCGTTTGAGAGTTATGTGAGAGTTCTAATTTGCTGGATAGTTGCAGTTTCTCTTGATGTTCGTACAGTACGGGTAATTTAGTCTTCTGAGACAATATTAAAAGAAGCAACACACTGATTTATTATGAGAATTGGAAAAGGAAAAAAAAAACCCTCTCTAGAGCGTAGTGTGTAATGTATTGACAAAATTACAAGGGTTCCGCTTGAAGAAGGGATTTCTGTTTGATTGATCTTTGCTTTTGAAAGTCTGATTTTAACACAGCTTTTTTGTTGCACACCGAAGGCTGTGCAATGTGAGAAAAAAACAGGGCTTATTAGATATATTTTCAAATGCTTGGAAAGTTATTTCTGAACTGACTGCAAGTGCATGAATAAATAGAGCGTAAGTAGCCCATAGAGGTCAATTGAACCAATGGCGTGCTGGGAAGATGCATCTCTGTGTTCTGAACACGGTTGGGGGATTGCAGCACCATAGTGAAACAGTGATTCTTTCACTTTAAAAATGGATCTAGTCCTCCTCTTGAGACTCTTTTGAATATTTAATGAAAATTTAATATCACAGACTTTTTTTTTTTAACTTTCATACAGTTCCAAAAAAACCAACAGTGCAGTCTGAACATCCTGCTGAACATATTTCATATGAAACGACTCAATAGAAAGACATCTGGATAGCGATAGCAACTGTTGAAAGCTTTGAACATCACAGCTCCTTTCTTTGCCTCACATATCTTATGCTTCATCTCCACACAGCCTTTGTCTCGCCATCTCTCGTCAGTTCTTCAGTCGACCCCGCTCCCACCCTGCCCCACCACCAATAGCTTTTCTGGAACATAAATGGCTCCTGCCAATCTGTCTCCACGATGCAGACCAGATGATATGTTTATTACCATAGTAATGAGGAGCCACACTTAGAGAAGACAGGGAAGAATTACGTATTGTTGCCATGGTAACTCATCTATTAGCTGTGAAAAAGTTAGAAATAGTTGTTTGGTTTTTTTACATTAATTTCAAAAACAAAACAATGGAAGAGGGGAGGGCATCTTGCTCGTGATTTATTTATCGGATTTTTTTCAAAACGACTCTTTCTCTTTTCCCCTGTTATTTTTTATTCTCACTCTGACAGTATGAGATTAATTGTACTTAACTGAGATAGCAGAGTATGTGTGCAGAGGCAGTGGTGTGCTTGAAGTTTGAAGACGTCCAAGTGAGGGACAATAAAGATCAACATCACGCCTGGCCCACTCCGCTCTTGAAGAAAAGAGCTTTGCAGGCCCGTTATATGGATCACTCCTTGCACATAATGCTCTTTACTCCTCTTTACAGATAACACCTCTGCTCTTTTTTTTTTTATCTCCTCCTTTCACCCTGTTTCAACTCCACTCACCATTTCTTGTCCTATTCTGATCCTTTCTCAAACACTCCTACTTTGTCTCCTTTCCTCTGATCCCACCTCTCCTCCCATCTTTCATAATCTCCTCTCCTCTTCCATCTCCTTCTCTCCACTTTTCTGTTTTCTCTCTCTTTCTCCTCCTTCCTCTCCCCACTATTGTGCAGCCCTGCCATGCCACATACACACTCCTACTTTTTGCTGATCTTTTTAATCTTCTTAACCCATTTGCATATTCACGCTGTAATTTTCCTCCCAGGTTGCATCTAAATAATACAAATCCAGTCTATATTTGTCAGCTGTGAGACTATCCTATATTTATGAATATAATTGAACACATTCCAGCCGTCAGAAGATGATGCCAAGGGGGGCGTAAGAACAAGGAGTCACATCTGGAGGCCCACTTTTCTCAGCCTCGTTTATTCTCCTCTGAAACCGGAGCATTGCAGCGAGCCAGAGTTCGACGCCTCACAGCTCAGGCCCCATTCATGTATTTTCTTTCACTTTGTTGTTATTTCTTTAATGCTGCTCACTGTTCACGTTTCCATTACCGGCAGAAATATGCTTTCCTTTCTTCTATGTATTGATGTGTGACACTGCCTTCACTTCCACAAGGTTCATTAATTTGATTTCAAGGGTGCTTCAACATAGTCGCCGCATCCTCTCTGTTTCTGTTTCCTTGTGCATCTTCCTCTCTAAGTGGGTCATATTCATAAACCACTTTTAATACTTTATGTGCAGTTATGAATGACAATATTCATCAGTGTGATTAATCAAATAAGTACTGCTTTTCTGATGACATTAGTGATATCAAATGAGATAATGTAAAAATGAAATATTTTCACACCTCGCGCATATGTATCTCTCTTTCTCTCCCTGTATGTGTGTTTGTGAAATCTGAGAGGAGGTGGAGAAGGCATAACCCTCAGAGATTGTGATCTGATGTGTATCCTTTGAAGCTGTGTTCTTGTAGTAACTGTGGATAATTGATCCATGCCTTTGATTCCAGCTCCATGTCTCTCCACAGCTGAAACAGTCATTTCAGGAGTTGTGAGTGAAATCCACCAATTGAAATGAGAGGACCTATTAGAAGCTTTGAAGCAGACGTGATGATCGCCCTCAATAGGAGCTGTTTCAAATCATTAATTAAATCTCCAGCATTCTGAATCACTAGTCTCCTATGAGATCTGTGCACACATGCTTAGAGGTGCGCACAAACACAAAACAGGACAAACAGATGCACACTTTGAGGGATGAGTGGGACTGACGCTCAGCAGAAGGTTGATGACACAGCAGAGCAATTTCAGCACCAACCTTTTTTTTTTTTGAGAGAGAGAGAGAGAGCTGTGAGCACTGCTGTGCAAATCCAGTGTTCTCATCGACATTAAGCCTTTGAAACCTGAGCAAATAGGGTCCTGTCAAAAATATGGAAAGAAGACAATGAGCAATGAAAGAAGAAATTACCTAAAAAATTAGCAAAAAATTATCAAAAAAATGCAAGAATATTACCTGTAAATTAGTTTTAAAAAATATAAAAGTATAAAAGTATTTAAAATGTATTTTACGATTCTAAAGATTCTAGATTCTAAAACATAATTAATAATATTATATATATTTATAATATATTTAATATATTTAATTTATTTTTTTCTTACATTTTTCCCTTTTTTACTATATTTTAAGAACATTTTCTAAATCTATTAGTCTCTTGCAATGTGTGGAACATTTATTGTAAAGTTGCCTTTTTTCACATCTTATTTTTTTAGTAATTTTTTGAAGAGATGGCACCAATTTGCTCAAGTTTCAAAGGTTTAAATACTCTTGAAAGGCATCTGAAAGCAGCACAAGAAACGTGATGGTGCTCTAGGCCTCATGGGGTTCATTTGTAAACTGTGATTCCTCCTACAATGCTTTTGGGGCCTAATGTAAGAACATTTTCCTATTTGTGTCCTTCCATCGTTTACATTTTTCTTTGAGGTTTATTCATACTGTATGAGTGTTCTGAGTCTGATTCACCAAACTCTCTTAACTGCACAAACTTATTGTCAAAATAAATCAAGTCTGATGAATGCCATCTGTTTTATATAGGTGTGTACTCATGAGGTTTGACTAATAGCCTGATTGACACCCCTAAAATAATTCTATAGAACTAGAAGATAGAAAGTGTTGAACTCCATTTGTGGGCAAGTGTTATTGACAAAGATGTTTTTAAAAAAGTAAAAGGACTTTCTCACACCTCAAAAAGAAAAAACATTAATCACAACATGACACCAGAACCAGGCTGTTCTAATGCACTGTTTATATGTTTTCCGACAAAAAGTAAAGCACCAAAATTCATAAATATCCCTGCCAGTTTGAACGTCTGTAAGTTAACTGTGATATGAAACAGAAAGTTATTATAGAATACAAATAAAATGAATATTTACATACACAGAAATTATTATTAATACATTTAATTACACTTATAGTCAAAATAATTACATCAATCAGTTTTCATCCCTACTCCCCCCCTTTGCCTAAATGGTTTGCCCCTAGAGGTTAAAAGCAGGTGCTCTGGCCCCACCCCCAGCTAAGGAGACAACCAGGAAGAGGTGAGTGTTGTATTTATCTGACTTTGCATTTTCAGATGGCTCACTAATTATAGCAGACACAGATCATAAAACACAAAATAATACGCTTTAAAGGGTGACTACCACTGAGGGAAGTTTTTTCTTAACGCAGGTAGGGTTGTCAGCCCCCCTGTGCTTCCTCCAAATGCTTTGGAAGCAAACAAATGGCCATGTTTGCTCAATAACTCAATTAGTTTCGTTCGAGCTGAACTGCGCTTCGCCTGGACAGCGTGCAAGAGCAGGCAGCCGCAGCAGGGGGCGGTGACAAAAAGCTGCGATCAAGCCAGATACCTGACAGTCAGCTCCACATCTGTAAACGTTATTTTAAGAATCCTCACATCTCACTTAGACTACGGACCACAAGTCTTTCTGTTGTTTAATCCTTAATCCCTCTTTTCTTTCTTTCTTCAAAATGATTAAAATAATATACAATAGACTCTGTCTAGTTTATGATGAATGTATCTCTGTGACTGCAAAACATCATCCGTCACAACATGTACTCTGTCAACAGAAAAACCTTCAAATATGACAAATCAATTCCAAATCCCTGAAATTCAACAAAAATAAAAAGTTCATGACACTTCATATTGATAAGTTAACATCTGAACCAATGTGTTCGATCCGTTGTTGTCTGTAAGGGAAGTCACTATTGGCTCTCCCAAAAGTCTAGAAGTCGGTAGATGACGTCATCAACCAATTTGCATAAGATGAAATCCTTAGAGGCAAAACTAATAGAAAAGGCTGACCAGGTAGTTTACAAACTAACTATGTATGTGTTTACAAGCTTGTTTTTGTTGCCATAAAACTATAATGTTAGCTTTTTTTTTTAGTGACCTACTGAATGCAGAGCAAAACAAAAACATGGCATTGTAGCTTATATTTGGCCAAAGGAGGAGAGGGACAAGAAACTGAGTGTGTGAGTGAGACTGACTGAGGCAAAGAGAACTGCGTGAGGGATTTTGGGGTGTGAAACTAAAAAAGAGTGAATATTTAAACAAAAACGTAAGGTCTCTGCTGTAACTGTACAAAATCATCATTTGTGATTGGTCGTAAGCTGCACACGCTGATTCATCTGCAGGGCTGGCAGCTCTCAGAGCGGTCACGGAGTCCGCTGCAGGTCGGGACTGCGGGGCTGCTGGTCAGACTGGCTGCATCAGTGCTGTGAGAGTGATGATGAGGAGGAGAGGGCAGCCACCCTGGCTGTACTCGGCTCTCGTGAGCTCGGTTGTAATGTGAACCGCAGAGCGGGACGTGTTAGATGCTTCTTGCTGAAGCTTTGTCAACACAGTCATTCCCAAGATGACCAGAAAAAAAGTCGCTAGATTTGTTGCTGGTCGCTTTTGACACATTGAGTCGCCAAGGGGGTTTGGAAAGTCGTTAGATATAGCGACAAAGCCGCCAAGTTCGCCACACTGGTTCGATCAGCTGAGGGCCAGCCCATAGCAGTCTAGGAAAGCGACTGCGGCGCCTGGCTCTAAAAATCTCGCGATTATTGTCATCCACTTTTGCATGACGTCAGATGAAGTCGGGATAGGCTCGTATTTCACTATAATATGCGACTTCCTTATAATAGATCCACCATAATATGGGTCTAATGGGTTAATTGCATAATTTCACAGTAAGGATGAAATTGCAGATATGTAGGATATCATACAAACTATGATATCCTGTGAGAATGTGAAAATGCAGTACACAAAGAATGATTGAAAAATAAAGTAAAAAATACTACTATTCACAGTAAGAATAAAGACTATGTATACACTTCTGCTTTCTGTCCCGCATACCAGTGTGGCCTATGAGGACAGTTTACACAGGGTAATTGCTCTTAGAAAAACTGCAGTACACACATAGTGTATAGTAGTATTCTAAGTGTGAAGTGAAAAATAAATAGCAATTTCATATGTGAAAAATATGTATCATATGTAGCAGATATGCTGAAAATGTTATGTTTCCATTTTGAGGAAACACAGGAGGCAGGGTGGCACAGTGGTTAGTGCTGTTGCTTCACAGCAAAAGATTCCAGGTTTGATCGCGTTGGCTGGCTGGGAGTTTACATGTTCTCCTCGTGTCAGCATGGTTTTCCTCTGGTTTTTGTCGTTAGTTGGTCTCAAACAGTGACCAACCAAGTGACCACTCAGAACAAACTCAGTTCATATACATGTCTTCTGAACTTACCCACTCAATAAATATTGGTATGGTCTGTATGAAATGTACAAATGTAACATATTTATGTAAAATGCCAGAATTTTATAGTGGAGACTTGGCTGGAGAAAGAGGATATGGTCTGGCATATGGTCAGATGTTAAACAATGTCTCTGTAAAGTAAAATGACTCCTGACTAATCAGAGGTTGTCAAGGTAAGAGATAGTAGGCAAGAGAATATTCCAGGTTACAGGAGATGATGTTTCACTGTGGGGTGCAACACAGGCTGAGCAGAGGTCGTTATTGGACAGCAGCAAAGTGCATTAAGGCCTTAGGCAGCTGTCAGAGTGAGATAATTTTACTAACAATTACTGTGCTGAGTACTGAACTGTATGAGTTCTGTCCTGAAATATGCCAATGAAAATCTGAAAATTGAATTAACTGTCAGGTAGTATGCAAGCCATGATGATGAGGATCTGGTGGACAGAATATTCACTTTGCATTAAGTTTTGGGTAGAGTGATATGTTATTATACTTAATTTCTGTATCATATTAAACTCCAGATGTATTCAGTTCAAGGTAGGAGCATGAAGTACAGACAGTGCAAGAAACCCCTCCTACTATTACTGATATACACTTGATAACATTTGATATACGTATATCTCCTCAAATATGTAAACCCATGTCAAGCATGGTGTTATAAAAAAGTCAGTAGCATTCAAACTATAACAAAATTATAGATTATTCTATGTAAAAAATGTATAGATTACTCTATGTATTCTATAAAGAAGACAATTGAAAGCTATTCAATCAAATTTATATTTTCTTATTTTCTTTGGTATTTATGTCTTATTTAGATGTAATGATTGCCGGGTAATGTGTGTATGTTGCTGTTCAATCTTAAGTTTCTATTTGATCATGTAACAAGACAACAAGACTCCGGCCATAAAGCGCCATTAAGACACAAAAGCGTTTGCAAGAAAAGACAGGAGAGAAAAGAACAGGAGGGGATGGTTGCAAACAGTTGCCATGTCATGTCCATCTTTGTATACAGTAGGGCTGTGCGATATGACGACATAATACTTCTCATTTTGCTATATTATTTATTTCTTTTATGTCATCTGATAATGCTGTGTGTCAGTCTACACAATGTGCAGCACCAAAACAAACAAACATGGAGAAGCTGGGAAGCGATACTGAATGTTGGGATTCATCTTGGTCCTTCAAAATAAAAGGACCATGGTTTCTGCTTTAATTAATTTATTTATAACAAAATATATATTTTTAACTTTACTATATCAGTACTTTATACTTTACTTTATTTAACATTATAACAGTATTTTATTACATTTTATTTTACCAGTAGTTTATGTAACTATATTTTATGAATAGTAGCTGCTTCTTTTGTGACTGTAGTTCATTTATTAATTTAGTATTTTAGTAGTTTACAGTAGTTTAGAGGAGATTTCAAAATATCAAGATATATATTGTGTATCGTGTTATAGCCTAAAAATATTGTGATGTTATTTCAAAGCCATATCGCCCAGCCCTTATATACTGTCTATGGGATAAGCTTAACCACAACGTCTTCTTTTTCTTTAGTGTTAATTGACGGTTGGCAAAAAACAGTTGCGTGCATTACTGCCAACTGATATGACACTCTGTCTCTACCATAGCTTTTGTGTAAGAAAGTCCCACAATGCTTCATGCTGCTCACTACCATTGACATCACGATCCTTTTCTCGATTATGGTAAACAAACTAATAGCTGATTTAATGCTGGCTGTTTGATTACCTTAATTTTTACATATTTTCTGTTGCAGGCCTCATGAGTAAGAGATGGAGGGAGAACCAGGCAGCTCAGTTGCACTCAGCACCTCAAATGTCCCGACCCTGGCAGGAACACTCACTGGAGATGAGCGAAGCAGGATCAGGTTGAGGTGACACCAGTAGGTGCCAGTGATACAGAACAAGAGCAGGAGGACAAACCACGGCTACTTCACTCTTTCTTTACAGAAAAGTGACATTTTGAACAACACAAGTCCTCTCAGTAACATTTTGGAGCCTTTGTGGTGTATGAACAGTAGAAACTCGATGGCACCATTGATGCACAGATGGAGAGGGACGTCCGTTTTATGGCGCTCTTTTGGCACATTGTGAATGTGATGCTAACACTGGCTCTGGACACAAAAACCAACCAGCTCTCCCACAGAGTCAACAATATGCAAAACACCTCTGACATGTTTGAGGTCCTGCACGTCATGACTCCTCGGCTGGCAGGTGATGAGCTGTATAAAAAAGGCAAAACATCTGTCTGAGTGCTACAACAGGGACATAGGAATTACAATTTCAAGATGCTGATTGTGGATCATTGCTCCGTAACGTTTACTTTTGGCGAGGTGAGCACTGCCCTGCTATTATTTTTGACGTTACCTGTGACAGTGGCAACAGCTGAGCGCTTCCTCTCTGAACTGAAACTGATTAAGACTCACCTGAGGAACAGCATGGGGCAGGAGAGGCTGAGTGGGCTGGCTGTCCTATTCATTGGACGCACTAGAGCCCGGGACATCAAGGACATTATGGATTATTTTGCACAGCACAAGACTTGTCGGCTGCCATCCAATAGGTTAGTACAAGTGCCTTTTCAAGAAATATTGTGGCAACTGATGGGCCGCCGTGCCCCTGTTTAAAAGGTTATTATTTCAGAGTCAGGTCACCCCCGAGCACCTGTTTCATTGTGTATTTGTATACTTTTGTGGGTATACTTTTGCTGCTTTTTGATAGTCATGGGCTAGCTTGGCTTGGTTTGATTCGGTTTGGCCTCTCAGCCATTACAACAGGGCTAAGTGTTTGAAGGTGTCTTTAACTGATGAGGGATTTAAAGCGGTGACATTTAAAAGCAGCAGGCTAAAGTCCTCTGTTATTTTTGTGGATGTTTTTCCATCACACAGCACCACGGGTAAAAGAAGTGTACCTGTTGGAGGTGAGCTGTGTGCAGACGTGCTTTTTGTCTGCAGCCCTTCTTTTATAATCTCACTGAGGCTGTTTCTGCTTTACTCTTCCGCCATGCTGTATCAGTAGACCTGTTTGTATGAAGAAAAGCCAGTTCATCTCTGGCACAATTTGGCATGGCACAGTGCATCTAAACTGATGATGGAAATGCAGATTGGCAAGGCATATTTTAACTTCACCAAAAGTAGTGATAGCAAAACAGTATGTGTGCATGTTTCTGTAGCTGGCCAATTTTTTCGGACATAGTGTTGTTGTTGATAAGTTTCAGCTCTCTTTTCTCTAAATTATTACAATCTCATGCTCATCTTGATGTCAAAGAAAAGTGCTGCTCTTGTGAGTTATGAGGTTATTGTACTAAAAATGCCTGAAAAAGTCTGCAGTCATTTCAGCACCACTGTAAAATGGACAGCTCCTCTGCTCTCAGGTGCTTGTTGTTGCGTTTCAGAATTTTGTCACAGCGCTCTCCATGGTTCTGTTCACTTACTATTTTAGCTCTGTACTTTTCAAATTCAATCGCTTGGGCAACACATTCCCTCTGTAAAATCCAACACATAGTTGGTACTTTTATAGATAATCGCGCGTGCATATTTAAGTGTGTGGGTATGTATGTGCTTGGTAACTGTGGAGTCCAAGGGCCCATCATTATAGCCCACACCGGGGCCTGTCATTACTAGCTTGCTTCACTGGATCAAGGCATTAAAAACTGTTCTCTCCCTGGAGAGACACAGGTCAGCACAGGTTCAGATCTGCACCACTTGTGGGTTTGATAAAAAAAAAAAAAAAAAAAAAAATCTCTGTACAATGCACAATGCACAAGTATGAAAGACACAGCCATGTGGACATCTCAAGAGGAGCACATCTCAGCCCTCTGGTCCTGCCTTCAAGTGGAGACCCTGACTCAGGGGTGTCTAAACCTTTTTGAATGGGGGCCAGATTAGATAATGTAATAATACCAGAGGGCACTTTACTTTGGCCTTTTTTGCTACCTAGCAGGAAAAACCTGCTGTTATGTTACCATTTGCTTGTCTGTTGTCTGTTAATGAAAACACATTAGCTCTGCCTGCTAAGTTCCTCTTGGTGTCTGTCTACAAACTAGACAGTCCTGCCATCATAAGGTAAACGAACAAAAAAAGCGGAGTAATCTTGCTTTATTAACCAATAATGGTGTGTGTGTGTGTGTGTGTGTGTGTGTGTGTGTGTGTGGGGGGGGGGGGGGCACCTATAGTATATTTTTAATAACAAGCCAAGGGTCATTTAAAATTTATCTGAGGGGCCACAATTGGCCCCAGAGCCAGACTTTGGACATGCCTGCCTGCTATAATGGATACTGGCAGAGGTGGGAATAAATTACACATATGCAATTCACACGCAAGTGTCAAGTGTTATCCTTCAAGTCTTTAACAAGTCCCAAGTTACTCTGGTGAGAATCAAACAAGTCAAGTTGAGTCAGTGCTATAAGTCAAGTAAGTCACAAGTCAAGTGGCAACCTCTGGGGCTAAAAATGAAGCCAATGCAGAGGAGGCAAAAACTGCAGTTCTTTGAGGCTGGCTCCTAAAGTCAGTCAATCCCCAGAAACCCTCATATTAAAATGTCCAAATTTACAGCAGAAATGAACATATTTACAGCCTGGTACGGCCATTATTCTTGCAGCCTGTGGTCAAGTCATATGAAATTCTGGTGAGCAAAGCTTAAGTTTGAAAGTTACCTAAAGAGGCACATTCACTTAAGTTTCTTTGTGGATTTGTAGTGCCAGATGAAGTTGGATGTTGTGGTGGCTATGTCACTGATTTTGAACTGCAGACCTTCCATACTGCTGTTGTCTAGTATAATCATCTCCAGTATATTGTTTAAAGTTAAATTATATTATTTTTGGATTCACTCCCTGTGTTCCTCTGCTCTGGTGTGCCAGGTCCTTGTAGGTTGTCAGGTTTGTGCCAATTGCAATAGAAATCATCCCATCATGTGTCAAAACTAAAGCATAACTTATCAATATCTAAAAAATACGAATTTATTCATTTTAACCCTTTGAACTTTGAGCGACATAACGTTCCTTGTGCTGCTTTCAGATGCATTACACAAGTATTTAAACTTTGAACTCTGAGAAAATTGTTTTGACTTTTTTCAAAAACAAGAGAAAAAGGCAATAAGCAACCTAATAAAAAAAATTTAAAATCCTACAAATTGCAAGAAATGAATAGTTTCAGACAATTATTTTAAATAGACAGAGGGAAAAATAGCTAGGGAAAAAAAAAAGCTAGGGAAAAACAATATTTAAAATTATCCAAAATACATATTTAAAATTATGTCACAGAATTATTAGACTTTTTAAGGCAGATGATTTCTTCCTTTTCTTTTCTTTTTTTTCATCTCTTTATCAGGTAATTGTCTTGTACTTTTTACTGATTTGAGTTGGGTGTTTTTTTTGTTTTGTTTTTTGCTTATTGCCTTCTTCTCATGTTTTTGAAAGAAATCAAGCCACTTTGCTCAGGCTGAATATGTTAAAAAGTCAAGTCCTTTGAGTCATATTTCTGCAGTCAAGGTCGAGTGAATCCGTGTTAATCAAACAGCTCTCAAGTTCCCAGATTTGCAACTTCATTCATTCATTCATTTCGGTCAAGGCATGTGACTTGGGATTCCCACCTCTGCATACTGGCAGCAGACGGATGTAAGATGGCATCCAAGTCATGTGTAATGTTGCAGCGAGGGAAGATGAGGCATGAAAAAGGATTTCAGTCAGGCAAATAGTCAGGTTTATTTGTATAGTGTGACTGAGGTGTGTGTGTGTGTGCGTGTGTGTGTGTGTGTGTAAGAGAATGCAGCAATATTGCTCCTACACAACCACATAGATAAATAACACCTATAAGAAGGTACTCACATATTCTGACATGCACACATACTGACAGACACAAACATAAATCTACACATCCACAATAACACACACACACACACACACACACACACCTACACGGCACACTGATGCAGTGGGCAGAGTGGAGTAGACCCTTGACACTGATCTACAGTCAGCGATTCATTACTCCCTCTAATGAGTGAGGTGAGATGGCTGCTCTTAGAGCAACTACCCACCTCACCACTGCAGTGCTGCAGCAAATTACAACCAGTGCACCTCTCAAAACACACTGACACACACACACTGAGCCATAAACAATCAAAAATCTCTCTTCTATCATCAGTGTTTGTTCACTTCATACCTGGTCTCTGTCCCTTCTCCTCTGCTACAGATGCACGCATGCAGTCTGTGTTTTAAACCATGCGTGATTGTGCAGCACTCGTGTTTGATCAATATTGAGAATGCAGTTATTGGGCGGTTAAGCTGGTGCTCGTCTTCAGAGAACACGGCTGGTGATCCACATCCTCTTCATCTGCCTGTAATCACTCACTTGGGAAATCAACAGATGAAGACACAGTAGAGGAGAGAAAAAGCACCTATCTATTTACTGAATCTTTTAAGACTTAAGTGATCACACGCACACATTCACATAAGGTTCAGAGACTACTTAATATTAACACTGACCTCTTTTCAGCTCCACACAGTTACAACACATAAACATAGCAGCCATGAATCACAAATACAGTGTTGGTTAAAGATTAGTGGTAGTGTGCTTGTGCAAAAAAAAGGGATTCAAATTCAAAGAAATTTATAATTAAATGTGTGTGTTTATGTTTGTTGCTGGCCCTGGATCTCAATATGCTAAATTCATTAATTCAGGCTGTCACACTTCTGATTATATGCTACAACCCCATGTAAAACAACTGGATGATACACACCAACCACTGGCAAGAGATGGAGATTGCACAGCGGGAATGCTGCACGTGTGCTAATCATGCATAGGTAATTATGTGTAAACTCAGATTTGGCAGGAAGAAACTGGCAGCTATGCTAACGACCTGTGGGCTCAGATTTGAATAAGGAACTAGCATGTGCACCACTGACATTTCACAAAATATGATGGTAGGACAGCACCAGTCCAAATCTTTTTAATGAGTATTGTTTTACACTGTGCTAAACTTGAATGGGCTTACATGTTACAGAATAATACCATCCCCATGTGAGGAAGGCTTTAAATTGATTTTTACAAAGTATTTGAATGGACAAATATACCGAGGTGTGAAATATTCTTACAGGGTGACTGGGGACTTGGTGTAATTTTGGGGACAGAAAGGGACAGAAACACTAAAAACAAAAACAAAACAATATCCATGTTTGCATTACTTAACAACCTAAACCACAGATGTTGTTATTCATCCAGCATTTTTCTGGTGTTTATTCTAACAAAGAACTCTGATAATTGTACTGGAGAAAAAAAACATTTATCGTAATTATCGTGGAACTCTCTTCGAAATGTACATACATTCCATTACCTACTGTGCATGTGCATATTGCTGTAACTAAAGACTATAGCAAACATAGTCTGACTTACCAGACGTAGACTGTGACTGTAAACTGACCATGGCTGGCTACCAACATTCTCCTTCTATTTTACTATCTGCAAGTTACCATTGTAAAAATATATTCTGTTAGGGAAATAATGCATGAGATAACACCCTACATGCTGAAAATGTCATGTTGATGATAAGGAATTGTTTATAGGATGAACAACTGATAACACAACAAGTGAATGCACTTTAGAAAAGCCCAGACTCAATGTTTTCTGACACAGCCAGTCAGAGTTGACTTGCTACATCTTTAGAAACATCTCCAGTAGGGCTGTCAAGTGATTATATTTTTTTTAAATTGTGAATAATCACAGAATTTTAATAGTTAATTGCTATTACTCATATTTTTAAAAAAATGCAAAATTACATTTCCAGTAATTTGCAATTTGACATCCACAAAGCAATTTTAACCAGGTTGTCTTGACCAGGAATCAAATGACAGCAAGAAAACTGCATGGAACTAATAAAAAGTGAGCATTTCTGTAAAGGGGAGACTCATGGGTATCTATAGAACCATAGACTGTATATAAAGATGGACAACGCATCCCCATTAACCCCTTTAAGTGAGGCTAAAATATCTGGGTTCCCGCCGAAATACCCATCTGAGCAATCGTGCGCAGCTCCATTGAATGTGAGCGCATGGATTGGCTTTCACAGCTGTCAATCATGGCGGAAAATCCCCTTTTTATAGAATTGAATAACTCAACTAAACTCATCATAAAAAACAAACACTGAACAAACATCAGGGTGCTGAGAACAACCTTCAGTGACAGAAACCATCTTTGCGTAAAATTTATTTGATGTGCACTTTGAGTTTTTAGTTTAGCCTGTGTCCCATTCACTAACATGGAGGGGCGGGCTCTATGACCTGTACTGCAGCCACACACCAGGGGACGATCATGATTGAAAAGTTATACTTTGGGGGAACTATAATGTTGTCCATCTTTATAGACAGTCTGTGCATAGAACCCACTTTCTTTCAGACATCTTCAGGTCAGAGGTTAAGGAATCACTTTGAAATGGCCATGCTTTTTATCCATCGCCCAAATTTAACCTAACTTTATGGATTGTGATTGGTTTAGAGAAACACAAACAGGCCAGAGGTTCTTTTTTCCCCCATATAGCAGAATGGTAATATGGTGATTACAGACCTTTCTCAAGCACTGAAACAGTTCTGTGGAGACGTGAGAGTGACACAGCTGTATGGTTATTTTAGCTCGACATAGAGAAATGACAATGTCAGTACAAATATTGTGCCTTGAAAGCATCAAAATGATTTAATTTTGGCCTGAAGGTCTAATTAATTATGAAATATAAATGGAAAGATTCTGTTTTGCATTGTAAATAGAACCAATTTACAGTAAAGATATGTAGTAAATACATCCACATGACTGCAGCTAAAGCTACAAGTTTTAAGCTTCATTTTGATGTATAGGTTGTGGTTTTTTGAGAGAAATCTAGCTGCCACATCAGGCTTTCGTCTTGCTCCTCCCGAGTTCCCTTCGAGGGATATCCAGGAACTATGATCAATCAATCAATCAATCAGATTTATTTATAAAGCACTTTTAAAACAACCAGAGTCGACCAAGGTGCTGTACAAAGACAATAAAAATAAAAATAATAAAAATAATAAAGGACAATAAAATAATAGAACTAAAAACAGCATAAACAATAAAACATAATTAATAAATAGTCTAAAAGTGTATTGCCCGTCGTATCTATGCACATGTGAAGCAACAACCCTACGTGATGTATGATGTGTGCTGTGGTGTCACCCCCCTGCGGATCCCGGGCAGGTTCAGAAAAGCTCACTCGACAACTAGACAAAACTTTCATTCTATTTCGCATGAGGTGGTATTTCAGGCGATTCGAAATAGCCACATTTCACAAAACTGCAATGGAAACACTTTTTTTGGCTTTTACAAGTCACATGGTGTTATGGCTACGTACTTGTCGGTAGGAACTGGCTCCCTCATGATGCAGCAGGCGCTATAAGAGGTGTTATTGCATCACGTAACTCTTCAAAAGATGAGCAGATCATCCAGAAAATTTGAATCCACAATTCCTCTGAATTTGTGAACCATCACCTCCCAGAAATCCCTCAAACATGGCTGCTTCCACATATAAGGGGCTTGCCATTCCATTAGTGGTCGCATAACACGCCTATGTTTCCTTGGATTGGAAATAATGACAGCTAGTGCAGTGGCTGCAATAAAAATAAACCTGCTAATGTTATGGACATCTATCACCATGTTATTGCAAGAGAAGAAGTCGCATAACATCACTCAGTGTAAAGCAGTCATCTCAAAATTGTGTTTTTTCAACATTTTGAAAATACTGCTTAAGTTTTGTGCACATCTGTATGGCAATAATGCCTACAGACATGTCATTTTTTTCTGGATATTTACAAGCAACTTTGGGCACAATTAATGTTAGTTTCCCCAGCAATATTTGTACTTCACTGAATAACAGATTTGGATGCACATCCCTACATCCTTTGTAGACATGATGGATGCATCAGTCACTACTGATTGGTTAGAAAAAAACCCAGCTAAAAATAAATAATGTCAGACTGTGAAAATGTGAACATGAAGCAGCATTTCAGTCTGATTAGTTAACAAAGAAACCATCCAGAATGCTTGAGGTAATCTAAATATCAAGAACAGTAACAATTAATAAAGATGGGCGCATAACAATGGACACATACACAACATAAGATGGAGCAAACATGTTTGATGAATCCTATATTTGATAAATATTTCCATTGCTGAAGTGTTTGACAGCCAGGGGCATATTTTCTGGATCTGTGTGAGAGTACATTGTCAGTTTGCAATTCCTCTTTTAATAAAGCACCCCTAGGTTTTTGTCTTTTAATGACACTACACAGTAAAGCTTCGTTTTCCTGGGTTCAACGCCTCAGGATAGAAATGTTCAAATTTACAAAACTGATTGAACTAAGATCACAAGAATAAAGGATTTTTTTCTCCTGCTTAAAGGTCTTTAAAAGCTGCAGGGAGGTAAATTTCTTGAACAGGCTTTTTTTTTTACATGAGATAAAAAGAGGACTGAGAAAATGGATTGTGACATTTATTGAAATTAGAGGTGTTTCGAGACTTACCAGGCGCTAACACACACTGTTTGAATTGACTAATTAAATTCTACACTGAATTCAAATGTACTCGAATGATCCCTTACAGGAACGTCTCTCCTTTGTGCCGCCTCTACTCCGAGGATAAAAGGTCGGCCACGTTTTTCTTTCTTTCTTTATGCACGCACCAAGGAACATGATTTACAGTATGTTTTTTGTTATCACCATGGAGGTAAAATAATCTGCAGTTATGGGTAGGTTTGCATGTTCGCATGGAACTAAGCTCGCTGACCATTTTTTTTCATAATTAGCTCTCATTAATCAGCTAATTTGCGTTTGATTACATAGTCAGTGTGTTATGAATACTGATCATCATTCAGTATTTCACCCTTTCATTACTGATTTCAGCACGTTACAGTAGATACTCTGCTATATAATTAACACATCAGTAAAAGGCTGATGGTCGACTGTGGTATAACTCAGGCTAATGTAGATTTATGAGCTTGTTTGACTTTGAAAATCTGCTTTCAAACATCAGAATCAGGATCACAGTACGACTGCACACACTCCCAATGCATAAAAGGTGCACTTAATGACCAAAAACTCAAGACCAAGGACATTAAAATGATTGCTTTTTTTGTTTGTTTTTTTGCACAAGATGTATAAAGCAGTGAATTTCTATGGGTCAGTTTTATAAATCTCAATCAGTGCAGAACTGTGAGAGCATGAGCAAACCTGGTTTACCTTCCAACAGTTAGGCACAAGCCCTTCTCATACAGCCATCGAGCTATTGGGTTGCTACAAAGTCACCTCTTTATGCTGCACAGCATGCTGGTATTGTGGAAGCAAAGGAGGCTTGATGGACGTGACGTTAACATGACAGCATCTGCCTTTACTGGGACATATAACATTTGCATTTGCAGCACTCTTGAAACAATAACAATCATCACAATCAATAACAATCATTTACCTCCTCTATTATGTGGTAGTTAATCTCGACCACCACTCTGGGGTAAAGGAGCTCCTGAATCTCATTTTTAACCCAATTTGCAGACACTTTTAAACCTCTGTGGCACTCATAACGCAGCATCAAAACGTCACCCCTATGCTTATGTCATGTTGGCTGTCCATTTTACATAGGCCTCAATTAAAGAAATATTTCACCGAAAGGACCTTGCATAAAACTAGGCCATCTATGCAGTAGAAAGAGGCCAATGCTTTCAAATTTGGAACTACATAATTAGAGAAAACAGAGAAAGGGGTACTTTTGCTCAAAAGGTAGAAACCCTACAACTACCAGAATACTACGCACCTGATCAGACCAATAAATGCTCCCGCTGGTAGGTGACATAATGTGGAATTGTCCGTGTGAAACAATGACGGCCAGTCGGATCTCGTATTATAGTAAAACAGTAAGCTGAAATGTGTTTCTAAGGCAAGACATATGCAATTCAGTTATGGAGTCTTGGTTTATATTTGATCAGCTCTGCTTAATTTCACTGTTTTGGGCCACTGTTTTCACTGTGCAGGAAGCAGTATGGTGCCCACTTCCTGTACACAAACCTTCGCAATTACAGTTAAACATGGCAGTAAAATATATTTCTGAATACTATTGTGAGATCTATAATCAGTGCAAAGATCAGCACTGCCTAGTCAGCAAAATAGCTTTTCCCCCTCATTCCACAATGGTACTGTTTTTACATATTGGTGAAATGGCATGTGAGTGTGATAATCCTGCCTCAAGTGGGCAGTGTAACAGGGCGTAGGAACTGATTTAGACACCTTTCATCACTTGTTTGCCATACTCAATACTTCCGTCTGCCCCACCAGTTTTTCATTTTAAATAACAGGAAAAGATTTAGAGATTATTATCGTTCCCATATTATCATTCAGAAACATCTTTAGCAATGATTTCTAATCATCGACATCAAACATCAGGGAGGATATCAATTATTTAGCATATTGTGCTCTTATTAAAATAAAGTAATTACACAAAAGTAATTTAAGCGCCTATAATAAGCATTATGCAGATTGCTCCATGTAGTGCAAAACAACAACCCTTTTTAAACAATCGAGATTCCATTTCTTAAGTTATTTTTCATCCCTGCCTTATCATATCATCTGCAGTAGGCTTTTAAAAACCATGTGCACTCAGTGTGGTTCACATTCTCATCACATGATCCATTTTAAAGGATACCAGCTTTTGTGTGAGAAGAAGCATATGCAGAGTTTATGTACATAAATGAAACACATCTGACCCCAGTCTTTACTTATTATTATTTTTAATTTAATTAACGGACAATTTTATTGCTTATCTGATTGTTTTTATTTTGTGTGTGTGTGTGTGCGTGCGCATTTGTATGATAGTGTATTTGTGAGTAAATATTATGATTATTTATGATTTCATGAACCAGAATCACAGCCTCATGAAACTTTACAAACACAAACTAGTGATTGAAGGGGATTTCTGAGAGATTTCCTGAACAGAAGTGCTTGCTATAGACTTGGGTGGTATGTAATATTTAATACGTTCATACCTTACTAGAATTTCACTTGGGTATATTGCGGTGTACATGCTAGATTGCTGGATTTCTAAATACCTGTGATACAACTCAAGCCTCATTCTCACCATCCAATCGTTACAGAAATTCTTCCAGAAATCTCCAAATGTCAAAAGTTTTTGACAACAAATCAAGGTATGGATTTTTCTGTGGTCTTCCTCAATTTCTTGTTTTTTTAATGTGGCATGTTGGAAGGGTTGTTGACAGTTGTGACTGCCAATAAAATTCAAAAGTACAATACAGTCACTTGCACAGGTGGAAATATTGTTCTTTATGCATAATCAATTAATGAGTGAATGTCCAAATAATGTTGTATCTTTGCGTGATGTTCCCGTTTATTGCAGAATGATGACAGAGGTGATTACCTGGTGATATGATGTGAAAGTGAACTGATCTGGTTTATTTTTGTTGCTCTGTGGCTCCTACATTGCGCAATTCTGTCAATTATCGAGTTCTCAGATATTGTTGTATTTTACACCATATCTATGTAACAAATTTTGTCAACCCAGAAAATGCTGCAACACTTTAAGAGACAGAACAGAGCATAGCGATGGCCATCATACTTGAGTCATCATGTTCTAATCCACGATAAGACTTGGGCTTCAAATTTTAATAGGCACCTAACTAAAACACAGTGTTTATCACAGATTTGGGACGAGAAGAACTTGACACTCAGTGTTGAGCAGCATCTTAAATTATCTTCAGGTTCGCAGCTCAGATGAGGTATACCACTTCCATATGGCAGATACTATTAAGCTGGTATTTTCCCCTAAATATCCAGTTCCACTGTGAAACAGACAAAAATGGCTCTATGGTGGGTCTCTAATACCCCTTTCCCATAGAATTAGCACATGCACAGGGGTTCTTCAAACATGGGTAAACCTGCTAAATTTTAGCAATAGACTGCATTCCCACTGCCAGAGAAGACACTGCTGGAGCACACGAGCCTGCCTTTCTGTCAGCTTTTATGTATGTGTCCAGGTTGTTTAGTTGGTGTGTCTGTGCAACATCACGGACGGGCTGGAGAACAGGTAAACAGTAGACAAAAGGACAGCAGGAACAGAGGACTTTGAAAACTTTCAAACTCGGTGCAGATATATTCATATAGGTGTTTTAGTGCTGCTTAGGAGGAGATGGATGGTAATTAATGACAACGAGTCATTGCATCACGATAGTTAAAGGAGTTGAATTTATTGTTTTCATGCATGCGTTGTGTTTCTGTTGATGCCAATTGGAGTCAGAGGTGATACAAGCCCTTGTCTACTTCACTCGGATATAAATGCCAATCGTATGGAATCTATTAGCATTTAGGAGCCAGATGTTAACAGGTTTTTTGTTCAGTGGAAATGAGGGTTAAGAGTTAAACTTGAGAATGCTTGTTCCTAGTTAATGTTTTGTTCTCTCCAGTCAAAGGTCTCCTCCAAATCCAATTGGCATCAACAGAAACACAACGCATGCATTTTTTTTTTTTTTATCGAACCCAGCGTATATATATATATATGCATGCTGATACTGAACACATAAATAAGAATTGTTGTGGAACTCAAATGTTAATTGTAGTGGTATTAGTCTATGCATAGCAGTAAGTAACATTAAATTATAATATGTGATTTTTTTTTAAATTTCTTCATAGCCCGTACACAACCACAGCAAAATAGAATTCCTGAAATTCAGTTATGCTTTTGGTTTTGGCTTGCCACCCCATAAGGATTTCCAAATACAGTTTTTTTCGGTACTTGGTAAATGGGAGTGTAAGAATTCTGATCTAGAGGAAACATTGCAGCCGCATGCATTAAACATGGCTTCTTTGCTAGTCTGTTACAAAATTCCTCAGAAAATAAAATATAAGATGTATAAATATAGTACCATGGAAAATGCCCTTTTCATGTTAAAAGAAGAGGAAAAAAGAGAAACAGGACTGTAGACAAAGAGGATGAGATGAGAGACTGACAGTTCCTAGTCCTTAATAAATCATGTCAGAACAAAACATGAGGAAAGAAATCTAAAAATAAATACTGTAGACACACCGGCTCTCTCAAAGATTTAGATGCACAATGCATGACCTTACTCTGCCCCTCACCCTCTCACTCTCTTTCTCTTTCGCTCTCAAACACACCCAAACTGAACATACTAAAACACAGAAGAAGCTGACATTTAAATAAAGTCTGTCTTTGTCTGCTCAGATTGCGGCAGTGCCTCTGAAGCCAAACCCCCCCCAAAACATTCACCAATCTTACCAGGAACTAATGCCCAGCTACTCCTAATGCACATGGCAATATTTGGTTGTTTCTTATTTATCTGGAGTCAAATACTGACTCTATTTCCAGAATAGTTACAATGGAGTTTGATAACAGAGACATACATCAGGTTGTGATGTCACTTCCTTAGATTGAAAGAGCAAGAGTTGACATTTACTGAGGTCATGTCATGCTCATTGTATCGCTTGACAGTTCCTGAGTCTGTGGTGGGATGCCTCAACCCCAGCTGCATCTGCATCTCCCTGATTACTTCCCAGCTGCCTCTCAAGGCTTCAGAGTGTTACAGACAGTGTCTCTGGCCATCCCCTGTCAGTTTTACAAGTTTAAAACTCTGAGTCTGACAGCCTGAACTTCTGATTTGCAGTAGTCTTAGTACTCTTGTTGGACTCACTGCCTGTTTCCACTGTTGCCTGCCTCTGTTCCCCTGCACAAGTCAACTTCCTGCCTTTGTAGAGCCCCACCTGTACTAATTTTTTATCTCTAAGAGAGAGGTTGGTTTATTTTATTTTGCATGCCATGATCCACTTTTTCAATCTCAATTTGCACACCCCAGTTAGTCAAAATAACCTACTGTTTTTTAATCTATTCATAGGAGCTCTCATTTTAACTTCAAGACAGCCATCTTTTATTTCTAAGTGTATCGCTAAGATTTTGCATGTAAAGAGACGCATTTTGTGTCCTGTTATTGAGATACATCACATCAGTGCACAAGTAGACTGTTTTCCTACCTGATAGACACCAGCTTACTACAGTGCTTAACTATTTGGGAATACAATGATAAAGTGAGATAAGGTAAGAAATATTTTATTGCCCCTCAGGCAATAGAACTACACACAGGTGCAATCAGTAATGCATCAAGGACACAATAATACATTACATATAATACTGCACATGTCTTGTGAGTAAAATATATAAATACAAAGGCATTTAAATATGAAAAAAGAAATATTAAAACCATTATAATGCATAAAAGTAAATGCAAAGCTGCCTCCGTGCTAAAGAACACTGACGTGTACACTGTTATACAAAATACAACAAACAATACAAATATCATATAAATGAACTTACCAGCACTGATTAATTGATAGCAATGATAATGTTGCAAAATATTGCATAAATAATAGAAATGGGAAATTTGAATATTACCAAAAAAGGGCATAGGATTACATTTTTGTAGCCATAGTCATATTAAAAAATAGTGTCAGGTTCACACTGACCCAGAACCGCAAAACACACATATTTTATGTGTCGTGCTGCCCATTGCCCTTCAGTGCCCAGGTTAAGAAATTGGGCAGTTTACAGTGGACATGCAATAGCACTGAGTTCGCAGCAAAGGGGAAAAAAAACTACACATTTACATGAGATATGAATGGTACTTATGAGGTCAAACACTCTCAAATAGTTTGCTCATCATGGCTTTATAGAAAACTATTCCAGCGTATTTGACATGGTTTTCATGAAAACAGTGGTTATAACTCATGAAGAGATACTCAAAACGTCTGCCAGACTTTTTGTTTTCCTCGGAGTCAGCACAGGACTGTCCCAGTCTGTTCTCATCCCGAAGTCATCAGATACCCCGGCTTTTGCAGTGATTTCAGAGTAAGATCCCAAATCCCAAAGCCACCTTTTGTGTCTGCATGATCCGCCACTAGATGGGTTCAGCTTAGAAGGTACCCTGACAGAACTGTTCGTGGTGTTATTATACTCGGCCGGACAGCTGGATGGCACCTGCCGCAGCAGCGTGATACATGGACAGGCAACATCAGTTTAGAACGTGGTCAGACAGAATCTATCGCGTCTGTATAATAAGCCTTTGGACGGCATCAGGAAGCGCTGCTGGTAACGTCGTAATACTGAATAAGGAGATTGGAGGTCCCTATAGGGCAGGTGGTAGGGGTAGTGGATGGATCAAACAAACCCCAAACTTTCATGCAGGAATCCAGTGGCTGCTTCCTGTCTGAATGTGCTGTTTTTTACTACATCTTGTCACGTGTCCTTTTTCCTAATCCTAACCATCCGTGCCAGCATGTGCTTTTGTCAACGTCCTGGTTGGTTGCCATGTGCTGTTAATGCCATGACATTGACATGACCATGTGCAGCATGAGCTTGTGTTGATATCATGGTAGCAGAATCATGGTGCATCAATAGCAGACACAGAGGGATAGCTAGAGGATATCTAGAGGGCACTTTTGTTGTCGGTGCGTTTGATTTTTTTTTCTATCCACCCTTTGTAATTAAAGAACATGTGACAGGAGTAATGACATAACTGAAAAAAAATGTGATTTCTTGAAGTAAGGCGACACATTACTGCATTCCAAATGTAATGTGATTACAGCACATTGAGTGAATGAATGAATGAATGGCTATTAATCTATGACAACTAAAACCAAAAAAATAACACTAATGAAGCAAACAAGCCATTTCTAAATTTAAAACAAACAACCAACTATCATTTGTTTGTAACATCAATTAAATACGGCTGGGATATATCAGTGTTGTTTACGGCTTGTTCTGGTTCCCTCAGGTGGCCAGGAAAACACAAATCTATATGATATCTAAAATATTTTACAGTCCACTAACACTTGTATTCCTGTTCGAAAGCGGCTTTAGTCAATTTACGTACATTTATCGGTCACCTGCAGTCTTGTCATGTAGCCTACCTCATCCCAGTATCCAGCAGTCTCCAGACAGCACTGTTCAGTGGCCTTCAATCTTTCCCTGCAATCTGCTCGCTCCTTTAGGTTTCCAGTCTGTTCTCCCTTGCTGCCTGTCAACCTTCTCCTGTTGAGCTCCAGCCCCTCCACTCCTTTTCATTAAAACCTCTTTAACCTTCCCATCTGTCTTAGCCTCATTGTATCTGCATTTGTGTCCAGCTCCTGAAGAATCCCACTGCACCAATATTCAATCATACAGAGACAAGAGGCTTCTCCACAGGCAGCAGCCTTAATAGACTTGGATACATTGCAGAAATAAGACTTACTGTCTCTTAAGTTGGGGGGGATTTTTCCTCCAAAATCCAGCTGAGGCAACTCCAGGACTGTTCCCTGGGGCATAGCCACAAAGACCTATGAAATATCACAAACTGAAGTAAACAAAAAGGGTTTATTCTTCCTTAAATCCAACAGAAATTAGTCACATATTATACAGTTCCATGTAGGAGTAATGTAGTGCCCCTTAAATGCCGTGCTCCTAGGAAACAATATACAGTGAAAAATATATCACATATTTATTGACTTATACAAAATAAAAACATAAGCCTGGCTCAGTTTAACAGTTACAAGAAAGTTTGGGTGATTATTTTGAGTAGTAAGTAGTTAAAGGGATGAAAAAGTGTTTACAGTTTTAGATACATTTGCTGATTATTTCATTAGACTGTTGTGCTATTAATAAAAGCACTCCTACTACGCTTGGGCAGTATCATGGTATTTTGATATACCAGGGTATGTAGAAATCCTGATGGTATATTTTTTAATACCATCATTAATACAGGTGCACCACTTGAGCTCACCCCCCCCCTCTACTGGTGGAACAGCCAGATGAGCTGAAAGACACTGCGACATGTAATGGTGGAAGGATGAGTAACAGGCAGCAGCCAGCAACTGAGACCAGTCCATCTAACTCTGTAAATTAAGGATTTATTTTGACCTAACCACGGCTGGTGATTGTTAAAACTTGATTTACTAAAAGATTAATAGCAAGAGTAACCGAGACGATTTGCATGAGTTTCTGTTGGGTTTGCATGAAGTGTGTTTTATGATGAGTTAAGGAGAAAATTAAGCTTCATCAGTCTTTCATGACCGAGAGAAAATTGAATTCGAAATGCATACAGTTGTATTTCTCTGTTTAATGGGGAAAATTAATGTGAGGATATTTCTTAACATTTTGTGCATTTCCATTGTATATTAAGTCTGAAAAGCTGAAAGTAAATAGGATGGGGGTTGCGCACACTTATGCTGTTATATACCATATTACCTCTGAAATTTCAGGAAGGTATGAAATATTGCATACCGACTTAGCCTAATTTCTGCAGTTCTGGTACAAGGTTGCAGCATTACGCATGGGAACTCTGGATAATTGTTTCAACTCAAGCATTAAACATAAAATGGTAACAGCTTTGCAGATAAATACCAATGGCCATTATGCCAAAAATAACCAGCCAACCTCATCAGTGATGGCTATTATAACTGTCTTCAGTGATGAACTTAAGAGCTGAGTGGTGAACAGAATGTGAGGGGGTAAGTGTGGAGGCAGCAGTTTGTCTATAAATTACATCCGCATAATCCAGAACTCAGAGAAAAAACAGCTTAAACAATCCTCTTCCTTTAACTCAGAGGCAAGCTGTTTGCCTCTGTCTCTGCAAAAAAGTTTACTCACAAAGTTTTCTATATGATAATTGAATGTAAATTTTTCAACAAACCAGATGCAAAAATATGTACAGTGGAAACTGCTTATGGTGATCAGTGACAGTGATCTACTGCTTGCAGATCAAAAGCTTGGGACAGACTCATCCCTATACAAATGCTTTTTAACCCTTTGGAACCTGGATCAACTTTTCTTGTGCTGTGTTCAGGCTATTTGACCCTTAATTGAGCAAACTGGCTTGATTTCTTTGGGGTAATGGGGAAAAACATTGTGAACAACTTGGCAAGAAGTGTCCCACAAATTGCAAAAAATTAGTAAAAGGTGATTAGAAATATGACCTACAAATTAATTCTTAAAGAGGGCAGGATTATTTCAAAAATATCAAGAAAATAGGTAACAACTTCCAAAAAGCGATAAAAATAATTATTATAATCTTATATTTACAATGATGTTATATGTCTTATTTTTGAGCCATGTCACGGGTTGCTTGTTGCCTTTTCCCCATGTTTTAGGGGACATCAAACAAATTTACTCTGGTTTTAAAGAGTTAAATAATAAAGTCATAGTGTTCAAGTGGTACACTTACATCTTGGGCCTTGTAGTACATGACATATGAAAAAAAAAGGTAGCTACAGCAATTCTATTTACTACTACTGTCATTATTTTAAACATATTTCTTTTTTTTTTTTTTTTTTTTTTTTTGCTCCCACCATGGCATTTTGCCTCTCTGTAATCCAGCTGCTTACAGCTGGCCTCCTGAGGCTGGTGCCGCATACACATTGAAATCATGACATGAAGAAGTTATTTTGAAAAACAGACTTCTTGAAGTTTATGGCAGGTAGTCATGATGACAGAAAACAGTTGTGCACAGGAAAAACACCTTTGGTTAAAGCCGTTATCATCAAGTGGATTGATAATGCCTGGTTGTGTAATGCCCCCTTGAGCAAGCCCTTAGTGAGGGAAAAGGCAGAAGAATTGGTCGCGAGCCTGGGAGAGGATGATTTCAAAGTTTTCATAGGCTGGTTTGAGTGATTTTTTAAAAGTGAAAGAACTATGTGTTGAAGATACTGCACAGGGAGGCTGCTGAGGTTTACACAGTAAATAGTGAATAGTTAAGTCTTTTTCATTACCTAATATTCATTTAGTAAATATACAAATGTCAAATAGATGGTAATATGACTATGAAATAAGGAAAAAGAGAAAAATAGGCCATGACAATCTATCCATTTATGTTCATCAATTCAAACCTGGATGGATGTTATCACAACAAGCAACATTTGATCTGAAATCTCTTTATCTATCGAACAGCCTTGGTTGTGTTTGTATTAAGCACAATCAAATAATAATATGAGCAGGTTTTACCTGTTTCTTGGAAATATGCTTTCATGCTAACTAACTTACAAGAGTAAAGACATAAAGACATGCAATGCTGCCCACAGTATATTTGTTAAGAGGGTAATGATGAAATATTTTTAGGCAAGGTATCTGCAAAGACACAATCATACTCAACACATCTTAAAAGTGCTAATAATGTATTTATTTCAGTTATTGTCACTACAATGTCCATTCATAACAACTAAGTTATTATTGATTACTTTGTGAAGGCACACAAAGCATTTGCTTTAGGTTATGGAAAGATTGTTCTCTTAATTAAGCAGTAAACAAATGTTAGGCTACCATCCAAACCATCTCCCTCAACTTCTGCGTGGTACAGAAACAAAGCACTTCCTTCCGATGTGATCTCATCCCTGCTGGTCATGTTTTGATGCTTGGACAGAAGCTCCCTGTGTTATTATAATAGCTCAGGGACCAGACTTTTGCATTTTATCTTGTTGCAAGGGGTCGACAGAAAGCTACATTAGTCACAGGACCAAGAAAGTCAGTAGTGGGGCACCGATTAGCTCACCTGGTGTCATGGGTATTACATGTGCAAAGACTGTAGTGCCTGCAGTGGCCTTGTGTTTGACTCTGTACCTGCAGCCCTTGGCTCCAGGTCTCCCTCTCTCTCTCTCTCTCTCTCTCTCTCTCTCTCTCTCTCTCTCTCTCTCTCTCTCTCTCTCTCTGTCTCATTCGTTCATGCTTTCCTATCATAATAAAGGCAAAGTCAAGAAAAAATAAACCTAAAGAAAAAAGGAATAGGTTGTCAGTTAGGTCTAGAAAACAAAGCTACTTGGTTAGGGTTAGGAAAATGTCATGATTGAAGTTCACCTCATGTGACTAATGACTGACATGACAAAATAACTTTTAAGTTAAGGTTAAGTTGTTAAGTTTCAAACAAGACATAAGCATTGGTGTTCTGTGCTTGTTGGAACCATCCATGTCCCCTTCTGTCAGCCCCAAAACAAGACTTTCAGTCTGTTTCAGTTAAATTAAGGAGAGTTTTCAAGTTTTTACCAGAAGTGTATGAAAGAGTATCATCTGCATAAGGACTGATTTGACATACATGTACAGGACAGACACTGTGGTGACAGGTTGGTGACTTGGTGCTGCATTATTTGTTTTCCATGCCCATACCTACAGTGAGTGTGTTGCTACACACCAGACAATGTCGCCCACATTTCTCAAACTCTAAGCTGCCTGTGTATGAGTGCATCTACCTCTGTGAACCTTTATGGTGTCTGTTTGTCTTTGTGAGCAGATTTGTACCTGTACAGCATGATAATGTTTTGTGGCTAAGACTAATTGGTCCAATTATGGGCCAAATTGAGTTTCAGAAGGCCAAATCCTGAGCTACCAGTACCATCTGCTTATGAAACACCCTCTTAATATGGATCAGCTTGTCAATCTGCCTTGGGGGGAGACACCCGTGCACACATGCATACTTAAAGCACAAACATCCATCAGTGTTTTTTTTGTGTATTCATTAATGTTCTGAGTTTTTAATTCTTTTTTTCCCAAAAAATGTGTCCATTCTGCTTATCCAGATGGCTTCTGTGAGTCCTTTGACATATCAAAATCAGAAATTTGTTGCCAAGTAAGTTTTCACATACAAGGAATGTGTCCTAGTATATGGGGTTCACAATTAACACAGTAAGAAAAAAAGCCAAGAATTGTAAATTAAAAAAGTTGCAATAAAATATTTGAAATATATATTAAATATATCTGTTTTTTTTTTTTTTTTTAAATAATTAGGGTGTTCTTGAGGTGAAAAAAGAGTGTGTGTCAGTTCTGGGCCAACTGCAGTCGGGGAGACCAAATGCTGAGAGACAGCTCTTTAATATGTCATGAAATGATCATGTCATGCTGAAGTCCAGCTTGGCTACAAATCTGATGCTGCATCCATTTAATATCGTATAGATTATACAGATTTGAAAACCTGCTTATTTCAGCCACCCTGTTGTCATACCAAGGTAAACATATTGGGAACATGCCTTTTTTGCTGAAGACATTTTGACATGTCAAAGTTTGGAAAAGATCAGGCTAAATTCTAAAATTACAGATGGCTGAATTCCATTTAGCTGATTCAGTTTCAGGGTCTTGGTATGCTTTTCTCTTGGGTAATTGGAAATTTTATAAATGGTCCAGAGCCCTTTTACCAAGATAAGAGAAAAATATCTTGTTTTCACAGACCACAAATTCTTGTCCCACAAAAGGAAATACATTTTAATTTTAAATTCTTATATTTGAGGAACATCTCAAAAAATGCATGGGTATCATTTAATCAAATTTAATTAAGGTTTTAGAAGTATCATAATGACTGGATTATTTAATTTCACGGAGATACTACTTTACTTGGTGCATTGATCCTAATTACCGTGATTTCAGTTACTGTGTGTCCCTCTGCTGACGGTGTAACTATATTAATTTACTCAAGTAAGGTATTTAAGTACAAATTTGGGGTCACATTCATGTTACTTGAGCATTTTAATCTCATGCAACTTTCTTCTTCTACTCCACTACACTTTAGATGGAAATGCTGTACTTTTTACTCCACTGCTATTATTTGATAACTACTTTACAAATTAAGATTTTTGCACACAAACCAAAAATATGAACATATAAAGTGCAGCTGATAAAATAAGTTGATTAATTAAAACATGAATTTGCAACTATTTCTTTCAGTGTGTAAATCATTTTTCATGCCCAAAAAAACCTAAAACATTTTATGGTTCCAGCTTCTCGTATGCTACTAGGTAGTTTAATATTTTTATTATTTTAGTTTAATACATTTATTTTAACCATTTTGCATGTGCACTTTTACTTTTAATACTTTACTTGAAATCACATTTACTTTGTTTAAGTTTATTAAACCTTCATCAGTTTTACTGAGCAGAGGTTCTTATTTCAGCCTTTTTTGGTGCCATCTCTCCAGTCTTGGCCATGTACCATGTGCACATGGCACAAAACCTGGCCTTATATAGTGTTTAGGGGGTGTTACCTGTGCTAATAGGTGCCCTAAGATTAAGTGGAATTCATCATTGAGCATACCTGGTCATATCAGATTTGGATGGTTAGGAAAATTTGGTGCATCCGGAATTGACTTCTCTTATTTTTTCTCTTACCAGAAAATTAAGAGAAAATAGAAGAAAAAATTAAGAGAATGTTTCTGCCACACCCTGTCAAACCCTTTACACAAATTGTAGTTTTTTGTAAAAAAAAAAACAGAAGAGAATAAACGTGAAGACTAAAATCATGCTTTTGGTCATAGCTGTGTACATAAAGCACAAGAAAACATGAGCAGCTATGAAGCCTGTGTAGGCAGCTGTACTGATTAAGACTGAAGCATTTCATTTTCGTCAGAGCACTCGAGACAGATGACTAAAAAACGCAGCTTAAACACCGTCTATTTAGACAAGCCATGAGGCCATGAGCAATACCCGACAATTTAATTTCAATTTAATGAATTAACAGACAATATGTTTACCTAAAAGGTCTGCCTCAAACTTTGCAAATGGTGTTCAAATGTTGACTTGTTTGTACTCCAGGAAAGTTGTCTGATATTATTACAGTTTTTGCTCAGCTGCTCTGGATTTGTCAGTTTCCTCAGCTCCTGTTGGCACATTATTCAGGGTAAACACATGACCCATTACAGCAGACATTTCTGCAGTTTACGCACACGTAACACAGACATCCCAAGTCACAAAACCACAGCCGCACTAATCTCATTCTCTCTCCCAGTGGTTTCTTTATCATTTCCAAGCATTTTGCAGTATTGTCGCATAAGCAGTCTTCTATTTGTTCAAGGATGTCCTTAAATATGAAATAATATCACACCCAAGACGAAGTGCAATAACTGTTTTAATGTCCTTTGTTGTGTCAAAGCTGGTAGATTTTATGAGCTCTGTTTCTTTACCAAATGTTTTTGGACCCAGCTCAGTTTAAAACAACCACAAACGTAAATTATGAAGCCCATTTTAAGGTAAGAGCTCCATGGGATTTTACAGTGGAGCCTGCTTTGAGCTGTGTCCTTGTAAGAGCCAGGCATATTATGTGTGTGTACGTGAGAGAAAGAGGAAGAAAAAAGTGTGAGTGAGACTTTATAAATACATTCCAGTCAAGCAGCTCAAGCATCGCCATGCAAGGCACACTGGGAACATCTTCAAGCTTTTGTATGATACTCTGATTTCTAAGTAGAGGTCTTGCCTTTTCTATTCAAAGCAATACAGTAGCGTCCCTAAATAAAGCTACCATGTCTATAATAGTGCAGGAATAATTTAAAGAAATACAGCTTTTTTTCTAAGCTCAGAGAGCACCTAATAATAGAATTTTTTAGAACTACATCGAAAACAGGATGTTTTACAAGTGCTAGTTGGGGGAAAAAAAAGCACACACATTTTTAATCCTTCATGAATGAACTTTACTGGACTTCAACCAGAAACACTGCTGTAGTTCAAGTAGTGACTAAACTATGTGATTGGATTTTTGTCTCCAAGTTTTTGTTTGTGTTAGAATGTGTTTTGTCGTGATTGCAAACATGGCATGTGTTTGTTTCCAGGCTGCAACGGCTAAGAACATAATCTGCATATTTATAACTCTGTTTGATATCATTAATTTTATCTTTGATATACGCATTGGTGTGTATGTGTTCCTGATTGATGTGCATTATGCTTCATCTCAGCATAAACTGGGAGTGAAGATTAAAGGAAAATGGGGATTCAGCACAACACGCTTAGAGTTGGTTTGCACGTAAGCAAGATAAGTGAAAACAGAAATGTGCACACGCGCACACACACACACACACACACACACACACACACAAACACACACACACAGGCGCAGTGACTGAATCTTTTTCACATTTGTTTCATCTGGCTGATCTGTTGATCTGTGTTTGTTTAAAAATCAGAGACACTGCAGATGTCAGATAACCCTTGGCTCCTCTCCCTCTCTGTTTCTCAAATTTAAATGAGCTTCATCAGCATGAAATATTTTAGCATCTGTTCGCCAAAGAGCATGGTGACAGTCTTGAAGAATGATAAATCATTGAGCAAAAGGCCATCATAAAAGTACAATCAATTAATCAACAAGCTGTGTATTATTGGCTGTCTCTCCTGTCTCCAGTTAAGAAAAAAGAAAAGGTTATTTATCTTTTGTTTCCACCTCTGTCTCTCTCTCCCTTTCTGTCACTTGTCATCTTATTGAAATCTGCATGCAGCAGTATCCATCATATGTAATCATATTATGAAATCCTGACTCCAGGGGGGGCATCTAAGCCTTATCTAGACAGAAACACAAACACAAATTGCATGTTAAATCAGAATCCTGACACAGTGTGGTGCTTGTAGATGGGGTTTGATGCATTAGCAGCACCTTTAGCCAGCAGCCACCATGTTTCTGTTCACTGTGATTGTGTGGCCTTTAACCTGAGTTGAACATGTTGAGCCACAACTTACCACCAAATTACCACCTCGCAGTTGTATGCCTCCGCCAACCACTCAAGTTGCATTTGCAGTTTACATCCATGTCTGTCCTGACTCATATGTAGCCATGTCATTAAAAAGTACAGATCTTATGGAATTTGTAACAGCACAAATTAGGTTTAAGGCTAAAAATTAAAAATAAAAATATTATAAAAAATTATTAAGTGAACATGAGGGCATTATAATTCAAGGGGAAAATTTAATTTCAAAACTTACAATGTTTGTACCACCAGGAAAAGTTTTTTGTATATCTATTTGTGGAGTGAAGCTATGGAACAGTTTTAATATGGAGCTACAGTGGTGTCCAACCATAAACCAGTTTAAAATAATGTCTAAAAACATAATAATAATAATAATAATTTTCACAAGGTACAAAGATGAAGAGGGGGTTAGACAATCACCAGCTCTTGACATGGGTTAGTGTTTATTTATTTGGTTATTAAATATTTGTTTTTTCCTTGTTTATTTCCCTCTTTCTGTAAATAATAATGTAAAATTATATTTTATTTGGGGTGTGTGGGTGTATGCATAAATGTTTCATTAATTAGAGTATAGGTTTGAATTAACAAGGAAGCTGGTTGATTAAAATTCAAAGATTCATCGAGAAGGGGTGGGATTAAATAAGCTTTGTACTTCTTTTCACTCCTTATTCGAATACGTAAACCAAGTCATCATGTGACAATTTCTTTTGCTTTATGTCATAACGCAAAAAAAAAAAAAAATCTCTATTTTCTTTTTTACATGTTCAAAATAAATGTCAAAAATCAAATAAAAATCAAATGACAGCTGATAATGCTTCACATGTGGATGTTGCGTTGTTTTTGCAAGTCGACTTTGACCTCTTGGATATAAAATGTCATCACATCGCACTTCTTTTTTTTCATAATTACCGTATGAATTCTTAACCTAAAATGTGTTTTAGGAGATCGCAGTGCCCTTGACCAAACTCTAATGGCTTCATTCTTGAGTCAAAGTGGACATTTGTGCCAAATTTGAGTACAACTCGCTCTAGGCCTATTTGAGATATTGCACTCCTAAGAATGAGACAGACACAAGGTCGCAGTAACCTCTGACAACCAAATTCTAATCAGTTTATCCATGCAACCATGTGAATGTTTGTTCCAGATTTGAAGAAATTCAGTCAAGGCATTCTTTAGATATTTTGTGCACAAGAATAAAACAGACAGATGGATGGATGGATGGATGTACATACAGACAACTCGAAAACATACAGCCTCCAGTCGCAGCTGTTGCCTCATAACTGATGACATGAACTAATTCACTTTGGTTCAGGGGGAGGTCCATGCCTCAACCGCCTCTAATCACCAGTCAAACCTACTTATACCTGATCAACCTTCCCTGGTTGTCTATTTTCTTGACCTGTCCTCTCTTTCCCTGTTCTCATCCATTACCCTCTCCCAATCCCTCCCCTTGCTCATCCCTATTCTTATTTATCCACCAGCTCTTCTCCACGTTCATCCCATCTTAGTCAATCCTTCGCATACCTCTTCCATCTCTCCTTCTCCTGGTGCTGCAGGATTCTGTAATTGGCTTTGGTGAGTCCACTTCATGGGCAGATCCCCCCACACTGAGTCTCATCCTCCTTCCCCTCGTATGTCCCTTCCAAAGGACAACTTCCTTCCACGACGTTCATCTCCTTGCTCACATTAGTTCATCCATCCTCAACACACACCTCCTGTCATTAAACCTTTATAAATCACTCTGCTGCAGCATGGTCCTTGCTGGTGAGATATTGGCCTTGATCAGCGTTGGACTCAAAACAAGTGAGTGGAGGATGAACAACAACTGGCTTAATGTCCAGAGACAGAATCTTGGATGTTTCATTTTGTGCAAAGAAAACCTGTGCCACCTGCCCAAAGGAAACCAGTGCTCCAGCTGGCAGAGGGCTATGAAAAACAAATAACTAAATCTTGCTCATGAAAATACAAAGTAACTAGTGCAAACCCGCTCTAAAAAAAGGTCTCAGTTACATAAAAGTCTTATGCAATAGAGGTATTTCTCTGAACAAATGTCAATTCTTGCAAAGTATAAATATGGACTAAGTAGTTTAACTCCAATCAATATAAGAAAACACAATTATTTCACTCAAGAAAATCGTGAAAAGTAGAGAGATAAAAATAATGTATCTGAGCTTGACCTGCTCATATTGAGCTGGTAGATATTTTTTTTTAAAAAGGGCTCACATTTTGAGAGCTGTGTTAAAATGTTTACAGCAACATTTTGTAATTTCAGCGACACAGGGTGTACAACTTGTATGGTGTTGTTGCTAAGCAGCAACCACAGATGCTTCCCTCATCTAAAAATCAATAGGCTTTTTTGAATGGGTTTTTGGTTAGAAGCCTGAAAAGATCTGTGGTTAACACAAGCTTAAGAGACTCTGACGTTTTGTTCTAGGACACAAAATACGTCAGTAAATACCCCACTGTGAACTCTTAAGCTCTTAAGCTTTTACTTGTCTTAAAAAAGGCAATTTATAGCAAGTATCAAGCCAAACAGCGCCAAAAACGGCTTCACAGTCTCATTGTGGTAGTGATGCAACTGTAGTGTGGTTCATTCATAGCCAGACATTAGCTTTTTACTTCTGGTGATTGCATTTAGGCTTCAAAAATCCTGTAAGTAGTGTTCATTTTTTGGAGATTATCTTGCTGAACAAAACACATGAAGTACCAATTTTTTTTTTTTTTTTTACCACAGATTATTTTCTGCAGTTATCCCAAATCCTGTGGAAAAATGCTATAGACTTTTTGACAAGGAAACCAGTTAGCTTCAAGGTTGGCCTACAGAAAAACGTTCCCCGGGAGCAATTAATAGAAATAACTTTTTGACAAGGAAACCAGTTAGCTTCAAGGTTGGCCTACAGAAAAACGTTCCCCGGGAGCAATTAATAGAAAATATGATAAAATGGGCAATTTTACAGAAGAATTAAACATACTTACAGCCAGGTACATAAAAAACAAACAAAACTTTGCCCCCCATGATAACTGTACCAGTGGTGTGTGTGTGTGTTTGTGGGGGGTGGGGGGGTCAATTGTTTGTAGGACCTATCCACCGCCCTGTCCACCAGCACTATAAGCGCAATCGCACTCCTTATATTATGTGGTTACCAGCAACGTTATTACCTGACGCTGTCCTTTAGCATTTCAGGTGCACGCCACCAGTGCTGTCCGACTGCATTATCAGCTGAAGCGTCCGTGCACATTGCATGTGGACGCGGAAGGTCGCTTTTGGCATCAGGCCAAAAGCACTGACAGAGTGGCACTGTTTGACGAATTCAGAATGAGAACGGGTTGGCCCCTAAACAGCTCCACACTCTCATCCAAATATGGTCAATTCTGGCATCAAAAATCCAAGATGATGATGGCCAACATACTGAACTCAAAAGGGTTCAAAATGGGTTTCCACATGCCAGTAAGTGATGCCATTGTACGTTCATTATTTGTTTGCAGTCTACGGTTGTTGGACAGCTACTTGGATGGATTATATCATGATGCGGGCCTTGTTTGTACTGGAAGTACTGCACAAGGCATGTTATTGTTGAAGGTTATCTGGGTAATCTGGGGAGAAATTTAGCCCCACTTTGCTTTTTAACCAGACAAAAAGGGCATATTGTAGTGTAAAAAAGGAAAAATGCCTTTTCATTTCCATGGCTTTATGTTGCTCTGGAGAGCACTTGCGATCATTTGATTATAACATGAGATTTTTGGTTTGTTATTCCATGTGGAGAAAAGAAAATGAGCGTCTAGTTTCTGTCAAGGAGGGCAAATCATTCAGGCATTTTGTGTAGTTTACCAGTGCGAATAAAAACATGTAGTTGGATTTCACTCAAATTCTGTTTCTAGTAGTATTTCCCTCGTGAATGGGCATGTTTCATTTCAATTTTATCGAGAGCAGTTTTAAATGCATTAGCTACCACACATTTAACTATCGGCAGGACCCTAGCCAAGACTTTATGCAGGTGAACAATTTTTGCCAGGGAATAATTCTGCACACGCGCACACACACACGTATCCCTCAGCCGCTGCAATTTTAAGGACATACTGAAAGTGGTCAGACTTTTAAATCCTCATCTAAAGGCTCATAAAACCTTATGAAAACCCAATGGATTATTTAAAAAATGCAATTTCAGCAAGTGTTTAAAAAAACAGTTTTTCTGAACGTCTTAAAAGCTGACATTGTGTTGATACAGGGTTTTCTCCCAACATTCTGCTATAGATTGTAAACTGTGTTCAGGTCCCGAAAACATTAATTCCAACCCCTACAAAATACAAAGAATATGCACAGCACCACCTGTTTATTTTTATATTAAAAGTTTAATATTATATAGATATACAGCTTCAACTCAGGCTTTGGTTATGCAGGTTTTACATGTAAATTAGGCAATTCAGTGTAGCCACTCTCTTTCAGCCTTGTCTGCCTGAAACCTTTTCTGTAGTTACTGAACCTGCATACACAGCTCCTGTTGAAACTCTGTTGTGTACAATCAATTATTTGACAGAGCTGTTTAAAGCACATGCTACGAGAATACAGCAGAGTGGGATAATTTTGCACCATTCTTAAAAGACGAGATAAAAACAAAAATGTTTTGATCATCTTGGGGAAAATAAGGCCAGCATACTCAAAATTCACAATGCATGATGCAACTGCTGAACAATAAAGAAGCACTGTGCAAATGACTGACTAATGAGAGGAATCACTTACTTTGTGTTTATTTGGCAGAAAATAATTAATAATTTAAGTATTTTAAGGACATTTTGAAACTGTTTTTTTTTTGTGAGCTGAGTGCATACTGACATCCTGTCAGTTTTTTGTGCAAAAACTCCAAAAGCGGTTACAGCAGTGAAACCTTGGTGGGGCTGAGACTGAGCATACAACTGACTTCATGTCTATTGAGACACTGGGACTCATTTTCCCTTGAGTGATTGATTGATCTTTTTTTTTTTTTTTTTTTCCAAAGCGAGAACCTTGTGACCATTTGGAACTGCATCAGATGTATGACACATTGGCTGCCACACGTGGGATGCTCATTCATGTGAAGTGTTTCCAAACTGGAGCTTAGTGGGATGTGGCACATGTGTGTGCCACATCCCACTAAAGGTGGAAAGGAGCCACCTGTCATTGATTTATTTGTTTTCCAAGGAGCCGTACCAAAATGTAAAATTTGGTCTCTACTTTTGACTTATTAATAAAATTGCTCCATGCCTGATGATGCACTCTGTTTGGTCCCTATGGGTTTATGGTTCAGGACAACAATCCCACTTGTTTCTTCTGTCAACTCCCACGAGGGAATGTATTATCATACAACAGTGCATATGATAGCTTAGCACCTTAGGAATGATGTCATATCCTTAAAGTTACATAATAAACTAATTTTAGGAGGTTAGGTTGAGGCAAGTGACGTTACTGTGGTTGGGTTTGTGAAAAGTAACTTTCTTACAATGTATCTTAACTCTTTAAAACAGGCCTGCCAGCCCGTTCTCATTCTAAAGTTGTCAAATACCACACTGTTGACATTGCTTTCTGTGTAAATTCTAGACGCCAAGAGCTGCCTTTTGTGTCCACATGATATGCCACTGGATGGGGTTGGACAAAACCTGCCCCGGCAGCATGATTGGCAGACAGGGGGCATTTCTTGAGAACACGGCCAGAAAGAACCTGTTGCGGCCGCATGATATGTGGTAGGATGGCATCAGGTTGACACACTTCAGGTAGTGGCGTATTATAAGCAGCGCAAGAGCGCCTATAGTGTGGGTGGGAGGGGCGGTGAATGGGTGCGTGCAGGAGTCTAGTGTCCACTTTCTGTCTGAATGTGATGTTTTTTGTTGTTTTTTTTTGTTTGTTTTTTTTCTACACCTTCCCTTGTGCCTTCTTCTCCTAATTCTAACCATCAGTGCCTGTTTGTTCGTTTTTTGACATCCAGCAGTGGTTTTCATGTGCTTTTCCTTCTAAACATAACCACAAGCATCATCATCCCACCATGTGAATTTGTAGACATCACGGTAGTAGCATCCCGAAACATAAAGAGCAGAGGCAGAAGCATACCCAAAACATAACATGCAGTCAGAATGTGTTGACAGCTAACGTGTCACAAATCTTTATCTCCTTGAATCATTACTCACCCTTTCTGCTATGGGACTCCATTTTCCTCTTTCATCATGAAGTCTGTCTCATGTTGCTGCATGTAACATCTGTTCTGATATGCAGCCTGGGCCTGACTGATAATCTAAACTTATCTGCAGCTCTAAGAGCACTTCTCTGTACTTATCCTTATCTGAACATAGTCTTATACTTGCAAGGTAGGGCCGCTGATTCGCCAAACCTTTTCATTTTTTTATTGTAGTAATGAAGTAACGACAGTTCTTAGGATATAGAAATACATAGATACTGGAGTAAAACTAAAGAAAAGTACCTTTTCTCCACTTAATTTCTATTTCCGAGAGTAAGTTTTTTTCTTCACTAATTATGTATTTCTATATCCTAAGCATATTTTTAAAGCAATGTAGTGCAGTTACAGTGAATATTGATGGGAATATAAACACTAAAGTAAAATAATTATACTACAAAAAATTCTCAAGTATTGTAACAAAGTATTAGTACTTAGTGTTATTACACCACTGATGAGGACAGCCTGCATGACGCCTATACAGATGTGCACTAATATAAAGTGAAGAATGAAAGCATGAGATTAACTGGTAATCTAATATACTGTTCATGACTTGCACCTGCAACTAAGTAATATCATACCTGGCTTGCATAAAATGTTGTCACACACCTCTTGGGTGAGTTTGAAGCTCCAAATTAAAGTAGCTCAAAACTTCATTATTAACCTGCTGCGTACAAGGGGGGGCGGCATACGAGGTTTCACCACTGTGACTTGAAAGGCTCGTGTTTTATCAGTAATAAACACCCTCCCATGTATGTACCTGATAGTGAAGCTAATGGCAAGCAGGCAGTACACATACCCCCCTCAGGCATACAGTGCTTGCACTGGAGGCAATTAATTGCTGTGCCTTTACCACAGCTATTAGGAATTGTCTAATGAAGCCGGGATTCAAATGTATACCTGCTGAGTTGTGTGTGTACGTGCGTGTGCAAGCCTGTCTTAGTCTTAACCTTAATGCAAGTAGACTGGTGGTCTGACGGGAGAATCTTTAAAAACAAAGAGATTAATGAATAATGCAAGAATTGTGCACACAAATACGCACACTAGAATACACACATGCATGCTTGGCAAATAGCACATACCGTCACAAAATATACATCGGGGTCCCCGGTGTGTGTGTGAGATAATGCATGAGCGTGAGACGGAGAGGCTGAGAGAGTTTATGTGAAGGGCCCATCACTGGGTTGGCATATTCCCCAAAGGGCACTGGGATGTTTTTGAGTGTCACTATAGAAATAAAGGGGTTTTAGTTTAGAGGGTGGGTGGCAGGTAGAGGTACAGAGATGCTCTCCCTTGAATATTAATAATAGTCATACAGCGCAGAAGTGATGTGTCTGTGTGTCTATCACTTTGTCAAATATCAGTGTGATATTGCAAAAGCAGGCTGCTGGATTCAGCACCACAGGCTTGGAACTGTGGGATTGTGAAGAAGTGGAATTTTCTGTCATTTGTTTTGGATTTATTTGTTCCAGCGAAGGATCCATTTTTAGGCGTGCGTTCCCCAGCTCTACAGCACATGGCACATTTTCAGTGAAATATCTAAGGAGGTAAATATTATAACCATAGTATTGCAGCTTTGCTACTGCAGATAGAAGTATATGATAGGAACTCTGTTTCAATAATGTGTGGCTGTTTTGATAGGAAGATTTCACCCACAAAATTTCTATTTGCATATCAACTACTCACCTCACATTACTTCAATACATGAAGAAAACAGTTCTTTCTGGCATGCCTCCACAGTGAACAAAGAATCCAAAAACAGAGAAAATCCTTGAGGAATATGTGTAAGGGGGCCACATTAAACAACAGCGAAACTACATCAAAACATTAGCGTACAAACACTTAAACAACTTGTGTGGTATAATCCAAGTCTCATTCATCCATTCCTATGCTCAGTGCTTCCCAAATGGTCCTACCTGATGGGGAATGGAACTAAAAGTTACACTATGTTCTTGTCACAGCCAGACTCCATTGACCAAAGCAGTAATTTTGTTGCTGGACATGGGAGCTGCTGGTCTACCACTGTCTTGATCAATAGCTGTTTGTTGTTGTTGTTTTTGTTTTCTTGTGACTTTATTGAATCCAAACTAACCCCTTAAAACACTAAAGTGCAGGATGGCGTCAGGTTTAAACGCTGCCGGTAACAATGTAATATAAGGAGCACAAGGGTGCATACAGAATGGGTGGGATGGGTAGTGGATGGGTTCAACAAACCCTGGACTTTCATGCAAGAATCTGGTGTTCGCTGTCCGTCTACATGTGATGATTTTTTCTACACCTTACCACATGCCTCCTTCCCTTAAACCACCACCACCCACCATGTGCTTGTGTTGACATCATAATAGCGGCATATTGGAATGAAAATAGCAGACTGAGGATACCCAGAGCGTATTATGTAGACATGGAAATCCACTGCAAAGCAGCAATATATGACGACTCAGATGAGAATGCATTGGATAGACTATTAGCTCCTGTGTTCAGCGTGGTAAAAAAATAAAATTTCTTTAAGTCTGGCTTTGAAAAGAGCATTGATAGGTGCTACTTTAAGTGATCTCTGTATATAGTTGTGCTGTTAAATGCAGACACCTATCCCTTTGATTCATTAAGAATATTTCTCAATTTTGGTATCGACATGCAATGTAAACTTTCTCCATTAGTTCAACCTGACACAGGGTGAGTTCATGACAAATGCTAATTAGGCAGGCAGATTAAGTATTCCTTAAAGATACACCATTGCATGTGGGATATTATCATCAGAAAACATCATGGTCAGCAGCATTAGAGTCGATTTACAGAGGTTAGTTTCTCTGACAAAGCAAATACAATGTAGAATTCTGTTTTAAAACTAGATTGCACTTTCCACGATTAAACCCCTTTGCACCCACCAGCAGCCTGAGTTCCAGTTAACCCAGAGTGAATGCACACACCACTATGTTTCAGACTAGAAGTGCCAAGTGTTTTCAAACTTTATAGAGAACGCTGACAAAGAACTCCTTTGGCAGTGCCCAGCTTCACATCTAACAGCTGCTTTGTACAATCATAGTCTTCTACAGTTGGCCTTTGAGCAGCTCCACTGGAGCGGTCAGAAGAGTTCAGCAGTTTGCTTAAAGGCAGCACAAAAGAAGTTATTGTGAGAGTTTGAGTCTGAGCGTTCCTGGTTCATTTCCCTGTCGGTCCTGCGAGTTTAGTTTAAGTCTTATCAGAGAAAAAAAAACTGTTACAGTTCAGAACTATGAGCTAGTAGCTAGTAACTGCACTGGTATGACAAATCTTCCAATGTGTGTCCACACCTGCGAACACACACACACGCACACACACACACACACACCAGGGTAAGACTTTTTAAGGCTTTTTTAATGCTATCTGCAGACCATTTTTACAATAATCAAAACTGTACAATTTTGCAAATGTTTATTGTAAAATAAAACAAGATACTTTTTGTCCTATGAAAGGGAGGAAAGTGTTAAAAAACACAAAAAAAAACTTTTTAAAGTGGAAAACATGGACAATGGACAATGAATGAACATTATATTATAATAATCTATTTGGTTTACCAACTGAAGTGGGAATATTTGGCATTATCTGACTGGTTTTCTTGGTGATTTTGTCTTTTTCACTCTACAGCTCAGATCCCGCTATCTGGATTCCTATCTTTACTAGTTTAAGAGGAGGAATTTGATAGATTATCTAACAAAAAATAGATGTTACCAGTTATTTTCAGATTTAACAATGCATCATCAGGAAATAAATAAATAAAAAAATCAGTTTCTAAAATCTTACTTCTCATGTCCTAAAATCTTTTTAAGACTTTTGAAAGACTGATTTCGGACATTTTAGTAACAACTAAGGCCTTTTTTTTTTTTTTTTTAGATTAAAGAATTCAATGCCTTTTAAGACTTTTTATGGACATGCGAGAACTCTGTCGAAGTACTTGAATTCAACAATCAGAAATATAAGTCAGCAAATATCTTGAAAATTAGCCATTTTTAACTTAGTCCTTAAAAAACTTCTTGAATTTAACTGACAGGTGAAAAGATTGATAAATTATTTTATGAAACGTATTCGATAAATGTTATAGGAAGCAAAGAACAGCTGTGGTTGCAACTTTTTGCTAATGCTGAATGATCGCAAATCATATGGTAAACACCAGTAAATAGTCGGCATCGGGATATTTTGCTGGAACACACTCACACCAAAGCAGCGCCAGACGTTAACACCAGTGTTAAACTGTAATTTGGTAGTAAATAAGCGGCAGTTTAAATATATTCAACTGATATTTGGCCCTGGAGACATTTTTGCTTCATTAAAGAATTTGCACATTTTTTTTGCAACAGATGGTTGTGGAGAAAACTATTTCATCCTTGAAAATAAAAAGGAGTGCTTGAAAAAGTACTTGAAAGTCCTTGAATTCGACATGCCCCTATCTGTACAAACCCTGCGCACGCACACGCACACCAGCCTGCATCCCTTCACCCTATCCATCTCTTTCCCCATATCCCTTGTCTCTGAGCCTCACTGATCCGTCCAGAAATTGAGACATGAACGCTGGCATCACGGTCAGGATGTCTGGACTCAGAGCCAGTCTCCAGTGCCACTACAATACCATGCCAACATGAAGCTGTTATCATTCAAAAAGCAGCCATGACATGACTCAGGCCCCGAAGAGTTACTGATACTGACTTGTTTTCCAATAAACACATCCATAAGAGACTATAATGTCTCTTGGCCAGTGCTTCACATGCATTTGTCTCACCAAAACAAAACAAAATAAAGAAAATTCTGCCCTTCTGTCTGTCTGATAGACTTTGTTTCTTAGAAAGAGGAAGGACAAAAACAATAATCCCATCTTCTTCATTCATTACATCACCACGGTTATATAATAAAGCAGAAATAGAATCATTGACGGAAAGACCAAACAAAGGAAATAATGAACGATTGTACAAACATGTCTCTTCTAATTGAAATGGGTTTTGAGTTGCCAGCCAGTGAGTTTGTCAAGTAACAACGCTGAAAAGCAAGATAAGACTTCTTCCTAATTTATCAGAAAAAATAGATGTCATTTTCGGTGCCTTTTTTTCACTCTGCTGCTCTGTCTCTCTCTCTCTCTGTCATTAAAAGACAGGTGTCAGTCTTCCTGTTTGCGTCTGTATGTGCAACAGGCTTGTGCATATTGGTTTTACTTTCTCCTGACTTGTTTGTTTGGCCTGCACATCCCGGACAGCTGCAGATGCTCTTTGGAGCGATTATCAGTCTGAGAAATTGCTCTCGCACTGATCCCTTTTCAAACATTCTTGAAATGAGCCTCCTGCTTGGCTTACCATACATTAGACTGCCTCATTATTTCAAATGATCCTCGCTGTGTATTCTCCACTTACACATGGGCAGCAATGAAACAGAACTAGTGCAGAAAGAAAAAGGCTTGACACTTTTTTTTTTTTTTTGCAGCAAGTCTTTGATTTTGCTCATCCAAGGTATTTGGTGTAAAATCTGTAAGATTTCAAATGATTTTATTACATTTCCCTTTCTTCTATTGTTTGTCTGTACATGTTCACCTTTAGATCATCTCACAATATAATCAAATAGGATAACACATAAAAATGCATAACTGAAGGCTCAAAGAAAGAAACAAAGTAGTAGAACTATTGTTAAAAACTCACAGTCCTCAGTGTGGCTTTGCATCAATTCGTTAGAGATGGCACCATTTTTAATTTAATTTTTATTCCAATATCAATAGTTTTTTATAGACCACCAAAGTTCAAACTCCTCTCTGATTTTTTATTTTTATTTTTTATATTTTTTACAACTATAGCAATTACTGGACTTGTCTTCAGGACCTTGTCAATGTTGAGGTTAGGCCATGTTCAGACTGTCATTAGCGCTGAATGAAAAGAGACAGCCCCTGCACTGGCACAGTGCTTGAACCCAGCTTAACTTTTACCTCAACACAAGGCAACATTATCTGGAAATTATTTGCCTTTGCCAATTAAAAATATTTAAGTGCACATGTCTACCATGTTATTATAGCTGAAATTATTGTTATAAAAAACCAACAACACATCCACAACTCAGTAATGAAGGGTGAGTGTAGGTCGCAGATGAGTTGATGTGCAACACCTTCCAGCTGTCAACCTACACGTCAAACTAGTTCATAGGTTGATTTTCACATAGTTAAAAGAAGAAATGTAAGGAGTCAAAAAAACCCCAAAAAAACCCTCAATTGTCGTGTATGTGAGGCATAATTACACCTTTCGTATTATCAACAGTTGTGTGGCAGCAATGCTGTGTCTTGTGGTGATAGGCATCTTTAAAAAAAAACTGACAGCTGGATGGATGAATAGGTGAAAAGGTTTACCAGTTTCTTATTCCATCACATAATTAGAACTTTTTATTTGGCGGCTTTGGGGTCTGATAGGCCTTCAAACTGGCAGTTACACCATTTAGGCCTTGGTGGTATCATGGTATTATGGTGTACCAGGGTATTTTTGAAATCCTGATGGTATGATTTTTACTACAGTCAAAAATACAGATGATCCCCTTCCTGTTAAATTGCTACGGGAATGCTGTATTGAGACAAATGTGCACAGCACAAACCACCAGAGGTCAGTCTCTGCTGGTGGAACAAGCACATGAGCTGAGAAAGAAGTAATGCAACAAGTTAAAGGACTGGTTAAAAAAAATAAATAAAAAATGACCAGCAGTAGTAGAAAGAGCCAGCAGTAGAGCGCACATATATTTTAATCTAACTTGACCAATTAAGGGTTTATTTTGACCAAATCAGAGTTAGCACTTGTTGACAAACTTGGATAGTTTTGGTAAGTTCAATTGTGTTTTGGTGGAGTTGGACTGAAGTGTGTTTATTGATGAATTGAAAAGCCATTAAGGGAGTCAGTTCCGTTAGAGAGACTTAAATCCAGACAAGGTATGTTGTATTTCTCTGTTTAATTAGAATAGAAGTTAAAAAAATTTCTTTCCTTGTATTTTTTTGTGCTTTTTTTTTTTTTGTTTGTTTGTTTGTTTTAGATTTCCTACTTGTTCTTAACAAGTCATTCAAGTGAACTGAATTTCTTAAACTCAAATACCCATGGATGAATTCTTCAAAATGAAAATAAAAAAAGACGGAAAACTGCAACACATGCATTCTTTCTGCCATTGTAGCTAAAACCTTCTGGAAACACTCTTCTCTCCAAATTGGATTTGAATGTATCAGATTTTCAGTGCTGTTCTTTGTATTTCAACATTTTACACCCAAATACTGCTCCATTTCCCAAATGTCTGTTTTACATTTGCATGTTTAACCCTGCATGTCAAACAAACTGATTTAGAAAAAAAAATGAACACAGGAAGTTAATCTGACATGTAAACCAAAATCCATACAACTTTACAAGTAAACACCAGTGTCTATAAATGGAGAAGCGTGTTCCGGCCATTAGCTGTTGTGTGTTTGGATAGCCACATCTGCATATACGAGTGTGATGAAAAAGGTTGAAGAATGGTCAACAGATTAGTTCCTCATTGTGTCATATAAAAGCGACCCAGCAAGGGATGAAAAAAAGGTGTTGAAATCCTGTTGTGGAAGAGGAATGTGAGATATACCGAGGGTGCAATCAAATCCGGATTAATCCTTTGCTCTTTAAAATCATTGTAATATCTGTACGTGTGTGTGTGTGTGTGTGTGTGTGTGTGTGTGTGTGTGTGTGTGTGTGAGAGTGAATTCATTGTCATTGTTTATTGTGTATGCACACACATCTCCCTGCATACACAAGACAACATCAGCCAAAAAAGTAAAGTGCCTGAAATGTGTGTCTGCAGGTAAACTATATTTAATTGAAGTTTTATTCATTGAGGCAGCCCCACTGAGATTGAGATTTCTTTTCTAAGAGAGCAAGAAACACTCACAATAACAAAATCATCAAAACAGAAACAACATAACTACCCAGCAGAATTAAACAAATCAGTTACAAAATTATATATATATATATATATATATATATATATATATATATATATATATAATATATGTGTATAATAAAAATCAAATAACATAGCTTTAAAATCTCCAAAGGGAATGTTAGACTCTAGTTTTAGGGAAGTTTTCTTTAAGAGGTGCAAAGTACCTGAAACCAGTTCTGTGTACATAACTGCATATATAAGGGACATCTAAGGTTAAGTAGTTACTGTATTCTGTTCTGTAGTTAGATTTAAATGGAAGATTGTTGTGATGTAGTTTGGTATCTTCAACAGACGAGCTTTACAAATGGATACCATATGAGATGGCTATTCCTTTTTAACTGTAAGAAAAGTCATCTAACCCTGTGATACATTTCAAAAATGTACAAAATGTATAACTTCTGGTAAATGGTACAGCACACAAAACTTCATACCACCTCACAAATTATTAGGCTCTCCAAAGACCATCACTGTGACTGATGTTAGGATACGGCAGCATGGGTCTATGCTATTCAGCTACAGACAATTCACACAGCAGGCAGCTTTATCCCTAATCAGAGAGGTATTTCTTGTTGACTGTTGACAGCCACAGCCAGGCTGTACAAAAAACAGCACTAGAACTGGCAATTCCACACAACTCTCATACACCACAGCACACAGTGCTTAGCCATTAGCAATGTGCTCTGTTGATTGTCGTCCACTTCAGTTTCAGTAGGGCTGCTTGAAATATTCCCCTCCTGATCTGTACTTTTCTTCAATTTCCATTTGGAGCTATGACTGCAGTCAATAGAAACCGATCATTTTATCCCTGCTTAGCTCCTGACTAATCATGGACATATGTGTACTCCATGACTAATTAGCGGGTTGATATCAGAACAAAAAAATAGTACAAAACGACAACGCTTGTTTTAAATTGCACTATAGGAATCTCATAGTTTCAATATTTTCTTTGGAAGTGTTGAAGAAGTTGGATTGCATTAACCGCCTAAAACTTGAGTAAATTCGCTTAATTTCTTTCAAAAGCAAGAAGTCAATGAGAAATCACCAAAATTAGCAAGACATTTTCCAAAGTTACTAGAAAATAACCTGGAAAATAGCCAAAAAAAGAAAAGAAAAGAAAAATGGTTAAATACAATAGAAAATGTGCTAAAAATGTAAATCGATTCATCTTTAAAATATATTTATAATTAAATAGAAGGCGGAAGAAGGTAGAAGGTAGATTTATAAATCATATACTTCACTTAAAAATGTTTTTTGGCAATTCCTCCATGTACCACTAGAGAGAGTTTACATACCACCACTGTGGTTTGAGAACCATTGCACCATGATTTGTTGAGTGGTTGATGGGACAACATGACAATACAGAATATTTTCATAGTCAAGGTCAGACATGAAAGCTGGCCCCATGCTAGTTTTGCGGTTGGGAGAAGACAGGCATCCGTTAATGTTATACATGAAACCTAGTTTGATTATTAAGTTTTGAGTCAAATGTTGAATTATAGTCTGCTGCCAAGCCATATTCCCAAGTATTTGTATGAATCAGCAAAAGTGAAGAGTCACCGGTAGAGGTTGAAAATTTTGTGCACTTCAAAACTAGTCTGTGATAAGGAGTGATAACTGGAAAGCATCAAAGGCAAAGTGAAGGCGAGTGAGGGCCTGGGCTGGGGTGCAGCCTGGGGCATATAAAACTGTATCATCAGCATAAAAAAAAGTGTGTTGAAGCATTGATTAGGAGGAATTATGTTATTTATGCATTTTGTATATTATAGATATGGAGGGAGAGGTTTCACTGTTTGATCTGTTGGTATTGACCACAAGTTATCAACAAATGCAGTGAAAGTAAGTTCTATTGCCATGTCTTTGATATATCTGAATTTTTTAATGCCTGTCCTTGATGCCCTGTAACCTGCTGCCTCTATCCCAATGAGCATTGATTCAACTAAATTATTTATCTCTCTCTCCCTCAGACACAGACACACACACACACACACACACACACACACAAGGCTATAAACCTTAAAATTTATTCTATAAAGGTATACTGCTGCTACTTAGCACAGATGAGGCTTTCTCAGAGGTTCCCTGGAGATAAGAGCTTAAAGGTGCAATGCATTAAGACTTTTAAGGAGCAACCCTGATGCATGCTGCGATCTTGAATACTGTTCTAAAAACTGTATGATAATGGACCTTCTCACAGCGTAACCTTTGGCCTTTAATACAGAAAAAGAGCGGACGTAAGGCGAAGGCAGCCGGCACAATATGAGAACTCTTACTATAATGATTAAGGACAAGCTTAAGGAATACATTTTTCAGTTGTAAGGCCTCATCTGGCAGCCTATTATTATCTCCCATTGAGTTTGTGTGACTTCAGAGCTGACAAAATCTTTTCCTCTGCAGCTGCTTCAAGTTCAAACCAGGACTTGAAACCCATAGCGCAAAATCCTGACTTTGATGCATTAACCAACAGCTTTACATGGGGAGTATCATACCAGCAGATGTTGGAACAACAATGGCAGTGAACATGAAGGGGGTTCAGACTTGAGAGAGAATAGCTTTGTTCAAGGAAAGATGCTCTCGTCTTTTTTGGCCATTTGGCATTACATGATTGCACACATTACTTTACACAGTCAATACAGATTAACCAAGGTTTGATTAACAAGAGTTTTCTTTTTTTAAAAGATTTTTTTGGGCTTTCATTGCCTTTGATTTACAGGACAGTGTGAGTGTGAAAGGGGGAGAGAGAGAGAGAGACAGAGACATGCAGCAAAGGGCTGAGGCTGGAGTCGAACCCACAGCTGCTGCTGCAAGGACATAGCCTCTGTGCATGGGGTGCCGCTCTATCCACTGAGCCACCGGGTGCCCCATTAATAAGGGTTTCTAAGGTTGATAATAAGTACAACAGCAAATGGGCAATACCTAGACAGTAATTTCATTTTCAAACAATGAAGAAAAAAAAGTTTTAACCAACCAATGGATCAATCTAATAATCAGGATTGGTTGTGGCCCTGATACTAACTCAGTTACAGTGGCATTGTAATTATATTTGTGCCTGTTTTTTTTTTTTTTTAAATTAGTATTTCATCAATATAAAGAAGGCCCTCAAATAAAACTATACCGTCTATGCAGTAGAAAGACGCAAACACTTTTGAAATTGGGGCTACATGACTCAAAAGGGGTAGAAAACCTAAAACTACCTATGTTATGCATTTGATGTGAAACAATGGCAGCTGGTTGGATCAGTTAAGCTGAAACATGTTTCTGAAACCATTTAACACGAGAAAAATGCAACGTAGTAATGGAATCTTGGTTTATATTTGATTAGCTCTGCTTAGTTTACTGTTTGATCTCCGTTTTCACTGTGCAGGACACAGTGTGGAGCCCACCTCCTGTTCACAAACTCTCACCATTATGGCAAAATGGGGTATTAAAATATCTTTTTGAAAACACTGAAACGGTAAACACTTTTACCGTTTGATCTGATTTCGGTCTGAGTTTGAGAGAAAGTGTGTTGGTGGGTGTCTTGATCAGCTGTGTACTTTCTGAGTCTGTGGTGGGAGCAGAAGGGTTGGTTTTATTTAAGTCTATGGGTTGGCATGGTTGGTGGCAATATGAAAATGCAGAAGTACAGCCTATAGTTTGAGCAACAGCCCCAAGAGCAAGCCAAACGGGGTCAAATGAAAAAAATTTGTGTCATTTGGTAGTGTTTCGCTGTGGGGCAAGGAGGGATATCCAGGCCCTGGTTATATGGATGAAAGTTTACCGCAGTTCATCTACACATACTGCCCACATTGTTTTGATACGTAGCTGGTTGAAAATCAACAAAGCATCCCTTTAAAGCTTTTTACTCAGTTTTAGTCACACAAAAATCCCTGGCCTCATATTACCTTACATAAAAATGATTTCAGTGACCTTCGATCAAAATGAAAAAGAGACCACTGATGTCAGATCAGCACTTGGCAGATACCCTGGGTTGAGTTATTGGAATAGGTATCAAAAATGACAAAGCTAGATCACTTCATCTCTATAACCAAGTTCTTTATTTACGAGCTGCACTTTTGAGTTTGCAAGCTTAGCTCTCATGCTACCATGACCCTGACCATGACTGTCATGGAGTGAGGAGATCAGCTCTGGTGGGAACACACTGTGATTTGGGCACTGATGAGAATCTTTCTGGTCTCTTTCCATTGGTGTCACAGGTACAGCCATTGGATGAAGACTTACAACCCAGGAAATACTATAGGGTCTGGTATCTTTAGCTTCTTGTACACTGCCTGTTCAAGGCGGGAATATCACACATTATGTTGACTTGCTGTTCTTTACTAAGGCACGATTGTGTAATTGGCAGACAGAGTAATCTCATCTCTGAGCTGGTACCAGAGGTAGTAACAGTGCTAAACTGAGGTCTATGTGAAAGAGACAGCAGGATGGGATTATGGACGGAACAGGTGAGACATTTTCACAGTATGTTATGCATGTGACCCAAAGCGGGAGATTAAAAAGCATCTGATAGCAGTTGGTGGCTAACACAAAGAGGAGAAAATGACCCTAAATGACTGCAAATTGGGCAAAGAATGAGATTCAGGAGCTCCATACCCTCCGAACAGAAGATGAGATTGGCTGCAATATAACAGGGACGGTAAAGGATTGTTATTGTCATATTGTGTGTAATTGTGAAGAAAGGACTGCCAACATGTGTAATGTCACACTGGAAGCAGACGCTGTTGTGTTAAACTTAACACCTGTCACGCTTCTTTTGCTTTCATGATGCCACCGTTGTTTGGTTCTGTGTAAAAACACAAAGGTGGCATAATGTAGGGACTTTGTAGTGGGTCAATTTTTGTAAAAATGGCTTTTTAGTTGGCCTGGTAGTGCATATGAATCAGGAGAAACCAGTTGAAGTTGCTAGGAAGTTTAAAAGTTCTTTTTGCTCTTTTGCAACAAAGACCCTGATCAAGATAAGCAACCTGAAAACTGTTTTTTGGTTGGATGCAAAAATAGATGGACAGGGATCACTTTTTCATATTTCCTTGTTACTTAAACTTTTATTTGATCGAGACCTAACTTACAACCATAATGAAAATAAAGCATAGCTTTAGTTCAGGCAGAGCACGAAAGTCATGCTTATATTAAGTTATTGGCAGCCCATGATTCACCATCATGGGCTCTTCACGGCCATGTGGTTATCAGTTTTGTAGAAACATTCATAAAGGTGTACAGATTGACCAGTATATCTGGAATTCTCACTATTAGTCTGCAGATATGCTTGTTTAAATGCTGTTTGCTGTCCATGTACTATATGTGTTTATTGAGTGGGATTAGCTCTCTCAGGGGAATCCTCGCTGCTGCTCAGAATCTTTGAGAGCTCCTTCAGAGAGCATAGCTTTTCCCACAAAATCTAAGTGTGAAAGTATTTACCATAAATTCATTTATTTAACAAGTGCCTGCAATTGAAACTCAAATTATTGCCTCTGTTAAGGCTATTTTCTGTTGTCTTTCACTGTATATTCTGACTTTGTGAGAAATCAATAAGTCAATCAAATCTGAAAGAAAGTTCAAACCAAGGATGACATGATCAGCACTTCCATTTATAAGGCCGTTTGTATTTTGATCTTGACATCCTCAGTCATAACATTGCCATATTTCTGGTGCCTTTTTTTATTTTAAAAACTGAATTCTTAAAAGCCATATCCAACTGAAACACATGTCATTGATGATAAAGTCAGGCTATTGCCATACCTCTTTAGTCACTTGAAAAATTCTGTCCTACAAAAGCCCAAACATTTAAAGGATTTAGACATTCTCTGAAACTCAGCGTCATTATATTACTGTGGGATTTTTAATTCAGATTCAGATGCAAATTAAATAAATTCCATGAAACAAAATAACACATTCAGAGGATGGTGCAGGCCCAGCACAGGTATGTGCTTTCTGAGTGCTTTCCAGTTTATTTATTTATACAATCATGAAAGAAAAGGAGGAAACATGGGAGAGAAAACCTAAATTTGTCATATTTTAATTGGTTTATTTTTACCCTGAAGATATTTAAAATGTTTTATGCACTCAGAAATACCCGATAAACTGTCACTTTTGAAAATAAATAATAGATTAAAAAGATTCAGTGGAATGATAATAATATGTGCTTTCTGAGTGCTTTCCAGTTTACTGATTTATACAATCATGAAAGAAAAGGAGGAAACATGGGAGAGAAAACCTAAATTTGTCATATTTTAATTGGTTTATTTTTACCCTGAAGATATTTAAAATGTTTTATGCACTCAGAAATACCCGATAAAAGTAAGGGGGAGTGGGGCGCAGTACCAAAGTAAACGTTTTTTTTTAAGTCATATCCGTTGACTGTAAAAACTTTCTAATGAAGGTGCTACACTTTGCCTGGGTTTCAAGGTTGTGCCCTTGGGCCTAGTGTGACTGAACAGAAAGTCTGAAGCAGAGACAGAGGCAGCAACAAAGAGATATAGAGGAAGTAAGAGAGAGAGAAAGCGAAAGAGGCAAAAACAGACACAGAAAGAGACTGCAGCCAAAGTAATGAGCATTAGAAAAGCAGAGCGAAGATGAAAAGACTATCTTCCATGTTTTATTCATATAGTTTGTTTTTAGCCTGTCGACTCACATTAACTGCAGTGCACACACATACACATCAGTATTTATAAGAGCTTGCACAAGATGTTTTTTTTTTTTTCTTAAAACAGAAAAAAATGTCTAGTTGAATGGCACTTTGCAGAACAAATTATCGGAGTCGTGGCTGGAAGCTACAGACAACTGACTATTGGGATGCTTCCAACAAAACAGAATTATTTTATGCTATAAAATAGATAAAACTTAAATATTAAAGAAAAATTAAAAAGAATCAGAAGTGAGTGGGAACGGCTGATGATTGCTTCTTGCTGTATGTCCCTGTTGTGAACATCTACATTGGCACAAACACTCACTGCTTAAGTGCATTAACACACTTTACAGCTACCACATACAAGGGCTTATCATATCTTTCTTATTATGCACAGAGTATTTAATCTTTTGCATCTACTCTAGTCGAGTGTTTCATATTCAGCTCAGTTCTTTTTCCAAGCAACCTTTAATCAAAATCTGGACTTTTCTTAGTAGGAAAAGCACAGGTGCTGCTAACAACATGAACAATGGCTCCTTTTTATTCAAGTGTCCTGGTCAGCCCTGAGAGTGACCCAGCATGCACAATACTAGGCCTGTGAATCTGAAGCAGCCACATGGAATTCAGTGGGAGTTAGGCTAATTGTATTATTCAGACTTGGGCTTTTCCCTCTGTGACATGCAAAATGGCTTTTGTGAAAAAGCCCCAGTAACTTGCAATTACTTACCATTTCCCTGCCCCTCAAAAAAGGAAGTATGATATGTATGATATCATTTGGTGAAATTGCCACAGTGAGGTGTATGTATATATATATATATATATATATATATATATATATATATATATATATATATATATATATATGTATTATATATATATATATATATATATATATATATATATATATATATATATATATATATATATATATATATATATATATATATATATATATATATATATATATATATATATATATATATTCAAAGACTATTAATTTTTTTTTTTTTAAAAGTCTGCCACTAACATTGAATGCTTTTATATAAAAGTCTCCAAGTTAAATCATTAATGCAATTACATCAATGCATTTTCTGACAAATGTCCAACGTAATGTGGATTTACAAAGTTAAGTCAATGTTTTGGTCCCAAGATGCTTTACAATGGAAACAATTACATCAATTACAATTACATCATACAGCATGTAATGCTTCTCATTTATCAACTCATCCCCATATTATCCATAAGCCCACAACATCCGCACATAAAAAAGGGACGTATATGCCACAAAACACCTGTTGCATCAAAATGATAATAATAATAATGATGATAATAATAGTGGTAGCATGCCTCACAATACTGGAGGGTAGGAAGATATCACCATTTGAAACAGCAACATGATGTTTTAGGAATGTTTGATTTCTTTTAAAAGCATGGGAAGGTAGGAAGGAAAATAAACAAGAAATAAGTTACAAGAACTATAAAATTACCTGAAAATTTATTTTAAAATTTAAAAAAAAAAAAAGTTTTTTCCCATGTTTTTTTTCAAAGAAATCAAATTCAGGTTCAAAGGTTTAAATACTTGTGAAAGAAATTTGAAAGCAGCACAAGAAAAGTGATCATGCTCCAGGTTTTACAGCTTTAACTGTTCTTATGTTTGTGGGCAAACCATTCCACTCAGAGGGAGCTTTGAATTTAAAAGCAGTTCTGCCAATTTCTTTGATAGTTTTGGGAACTAAAAAAAAATAGTTTGTTGAGTGTGTTTAAGTGAATATGAGGACATAGATTGTGTTAGGTGTTGTTTTAAATTAGAGGGAAAATTAAAATGGATACATTTAAAATTGCACAGGAGCTATGGTAATGTCTTTAAGCGTTAAAAGTTTCATACATTGAGCAGTAATTAGTTTGAAAGGGAAACTTTGGAATAAATCTACAGAGGCTTTTGCAGATCACATTGAGGGGTTGAAGATATGTTTCATAGGTATTGTGGTAAACATTGTCAGCATAGTCCAGTATCGTCAGTAATAACTACTAGCTACAGTATATAGTTTGCAGCATGTTGCAACACTTTTTTATTATTTGTATTTAAATTTATTTGTAGGCCTACTGTGTTTTTTTTAACAGCTTTGGCGACCCATAGTGGGGTTGGGACTCAAAGGTAGGTAAATGAAATGCATTGTTGCAGTCCAGCCCAAAATTCATGTAGCCTAAATACATGTTTAAATGGTGTAGCGGTTATTAATAACTACGCTAAAATTTGGATTTTGCACTCGTTAAAGTAAAAGGGGCACCATTCTCCATTCAGGAGGAAATTAAATCTTAAATTGTGACAGTGTTAAGACATGTCATTACTTTAATCAATCTCATAATCTGTACCGTTTATTCTGTATACATTGATCTTGTTTCTCTCATGAAATAATATCCACAGACAACGACTTGGCGATAAATGAGGATAATTTATTTAGACTAATAAAATGAAGAGTAAATAGATGAAATAGTATGACATATAAAAGGACAGTGAACACATAAAGGGAACCTACGTGATGTATGTTCAGGTGATGTAAATAATTAATTATGGATGATAGTGGAGGAAATACGTGACCGTCTAAAGCGTGGATGCGCACTGAACGGTGACGTAGAATTTAGAAATTTGGCATTAAAGCTTCGCTATACGACATCAACTCTGATCACTAGAAAATGTTATTCTGCCTACTTTTGTCGACTTGATTAGACTTCTCCGGGGAGGTCCAGGTCCTCGCGTCACTCCAGGGGAGAGCTGCGGCGCGTCTTCCAGACGAGGTGACCCGCTGAAAGGCGGCGGCGGCCGGGCAGGTGGAGTCGGTGTGCGGCGGTCTTTAACTGGCCTCGGTGTTCGCCTCAGCGAACCGGTAAAAGTCTTTAAACGAAGTCCTTAAGGGCAGGCAACGGATGCTGATAGTTTGTGCAGCAGGTGTTGCTTCTAGATCCGTGGCAGAGAGTTGATGGCGAATCGCGGAGTGTCCTTCTCAATTAAAACTCGCAGAAATAATCAAAGTAATCCCACTGGTCTGAGGGGAGTCACTTTAAATTATTAATTTGATTTTACTTAAAAACGAATTACCAAAAGTGTCTTTACTGACCAAAAACTGGTATAAAGAAAAGCGTCAAAAAAGATTTAAAAGAAAATGGCTTCAAAAGTTAAAGTTCAGCAAAGCTCTGGTGAGCTGTTGCGGCTCCGCTTATAAAATTGAAGAAAAGAAAAGTTGCGAGCGCGGATGCATGAGACGCACCGCGGTAAAAAGGAGCGAAGAAAAACTTCAGAAAAGAGAAAAGGAGAAGCCTTGAGAAAAGTGAGCTTAGAGAGAGAGAGAGAGAGAGAGCTCTGAGCTAACTTTAGAGAGAGTCACTCAGTTTTTATCTTTCGATTTGGGGGTGCGGATGGAAGGCGGAGTTAGCGAACTTTTGCACCGAGCGATCGCGCATCTGGTATAAGTTTCTAAAAGACCTAATGTAATTTAGGAGACATTTATGTCTCTGAACTTTATGACGAATTACGCGATTAACCCGTGGTGTATAAATTCACGTATCTCCTCACCACTATAGTCTCATCACAGTAACTTCAAATGCACGTTAGGAGACCCAAAAGTAATTCATAACGTAACACATGATTCTGAAGATCCTTTGCTCAATTTTGTGAAATATGTGACCACGCATAACATAACATTGTACCATGGATCCTAAGAAACTTGTGATTACTTAGATATAGGATTACTTTTAACATTATACAATGAATTCAAAATACGATATAACTACAAAGTTGGTTACGAGCTTACTAATAACTAAGACCGCTAGATGGCAGTATAGCTCCATTATAACAAAGGGGAATAAAACGTACTTTACCTAACTCATTCAAATTACATGAGATGAAAAGAATGGGAGGTGCTCCTATATGTTTACTGAAGCATGGAGACAACCTCACCCCCAGTCACAAAGACTAGGGAAGAAGGGAAATTTTAACTTACAACCTTGGTCCAAGTCATTCTGTCAGATGTTTATCACAACACAGGGTTATATAATGGCTTTACCCAATGTTCGACCAGTTGGTTATCTCAGCAGGGGAGGCAATACAATGGTTGTTTGGTATTGCTTGGGTGATCCCAGGAGGTCGTTCAGATGCCTTACATCCTGTGGTATGCTGATGGGACCTTCGGAGTGCTTACCTTCCACCATATGTCAGGATGGAGGGTGTCAGATACTAACACTTTCCTGTGGCTTAAGAAGCCAGAGCGTGTTTACAGACATCCCCAGGGAGTATAAGTTAAGTTAATTAACAACCCCCTGTTGGATGTTTTGGGTTCGTAAAACAGTGTCTCTTGACGTGTCCCCCACTTGCCCAGGGGACATTGAGCTCTGGAGTTCCTCAGAGGGACAAATGTAATGACCACGCCAAGGCAGTCCACTACAAATGGAGAACAGTACACTTAACGTTAGACTCCATCACATAGCACATCCTCCCTCCGCAGCTCTGGTCGGACCCTGGGATGAATGTCTCTATGTGACTGACAGATGGCGCGCTGCCCTTGGTGGTCATTAGTTTGTGAATAAGCCTCTCGCTGCAATTTCCAAATGGAGAATTCTGCCATTGTGGCAGAACCCGGTACAACACTGTAACACGTAATATTCACTGAAGTTTCAATCGGTGTCTTCTTGTCTTCTTTTCTTCATAACTGCAGCACAACCTGTTCTGACATTGTAGCACATATTAGCTAGTTAGTTAGTTAGTTGGTTAGTATTAGGTAAGACCATTTTGTAATGCTCTTACAGACACGACTGGTCCTCAAACAAACTGATGAAGTGATCCTCTCTCACCCCTGTCCCTTGAAGGCTCGTTAGCTGTCTAGCTGCTTTTTCCACCATGCTGCCATGTTACACTAGTTACACTGGTAAATGAGGAATACAGTAATACAGACTGTCAGTGCCTGTCAGCCTGTCCACCGTGTCCTGCCTATTATGAAAGAACAATGGCCATGAGGAAACAGCAACAGCACACCTTCAGTCACACTGACCAATGCTGCAACTTCATCATTCACTCACTCACTCACTCACTCACTCACTCACTTATTCACTCTCACTTATTCACTCACTCACTCACTCACTTATTCACTCACTCACTCACTTATTCACTCACTCACTCACTTATTCACTCACTCACTCACTCACTCACTCACTCACTCACTCACTCACTCAGTCACTCACTTATTCACTCACTCACTCACTCACTCACTCACTCACTCACTCAGTCACTCACTTATTCACTCACTCACTCACTCACTCACTCACTCACTCACTTATTCAGTCACAGAATTTTGGGTTCATAGGACTGGCCTTGCACACTGTGTTCCAGCAAATAAGAAACAATCTGTCACCATGCTTTGGTGAGATAAAGATGAATAATTTGATTCTGGATCAGTTTGATGACCCTGGTGCTGTGTTTTGTACCTGGCTTAAGGTGGTGCAGATCGAATTCAGGTTTTGCTCCTCACTCTGTACCTCTATTGATGGATTTCTATCTTCTGCTCTCCTCTCCCTTTGCATATATATAAATAGAGAACTCGCTCCAGGTCTATCCGTACAAAATACTCAACACAAAAGTAAATTTAGAGGAGGCAAGATTACAAACAAGGCAAACAAGTGGCACACAGTGTCAATGAAGCGTTTGTTTCTTTGAAATTGTGTTTTTCCTGAGTTATATACATACCATAAGAGAAACTGCCTCACTTCTTGGTAAGTCTGGAAGTCAGTCTAAGCTGTCACACACAAGGATAACAAACAAGTACACAGACGCACTTCCTACACACTTCCTACACACTTCCTACACACACACACACACACACACACACACACACACACACACGCGCACACACACACACGCACACTCACACATAGTCTGAGTTCAGTTCTAAGCCAGTCAGGGAGCTCCTCCTTTGGCTTTTTGTGGCTAAAAAAACTGTCAAATATGAAGTCATGGCAAGACGGAGATGTGCCGTTGTTAAAGATGAATTTACTTGCTTGCAGGATAGATAAGGAGAACGTCAACACACTGACTTTGACTTGTGCTGCACCGCTTTCACATTTTGCCGGCATGCAAGCAAAGATTGCACCTGTGTGTGCATCTGTATTTGAGCCTGAGTATGAGTATGAGTGTGTGCAGCAATGCGTTGCCAAAATGCCAAAATATGCAATAGAATGAGTTTAATTAAAGGCAAAATGTGCATTTAAAGGCATGATTTGATTGACAGATCTTTTAAAAACATTACCAATGCAAGAGAACAAAAGAAAGTGTATGTTGTTATTGTTTGCTGCTGCTGTTAAAAGTGATAATCCAGATTTTTTATTCAGCAAAGTTACACAGATAACTGAAAAACAACATCAACATTTCCATCATTGATCATCAATCTCTCACTTTTCTCTTTAACCGTTTGAAACCTAGACCGAAATCACTTTTCTTGTACTGCATTCAAACACCTTCACAAGTGTTTAAACCTTTGAAATCTGAGCATTTTGGCTTGATTGCTTAAGAAAACATGAAGGGGAAAAGGCAATGAGCAACTTGGTAAGAAATGTTCCACAAATTGGAGGAAATTAGTACATACCTTGTACCACAAATGTAGACTAAAAATCTCTCACTCTCTGTTGATCTGGTGCTTCCCGTCCATTATCCACCATTATCTGAAGCGGCTATCTGAAGTGCTGACACAATATGCATGAACAGAACAACAGTGACTGGGAGAATGAACTGGAGTAATGTTTACAATTATTACCAATAAAAGTGCAAAAAAACATCCACATAACAATGCTTGATGTGTTAAAAGTGCAAATTCTTAGTATTAAAACAGTTCAATCAGTTTATGCCTTGAAAAATTATTTTTATCAATACAAGTCACACTAAAAGGATGACTTGCCATTTACCTATTAATGTAGTATGATCGCAGGAATACAAATCAATGCCTTGGAACAAAGGATGTATCGTTATACCCCTAATATCTAGGCCTATATTGCAGTAATCAAATTTTGTTACTCATTTTATTGGAAAATTTGCAGTGCATTAGGATTGGAGCCCAACTGTTTAGTATCTACCAAAGTGGTTGTACCTACATGAAGCAAGATACTTGCAACATGCTCACAAGTTTTAGTAACTTTTTTTGGCTTCACTTTGTTTTTGTCAGTTTGTTGGTTCGACATGAGAAAGGTACAGTCCCAGCCAGAGGCAAAATATGGAAATAAGATTTGCATAAAGTCAAACCTGATTTGAATAAAAAAAAAATACTTTTATAATAATACCTCTTATTACTGTTGTCTTTAGGATTTCTTTCTGTGGTACATCACTAACCGGTCTACTTGCTTTTTTGCTTTTCTATTACTCTGATTGGCATGTTGATGAAATCCTAAAACAGAGATAACTGCCAGACAAAAGCCTGTTGCACAACCTGTCCAAATAGTTTGAATTTAATTTTCTGGACTTTCCATGATGTCTCCTGTCATGCATTGACAAGCTCACACTTACAGACACTGCTAGTTAATCAGAAAATTGTTGGGACCCATTTCATGTCCAATTTTCCCTGGAAAGGTCTTCTTCAGGCGACCAGTGCTGCAATAGTTATTTCAGTCCCAATCAATATTCTGAGAGACCTTCAGACATATAGACACAACTCTCCTCCAACAGATCTGCAGGCATTCCTCCTTAAATTAGTCAAAACTGCATCTTTCGAATCATCATGCTTTTTATTTTGCTTTTCTTTTTCTTTTTTTTTGTCTTTTTGATTCGGAGCCAACTCGGCAGAATCTGGCAGCTGCTTCACTTTGTAAAACTGAGGCGCAAACCCAATTTGGCAGCTGAAAGTGTGAGAGTCTCTCTGAGTGAAAAACGTTAGGTCTTCTGGTAGACGGCGTTTGAATGACAAGCAAAAGGAGGGTGGATGTCTGGTGATAGTCTGTTATTATGTCTCCTCCCTTTTTTCCATTCCCTTTCACATCTTAAGCCTCTATGTGCGCCTGCCACGCCGCCTCAGGATAGCGCTGCACTCAACGGGCGTCGAGGGAGGCTGTTGCAGGTGAAGAGGCATGGGTGTTTATTGGGGGGGTTGTGTGCTTTTCTGTTTATTACTGGGCTTGGCTGTTGAGAGGGATGCTGGGAAGAGGGATGCTGGGAGGATGGGGGAAAGTGTGTATGTTCGCGTGTTGCAGGGGGGTTATCTAGTTGCCTCAGCAGCCTCTCGCAGAGCATCTTAGCTCGATAAACAGAGAGATTGGAAGAAGGTAGCAAATGCCTCCAGGAGAGAAATGCAGTGGAATCAAAGCTCTCTCTCACTGTGTTTTCTCTCACTCACACAAACACACATTCACAAATGCAAACACATACACATAGAGGGAGACACACACATAAACACAATCAACTAGACCTACAAGTGCAGACACACACACTCACGTACGCGTGCGCACACACACACACACACACACCCACACACACACACACACACACACTTACACACACACACACACACACACACACAGGGGTTCTTTATCTATGAGTGCCACCTGGCTGGCAAAGGTTTAGTATAACCTGGCAGACGGCCCAACTGGATGATCTGTAGGGCAGAGAGAGACATAGACAGAAAAAAAGGGAGCGACACAGAGGCCAGACAGAGGTAGAAAGAGAAACGACAGAGACAACGACTTTTTGATATTCTTTAACGAACCCGAGGCAGAGGCAAAAAACAGATAAGAAAGGTCAAGCAAGGGAAAGAGGAGGGATTTTGAAGAAGGGAGCTCAGCGGAGAGCAAGGTGAGCGCCATAAAGATCAATGACCCAATGAAGAGAAAGGGTCAGAGATGAAAGAGAGAGATACAGTGAAAGAAATGAGACGGATAGAGAGAGCGGAGTGAGTGTGACAAAGATGTGAGCGCAGAAGATGAAAAGGCTGGCTGCAGGAAGGAAGTGACAGAACGACGCTCTCTGGAGATGAGGAGAATACATAGTGAGAGATAAAGTGTGTGTGTAGTGTAGCAGCTGTCGCTTACCGAATCAAGAAGTCCGACAACACGGGACAGGGGGATTGAGTGATTGGGGGATCTGACCGATTAAGATGAAGGACCTGCGGGAATTTCTTTGCATTCTTCACAAAATGATTGCCACTGTCAGCGCAGTGTGGCGGGAACATATTTTACAGCAAATGTAACCATTGTTTTCACAGGAGGCGCTGAGAGTGGCCTGTGAAAACAGATCGTTAGTAAGAAAATTTAGCATTTAATTAGTCTGTGGTTTAATTAAACTATTTATTTAAAAACACAATAAAAAATTAGCCGAACACTAGCAACATGGTTGTTAATTGTAAGCTTTTTGGATAATGAAAATGCCAGTTCATTAATTTTCTAACTTCATTGGAGCCAATCAGATCCCAGCAAGTTTTTTTTTATTTATTTTTTATACCCCCACACGCAGTCAGGCTGCTAAATCGCTGAGGCTCCCACATGCACTGAGTACTTTTTCTAAATATAACATATAAGTGCACAGGGGATATGGTAATGTGTGTTTTAAGTGTAACTTTATGTGGGGTGTGAGGGGTGGATATTAAATGTTATGGTCTGGATGGCCTGTATTTATGTATGTACATAAAGGATAAGAGAGTCTGGGCACAGAAATTACACTGTACACGTGACGAGAAATTTGAAATAGAGCTTGTATGCTGGCCAGTCATAAGGAATTATGCAAAGGGGGATAAGGTTTTCCAAAGCGGGCCCCTGTCCACTCATAAGCATTATGCATGGAATATGCATAATAATATAATATAAAAGTTTGTGTTTTCTGGCTCCCAAAATGCTGTTTCCGTGTTAACGAAAGGCCAAACCACACAAACATTTTTTATGCACAACCACTGCCATGTAAACACCCCCCAAGAAAGCAAGCAGTAATGTTGAGCCACACATACTTGTGCTTGGACAATAACGAGAAGTTGTCAAAGAATTCAGATACCTTGGGATCATGATAGATTCAGGTCCTTTTCACACATAATAGTGTGGGGACTCCGTCCAATTGGGGTGTGTGAAATTACAACATTGTTGCAATTCAAGTTGGTTTTGTTTGCTTTCACACTGCACTTTCTCAAATGAACCAAGAGGAGTAAACATGAGGTTCTGCTGACTGACAGGTGACCATTGATTGGACAGTTTTTGCATTTGTCATCCTGCATCAACAGGACCCATGCAGGGAAATCAAATTATGTGACTGACAGAAGTTCATGTTGCACTTTTATCCTTATAGAGAGTTTATATTTATGTTCTTTGGTGTTGCAAAGAGCTCGTAAAGAAAGGAAGAAAATGATTGTCAGCATTATTAGGCAGCTGTTTTTAGACTGCACATCAATCATGTTGTCACTGCTGTGGGTGTGCAACTGTAATCGCTTCGTTGTTATGCTCACACATTATAAAAGACAAATCACAAAACTATATAAACTCTGCATATATGTTCCACTACAGAAGAACTATATAATAGGCATTTTTCAGCAGCTGCTGGAGACTCTACAGAGACAAACCTCTGCATCACCTGCTGAGAGATCGGTGATCAGGTCATTATGATGGCTGACACTGATGACAGAGAGGCCAGTTAGACATTCCTGCCCTTTTGTTTTAATAAGCTTAAGTTTTGTAAAACTTCTGACCGACTGTTTTAATAACTGATAATAATGTAATAGTGCACCCACGACGTGCTGCTGCGCTGCTGTGCTGCTGCGCTGCCTGTGCCCCTAGAGGTGGGGTTGGCGTTGTCAGGATCAACTGTGAAATCAGGAAAAGATTTCATGATGAGGAGGTGGATTTAACTATACCTGGCAATAAATCTTTTCTGATTCTGATTCTGATTCTGATTTATTATTGGTTCAGCTGTAGAAAACCTGCTAAAATTACATTTCTCCCATTATAAAGTCCTGTGGTTGTTTCGTTTTCATTCACACCACAAACGACCTGCACCAGAGGTCACTTGGAAACTGATCGAGACCCCCCTTTTTAAGTGGACCAGAGTTTATTCGTTTGGTCCGCTCCAGAGTTTGAAAGAGCTTTTACACCACTCCAAGCGAACCGAACTATCCTAGGGAAGGAACCAGGGTTTCTTTAAAGCAGACCAAACAGCTCTGGTGTGAATGCACCCTCAATCTCTACTTTACCACTCAGGCTAAGAAGGTAACATGGTCAAGTATAACCTAGCAAATTTCAGATTTAAGAGGACTCACGTGTCAACCAAGACTACAATATGCTATGATTATAACATTCTACTGTTTAACAAGCTGGTCACAGGCAAGTACTTCAATTTTGAAACCATTCAAATCATTAAATAAACAAACCATGAAAGCCTTGCGGAAAAAAAACCTATTGGTTTTCACCACAAATAACAAACTGCAACATACATGAAAAATATAAGATTCTGAGCAGAGAAAACCTAATCAGACACTATATGTCTGATTTATAGAATTTTTCATGGCTTTGTCCCCCCCACACACACACTTTGCTGCTTTATCTCTTTTCAATAAAAGCAGCACTTGAATGAAATACTGTACCAGCCCACATCAGGGAACTCGCCACTTAGCAGTTCTTCCCCAGACAGTTACAAACATGGCTTATAAACCACCAAATCTGTTAACACTAGTCTGGAGGCCTTATCATTCAGAAATGTCTGTCAAAACACAACTTGCATACTGCTAAATGACCCCGATGTTTGGCTAACCTTAGTGCTACTCTTGTCTTTTTGCCCATATCTGCCTTTGCATATCTGTCTCTGAGAGGCTGTAATGTCATTTCAGATATTCCGTATTGTTAATTAACATTATGTTGAACTGTTGTTTATTCTGCTTTTATTGTTGCTCATTCTTGCGTTTAGCTTATGTCAATCTTTGTTTTGCTTTTACCATAACTGATGTGCTTTACATTATAATTACTGTTCTTAAACCTGTTTCTTAAATTTTACGCTGCCAAACTCACACCTGGCCAAGGACTACAGATGAAAAAAACTAGGTTCCTGGCTTATTCTGCCATATTTACAGAAATGTGTATTTATATCGATTCCAACCTGGGCCCTTTGTTGCATGTCATTCCTTCTCTCTCCCCCTTTCACGCTTATCCTGTCATATCTAATAAAGGCAAAAAGCCCAAAAACAACCTCAAAAAAAAAAAAAAAAAAAAAAAAAAAGGTTTAAACAACTAAAGTGCAGTCTGGGGTATATTGGATGCATTTACTACCCCTCCTGCCCACAAATGTTCTGGCGGCATTTTAACATGATGCAGTCTGGTGGCAAAATGTCGCCACCCAGTGGTATATCATACTGCCATTCAAGGTGCCTTTTTGCGTTGGTGTCCGACACCAAATTCACCAACCAAGTAGCAGTATTTGGGGTGTTGGGAATGAGAAAGAGGCGAGTTTGCCAAGTTTAATACATCAACAATGTTCAGAATCATAGATATAAGAATTACAGTTTTATGTGAATTGATTTCTTCCCCCCTAAAATCCCTCCTGGAATACACAGGAAATGCTGTATGCACATGCTGAGCGTGATGAAGAAGACAAAAGAAAACGATTGTGCTCATTTCACATTTCATTTGGCCATTAGTTCAGTATGACTGTGTTGTTTCGTTTTCCTTTCTGAAACAACATGATGGCATTGAGCCTCTAAGCCCACAGTTTGTTGCTTTTCTTCTGTTCCATTTTTGAGAAATTAGCCCATAATAACACCTGTTTGTGTCCCCGGTTGTCAATACACATGTGATTTTGAAGTGATTTGCAATGGGAAAAATGTGTGTGCATTTTTAACAGGCAATTTCAAACAAAGCAGCTTTTTCTGTGACTGTTTCAGTGATTAGTGACCCAATTCCCCTCTGAGCAAAAACCAGTGGAAATCTGTTGTAGGGTCTTCAATTTGTATTTACTGAGTGAAAGTGAAGAAAACTGTTGTTGAAAAATAGCCTTAAGCTTGACCTTATCCGGATAAATAAAGGTTTCAGAAATAGATGGCTACAATATGGAAGGGTGTGTATGGTTGAGATGACTCATTCAGGTTCATTATTACCCAAGACACTGATATAGGCTACCAACCGTTGCATAAAACACTGCTGTGTGATAAAGAAAGGCTTATTGGAGCTACAGAGTACTTTGCCTCCCCATCCTCTATTCTATTGGTAAACCCCTCCTCTTCTCACAATGCAATCACTCTCACTGAAACGGCCTTCTTTTTTTCTTTTTCCATCTCCATCAAACCCAGACCCTCCACATGCCACTTTTCCCTGCCTCTCCCCAGCCTTAACGCTTTCTCTCTATATACCTTTCGCTTTCTCCTTCTCTCACCTCTTTTCACTAGTGCCTCTTCTGTCTCCATTCCTATTTAGCGTTCCCTATTTGCTATTTGTCTTTGAATTAGTATTCAAAGAAGCAGGTATTTTTCTCAAAGCAATTATTGCCAAGATGGGAAACTTCAAATATAAACATATTCGGCTGGCAACCAGGATAATGTGACGATAGCAAATCTTTCAATCATGGCGTACCAACCAGTCAAGCAAAGACTACAAAACAGATAACATTATTTTAAAATGTCAGATTAACAAAATGTAATCATCCCAAGTACAACTCTAGTCCTTCCTGAAGTCCTGCTACTGACATGTGCTTGGTGTTCAATCTCTGTTTTAATTCCATCTCTTTTTTCTTTGTTTCTTTTTTTTTTTTTACATGTTTACCACTGTTTTAGTATTTAGGAACTGAAGTCACTAATTTCTAAAATTTTGAAAGTGAAATTTGTAAACTAATTCCCATTATGCTTGATATTAGACTTCAGTCACTCAACAGTCCGGTTACTCCACTGTTGTATTGTGCACTTCATAATACAAGAAAATATGCCACAGTGTAGTGACTGCACTCTCTTACTATAAAGCCACGTTGTCGTAACTTATGCAGAATGTGGTTTGGCATTGTCTTGCTGGAATGACCAGGAATGTCTTTGAAAAGGACATCAATTGGATGGCAGCATATGTTGCTCCAAAACCTGTATGTATCTTTCAGCATTCATGGTGCCTTCACAGATGTTACAATCTGGATGGTCCTTTTCCTCTTTAGCCTGGAGGAAACAACATTCATAACTGCCAAAAGAAATTTGACGTGAACTCATCATGAGCTCAGGCCCAGATATCAGTCAGAATCAGTTGGCGGTGATTCTGGATGTTGTTGACGTATGGCTTTCGCTTTAAACATTGTTCTTAAACAGTTGGACTGTTTGCCCACACAGTTTTATTAAGTAGTGAACCTTGCGCCTAGCTTGTTGCTTGTGAACTAGTGAGCCTTTTGAGGATGTCCCTTTCATACCCAATACTATCATTGTTTACCAATGAACCTGTTTATCTGTAGAATGTTCCACACACATGTTTTTGAGCAGTCTTTTGTAACCCTGTCCCAACTTTTTTGAAATGTATTGCAGGCATAATATTCAGAATAAGTGTATATTTACAAAAAAGTATCAATTTGAACAATCAAATATCTTGTCTTTGTACTGTATTCAACTGAACACAGGTCAAAATGGATATTCAGATCATTGCATTCTTTTTTTTGTATTTTCATTTTACACAGTGTTCCAACTTTTTTTGAATTATAGTAGAATGGTATTGGCTAAAAAAAAGAACCCAACAACAAAAAAGTCAGTCTCAATCTGGTGTTTTTAGTCATCAGACTGTACTGTACTGTACTGGTCTTCTTTACCACAGCTGGCTCTACAGTTTAAACATTGCACTATATATGTGAGCTAAAATGAGTCCTGACACTGAGGTTGGCAAAATACACAGATTCAATAGCTCAGACGCTAATTATCATTGGAAAAGAGTTGTCTACACAACATTCCGGTAACAGCTTCTCATTTTTATCACAGACTGTTGCTTTTGCTGGTTAAAATGACAAATGTCACTGGCAGCAGATTATACCAGCTGTCGCTAATTAACGGTAATTCCGTGAGTGACTTGATAACAGGCCAAAATGAAACTTGGCTGTTGTTGGGTTTGTCTGCTCTCTGCAAACCGGTGTCTGCACTTGACCAACAAGGTTTGGGAGAGTTACATAAAAATGTATTTACAAAGAGACGGTGAAAGGTATTGGGCAGTGCTCCACTAAAAATTGGCACACTTTGCGGCACTTCTGTGACCAGTGTGAACCTGACATTAGAGGATGGAAACAACAGATTAATTACATGAAACATGAAAAAAAGACTCATGCTAACACTTCACTCCTTTGAGTATTGTATGGTCATCTCTCTTTTTGGATGTGGAGAAACTACTATCCCAAATGAAATCAGGGACACAATATATTATAACTGTATGAAAATGTATTATAATAATAATTAATAATATGAAAATAATATATTCTCATTAATAATAATAATAATGACAATGTAATGTAAATAATTGATCAAACTTTTTAATTTAATTATCAATAATTAGAAGTACTATTAGAATATGTATTCAGTCCATTTACTGATTGCACCACACTGTCTGAGCGCAGAGTGTACTCTGGGCACACACGGAACAGTAGAACAGCCAGAGCAATGAAATTGAAACTTTTAAAAAAAGGGAAGTTTGCTAAACCCCCCAAGCCTATTTTCAGCTGCTGCCACACATAGATTGTTATTCTGCTGAAAACACTGTTTAATATATAGCGGTGATGTTTCTTGTTCCCCACAAATGATCTTTGAGGGAATACAGACAGGTTACTTGCCTAACCTCAAAGTTAATAAGCTAAAGGGGATATAATATGTAGCTGATGACATTGTTTATTTTCGTCGCTGCTTGAAAATGACCAGCCTGCTGCCTGTATGTTTTGCGCATTACTCTTTGCAATTAAAAAAACAGCATAGACAAATAAAAGGTTGAATAGTGTCTGAGATTAGCAAATCCACTTATTTTGCCAAGCATGAAATGGGTCCAAAATGGAACCAGCTATTGTATTGTATTGCAGCAGCTAATCATCCTATGACCCACAGAGAAACAATGGCTATTGTATTTCCGAGAGTGTGATAACCTTTTGTGCTAACCTTTGTAAAAATCCACATCCACAAAAAAAGGTGCTATTATCGTGTCAACAGATGGACTTCCACATTATTACCATTTAACAGCAAATGCTTTTTTGACCCTTTTTTATGTGAAATTGAGACTTTATTATGTATTCAAAATGTGTTGTTTTGAGTCAAATTTCTTGTAACTCAGTACATCACAATTTCTCTCAGGGAAAGCGCATCAATTTTACAACTGCACGGTATGTGTGTCTTTCAGAGACAGGCACACACAGAGACTGAAAGGCAGACATGGAGGAGGGAATGAAACATGTTTGCCCATAGCAAGATGGCATGGCTGGGGGGAGTAAGGTGGGGATAAACTATTTGCTAACCAGCAAGCAAATGCTCAGTGAAGGCAAAGCAGATATGGGTTGTAATCAAAGTCTGTGTTTGTGTGTGCCCATGTAAGCAGGAGCAAGTAATTACATGACGCTATTTCTCTTTGACATGGAGATTTGATATGGGCCCAGTGAGAGCAAAACAACAAACTCCGGACAGACAGTGAAATGGTAATGACTGCAACACACTGGCAAACAAACACACACCAAGGACATAGGTAGAATGATAAAGACTCACAAAGTATCCTGGTGGATGTGTGGATAAAATGTGCCCTGAATTTATAAAGACCCCAGACTTCTTTTCTTCTAAGCCATGCACGCTATGAAGATTCTCTCAAAACTCTCTGCACATAAATTGATTTTTTTCTTTTCTTTTTTCAACAACAGTCATGTAGACGTGAAATGAGCCTCGAAAAAACAATGCCATGATAGAGCCATGATAGGGGCCCAAAAAAGTCAGGCTATCCCTTTATTAACCATCCTAGTTGCTGTCCAAGTCCAACTGAGCTCGAACCCTAGCAGTTGTTGTTTTTTTTTTTGTTTTGTTTTTTTTTGTAATATTAGATCATTATTGCAAACTAAAATCAACAAAAGTCTTTTTTAGTGTGTTAACACCATCTCCACAGCTCATACATTATTCATGACATCATACACTATAAGATTTACACTGAAATAAATACACCGGGAAATTGACACAATCATTCCATGGGACAAATGATTGCTTGATTGAATAGGAATATTTCTATTGGTAGTTATTTGCACGTAATAATAAAAAGTATGTAAAAAAAGAAGAAAGACCAAAAACAAACTGAGAAATAGCAGAGTTCTGATTTCAGAGTTCTTCCTGGTCAGAAAAACAAAATGAGACAACAATATGAAAAGCAAAAGGCCTTTATTCGCTCTGCAATTGAGTAAATAGAGGCCTGTATTTCAGAATTTTTGGTATACAGGAGATTATTGTTTAGAAAGCATGCAAACTTTTGTTTATTTTTTGACAAGAAAAAAAGGTTTGAAAAAGCTGGTCTGTCAACCTTTATAAAATAACTTTTTAACAATTTACATGTCTTTTGAGTAAATCTTCCATCTCAGTAAAGATTCTGTCACTTCGATGTATGTTTGGTCACTGAACAGGAGCCAGTTGCTGAGGAAAGTCAAATTGCAATTACAAATCACGGTGTGAGTGTGGCAGACAGCCCAGCACGACTCAACAGTCTAAAACGTCGCCAAAGTTTAAATCTTTAAAATACAGAAAATGCAGAAAAGAAACGTGAGATAATGCAGCTGTAAATGCTTTCTGTTTTATTTATCGTCATGCTGTGTGAGTTCCCTCTTGAAATGAGCTGTTGTTTGTTGGATCGTGGTCACACAGCGGAAACAGATGAATCTTCCGGTAACTGAGATATCACAAGCATCGCAGGCTTGCTTACAGAGATGATCTATGATTGATGCGTTTAAAATTAATTAAGCCTGAGCATATACGATTAGCACTTGTTCTTAAGTTATGCATATTGCAAATGTGCCATTACCGCTTCTTGAGCAGAATACAGATGATCAGGAATTCTAGTGAAGCATCATAAACTTTGATCTGTGACTGACAGGCTGTTAAATACTCACTGGAAAAATCCATATGCATCAAAATAGCTTTTTCTTTTGACAATAATTAAGTGAATAAAAAAATGTATTAAAAAAAAATCCACCAACATTGTCAGGGAAGAGTAACAAAGGTTTGATGCTGGCTCAAGGGAAACAATACACATTACAAATATAACATTTTTAATGAAAATTTGGATTAATTACAAATATAATATTAGAAAACGGACAATGTTGAAAGAAACTATGATGAACATATCAGACTACTTCAAAATAGCCCACACCATTGAAATCAAATTCTGTATGTGTAAAAGAGCGCATGTCATTAAGCTCTCAGTGACTTCAATTACGTGCACAAAATATTCCGTTTTTTGCTCTAATTCAGAAAAAGACAATATTCCTGTTAGGCTGTTTACATGGCTGATGAAAATTAATAATATACTAATACATGCAGCCCTTCATACTCGTTAAATGCTCCCAACATTAAATGCTCCTTCAGCCATGCCATTTAAATAGTAATATCATAATAATCATAATGATTTAAGGATTTTAAAAGTTTGCCACCAGTGTACTGGTGTAAACACAGCCTCAAAACTTGAATAAAATCTCAAAACGCATGTCTTAATGATAGACTGGATAAATAATGGATGTACAGTAACTATGGTGATATCACCCACTGCTTTGTGAATTGGTGCTCTGAAGCCTCGAGTTTGGCATTTCAGCCGTCTTCATGTTGGTTTTCTGGGGCCAGAAAAAACCATATTTGGACAAGAGTTGGAGCTGTGTAGGTATATAATGTAAGGGGCAAGTAGTCATTTAACGATCACCTCTATATAGTTGACTTGTCTTCCAAACATCCACATGTATGGTTGTCAACAAATATTAGTGTTTCAGTTGTAGTTGGCCTTACCGACAAGCTGTCAAATAACTCACTGTGCTGTGCGTCATTTGATTTTATGGATTGCCTCAACACACACTGTATTTTCAATTCCTATGTGCCCTGGACCAGAGCTCAGTTGGCGGCTGTGGCTCAGGAGGTAGAGCGGGTCGTTTTGTTATCAAAAGGCTGGCAGTTCTGTCCTTGTCTCCTCCTGTCTGCTTGTCAAAATGTCCTTGAGCAAGACACAGAACCCCAGGTACCTCCTGATAGACACAATAGTGCCTTGCATGGCAGCTGTGCCACCATTGGTATATGAATTTGCAACACATTCTCACTCCGAACTCGTCACATGGTGCCGCTCTGCCAGGACCTTCCGCGTCTGTGATGTTTTAGATATCCTTCTGTATCAGCTGTTTACGCTCTGGAATACTGTTACGGTGATATCAATAAATACGCATGGTGGAATGACGTCATGGTGGTTTGACACAGCCTGTTACCATGATGTCACAGCATGCAGAAGGCATTATGGTCCGAATGTTTGTACAACAGCACATACTGTCACTATAGTTAGGACTGAGCAAAAAAGTCACAGATGGTTAGGTTTAAGCAAAAAAGGCACATGGTGAGGTGTAGAGAAAAAAACACAAATAAATCCACACAGGAAGCAAACTCCAGCACAAAAGTTGTTTATTTGTGGGATCCATCCATCTCCCCACCCCCAAGCCTGCCCTATGAGAGCATTCACACTCCTTATATTACGTGGTTACTGGCAGCCTTATTACATGACGCTGTCCTTCAGTGTTTCATTTGCACCCGACTAGTTCCATCTGGCCACATTGTCAAGTGACACTGCCTGTCCACATTGCATGTAGACACGCCCGATACCATCAGGCCGCCTGCCAGCATGTAATAAGAACGCCACCGATGTCTGACTGATGTCAGTCTGCGTTCTCAAGTGACGCCATCCGTGCTTGTTGCATGCAGACATGCCTGGTGCCTTCCGGCCACGCACCAGCCTACAATAACACTGCCACCGGTTTTGTCCGGTCTCATCTGACGCTCGGTCCAGTTGGACACGTAAAGTGGCTTTTTGGTATCACGCTTGTATGCCGAAAGCACTGACAGAGCTTTGCTTTTTGACAATTGCGGAGTGAAAACGGGCTGGAATTTGTGGGGTAAAAGAGGGGTAAATCTGGTAATCTAGAAAGGCGATATATAAATGCAATCCATTTAACCCTGATTTATCAAAACAGCTTGTACAACTCAAGCCAGTGGTAGCTTTGCAATTCAAATACCTGAGGTGAGACCAACCGCCACATTATCCCACATGACACAGTGGTGCAATGAAAACAACAGACATGCTGTAATTCCCTGCAGTAGCTGAGGGCGAAGGCATGAAGACCTAAAGAGATTTAGTCAAAATGTGGGTGGGATGGCTCTTCTTCATCAAACTTTTCCATTTCATCAAACCCTGATAATTCTGTGTGACTCGCAAAGCTACACTTTCTTCTAATCTTCTAATATTAGAAAAAAAAACTCATTTTCAGACTGAACATTTGCTCATTTATGTTTTGATTATTTTCTGATTATATCCATGTGCTGCCTGTTGTGCCTGTGAACACAGCAGCCATGCAGCAGCCATGGCTTACTCAAAGACATACTTCCTCTGGCTGTTAAAAACAGTGGGCAATTATGCAGATTTTGGTTTCATAAATCAACAGGAGAGGTCTGTTTTAATGCTCTCCCTTGCATTCCTTCCCTCCATTGCTTCTCCCCAGAATACATAATAATCGGGTCAGAAATGCTACAAGTCTCCAACCTAGCTGTCACCATCCCATATCTTTAATAAGTAGTTAATCCAGTAACTATCATTAGTGGAATTCAGTTTCAAATAGCTGAGTTGGGTGTTTCAAGCCAGGATCCCAGCTATACCTCAACAGAAAAAGCAGAGCCACAGCTACAAGGGGTCCATCATTAAGGTTGTGTTCTTTACAAAATGATTAAGTACAGGATTTGTGGCCCTCTCACACTGTTTATACTCCATTTCTCTTGTCAGTCTCTTGATCCTGCCCTCCATTAACACCAAATTTGTTGTACGACAAGGCTGCTCTGTTGATCCTCCAAAGGAAATAACTGGCAGATCGCAGCGGCATACAAATCAGTTGTTAGCTCTCCTGCTGTGAGTGGAGGTACCACAGCCGAAACATAAAATTCCATGAAAGGGATTAAGAGGAGAGAGAATTGTGTGGACACCTACAATTGGAGACATGCTGAACTGATCGTGCTCAAGCTGTAAAACTAAGTAAACTTTGGAGATTAGCAAAACACAGACTTTAAGGGAGAAGGTAAACTTTTCTTTTCAAAGCTCTGCAAAGAAGGACAAAAAGGACACAGTCAATGCAATTTCTCAAAAAACAGATTGCAATTTTGTGTTTGCTAAAATGTGTAGAGTGCAAAGTGTAGCCAAGTGTGCCTTGATCTCAGGTTGTCAGAAACCATTATAGTACACAGCGAGGTGTGTAGGGTTGGGCTACATCCTCACATTAATAGCTGCTCTCTCATCACCATGATGATGACGGGTAGACAGTTCAGATCAGATCATCCTAAGAAGAAACTTCTGTTGGACTAGCAATCTCAGAAGTGTGATACACAGCAAATGAATTTTAATATGTAAATATGGCATCAAAATTGACAGAGAAAAGCAAATGATGCATCTTATAAATTTAGTTTACAGTTTTGCCCATATTGAAAACCTGACTGCTTTTTTCAGTCATTGACTGTATAAAATAGTGGATGTAGCTACCATGATGTCACCCATTGGTTTGTGGACTGCTGATCTGAATCCTCGAGTTTGATCTTTTGGCCATTTCCGTGTTGTCTTTTTGGAGGCAGAAGTGGCCACATTTGGATAAGTGGGTGGAGCTGTTGGGGGCTGGTGGAGTGTGCAAATGTTAATTTCTGCCATAAAGTTAGGCTTTTTAACAAAAGGGTTCTGTGAGGATTTACTCTGTCTAGGAGCTCACCCCAAGTGGCCTTCTGAGGAACTGCAGTTTTTGGCACTTCCGCATTGGCTTCATTTTTTAACCCCGGAGGTTGTTGCTTGTCGTCGATGCATTATGGTGCACCGTTTTATTTTGAAACACCATAAGTGCAGTTACAAACCAACTGTGAACGTTTCATCTTATTAAGCCATTTTTCATCATGTCAAAAATAGATATACCCCTTTCCCATCAAAATTAGCACACTTCTGCACTTGGGTTTTTTTAAAAACAGGTAAACCCACTAAATATGGGCAATTGGCTGCATTCCCACTGCAAGTGTGTACACCCTAGCAGCAAATTACTCTGCCTTTCTTTCATCTGGCGTGTGTGTGGGTGTGTGGGTTGTTTTGTTAGTGTTTCCATGTGATGTCACAAATAGGCAGGAGAACAGGTACACTGTAGACAGTAGTAGGAAGAGAGGTGTTTGAAAACTTTTCAGTGGTTTCTTCTCTTTCTATATCTCTTACTTATTCAGTCTCTCTTTCAAACTCAGTGCAGACTCATTTGGAAAGATGTTTGAGTGCAGCTTGGGATGAGACGGACAGTAATTGATCACATATCATTGTATCTCATTGGTTGAAATGACCCCGTTTACGCAGGTGTTGTGTTCCCATGCCGATTGGAGCTGGAAGTGATAAATAACCGCTTCTACTGCAGAGTCATTTGACCTGAGTGTGCATGCCGACCGTACACATTCCCACTGCATTTAAAGCCAGATATTAGTTGGTGTTAGCAGATTTTTTTATCCTGTGGCAAAGAGGTCATAGACAGGGCAAACCCTGTTGTAACTGGATGTTGCTGAGCAGATTCATCAGCCTAGTCAACAGGAGGAAATGTTGGCATTATTTGTTTCTCCACATTTACTAGTTTCATATGTGTCATATCAACATTTCTAAAGAGGCAAAATAATGAAAGCTGATGTGAGGTGAAAGTGAAATGTGTGAACCTTTGGCAAGATAACTGCCAAGCTGCAGATCACTGTTTGAGATAAATAAAAAACACAAAGCCTGTTGTTTTTCAGTGAGTCATTGCTGTGTTTCTTGCTGCATTTCATCCCCAAAACCCAGGTGTTTTTTTTAGCCTGTTTTTCCAGCGATGTTTCAGGCACCAAAAATAGGTGTTTTTTTGCAACCTGTTGCTGTTTTCCAGCAGCAATTGTGCCCCCCAAACTGGGTATATAAAGCCAAACATGGTCTTTTCCTAACCATTTTGTGCCCAAAGCTAAACACACATCAACCACAGTGTTGTTAAAATTGCAAAGTTTCACATATCCACTACAAAATAACATACAATTATAACATATCTGTGGTTTGCAATGCCAACATTTGTTTCCTGGCATGTGGGTGGATTTCATACTAATGAGCTGAGTTTTACAAATATTTAAAAAAATTTCACAATTTTGTGTCAGTATTTATCCATTTTATCATTTATTTCATAATGTGTTATTTTTTGAACACCTTGGGATTCCATAGTTTAGAGAAAGATAGCAGTCATGAAAACCCAGCTATCCACCCTGACCGTCCTTTAAGACCTTTTTGCGGTCATATACGACAACATGCTTCACCTTAAACATCCGTAAACCAACGCAGAATGCTAAGAAGCAGCCTCTTGCACTCATGTTAATGATGCTGCTCTCTCTTTAGGAGTTGTGCAGGCATGAGTGAGAATTTATAATATAATTGGATTATTTTCACTTAATGTTCAAACCGTGTGGGTCCAACAACATGTGCTTGTTCACTGCAGCAAACAAACTATAAAAATGGGATAACGTGCTTGTGGTAAATGATGTTCTCAAATCATTTTTAGAACTCAAAGCAACACAGCGGTTGACTGGGACATCGGCTTTGCGCTCGATTACTTCAAAATATGCAGAAAACAGGATAAAAGGTTTAATCAGAAGTTGGTAGAAATAAGGATCTATGCAGTCGAGGAGAGGAGAAAACAGAGAGAAACCCTGTTGACTGAACAGATGCAGAATTTTGTTGCTGAGAAACTTATTTGTTCCAGATAACGGTATTTCAACCAGCCAATCTAATTTTGACATTAATTTCTATATTGCAATTGGTCTACTTGATGAGGCAGTAACAGTGTTCATCACACAGCAGAGCCAGAGCAAAGAAAGAAAAGCATTCACTTTCTTTTTCGTTTCTAAACATTCCATTACAGATTCAATTTGCTGACAAACCATAAATGCCTACTGTTATTTTTCTTTTTGAATGGCAACCTATTCTCCACCTGTCAAGATATCAGGCCCTGGTAGGGAATGCACACACACAAACACGCACCGTTTCTCAGGTAAAGGTTATGGACTTGAAGAACGTTCTCATTAGTTGTCTGTACAACACTATCAGTATCCTGCCACCAGTGAGGAAGATGCTGTGTGTGCGTGTTTGCATGTGTGTGCGTGTGTGTGTGTGCGTGTGTGTGTGTGTGTGTGTGTGTGTGTGTGTGTGTGTGTGTGTGTGTACATGCATATGTGGGGATAATGAGCTGATAGTTCTCTGGAAGGGTGTGAGGTTGTGTGCTGAAAGCCAGGGTGGTAACTAATACTCTGACAACACTCTCCATCACCTTAAACCCCGTGGTTTTGAGAGCACCAAATAGAGCACAATTATGTGTATGCGCCTCTTGAGCTGTCACTCATGCACTCATAATGGTATGTTGTGTCTGACTTAATGCCAAAATACATTTACATGAAAATTCATGCCAAAATACAAACCAACCATTTTTCGATTTTGTGAGCAAAATGAAATTAATATTTTCTGTCTGACTGGTTGCAGGAATGTTGTGTAGGTAGTTTTCCAGGCACAACAGCTGCTTGCAACACATGATTTAACTTTATTTTACTTTACTTCAAAATGAGAGCTTTTCCAAAATGTTCTTATCTCAAGCCATCACGTATGTACCTTTGTCAGTGGACTTTTGTGTCTAAATATTACGTTTTGGTGTACTTCTTCAGACGCTCTTTATATTCCAGGATGCCGCTACTGTGATGTCAACAAATGTACAAGGTGGGATGATGCTGCATGTGGTTAAGTTTAAGCAACAACAGCACTTGGCAACAAACACACATGTTGGCATGGACAAAGTCCATGGATGGTTAGATTTAGGGAAAGGAGGCCTATGGTAAGGTGTAGAAAAAACATCACATTCACACAGGAAGCAAACCCCAGACTCCTGCATCAAAGTCCGGGTTTGTTGGACCCATCCACCTCCCTTATTGCTCCTTATATTGCATCGTTACTGGCAGCATTGCAACCTTAGGCCATCCTACTGCAGCCAGACAGAACCTGTTGGGTTTTGGTGTTGGGATTTTACCTCAAAAGCACAGTGAAAGCGATAGTATTTGATGGCTTTGGAATGAGAACAGGCTGTTTTATTTTGTGACCAAAATTAAATTAATATTTTTTATGTCGGACTTTACATGTTGAAGGAATGTTGTGTAGGCAGTTTTCCAGGCATGACTGCTGCTTGCAAAACATGATGATTTAGCTTCATTTTACTTACTGTATGCAGTAAGTAAAATGACGCTAAATCATCATGTTTTGCAAGCAGCAGTCATGCCTGGGACAATTTATTGATCCTCTTGCTGAAGATTTAAGTTTTCAGCAGACATACCAAGGGATGTTAAGATTAAAAACATTTTTTACCAGTGTTACTCTGGCTAGTAGAGTGACTGCATGGAGCTCTTTGCTCATTTTTTTTTTTCTACAATGTGAAATACATGTGAAGAGGTTCGCCTACACGGCCTACACATATGAAAATTGCCCTTGTGCTTTTGTGCTGGAGAGAAGCCGCAGAGCATGTTGCAAGTAAATTCTAGTGGATTTAATACATTTGGCACCTTAGGCCAAGATTAAACCAAGCAGCAGTGAAATAGGAAGTGACAAATAGTGCCTGTACTGAAGAGCTGCCTATTGTTTATCGGCTGTACGTTGTGGGGGTGTTCGTGCTGGCACTTTTCTGTACTGTATGATGTTACATGTGAGCTGTGCATATGCAATGTATCACTCTGTGTCATCTCTGCATGTTTATGTATGTAAAGAGAGGGAAATAGGAGGTAACAAGATAAGGAGAGAGAGAGTGAAAGAGAGAGGGGAAAATAAAGAGTCTGACATTACAGATTTGCATCAAACCTTTTTTTTTTTTTTTTTTTCAGGAGCAGCAGTGTATAAAGATCCTAGGGCGCTGTTCACAGAGAGGCGCTAGTAAATAGGAAGACAATGCTGCAGCTTTTTTGCTGAGACGGGGAGATGGAGCAGCGGCGAGACAAGTCTCATCACAGAGTAGGAGGGTGTGCAGCTTTGGTAGCTGGGACACCACTGCAATGATTCGTCAACTGTTGCAGTTAGCTGATCTGTGCTGTGGTGCTTCAAAAGTTCAATATATCTCCACACTCTGCAGAAAAAAAAAAGAATCACACCAGCTGTGGTGCTGCATCTGGCCGGCCTACACGCACAAACAAACACATATTTCTTGGTGAAGTAGCGGTATGGTTGAGCTGAGTGGTGATCAGACCTGAGGGCCGAGGCGGCAGTTACGGGACACTGCTTCTACACTGCTGTGCACTCTGCGCTCAACACTTGGTGGAAAAAGAGATTTTTTTTTTTTTTTTTTTTTTTTTTTTTCTGTTGCACTTCCTGTGGAACTGTGGCAAAATCCCTGCATCTAATCATGGCAGAATTAACCTAGGGGGGGAAATGTACCCCTAAAGACCCCACCTCCCAAAGTTATCGCCATGTCAGACTGTGGCCCCTTAGATGCACTGAGGCCCTGGATCATCTAAGAGATGTTCATGGTCTACTGCTTCTGTATATTTCCTGACACTGATCGATGGCTGCTTTCAGTTATGATAACAAAAGTAAGATCAAATTTTGGAAAGTCTTTGCTCAGAGGATGGCAACACTATGCTTTCCTTTTGATAGTGATGGCTGTCATCCCACTTTCCACTTTCTATTATATGTTCAGCAGACATTTTGAGCCCCCCCCAAAAAGAAAAGACAAAAAAAAAAAAACACTGATCACGGCAACACATTCTCCCCAAAACACTGACCAAGTGGTGGTATTTTAGGAGTTGGTAATGAGAATGAACTAGCCATAGAGGCTTAGTTTTGAACTGCTCTGCCAATGTAACAGTCAGACACTGTCCTTTAGTTAAATAATAGATACTGGCTAATCAGTATCATCTCTTCCGTACCTCTTATGCCATTGCCCTCCACTACAATCTACAAGTGTTTCTGGTATCCCTGTCATAACCTCCAGAGACTCGAACTTTAGTTTGGTATGTATCTTTAATTTCTCTTAGCTATTTGGGATTTCTAGGACCTGGTAAGTATAAGAAACTAAGCATTGTCTTTGAGGAGTAAGTGGTTTTGGAAAAAAAATGCCTGGATATCCATGTGAAAAAAACAAAAAAGCGAACAATTCAACATTTGTTCAATGTTTTGTACCTTATGGGTTAGGGGTCACTGTTCAAGTCTAAAACTGTTAAAAACTCTTCATTTCAATGCCTGAATGGCTGTGCAATTACAAAAAATGGAACATACCAAAAAAAAGCCTTATGATTTTTTCATTTTGTGACTCTGTAGGGATTTTTCTTGCTCTATATTTCTGCAGATTTTTCTTGTCCTTTTTTGTCTATAGAGGCAGTTTATCAAACCTAAGTGGCCCGTGTGAAATGCTGCAAGTATAACAATACAGTCCCAATGTCCTTAAATGAGTACTTCCTTATTAACAGCATGTAAACTTGTTATTGTTGCTAAAAATGGTTGTGTTTGTTATTAAGCATAAACAACCAAGTTTCAACCATATAGTCTGATCATTTTTTGTATCTAGTCCACTTTTGTGTTGGGATTGGCTGCCATCTTGTTTTGGTATGAATTAGAGTATTGTGTTTTGACACACAAAAAAAAATGTCCAAGCACAAGGACAACAGGTCTAAGGAAAATTAAGTATATTGTGCAGCAAACCCAAAATGTAATGTCCTCATACGAGGATGCAGATACATGTTTGTCAATGACTTCCAAAACACTTGTGACCGTAATAAAAATGATTGATATGATTGGTTTCTGATCTGATATCTCCTCACTGGTTAAGGTTTGGATGGCTTGAGGTATGAAAACTTCTCAGTTAAGGTTAGGGAAAAAACGTGGTTATAGGTTATAAAGAGACAGACCACAAGTGCATGTCTGTGGTAGTATGAAAGCAGGACTTGCATTACACTCTAGTAGCAAAGCTGTCCTGCCAATGGGGACAGAAAATGCCCTGAAGAGTTGTTGTGTAAGCCAATAAAAAATAACCTGTTTTGTTTGTTTAGGTATGTGGTCTTATTGTAGTCCTATGTTTCTCATTTAGTTAACAATTATGAAATGAACTAACCCAATTTAACTTAAGTAAAATCACTCTTGAAGAAGGATTGTTACGCACACATCAATGAATTCTAATAGACTGTGTTAGGATGTACAGTTTGATGTATGGAAGAGATTAAGGCTTCTTCTATTTATTCCATGGCTGCGGGACGTCACACTCTCAAAAGACTAATTAAAGTGTATGTGTATGAAGTAAAACATCCAGACATGTATGTCTGTGTACTGCATGCTCTAATTTGATTTAAAAAAAAAAATCTGTATATTGATTTATTGTGAGCTCTCTCTTCTACAAACACGCACACACACACATACTGTACATCCACAAAGGCCCACTGAGGTGTTATAAAGTCAAGGTCAACACCAGCTACTAACTAAAGCTGTATGTGTGAGCTTCTGTCTGGAGAGCTGGTGCTAAACCTCTCAGAAACATGCCTTTTATACAACTATTTTACTACAAATATGATGAACATCCGTCTCCCCAAAAAGGTGTTCTTTTCACAAAAATACAAAGCAGAGCATTAGTCATAGACTCAAGATTGTTATTATTTTACAGCAAAAAGTTCTTGAGAACCAGAAAAGAATTAAAAAGTGGAAATAAAAATTAAAGCCACTTGTAGACAGGTGCTGCATATTAGCATCTTATTGCAAACCCTCAACACAGCACATCTGGTTCTCGTGCAAAAGTGTACAATTGTAATACCTCTGTGTTGTCCAAATTAAATAAAGTAAACCAAAAAGTAAAGTGACAGCATAAGATGATTTCTGTTGTTTTATATTGGTATTATTCTGTGAGCCGGATTTAGAGTGCACTTATTTAAATCTATTATTTTTTAGTAAATTTTGACATTTCCTGAGAATTATCCTCAATGAGGAGAAAGTGATTCATGGTTACATTTCTTATCACTGCAAATTTCTCAACTGTCAGACAGAGATAGAAATAGTCGTTCTTTTGATGTAAAAATGTTCCTTTATGATTGGCTTTCTTATACTGTATCTAATGTGCATGTGTGAGGGGAGCTCTGCAAATGTCTTCCAAAGTAATCATTCATTTAATCAATCATTTATATATTGTATTATACAAGGTATAAATCGAGTGAAATGTGAGTCCATCAGCTCCTTTAACTTGTGCATTTAGTCTTTCTTTGTGTCTTCTTACATTACTGGCTGCTGCTATGATTGTCCATGTTTCTGGATGGTTCTAGTATTCCACAGTTTGTAGTGGTGGAATAATTTACAACAATTCCACCTTATATCTGGATCATTTTGAAGCCAGTCAATGACTATCATCACATGTAATTATTCTACATTGTTAATGATGTTCACTGACAATGTTGACTCCCATTGCAGGAAGTATTAGAAAAGTTGTTGGCATTTAGTTTTGATACCAGCAACCAATCACACAAGTCCTCTCCAGTACAGACAAATCGGGGAAAGCACTTGAGGTAAAAAGCCGCCATTACTGTGATGGTATCTTCCTATGATACACATTGCCTACATTTGAATCCAAAGTGTTAAATTTTCTATTTTGACCTTACTTTCCATGTAAAGTTACCTTTGTACTTCACTACTTGTACAACTTCAGGAAAAAAAACAAAACAAAAAAAAACAATAATACAAATTATGTCAGCTGAGTTAGACTGCTTAGTTTATGTAGCTAACACAGCTAATGAAAGTGCACTGCCATTATTGTTAAATATAGTTAGTTGCTCTATTTATTTACTAATGGTTTTACCTACATAAATACACAGAATATTCAAGTTTTATAGGTATCAAGTATAAAGATTAAAAAAGAAAATACTAGTGCTTACATCCTGCAATTATATGGAAATACTCAATAACACTAATGCAGTTTCTCATATTATGGGTTTGAAGTATTATTTTTTTTTTTTATTTGCTCATATTGATGTGCACAAGATTATGTCTGTATATTTAGAAACTTAAAGGACTGATGTATTGTGTAAAGATAACTTAATTTAGAGTTGTCAGCGGACCAAAAAAATTATAACTTGATCCGAACCAGCCAGTGTGAGTTGAAGCTCAAACCTTGCCCATCGCAGATCTTCACATAAAATACTGAGCCTGAGTTGACGAAGCCCCCACCTAACCCTGCCCCAAACAGCCACCCACACCCCTCAAAGAGCACCTTTTTTTTTTTTTTTTAACTCCTAGCCCGAGCCCTACCCAACCCAGCCAGTCAGCCCATATTTACAACTTCAACTTGCTCTACCCATTCCTGTAATTTTGGAGTTTCCCGTGCAGTCTGATTGGTAATGCACCAGATGTCACCTTTATTCCAAAATGAGGGTTTGCTTCTCTGTGCCAATGGCCTGAAACTTCATTAGGCTCCTCTGCAGGAACTGTAAAATATTACATTAATGCAGATTCACTCATTGACTTTACCAGATATGTGACTAGAGAATTACTTTCATAGAGCTGTTGTTAGTTTTTTACTTTGTTTATTTTAATTTAAACAGTAAAAATGTTTTTCATGTTATTTTGTCATCAACACAGCACATCAGTGTCTAGGAAATTATCACCATTAACACTCACACAAACTGTCTGATGTAATGCGAGTACACAACGGCCTACATTTCAACACTTTAGCCCAAAATGTGTGCTTGTATAAGTAGCATCACATCTTGGTTTTTTAGACTTCGTATGCCTGCTACATTATCCATCTCACTGTTGACATTTACACTTAGCATGCACCTTATTTGCACATGCTGAGTGCATAGCAGCAGAGGGAGTAAGAAGATAAAAACAAGAACATTCTCATGAATGAAACAACATGAATGGTAATCAGGTCGTCTACAACTACAGCCCTCTCACAGACAGAATAAGATGCTCATAATGAAGATAGCGCTCTTGACCAATTCAAACAGGTGCAGATACTAACCATGTTCCAATTCAAAAATTGGAGGCAAAAAGTCAGCAGATCTCACAGTTATGTCCCCAGTGTGCAACATCCAAACTGTCCACAGCCTGCACAGAAATTGAAAAAAAAAAAAAACAATTCATAAGAGAGAGAAAAAACTCTGGCCTTAATAGTACATAAATGTTTGACAAGAGTTTTCATGCTGCACCAGGCCAGTTGCAACTGCAGGGTTGGGCTGGGTGTGCAGAAAATTATATATGTGCTAGTAAAGCCCCAAAATATAATTAAAAAAAAAATTTAATTAATTAAAAAAAAAAAAAAAGTGTTGCTGATCTTTTCATTAACGCTCAACGAGAAAGCAAACTTGCTTCCTGAATTCTCACACTTCTTTCTTTAAATGGTATTTTGTGATCCTTGTTTCAACTGACTGATGGGGGGATGACCTGAGGAAGTTGCCTCACATAACAAACTGAGTTTTTTTTTCTTTTTTCTTATATTTCATACATTACAGTAACTAGAGTGATTGTGTATTGGGCTATAAGCACTGCCAAAAACTGTCAAAATGTGGGTGACCTTACAAAGCAGTACTGTGGCAGAACACATCTTGTGTAGACTCTAATGAAGGACAGAAGCTGCTGCTCTGCTGACATGCTGCTCTCCTCTTGTGTAGACACAGTGTTAGTCACTGTGACCTTGGTCCTTGACTGCTGAAGGTTTCCTCTGAGTATTACTTTAAACTGTCTGATGATGTCGATACCATAGATCATCCTTTTTTCTCAGCCCCCGTAATGACCTGCTTCCCCCCTGAGTCAACAAGTACAAAAAACACCTGAGAGTGATCCTCACATCCAAGCTGTTGTTTCTTTAGATAAGGTCTTCTTAGATTCTTCTGTCAGCTTGGTGATATGTCTCTGCTCAGTCCTTGATGCCAGAGGCCTTCTTCAGCTGGACAGACTGCTTCAGCCTCCTGCGATCAATCACTGGACTAGTTAACACCATTACAAGCATCATCAAGGCACCACCAGCGTACTTGTTGGATGTACTTACGCCTTTATTCCACCGGCAGCGTGTCGATGACATTATGTCTGCGACGCTGTTTTGCTCCATCCTCCAAGTGGCTCTATATCCTACAGTGAGCGTCCGTGAGCATTTCAGAGGCAGAGCGTTTTGCCGGCTGATATTGTAGACTTAAATTGTGCTTATTTCGGCATTTTCCTTTGATTTTGTGGTCATTTTTCCTTGATTTTTGTGACTCTACCATGGCTGAGTAGGCTACACATATAAATAACTTCCTTTTCTGTTTGTTTAAATTATGTTAATTGATGTTTTTTACCGACTTTGTTGTGCCATGAATGAAGTCGATCAAGGAAATTTTGCTGTCTTTCAGTCAAACAACATCATACTCTTGATAATTATACAGATTAGTATTTTTAAAAATCCAGTTATACATGGAATAGAGATTAAGATTTGTGGCTGTGTTGTAGTTAAAACATATCCATCTTAATAATTTAACAGATGAATAATTAATAATTCAGTCATGAACAAAGTAGAAATATAGGAGATTTTAACTGTTTTTGTTAAAAAATACAGTGCTGCTCTTAATTATTATCTGCTCTTTGTCTTTTCCGTGTACAATGGCTAGCATTAGAGCATTGTTTCTCCTGCTGGACAGAATACTGAGGGATGTAAAGTTAAGTGAAACATGATCCCGAGTGCAAGGCATTTTATTTTGAAAATTGACTAGACGCACTGCTGCTTATTTTCCTGCCTGGTACAATCTGCTCTTTGCAGCTTGACCTGACTGCTGTCCACCTCTCGCATAAATATACTCGGCAAGTATTTTCTGCTGAGACGCTCCAAAGCACACCCTGAGGAATCGCCAGCATTGTCTCGAACATCCGGGAATTGCTCTGGAGGTTGTGCCATGGCCAAAACGCATTGTGGATAGACCCGGTGACATTCTGCTGTAAGACTGTCTTGAAGCCTGAATGAGCAATTTATATAACACTTTGATGCTAATCAACCAACGACCACCATTGTGTCAGTGCTTTTGGCATAAGATGCCAGAAGGCATCTTTCAAGTCCGCATGAAATACAACCGGGTGGCATCAGTTGAGAATGTGGCCAGACAGAACTGGTCGCTGCATTTCCAAAATTTTCATGGTTGCCATGAAGTGAAAGTACTTTCTCTGAAAATACAGACTACTGTATGAAAAAGACAATTTACCAGCAATCCACTATCTGTGAATGTTAAGCTTGACACACTGTCAGACCAAATTAATAATGAGAAGTAGGTCAAAATGAAGAGGAGATAGAAAAAAAACAAAACAAACAGAAACCTACAGAATTGCATTGTCTGTGAATTGCTGTTTATATATTGTTATGCTGCTGCTTGTGTAGCCTGAATTAAAGCTGGTAAGTCACAGAAGAGACTAGATAAAAACAGGAAAATGCACATCATCTGTGTTTTTAAGGACACCACAAAGGTACAAAGGTCCATTTACTGTCATTCTATAACACAAGTGTTACATAATGAAATGCAAGTTGTAGTCCCTTTATGCTGCACAAGAAAAAAAAAGGTGTTATTGTAGTGAACGGAGGATGAGTTGAGTCTTACAGCCTGAGGAAAGAAGCTGCTCTGTTGTCTGGTGGTATGGCAGCGGATACTTCTCTATTGCTTGCCAGACGGCAGCAGGGTGAACAGGCTGTGGCTCGGGTGGGTGTTGTCTTCCAGTCAGGATGCTTTCTATTGCTCCTCTGTAAAAGTTAACAAGAACTTGGCACAGGAATTATGCTTTCTCAAGTTTTCTTAAGAACTACAGCCATTTCTGAGCTTTCAGGGTGGAGATGTTTGACCATGTCAGGTTCTCTGTCATGCTGGTTCCCAAGAACCTAAAACACTTGCACCACCCAAGCTCCGTTGATTGGACAGCGGTGCATGCCTTCACTTCCTTGTTTCTAAAATCAACGATCTTGGTTTTGCTGACGTTGAGCAGTCGGTTGTTGTCTGTGCTAGATTGTTGATTTCCTCTTGATATGAATTATCATCATTGTTTGTAATCTGGTCAATGATGGTGGTGTTGTCCGCAAATTTCACAACGAAGTATTCATGCCTGAGATTGCAGTGGTTGATGTGCAGAGTGAACAGGAGGAGGCTGAGCACACAGCCCTGGGGGGCTCTGATGTTCACTAGAGTGGAGGAAGTGTGACCGCCAATCAGAACTGCCTGGGGTCTGTTTGTGAGGAAGTCAAATATCCAGTTGCTGAGTGTGGTACTCAAGCCCAGAGTGCTAAGTTTGCCAATCAGTTTATGGGGAAGATTGTACTGAATGCTGAACTGGAATCAACAAACAACATTCAGGTGTTGTTATTTTCAAGATGTGTGAGGGCTGAGTGAAGGACAGTGGAAATGGTATCCTCTGTGAATCTGTTGGCTTTGAATGCAAACTGGTTAGGGTCCAAACTGGCTGGGATGTTGATGTGCTGGAGAACAGTTTTTTTTCAAAGCACTTCAGCAGGATGGGGGTACGTACCACAGTGCAGTGGCCATTGAGACTAGACGCATCAGACTTTTTTAATCACAGGGATGATGGCAGTCTTGAATCAGTTGTATGTTAAAGTCAGAGATGATATTAGCCCAACAATTTGACCAGCCACATCTCATCAAAAACTGCTGCCTGGTCAGAGCTTTAGGTGTGCGATGCCAAATGCCACCTTTTGCGCATGCATGATATGCCGCTAGAGAGCTTCAGCTGAGATTGTGGCTTGACAGAACCGTTAGAGGCAGAATGACAGGTGGATGGGCAGCGGCACTTGAAAATGCAGCCATACAGAAGCTGTTGGGTGCGCATGATACAGAGAAGGATGATGTCAGGTTGAAACGCTACTGGTAGCAACGCGATAGAAGAAGCACAATGGTCCCTATAAGGCGGGTGGGTGTGAGGGGAGGTGGATGGGTCCAGCAAACCTTGGGCTTTCATGCAGGAGTCTATTTTGTTTTTCTGCCATGTGCCTCCTTCCCCTAACCTTTACCATCTGTGTCAGCGTGTGCTTTTGATGACAACCCAGTGTTGGCTGCCATGTGCTGCCGTGTGCAGTGTAATCCCATGCTAATAATTAATTTGTTCTTTCAACCTTTATTTAAGTCTTGGTGAATCATTGATGGCAAGCCCTCATTTTCGTTGATGTCGAGAGCACAGAAAACACAAAATGCATAAAAAACACAAAGAACCAACAACAGGCCAAATACCATTAAAAACAGTTATATTTAAATGCGAAGTAATTGGTAATCATAGTTTTAAACTGGCCTTCAGTAGCCAATGTGTTGAGTTTGAATGTATGTTGTAATTTGTTCCAGGTAGATGAGGCAGACAAACTAAAAGCAGTTTTTCCAAATTCAGTATTTGTCTGCGGCACATTGAGCGTTAAGCAGTAAGTTGAACGTGCAGAACAGTTCGTATGTGACCAGTTTAGTAAAGTGCTGAGGTATTGTGGCATGTTGTCTTTGAAGACTTTATAAATGAAAAGCAACCAGTGCATATCTATTTTGACAGATAAAGGTGCCCAGCCCACCTTATTATATAAAATGCAATGATGAGTGGATTAACTGTTACCAGTAATGAATCTGGGTGCAGAGTGGTAAACTGAGTCCTGTGAAGTAATGTGGTGCTTGTGTTGAAATCACGGTAGCGGCATCCCGGAACATAAACAGCAGACGCAGAAGGATACCTAGAGTGTGATATATAGTAGGGTGAAGTTCACTGCAAAATAGCAACATATGATGACTGACATGTCGATTTTACTCACATTCACTCTGATCAGGATTTTCCTTGCGTCTGCTTCAGATACTGACCGTGGCCGGTCCTCTGGAGGTGGGGCACACAAGCTACAAGCACACTTTCAAGTTTTCGACCCCATCTAATGACACCTACTCTAGCAACACCCCAAATCTGCTTTCCCTCCACCTCTCGCCTTTATTTAACATGACAAACAGACATTCTTCAGTAGGAGAGAGGGATAATCTGTTAATCTCTCTGCTGAGGCAAACAGGGGAAAGAGAGGACAGACAGATTCATCTTCACAAAGCTGATGAGATGCTCTCTAGTTTTGACCGAGGCAATGAAAGCGGCGGTGTAGGAGCTCAAATGGATCTAAATGAGGCATTTTAATACCCGCAGAAACAGAGATAGGGAGGAGGGGGAGAGATAGATGGAGGAAAGAAAGGAGAGATAAATGGTTGTAAAAAAGACAGAGAGAGATAGATTGAGTGAAAGCAAAATAAATGGGAAGGTAGAAGAGAGAGATGGATTAAGAGAAAGGCGGAGTGCAAAGGGTGGGAGAGACAGATTGATAAAGGTAAAGGTAGAGAGAAATTGATCTTGTGGCAAGAATATGCCCCCTGGAGGATTAGACTTCTAGAGTACCAGGTTGGTTTCTTTGCTTAGGAGGAGATATTTCTGTGTTTTGTAAAAGGTTAGATTTATGTGGATTTTTGAAGGTAAATAGCTAAAGTTTTGTTCTGACTGTTATTTATGCTCTCACTCATTTACAAATATTTCACAGTGTCAGCACTTTTGCAGTGGTTTTGATCCTTTCCTCCCCCCTTTATTTTATGAATAACTTGGAAATATACAATACAAAACAAGTGACAAACCAGTAGTTCAACACAAGTGACCAATGTGAAAACAGACAGAATGGATCAAGACAAGTGGGGGAACAAGGTAACATTTGACAGAAAGCTTAGTTTGTATGTAAGTGATTATGTTTGTGTGTGTGTGTGCGTGCGCGTGTGCATGTCTGTAGGTTGAAGGCTTATCTTACGAAGATATCCATGGGAGAGAGCAGAAAAAAGAGGAGACAATAACATAGAGATTATTTAACAAAATGAAGATAAGAAGGACAGAAAGAAGGTTAGGCAGACAGGAGAGAAAATTAATTAATTTAGAGGAAAAATAAATAAATACATTTTAAAAAATGATAAATAAATAAATAAATAAATAAATCAGCGTACGTTCCTTACACCAAAAGCCACCAATCAGCCGTGTATCATCCACATGATACACGGCTGGATGGCGTCAGATGAGAATGCCCATGGACACAACTGGTCACGGTGTTATTATATGGCAGCTGACAGCTGGACAGCACCTGCCGTGGCAGCATGAAATGTGAATGGTTGGCGTCAATTGAGAGCGCGGTTCTAACCTGTTAACCTCATGCCATTAAAAAAAAAGTTGTTACAGGACTGCTTCAGATGATGTTTCAGAGGAAAGGAAAATATCCATTAAGATGTGTTTTCTGTGGTTCCTCCCCTCACTCTTTCCCGTCCCTTTGTCATGTGGTAGCTTCTCCCAGCAAAGATGTACGCGTGAGAGAGAGATGCATGGGCAGGGGCTTATGATATAGGACTGATAGTAATAATCGTGACTTTATAGCTTTATGTTTTTCTTGAATGAGCCAAAAATTCACTTGAAATGGTGCATAGGAAAAGAGTAAGAAAAGAACAGCCTTTTGGTTGGTGAATAAAAAGAACAAAATTGCATATTTCACATCCTACACATGTAATATTTTACAATGTACATTTACAGCCAGTGTGGTCACACTGGATTTTATAAACAAATGGAAGACTGCTGTTTCCATTCCATTACCTACTAACAGTCAGAAATGGTTTACCTCAAACCGTGACCACAGTCTCTCCATATCTTTTCACAAATAAATTTCTACCCATGCATATGATGTTTCCTTAACCCTTTGAAACTTCGAATCGACTTGATGTATTTTGCAAAAATGGAAAGAAGGCAATGGGCAATTTAACAGAAAATGGCCCCAAAATTTGCCAGAAATTATTAAAAAGTTTCAAGAAAATTCCCTAACAATAGGCAAAAACAGAAAAGTAAAAAACAAGAGGAGACAAGAAACTTTTCTCAAGAAAGTGCAAAAAAAAACATTTGTTTTTCCATGAACATAATTTTCAGTTTTTTTTTGCACTTTCTTGAGAAAAGTTTCTTGTCTCCTCTTGTTTTTTACTTTTCTTTTACCCACAGCCATTGTTCAAATCATTTTCTTTTATGTATTTATTATTTTATTATGTATTTATTATATTATTTTTATTTTATTTAATTTGTGTGTTTTTACATTTACTTTCATTTTTGGGACAGTTTGCTAAGTTGCTCTTTGCATTTTTTCCCATGTTTATTTTTCCCTTTCTCTCCTTACAAAATAAATCAAATCAATTAACTTGGCACAACAAAACTGATGTGTGTCCAGAGTCTAAAGGGTTAACTTTTGCTGCCTATGTGTCCTCCTTTACCATAGTCAATTTGCTGCAAGCTTGATCTTTTCCAAACCATAACCATGATGATGTTGCACTGCACAGATATTGTAGGAAGATAATTTTTTTATTAAATGTTGCCACTGATCGTTGAATGTAATTCAGTAGATGTGAAACGAAAATGATATTGAATTTCTTGTCTGGTAATGGTTGGACAGGCTTCAGTCCTTATTCATAAGACCACAAGAGGTTGAGGTTGCTGGTCAGGCATATACATGTAAGGTACTGTAATGACTGTGCATACTGACAAAGTAGCTTTGGTTGGCAGTGCTGCAGGGACCAAGGACAGAAAAAGCCCAGTTTATGCCAAAACCAGATAAAAATGATGTGTGTGGACATCCATAAATGACAGCTATGAGGGTGGGAGCTATTCTGGGACATGTTCACAAAATTTAACAATGACTGAGAAGTATAAAAAAGCACACTTGGAATGTAGGAGTTTCTAAATGTGTACTTCTGCTTTTGTGAATACAGTTATTAATCCATGAATATCCACAGAGCTTTATGAGTCTGGCTCAAAGTGCCTGGTAGCCAGTAAAAAACTCTCCACCACTGAGGAATTGACAGGTTTTTAGTCTGTGGTTTGTTTGGAATAAACAGTGGAAGTAGCGACGGCCAGCATGGATGACGAGACAAAAGAAATAATCGGCAAAGACATTTTTTAGACATTGGAGTGCCCACAGAAAGCCAGGCAAAGAAAATATTTTTGTACATAAACAAAAAAAAAATCATCATTTCCTTTCAGCAAGAGAAAGAGGAAGACGTTTGAAGAATCTCTGTTCCATATCAGCATGTCCTGTAATTAGACTGAATATCCTAACACAGCTGTATGAGTTTGTTTTGCCTGTGTGCCTGATTTGATTTAAAGTGTCAATCCAATCTCCAGAGTAATTGTTGGAATTGAACATCTCTACAAACCACCAAGTTTAATTTGTACATTTCATATGTAGCTGATATGTTGAATGTTTACATTTCTTTTCATTTTAGTTTTTTTAATTTTATGATATGACAATGCAGTGGCTTACTAGGCACAAATATAACTTGGTTCAGGTTTGGACGACATCACGTTTTGGCTTAAACAAACATGATGCTTTTCTCTGCAATAAATATGTCTGGAAACATGCCGACATGTCGTAAAAAAAAAAAAATACCCGCTCTTGTTTCAACCAACATGTCTGGAAATGTCCTGTCATGTTGTAAATAAATATCAGCTTTTATTGCAACAACATACCTTAAAATGTTCTGATGTGTTGTTAAAAAATATCAGCTTTTACTGCAACAAACATGCCTTGAAATGTCTTGCAGTGTTAAAAAATACCCCCTTTTGTCACAACAAACATGGCTGTAAATGCCCTTATATGTTGTTAGAAAAAAAAAAAAAAACACTTTTATTGCAACACACATGGCTGGGAATGTCCTTACATATTGTTAAAAAAAATACCCACTTTTATTGCAACAGACATGGCTGGAAATATCTTAATGTGTTGTTAAAAAATACCTGCTTTTGTCGCAACAAACATAGCTAAAACTGTTCTGATGTGTCATTAAAAATACCCACTTTTGTTGCAACACACATGGCTGGAAATGTCCTGATGTGTTAAAAAAAAGACCCACTTTGGTTGCAATAAGCATAGCTGGAAATATCCCTACATGTTGTCAAAAGATACCCGCCTTTGTCGCAACAAACTTGGCTGAAAATGCCCTAATGTGTTGTTAGAAAATACCCACTTTTCATCACAACAAACTTGGCTAGAGATGTCTTCAGGTGGTGTTAAAAAAGACCCGCTCTTGTTGCAACAAACATTGCTGGAAAGTCCTAACATGTAGTTAAATACAAACATGGCTGGGAAGGCTGCAATATGTCATAAATAGTACCAGTTTTTGCAGCGACAAACATGGCTGGGAATGTTGCAATGTGTCATTAAATACCAGTTTTTGTAGTGACAAACATTGCTGGAAATACGCCAGTGTGTCTTTTAAATAACTGTTCTTGTCATTTGTTGAAACAGTGGTCTATTGCTTTCTGCGTCTTGGCAGCCATCTCTCCGAGGTGTCAGGTCATCAACTATGCCCTCCAACATCTGATGAGAAACTCAGCTCCTATACATGTCATCTAACTTACCTAACTTTGGAAATGCTGATATAATAAGTGTGTAATGTACAAGTGTAACATATCCGAGGTTTGCAGAAATGTACAATGCCAGCATTCTATTCTGGGGACAGGGCTGAAAGTGTGTGTTTCTGTGAGTGTTTGTGGAGCTGTAGACTTTCATGAGTAAGTAAAGTAGAAATGTGTTCTAAACTGGGTTACAGACTGTAGACAGGGGTTAAAGTGTGTGTTTGTGTGTGTATCTGTGTAAACGTGTGTGTGTGTGTGTGTGTGTGTGTGTGTGAGTGAGTGTCACGGCGCAGAGACTTGAGGCAGAGCGTACCGTGACAAGCCTCATTAAGAGGGAATCTCTCCACTGTTCTGGCTGTCGACATCACCACCGCCAGACTTCTCTAATTACGCTCTCTAAGTGCCGTTTCGTGCAAGCAATCAGCCCACTGCTCTTTGCATATGCAAATATGACAGACCTGATCATTAGCTTTTATATCTCACACACTCTAATTGTTATTGTAAAATCTGCCGCATGGAGCCAAGGGCGAACGCACTGAGTCCTCTCGCTGTCTTTCCCCCCTCACTCTCCCTCAATCTATCACCAACTGTCGACTCTCATTCCGCTACATGTTTTATGAGATTTTGTCGCTCTAAACAGAGTCATGCGGTTGAATGTCACGGTAGTATAATCAGCTAACAAATGCCTCTGCCTGACATTGTTTCATCAAGCGGAGGAGAGAAAAATAATAGAGGAGCACTTCCTGGCGATGGGCTAATTGGCCAAATGGAGTCACTTAGGCAGAACAACAGTCCCATCACAGCAATGATGATGATGATGATGACGATGGTGATGGTCCCAGAGAAACGACATGGGAGCCCACTGGCCCAAATATCTCCCCCGAATCAGCGGTAATGCTTTGTGATCTTCGGGGGAAATATAGCGAAAAAGACAGAAATGCAAAAAGTTTCAAGGACTGTGATGAGGTTGTCCTTGAGAGAATGCAAGGATTTGAATTTGTTAAGCAGAGCATCTTTCTGACCTGCTTGAAAACCAATCCTGAGGCCCTATTGACCTCAAATCACAACAAGATATATTTAATGAGAGGCATTAGTTGTCTGAATATATTAAGAACTTTTGGCACATTGTAGGATAACTGTGGACATTTTTCTTAATTTACATTTTTCAGCATATTTAGAAATGTGCCAGACTGTGTTAGATTTGACTTTGAATATTTAAGATGGACATACACTGTACGATCTGAACCCTTTTCTGACCCGATTTTTCAGCCACATGTCATTTTTTGAATGTGACCAAATTTTAGCCTCATGGTGCACTGTTTGCCCTGCGGTGTACAGGAGGAAGAGATTATAAATCATGGTCTGATCAAACACTCCCTAACAGCCAGTGTAGGTTTGGATGAATTTCTTATATCAGAAATTTTGGTGGACTGTTGTTTGGCTCTCAGTTGAAGCAGAGCCATGAGTCCATTTCCCAAGATCACTGCCTTTTTTCTGTTTGCTGGTGCTGCTAACTTGTGTGTGTGCATGTGTGTGAATCATAGGTGAGACTGAACAACTTTTACAATTCTGTTCTCATTTCGAGATTTCCTATTACTGCCACTTTTACTGTACTTTTAGCGTAAGATCCAGATGCCAAAAGCCAACTTTAATGTCTGCATGATCTGCTGCTGGACGGTGTGACCTGAGAACACGTCTGGACAGAATCGTCCACGGTGTTATGTAGCCGGCGGACAGCAAAACGGCACCTGCCACATCCTTATGATACACTGCTTGATGGCGTCATGTTGAAATGCTGCTGGTAACAATGTGATATAAGGAGCATGAAGGTCCCCATAGAGCAGGCAGGAGAGGTTGACCAAACATCAGCCTTCATGCAGGAGTCTGCTCTTGGCTTCCAGTCTGAATGTGATGTTTTCTTTCTACACATTACCATGTGCCTCTTTTGCCTAATCCTAACCATCCACACCAGCATGTGCATTTATTGACTTCCCACCGTTGGCTGTCATGTGCTTTTGTTGCCTAATCATAACCAAATGCTTTTGTTGCGTAATCTTAACATGTGCTTTTGTTGCCTAATCATAACCAAATGCTTTTGTTGCGTAATCTTAACATGTGCTTTTGTTGACATCCCGGCATCAATAGTGGAATCCTGGAATGTCAACAGCAGAGGCAGAAAGACACATAAAGCACAGTTTGTCAATCTAAGCTTCCATGTTAACCTCTGCTGGTTGGGTAAGACTCAAAGCTGGGCTAGAGTCCTGCAGCCACTGCACCTGTAAAGCTTCTGGGCAGCACATGCAAAAACTGTAGGGACACACTACAAGGAACTAAATAAATGTTAAAAATTTGACAGATAAATAAATAAAAATGCAGTAACATATTAAAATTTTGAGGGCAATCTGTACATTTACTTGTGTGTTCTCCTGTGCAGATTTGCTTGATGACACAGATACACACATACACACACACACCTCACTAAAACCATGTGCAAAACTGAGAACAGCTGTCTCAGGCTGAATGCCTCAATTCATTATTTAAATGTTATGATACAACACTGGAATGTAACTGGTAACTCCCCTTGAGTAGCAAATCTCCAAATGTTTGATTCTCTGTTGGATAAATAAGTCCAAATACATTTGACTTAAAAATAAAGTTCTATGAAAAAAAAGACATCAAATCCTCTTTTCACTTTTTGATTTAACATATACAAGAAAGTTTACAATTGCATGTGTAAAACACAAACCTGTTAGACAAACGACAAACAAACAAAAACAATAACATCGTCTCTGGCAATGCCAACACGTGTAAATTCAAATTATTAATGATGATGATAAATATTAAGAAGGGTTTTGACATCTTGACGTCCGAGGTGTGAATTAATGCTTTGAGCCCCCTTCTATTTCGCACACTGGCTTCACTGATTCTTAATGGCCTTTAATACTAATCAGTAACATTTACAGCCTGACATCCTAGCTAGCAGGGAACGTTCCCACAACATTGGCTAAAATTACCTACAAGTTGTAACAATTGAGTAAACAACTGAGATTACAGAGCTTTTTTTTTTTTTTTTTTTTAAATGAAAATGTACTATGAACAATAAGACAACATTAACAAGAGTGTTCTGGGAACTAAGAAAATTTGCAGCTAGAAACATCACTAAAACATTGCATTGGTTGCATTGTACGATTCATAGAACATTTAAGAACCTAATATTGCTAGCTGGGGTTCCACAAAACATTTGTATTTGTATTTGAAAGCACAGTAGCCTAACTCTAAAATAACATTCTGTGAACATTAAAACATTTTAAGAATCTGAGGGCATAACATTAGAAAAAAAACATTTTTAGAGGGTTATCACCAAGCATTTTTAGGATGTTTTTAGAGAATGTTACACTACCTTTCTAAAGAATGTTCTGGGAACTAAAAGAAAACTTGCGGGTGAAAACATTACTGGAACTTTGCATTTTAACATTCTAAGAACATAGAACCAAAGTTCATGCTGGGATATAAACTCAATTCAGAGTATTTTCTGAGACCCAAAATAGTGTTTTTACATGAGTTTATATTGTATGCGGTCAATATTCAGTCCCATTACAGTTGTCTCCTGAGCAAGATTTATTTTTGATAATAGTCGGTAATGCTCTTTGTATGAACAGTCGGCGTTAACTTGGTGTGCATCAGCTCTGCTCTTGCTGTAGAATGTGAATGGGTCTATAGCTCTGCAAGAGCAATGCTCACTGACCTCACCAAGCTCAGTCATTCAAGTCATTCACACTCTACAGATTCTATTTTAAAGACACGTAAAGAGGAGTGCTCGGTCATGGCTGCAAACTAAATAAGCATGTGTTCAAGTACATTTCTTATTTTCACTTGTATTGGTGTACTAACATGGCACACCATGTGTGAAATGGTCAGGAGGATGTGGAATATAAATCACAGGGTTTGGCCAAAGCTCATTATCATCTCTGCCAGTCACATAACCCGTCTCGTCCAACCAGCAAACCATTCAACAAGTCAGCCAATACACAGTGGGTCATATCAAACACACATGTGTATCCAAAAAGCCCCAACTATTGTCCCAAAGTTATTAGCACAATGGTTCTAATGATAGGTTTTGCAGTCTGCACCAAACTGTGATTATTACAAGTGTTTGTCATCCACAAATAATTTTAGGCTGTATGAGAGCATTTGTCTTCCATTGATTAAAATCCCCTCAGGACGTGTGTTAAACTGTTGCCTCTTAAGCATAGTTGCCCAAAATTTAAATCTTCTGCCTCCCATTGCCATACTTTTACTTCCAACTGCTTTCATGTCATACACTATCAGTGGTGTGTCAACAGTTAGCTGAAAGTTCAGTTCACACCAAAATGAAGTAGTTTATATTCACAGTCTAGAGCTCAAATAATAAACCAGGTCCCCCAAAATGAAATAATTTACATTCATCTTCATCTTCCATTTTTTTTAAATTAAACTTAAATCTTGTGATCATTATTCACATGCAGATATTTCTCAAGACTGTTTGGATGCTTCAAATGTCTAATTTTTAATTTGTTCCCGATGTTGCTGACTTGGTTTGCTCACGTTTTTTTAAGACCCGGCAGGCACAATTTACGTGAAAATATTAGTTTTTTTTTTCCTTTAGAAGATTTAACTTTCGGATTTTTCATGAAACCCCTTTAGATATCCACATGAACTGGATTCAGGAATACTTTTAGAAGATTTGCCCTCCAGTGTTGTGTTGTACGTTATGTCAACACGTTCTCATTCTAAGTCGTTGCATGTTGCAGCTTTGTCAGTGGATTTCCACATCTAAATGTCTCATTTAAGGTATCCCTCTGCTTCTGGTCTTCATGTTCTGGGATGTTGCTGATGTCAACACAAGCACATGTTGGAATGATACTGCAGATGGTTATGTTTAGGACACAAAAGCACATGGCAACCAACGCTGGGATGTGATGCTTAGAATAAGGGGAAAGAGGCACATGGTAAGGTGTAGAAAAAAACCCATCACATTCAAAGGAGAAGCAAACACGGGACTCCCGCATCAAAGTCTAGGTTTGTTCTACCTTCAATCCCGCCCTACAGGCACCCTCTGGGCTCCTTATGTTATGCTGTTACTGGCAGCATTTCAACCTGACACTGTCCTGATGCGTTTCATGCACATGCAACAGGTTTTATCTGTCAAGTTACCTCCTGTGTATGCATTGTGCAGACGCACCAGGTTCTTTGTGACTGTCCGCCGGCGTAAAATAATTATCCACGTTCTCAGCTGACGTCGTCCAGCCCTTGGTTCATGAATAAAAGAAAGGGGCCCTTTGGTATTGCGCTCTTACGCCAAAAGCACTGATAAAGCAGTGCTATTTTACATGCTTATAATGAGAACGGGCTGGTTATGTTGGCATGTCATGTGGAGTATATCCTTGTAAATCGAGCATCAACTGTCTCGAGTGATCACTTCACTCATGATATGAGCATGTTTAATTAAACTGCTCTTTTAGAGCATTCATGCACAACCCTGTTGGATAATGCGTCAAACTCAGACCCCTCACATATGCCTCAGGTTAACTTAGTTACTTGGCATTTAGTGTAACCTTGCTGGTAGCAGTCAAATTATGATGTGTCATATTTGCCATTGCTGTGAGTTTCAGTGGACAACACACCAGAAATGTGAAAGTGAGATGGAAAAGCAGTATGAGAAAATAGAGAGATGACTGGTTGCTCTGTAGGCTATGATCAAACGTAGGTCAAAAACTTGGAAAACGGGAACCAACAGGATAAACAAGAAGAAAATCCAGGCACTCCAAAACTGTGAAAAATGTGAAAAACAAGGAGGAATTACCTCTGCTCTGAAGTGCTTCACCCAACAATGATCCATTGTGTCTACTTTGATGAAATCACATGCAACCAACACCAGGCAGCTGCAGAGTGACCTCAAAAAAATCTATGACTCTGTACTGCCTAGGCCTTTTGGCTTGAGTTACTCTCCCAGGATGCAGTGCAAACCATCGGGTGAGAGATGGTGACATCCATGGGGAATATGTACACAGTCCAGTTGAAAAGTCTTAAAATAATTATAAGTTGACTCTCTTCATTACTGAATGTCCTCAGGATGGCCTGTATCCTCATCCACAATTACCAGCTCACGACGTACATCATTTTCAGCCTAGCAATTTGTCTGTCAAATCGTGCATTGCAATTTAAAATTTAAAAGTCATGTTGTAATTTCAATGTAATCTGATCAACCAGAGTTCCATCCATAATTGGTTTAGTCAGTATTGATAGCAGCAGGTCATAAACAAATTATCTTGGTAATTCCACAACTAAGTGACTTGTTACGCAAACAAGATTATTATGAGGAATTATCTGTAAAAGCAATCACACTGACAGTTTAAACAAACTGCTTTTGGCAGCAGCTGCAGTCTGTTGCATGCAAATATGACTAAATCTTAATGAATGCATTTCAAATATTTAAAGATAATGAAGGCAAAAATGAAATTACAATAACATAACACTTTAAAAAGTACTTCTAATACTGTGAGAATACTACCAAGTAACTACATCATATGTTGAATAAACAGCATTTTCTGTTTATTTTCTGTGCGCTCGACATTGCCATTTTTAGCCATTCTTGCCACGTGTGATTGGGCCGGCTGGGTTTTTGGGGCTTTTTTTTAAACCTTTATCTAATAGCGATCGTATAGAGGTGACAGGAAACGAGCGAGAGGTGCAGCAAAGAGCCCCACCAGACTTAAACTGGTTTTCTGTTGCACTAAATCATTTTAAGATTGACCACCAAAGTAAGGCCAAGAGGTCAGGTGAAGAATCCAAATCATGGCAGTCCAATTATTTAATAAAAAGCTGTTTACTCATAGCACACAATGAAATGGTCACCTTCTTCCAACTCATGTAGCCTTAACCCTTGGAAACTTGGCAAGAAATTAGATATAATTTTTTTATTTATATTTTTTTAAAGCAAGAGAAACATAACTGCTTGCTTAATAATCTTTATTATATATCTAAAATTATTTTTACTGAATATTTAAATTTTTTAAGCTGTCTTTTTAGTTTTTTTTTTTACTTCATCATTTGCTTGTTTGTTTGGTTGGGGATTTTTGTTGTTTTTCTTTTTGGCTAATTTTCAGGAAATGTTTGCTATATTCTTGATAATTACTGGGTCATTTCTTCTAAGATTCTTCTAAGGCTTCTCATGTTTTTGAAACTTGTCCAAAGACAATTTGGGACATCTTTCAACCCTTTCACAACTTTCAAAGGGTTGAAAGATATTGCCAAATATAATAACCTGAAATATTGCAAGGGATCATTTTCAGAATGTTATTTACCCTTCACAGTCTTAGGATAGGTTAGATTGACTACCTAAAACCCACCCTACTTCAAAAACACTCCTGAAAGCAGCCATGCTCAGCAAATCTAAAATGAAAAATAAAATATGACACTATTAGACTGACCCTACCTTAACCCTGTAGAGCTGCTTTCCAAACGTGTAGTCTCAGAAGGTCCAACATCTCATTCACATGGGGCTTTAATTCTGAGTGAGAATGTAGAGATAGAAAAATATTTAGAGTGAGCACTAAATACATGAACAGTGATTAACATAATAACTACTAGTGGTAGAGAGAGTGGCATGTTATTGTATAGCCCAAAGTTCCAAACATAATAGAATAAAATGAGTCAACACTGTTAAGCAGAAAAATAGACAAATATAAACAATAAATCAATAAATAAAATGTCATCATGAAAAAAAAAAATAGGGATGTAGAGGCACACTGAGGCAAACAAGTTCTGTTGCCCTTCAATAAGTGTGAGCATTACTGGAAATTGAAATTCAAAACAAAAAAAAAAAAAGGTAAATTATTTTGTCATAACTAGTAAAAAACATTTACATGAAATCCAAAATTCTGAATAGAGAAATAACAAAAGAGTTACAGTGAATATAGACTTTTAAAAAAGCATTTGATAACAGTGAAAAGTAGTTGCAATCTGTCCCTCTAATATGTTTTTCTTCTGTAATATGAAAAGCTCTCATTCAAAGGAGAAGCGTCTGTTAATGACAATCTGTGACAATTTGTCTATAACCACTGAAATTAGTTTTTAATTGCTTTAAAGTGCCACTCCACCAATTTAACATGTCAACTCCAGTTTACCGGTCACAAAGATCTTAATTTATGATGATATTTGTGTGTGTGTCTGTGTGCATTGTGGGAAATGTAAGATCCAGGTTCGGGGGCTTGACTTATCTCCCAGCCCATGGCATAGCTTTTGTTCCCACATTGGTATAGACACGTATGCAGCAGAGGGTCTGAGGGTCCTCTGCTAGAACGTTTTTAGCATCAAACACTTAATTTACTACATTCCATTGATTTTTTTATACACCAATGTGTACCTTTTCTGCATCAATATATGGTGAAAGTGTATCAAAGGGATACTTCACTGATTTTCAACCAGTTCTGTAACAAAACCATGTGGGTAATTTGTGTAAATTAACTGTGATAACCATCTAACCAGTGCAGACGTCCACTCCGTTGGATACAAGATCATTTGTTACCAGCCGGCTGCCATTGTGTCAAATGGAGTTCGCATTACATCATCCACCAGCAGAGGCATTTATTGGTTATTAGTATATCAGGTAGATATATTTGTCTTGATCTTTGCTGCCCCAGTTTTCATAATTCTTTTTTAAAATCTGGCACTTTTAAGTCCATCAGCTTTAAATGGAAGTGAAATTCTCAGGAGCTAAAGTTGTCTTACAACACTCATAGGCTGTTATGGAAAGCATACATGTTGCTACTGTATGAGGGGTATATCCACAGCATCCTGTAAATATTCTCACTTGCAAATCCCCACAAGCAGCCACAAAGTTGTTGTGTGTTTGTTTGTTTGTTTGTTTGTTTGTTTGTTTGTTCATGTGATTGTTTTCATTTTATGGATTTACCCTTTGGAACCTGAGCAAATTGGCTTTCTCTAGCTTTTTTTCATTTTATTTTCCCTGGCTTCTTTTTTTTATAATAATCCTCTAAATCTACTAATTTCTTGCAATTTGTGGAACATTTCTGACCAAGCTGCTCATTGCCTTTTCCCCCCGATGTTTTCAAAAGAAATTACACCAATTTCTCCATGCTCAATGGCTGAAATACTTGTGAAAGGCATCTAAAAGTAACACAAGAACACTGATGTCACTTTGTTTTAAGGTTTAAACATGAATATGACCTACCTGACTCAGTCTTAGTGTTGAGTTAAGCTTGCATTAAGCCCGCTTCACATCACCTCTTCTCTACACACGTTTCCTCTCTGTCATCTGCGGTTGGAGGCTGGGTTGTTGTAGCAACAGCCATCAATACATATTATCATTAAGGGACTTAAGCGACCACAAAGCATTAACATTTCAAATTGTCCATGAAAGGATTTTAATAAGCACATTTTCATGTTTTTTTTATTATTCTATTCATTAACAACTTGCTATTATTTCACTCCTATACTGAAACACTATCCTCCCAATTTCCCCAAAGAGACTATAAGTTTAATCCATCAAAAAAAAGGTTTCAAATTCTAGTGAGAACATATAATCAGTGTTCATTTACTCTTATCATAATTCTCAATTTCTTACAAATAGCAGAAAACTTTAAAATTTACACTGTCCATTTGGAAGACAAAAATACATTTTCTGCAATTCCGTAACCAGCCACATTAGGTGGACATATAAATAAATATTTGAAAATCTACACATTAGAAAATCATAATTATTTATCTTTCAATTTCAAATAGCTGTTATTGACAGGTAAAATGACTTTTTTTTGTCAATGTCTTAATATTTATGCCAATAACACTTTATTATTAATTTTTTAGAGTGAACATCAATAGGAAAGCTCAAGTTTTAAAGATGATTCAAATGTAACACTTAGATGTTTTAAAATCCATTGTAATTTTTAAACTGCATATTTCTCTGTAAAGCATAAAAAATGAATTTGTAATATGTAATACACTTTAAGTTAAAAAAAATACAGAAATCTGTAAATTCTACAAAGAAATGTCATTATGTCTCTCTAACATGTTTTTCTTCTGTAATATAAAAAATCTCCCTTTTAAAGGAGAGGAGTCTGATAATGACAATCTGTGACAATTTGTCTATAACCACTGAAATTAATTTTTAATTGCTTTAAAGTGCCACTCCACCACTTAAATACGTCAGCTTCAGTTTACCGGTCACAGAGATCGTAATTCATGATGATGTTTGTGTGTGTGTCCGTGTACATTGTGGGAAATGTAGGACCCAGGCTTACTTTAAATTGAACTGTTTTGCTCGGTTCAGTGCTTTACAAAATATTATAAAATATAAAACTGTACACTGCTTCATTGTTTTTCTATTTAGTTTTATGATGTCATGATTTGCAGCACTTCCCTGATAATTTTAATTTTACAGTCATTTTTTACAGTGTAGATAACCATGTCTGTTTAATACCCCTGCTGGCTGATCCTGAAAAGCGCCGGCTTGTGGATATGATCCACTGGCCCAGTACGCTTTTACTCGGGGAGTCCATACAGTATTACTCCTCTGTCTCAGATGGTGTCAGAGAAGCAAGAGTGGGATATTGGGACACCTACTGAGGTGCTCAGTGCGGCACAGATTCACTGAGGATCAGCGCTAGCCTTGTGCACTTAAATATTGAACAGAGAGGGAAAATGAATCTATTCGCTTTCATGCATTATTAAAAGGAAGTAAAAACAGAATTGTATCCACTGAGTTTCTGCTCTATTCTCCGAAGCAAGCGGACAGAGAGTTTGGAATTATGAGGCTCCATTAGTAGTCAGAGCAGTTTGGAGAGCGTTGAGTTTCCACGTCCTGCCTGCTGAAATTGACAGGCAATACAGTTCATTTTTATAGCTTTCCAGGTTGATGCTCTAAAGGCCTTCTTATGCTCCATTAGGTGCTCTGTTATGATGACTACTATGTTTTCAGCATTTAAAAAACATGAAGATGTAGCCCATGACACATGGAAGCAACAGCTATATGCACATACTTATACATTCATATTAAAAGGTTTATTGATGGTGAAAACATAGCAATAGTGATGGCTGGATCTGCTTTTATGGCTGCACTTCCATTAGACTTGGACCAGGAGTGCATAATCCCTGCGTGGTGCATAAAAACAGAACATTCAGGGGAAGCTTGGAAGAAAGTGGCTGAATAAAGCATTAGGACTTGCATGAGAGCACAGAAGCAGCAGCCTGATGGAGAGCTCAGCACAGGTGAGTCATGTCATATAACTGCTCGACGCTGTAATGATGATTGGTTTACTTGTAAATGTGCGCTCTTTAGAGGAGCCATCGGTTTCAGTTGGGTGGAGTTTTCTGACTGACTGCCCTTAAGTCCTTTGCTTTTCTCACAAAATGATTCATTCGAACATACAGCACACTAATGTACAGCAATATATAAAAAAGAATATCTGTAGGCCTGTCCAGCTCCACTGGAGGTTGGATGCTGCATGAGGTTTGTATTGAGCAGCTCACATTTTTCCTCTACCAGCTTTACTGCCTTTGATGGGAGACATCAGTAACAGTCAAGTGGATCCTGCCTTCTATAAGTTCAGCGGTGATGTTTATAGCTTTTAGATCATGCTAGCAACATTATTAAACTTGAAGTGTGCATCCAGACGTTTTTTGCTCGCTCTGCTTCAGACATGTTCAGACTTTTTTAGACTGACGTTCAGACTGACGTATGCATAGGTGCCATTAAGTATAAGCGCTGCTGAAGGCATGCATGTTGGCATAGCTTTCATTTACCATTTTTTGTCACCACTACCCTGCTTTAATAACTAAAATTGCAGTCTTATATTTCTGCTTACAGTTCTGTTTAAAAGATCAATAGACATACCAATCACAACACAAGGGAGTGACACCACATAAATGGCACAAGGGGTGACTAGGCCACTACCTTGACACGCCCTTGAGTGAAATGCATAGGCACTGATGAAGACCCTGCACCAATGTGTGCCATTGAAAGTAATATAAGATTACCTGCCAACTATGTATGAACTTTAAACTACAAGATCCTGTTGATTACATACAAGACACTGCACGACCTCCTTGTTCCTTACTTCTCTACCACTCTGATCCTCAAATCTTGGCCTCTTATCCATCACCAACTCCAACTACAAAAACAAAGGTGATCATGCATTTGCTGCATTAGCCCTGACCCTCTGGAACAATCTTTCCCAGTCCATCATATTTGCTGACTCCTTTGACTGTTTTAAGCGTCCACTAAAAACCCACCATCACAGGCAAGCCTTCCTAGAGAGCGACTCCACATGTTTTTTTCTTTGTTTGTTTTGGTGCTGTTTGTCCCTCATTTTACTGTGTCCCATACTGTAATTTATTGAAACTTTATAAAATAACTCATTCACTCATTTATTTTAAGTGTGTGTACATGTGTTTGTGAAGCGCATTGTGACTGCATGTTTTAAAAAGACTTGTGATCAACACAATAATGAGTGATGTTACTGTTTCCGCAGGTGTGACGTCCACTTCGTCCACTGGAGGCACCCCCAGTGCCTCCAGCAGTGCCCCTTCAGCTTTGGTGAGTGAATAACAAATCCACTTTATTTCTCTGCTGTGTGGGTCTACATGTTGTTGGTTAATGGATTGTATTTTACTGCATGCGTGTGTACCGGCTTAGGTAGCCTTTTCTAACTTGTTTGGCTTGTTAACGGTCCTCTTGAAGCCTGCAGTGATATGTTGCATTTGTTATGACTGTATTGTGGCAGCTGTGTCTCACAGCCATGGAGGTGTCTGTGTTGTTTGTGCACTCTGCCTATGATTTGTGTTCATGTGAGCCTTTTTACTAAACAGTTCTGGTAGCATTGAGTATTATGTGTCAATGCATTTCATTGCGTATGGTTCGTGATGAATTGATTGATAACTATTTTGCCTGTGTCAGGCCAAGAGAGATGTTATGAATAGGGTTGCTAAAATTTCAGGAGCATGGACAGAGCTGTTTGTTGCATGTAGAGTCGTGCTCATGTGGCCTCCTGACCTCTCCAGCCCTGTTTTGTTTTTCCTGCTGATGTATAAGTTATATTGCCAGTTAAACTTCTCCTGAGAGAATATTTAGTAGCTGCTGCTTCACTCCTTTTGTGTGTGTGTGTGTGTGTGTGTGTGTGTGTGTGTGTTTGTGTAGCCTGCTCCCAGTGACGGCTGGCTGTATCAAAGTTATATTTTGCTATTAAGAGTTGTTATTGTTCATTTGCAGTCACCTCATTAAGTTTTATTATGTTGGTGCAGTTATACATATACATGAATACATAACATACAATTCATGACCTTAATGTTTTTTTTTTTAAAAAAACACTGTTTTGAGCACCCATCAGCAGAAATATTAATCGGCGTGGGCGATTATCGGGGCCGATATTTGGCATTTTGCTGATTATCTGCATTGCCATTTGGTTTTAAGTATTGCTGATAAAATTAATCATTGAAAAAGTGTGCAAATTATACTCAAACCAACACCAGGATAGGCATTCTGCAATACCTATATGCTATTCCTACAGTCAGCATGTAGTCAAGACCTGTGGTTCAGGTAGACCTGCTGGCCTGTGAATAGGGGAAAGGATGGTTGCAGCCTGAATGTCTCTATGACAACTTGTGGCTTGCATTAGTCAAAGGAAGTGGTGATATAAGGTGGCGTGTCAAGGTTTTTTACATCCTCATGTTTTCCAAGAGAGACAACCAGGTGTAATGCTGTGACGTAAACGTCTCATTTATCATCTGCAGTGTGGAATCTGATAAAACAACAGTCGCTATGTTTAATTCATACCAGGCATCAGCACTCATTCTTGGTGGATTTCTGCTCTTAAATGATCCTGCTCATTGATGGCTGTGAAATGCCGGTTATTTATCCAACCTTGCGCTTGAGTGTGCCGATGGCCAAACATCCCAAGTTGGACAAGAGTTGGATGTGCACAGGGATGCGTTTGTGTGCGTTTGTTACTTGTTCTGACATAGGTCCTAACTCTAACTGTTTTGGAAAGTGGCACTGTGCTCTTACCAAAAGTCTCAGCATGCTGTTTGAAAACATACCCCCTGCAGAGTGCATGGTTTGCCAAATCTCCCAATAACACAAGATGAGGCATGGCACTAAATTTCTAGTACTTGTCACAGATTACTTTTGTAGGTTTTGACACCAATCATGCAACAAATCTGATTCTCAGGTGGCATATTAAATATGTGCAATAACTCAATTATTATTTATCTGCTGATAAATGTGGGCCCTGGTTTGTATCCAGCCAGGGACCTTTGTTGCATGCCACCTACCCTTTCTCCTTATTTTCCTGCCATTGCTATCTTATAAAAAGTGAAAAAAAAGAAAAAAAAAACTTAAAAGAGAAGGTTGGTGTAGTGACACGGAGTACGTGACCTCTGATATTCTTCACGATTTGAGCAGTTGCAGTGTCAGTGTCAGTTCCATGAAGTGAAGCTGGAGTGTCCTGTCCAGTGTGCTGGCTTGAGCGGGTTGATGCAAAGGTACAACTGTTACCCAGGCGACAGTATTTTTGTATCCACCTCACTGGTAGGGCCCAAAAATGCCAAGAGCTGTCAATATTTTGTTCAGTGACATTCCAGAAGTTGCTGGAATAATTTTGAATACAATACCAGACTATAAAAGACTGTGAGTTAAATTACCCTGTCCTGTCAACAAGTGTGACCATGTGAGAATTCATAAATTATATATAAACTAAAAAAAAATAAATTAAATGCACCACTTTTGTTTTTGCTCCCATTTTTTAAGGGATTAAGCTAAAGATTGTCACGGTTCCTGCCTCTCATCCACCTCCTGCCACTCTGCTAGTACTTTTCCACTCACCCTCTCTACCTGCTAGCCATGCCCACCTCCTCTGCCACCCCGACTCACTCACCTCTCAGCTGCAGCTCATCAGCAATCAGTTCAGCATATAAGCCTCTTCAGCACACACACTCGTCGCCAGTTCGTTCTTTCGCATTATGCAAGACCTTCCAGCGTTTACCTGCCTGATCTCACAAAGCCGACCCTGCCTGTCCCCGACCTGCTCTCTTCGCCTGCTCCCTGGGAAACCTACCTGCCTTCTGTCCCCGACCACGTGTTCTGCTTCGGCGTTCCTGATCTGCTCTGCCGGTAACGACTCCTCCGCCTGGCCCCGACGATTCTTCTGCCTGATCCCCATCGGTACTGCTGCTTTCACGGACTGCTCCGCTGGCTACGAAACCTCCGCCTGTCCCCGACCACTCTTCCGCTCTCTCCTCGACGGCACCTCCACACGTGTCGCCGATTCGTCGGACAACGGGATTTCATCCTCACTGGCGTCGAGTGCAGTAAGCTTCGTCTCTTCCCATCGTCCATTCTCCAGGGACTTTGTTTGGGCGTTCCGCTCGAAGAACGAACATTTGTCAGTACTGCTTCACCTCCCTTCGTGCATTATCTGTGTTGGTTTAAATAAACGTCATTGCCACCCAGCAGAGAACACCGCTCTCCAGTCCTGTCTTGCCCGCGTGGAGGGAATGTTGCAGCAACACGAGGCTCAGCTCACCTCCAACGCGGCTGAAGCTCGCCAATCGGTGTCAGCGCTGGAACGAGCGCTAACCCTATTAGCCACCCAAGTACAACAGATGGCTACCACGCTGACTCATCACACCCCTCCTGCTCCAGCTCCCGCCTCGCCTGCTCCACCTCAGGCGCTAACTCCTAGATCTGTATCCGAACCCCGGGTAGGGGCTCCTGAACGATATGCTGGGGATCCTGAGGGCTGCAGCCCGTTTCTAACAAACTACTCAATCCTGTTTGCCCTGCAGCCACATACCTTCGCCACAGAGGGAGCCAGAGTTGCCTTTGCCATTAACCACCTCACCGGCAGGGCACGCTTGTGGGGAACGGCGGAGTGGGAGAGAGGCACGCCAGCCTGCGCCTCCTTCCAGGCCTTCGCGGAGGAGCTATGAAAGGTTTTCGGGCCCGTCCCAGTGGGACCCGACGCCACCGGAAGCCTCCTGAGTCAGACAGGGGAACCGAACAGTAGCAGATTTTGCCATTGACTTTAGGACCAAAGCCCAGTTGAGCGACTGGAACATGGCGGCCCAGTGTGACGCTTTCCTCAACGGGCTGGCTCCGTACATTAAAGACGAGTTGGTCTCGTTCGACCTCCCTGGTTCTTTGGATGGGCTCATTGAACTGACTACGAGGTTGGACAGACGGATCCAGGCCAGAAGGAGAGAGCAACGCCTGGAGGGAGCTAATCATCGGGTCTCCATCCGCCAGCATGGGACACCCGCTACCCCTGGTCCCCTGTCAGAGAACCCCTCGGGAGCGGAGCCCATGCAGGTGGGTCGCACCGGTCTGACGCCAGAAGAACGGGAGAGACGACATCGGGGAAATCTCTGTCTCTACTGTAGCCAGGCCGGCCATTTTGTCTCTCGGTGCCCGGCAAAAGGGAGGGCTCAGCAGTAGACAGGGGCATCCTGCTGAGCCGATCCCTGAACTTGAACTCTGCTCCTGATCAACGGCCCCTGTTTCACGTCCAGCTACAGCTGGTGAAGGGATCTCACACCCTCGCTACTTTTATTGACTCCGGAGCCGACGTCAATCTCATTGATGAGGAACTCGCCCGGCAGCTGGAGATTGAGTTGGATCCTCTTCCCCGCCCCATACCGGCCAGCGCTCTGGATGGCCATCTCCTGTGGAGAGTGACTCACCAGACTACACCCATCTCAATGCTCCTGTCTGGCACGCACCTCGAGACAATCAGGTTTCACGTTCTGAGATCTCCAAGTCTTCCCCTGATCCTCGGTTATCCCTGGCTTCGCCGTCACAACCCCCACATCGATTGGTCCACGGGGTCCATTTTGGGTTGGAGCCCCTCCTGTCGCCAGATCTGCCTTCGACAGACCGTCACGCCCGTGCCGCCTGCCAGTTCCTGTTCCACTCCAGACCTCTCTAAGGTACCCCCTGAGTACCATGATTTCCGGGAGGTGTTCAATAAGACGAGGGCCACGTCACTGCCTCCGCATCGGCCCTACGACTGCGCCATCGACCTCCTTCCCGGCTCTGTTCCTCCCAAGGGCCGCCTGTACTCCTTGTCGGCACCGGAGAGAGAGGCGATGGACACATACATCGGGGACGTCTTGGCCTCCGGCATCATTCGGCCCTCCTCGTCTCCCGCCGGTGCAGGGTTCTTCTTCGTGGGCAAGAAAGATGGCTCCCTGAGGCCGTGCATCGACTACCGGGGTTTGAACGACATCACTATAAAGAACCGCTATCCTCTACCCCTCATCGCTTCCGCCTTCGAACTGCTCCAGGGGTCCACCATCTACACCAACCTGGATCTCCGCAACGCCTATCACCTGGTTCGGATCCGTGAGGGGGACGAATGCAAGACGGCGCTTAATACTCCCACGGGACATTACGAATACCTGGTGATGCCTTTCGGGCTCACCAATGCCCCGGCCGTTTTCCAGGCTCTCATCAATGACGTGCTCAGAGACTTGCTTAACAAATACGTATTCGTGTACCTGGATGACATCTTAATCTTCTCCCGCTCGAAGCAAGAACACATACATCACGTCCAGACAGTCCTGCAACGCCTGTTAAAGAACTCCTCTTCGTTAAGGCAGAGAAATGCGAGTTCCACGCCTCCTCTGTCCCCTTCTTGGGCTATATCATTGGCCATAATCGCATGGAGATGGACCCTGCCAAGGTCTCAGCGGTTACCTCCTGGCCAGTTCCTGATTCCTGCAAACAGCTGCAACGATTCCTGGGGTTCGCTAACTTCTACAGGCGGTTCATCCGAGGCTACAGTGCGGTGGCGGCACCTCTCACTGCTCTCACCTCCTGCAAGATCCCCTTCCGTTGGTCCCCGGCCGCGGAGGAAGCGTTCCAGCTCTTCAAGAGACGTTTCAGTTCGGCTCCCATTCTCCTGATCCCGGACCCCGAGAGACAGTTCGTGGTGGAGGTGGATGCTTCCGATGTGGGCGTGGGGGCTGTCCTTTCTCAACGGTCTGCTGAGGACCAGAAGCTTCATCCCTGTGCTTTCTTCTCCCGACGATTGTCCCCGGCGGAGAGGAACTATGACATCGGCAACCGGGAACTGTTGGCGGTGAAGTTGGCGTTGGAGGAATGGAGACATTGGCTAGAGGGTACCAAGACCCCCTTCCTCGTCTGGACGGATCATAAGAACCTCGAGTACATCCGCTCAGCCAAGAGACTCAACTCCCGTCAAGCCCAGTGGGCTTTGTTCTTCGCATGGTTCACATTCACCCTGTCATACCGACCTGGTTCCCGCAACATCAAACCGTTACAAAGATCTAGGATGTTTTTCGTGCACTCAATAGATATATTTCTCTTTAAGGAACAGTTTACCTAAAAAAGAAAATTAGGTTATTATCTGCTCAGCTTCATGCCAATGGAAAGTTGGATGATGTTTTTAAGTCCACAAAACACTGCAGTAGTTTCACAGGGTAAAAACTTTGCACCCATCTCCCAAACAATTGAAGCAAATGGTGTCCAGGATTCAAGCATTAAAAAGATACATAATTAAACCACGAAATGTCTCCATGCTCCTCCTCCAAAGTAATCCAAGTATCCTGAAGCCCCAACATGCCAAGTTGTTTTGAAAAATTACTGGCACCATGTTTTTAGCCTTGTTTCAGCCTGTACCCAGTAGCTCCTGGCGTTGGAGCCGCATTCAAATATGTGCACAGAGAGCTTGCAGAATTTTCATACCAGTGTTTCCATGCTACCAAGAAGCTTCCCCAACACACACTTAAGAAAAAAGGCGATGAGCAACTATTCAATGATGATAGCAATTTTAGAATCAGATATTATTGGCCAAGTGTGTGTGTACACATAAAAGGCATTTGACTCCAGTTTTAAATTGCAGTTTTAAGAACTGTTTTTTTTACCACTTTGAAACCTGGAACGATATCACTCATCTTGTGTTTTTTTTCAAACACCTTTCACAAGTATGTAAAACTTTGCACCCTGATCAAACTGGTGTGATTTCTGGGGGGGGGGGGGACAAAAACATGAAAAATAGGACAATGAGCACCTTGGTTAGAATTGTCAAGACATTAGAAGAAATTAGAAAACAGTTAGGAAAAAATGTTTGGGGGAAAAAAAAAAAGAAGAAAGCTAGGGAAAACCTATATATAATTATTATATTATATCATTTTCATAATTATATATTGGAAAGTAGGTTACAAAATTCTTATAAATGTAAAGTATTTTGTAAGATCATTTTGTGTTTTTTTTTATTTAATTTTATTTATTTTTCTTTTTCTTTTTTACTTTTTTTTCCCCCTATTGATTTTCTTCTACTTCTCACTAATTTCTTGCTAATTTTTTGGATCATTTCTTTTTCAATTGCTCTTGAAATCGAACAAATCCCCTACATGAGAAAAAATGTTACTGTGTGCAGTAACATTATAAAGATTCAACATTTCCAACAAACGGTGCGTAAACCTCATGTGTAAACATGACAAACAAGATATGAATTCAGAACTATGTGTTTGTTTGTTTGCTTGGTTAGCAGACTTAAAGCTCCAGGCTAGTGTTCCCGAGTGTTCCTCTTCACTATCTGACACACCCACAAGCTAACATACACAAGCAAACACACTGACATTATACCCAGCCAATTTACAGCCCAGTGGATCTCCAGATTGTGTTTTCAGCGAAGTCCAATTGGCGCCTCTCCAATGGACTACTGAGCATATTCCCTGCCTCTGTTTTCTTTATCGTCCTATCAAGATATTTCCCCTGATGGCTAGCCTGTTGCAGGTGGGAGAGAGAGAAATTGTAGGTCTGGATAATGAACTCACACCTTCCTCCTTTTTCTCTGCCAAGTACTTTATAAACTCCAGCAATGCTATATCTGTTCCCCGCGTGTGTGCATCTTCAATGGGCTCCAAGCTGATACTTCATTTGTGAAAGAGCCTGATTCGGGGGATCAACAGTGTTCCACAGCTGATAATCCATTAATTGAAATTTGGTTTTGCAATGAGAAAGACAGTGCGAGAGGGGGACAAACAAAGATAGAAAGAGAATTAGGACTGGGTAGGTTGTTAAAATGGGTGGGCAGAATAATCAATAGCAGTTAGGGGAGTGTGTGTTGTGTCAATCTAACAGCTTGTTCTTGTTCTAGGGGGACAAACCCCAAACGTGAAAACTGCTTGGTAGAGCCAGAGCCAGATTGACGTTCCACTTTATTGAGATTTAGTGGGTCTGCATGGATTTGAATGATCCTCAGCGCAGTCTGTCAGTTGTCATGATAATGAATGGAAGATGACAGGTTCAGTGCCAGCCATTCTCACTTTGCTGCTCACTGTCGGAGGCGGCCAAACTTTATGACAAGGGCAGCCAAGGGATCTTAATATGACAGTATTGGTATGCCACATTCATGATTAGAAGGGGGGAAACAATGATGATATGATGCTACATCTGGATGTTCTTTTGAATAACTTTAAATGTTTTCTCAAAGTTGCTGCTGAGATACAAAGGAACCTAATTGAACCAGATCAAATATAATTAAGTTATTGACGGGCAAGTTGGTCAAAATGTGATAAATTACTAACTGCTTGTAACTCATTTAAGAAGAAATGGCTTTGCTTCACTTACTACCCATTAGTAAACAACAATTGGGTGCATTACTCTCCTTGTGTATTAAGTATGTGTACTGTAGAATTAAAATGCTTGTGTTTTATGCCAGCTAACCCAGGTGATTCCTGCATGCTGGCAGCTGCGGTTAATGTTAGCAAGCCAACAAAAGGTAGCTGCTTTAAACCAACCACAAAACCCAAACCAAGCTAAAGGCTCACACATATTTTCTGTATGGAATGTCCCTGGACAGCCAGCCAGTCCCCATTCCAAAGTTGTTAACTTCAACTTGACGTTGTCCTACACATTTTATGCAGAAACAACGTGTTATGTCTAGCCACACTCTCAAGTAATGCGGCAGAAGTCGTCCGCCAGTATGAAGTATCACCACAAACGGTTCTTTCTGCCTGCATCCTCACCTGTAACTAACCTGTGACATTTCTTCGAAAGTAAACCGTGGCTTTTGCCGTCTTGAGCTATGCCAAAAGCACTGTCAAAATGGCAGCATTTTACAATTTGGAATGAGAACGACGTGTGGATGAGAACATTTATATCATGTGGCTCGAAGTGAAGCCAGGCGCATATATTATATTTTCACCAAGTGTCTACTGTTCCATATTTTTATATATATATATATATATATATATATATATATATATATATATATATATATATATATATATATATATATATATATATATATATATATATATATATTTATATTGTGCCTAAAGCTAACTACACATTAACCACATTACTAAATTGCTGAACAATAATGTCTGAATGTACAGTATCTGTATTTGCAGAAATGTACAATGCCACCTTTTTTTTTTCTCATGATAGGGTTACAATACCATTGACTGAATGTCACTGCAGCCAACTCTGAATACAAAATATAAATTTTCTCACCTCTTACTGAGAAATACGCTGATATCTAGCTTTTCAAATAAAAAAGAAATGTGATTCGGTCCACTCAGTGACATCCAACACTGACATATGATGCAGTCTGATAGATTGCACATGACAGCACATATGACACAATAAGTCTACAGTATGATCAGTCTTACTTTAATTAGTTATATTTTTGTCACCTGATACCACATAAATATGAAAGAACTGAAATTATCATAATTCTCGTTGTCCTGGGAATTTTAGTGTCCCACATTTTTGCAAATAACACTTCTAGAGACATATTCATCCTGACAACTGATTCAAATATTAAGAGCATTAAGCATTTCTAAAGCCTGATATAACTTATTCCCCTCTGCAGCTGATCCATTGTCTAATCAGCCAATCGCACTGGATATTATGTTCCTCTATTATCATGAACACAAGCACTGTGCTTGATATGAGTAATTTCTACTTCCTATCGCCCCAAAATTCTCACTGGAGCAACAAATGTATATTAATCCACTGCTAACTAAATAGTCCCCAACACTATTGCGCTTGGTTTTAAAGACTTATTTGTTCTGTGGGAACCAGTGGACTGGGGACCACAGACTGGGTAGAAACAAATTGTTAGTTCAGGTCTTTCCAATAGATTTGTTGACAATCAGTATGTCTACATGCACAGTTAAGTGGAGCTACAGCTATACCTTGATTAGGCCATTTAATTGGACTACTGTCCTTGTCCCAGTATTGTAGCAACGGGGGAGCAGTGATTTATTGACAGAGTATATCTGACTCCTCCATGGTAGTTGGAGGTATGCCCCCTTTCAGCTAGTTGCTATGGGACCTTCGTGCAGGTGACCCATTACGTCACATACCAAACAAATTAGCAAGTGGCAAACAGGTTGCATGTCGAACAGTGAAAAACATGGATAACTTTTCGGAAATCTATATATCTTAAGTATTCTACATTTTACTCTTCACCTTTGTCTGTCTTCCGTTTTTTTTTTTCATTCTTCTTCTTTTTTTTTTTTTGCTGGCTTTCTGCGAATTTATGCTGTTTGACTTCCAGGTGCCAAAGCCCAGTGTGGGGAGCACAGAACACCTAAGCCAGTTAAGGTTCGATTGAGGTGTGTACATGAAAGAGTATCAACCCCTAACTGCATTATCTAGGTGTGTTTAGTCCGACTTCAAAAAAAATTGGCTTTGTACCAATTTCAGTCAGACTAACATATTTACATGTATGTTAAAAGTCCAGTTTGAGTCACACTAACAGAATTATTTTTTATCATGTAAACGTAATGAATCAGAAAAACACCTGGACATGGAATCTTTTACACACTTCAGATAGTAAAAATAGTGGGTTTTGAAATACATTCACTGTCCCTTGGGTTTTCTTTTGTGCTGCTGTTATTTGAGAGACATTATTCTGCCAGGTGGACTGAGTTACAAGCACTTAAACCCACAAGTGTTTTGACCCTCTGAACATTGCTCTCCCTGCCAAACCTCCTTGACTGTGCTGAAGTAAAGTGGCACTGCAATCATATTATTTTGCCCAATGGCATTTCAGCCCAGAGAATGCTTGAAAAAGTCCAGTTTAATAGCAAGTGTGTGACAGTGTTGTTTGTCATATGATTTCAGTACTCGTGTCTTCAAATGGCCATTGGCTTGCGGACTAGAATATGTGACTTTTCCAGAGACGTGATCAGCTGAAAAGCTGTCTGTAATACTGACAGGCTCAAGACTGCAATATGAATAAGCAAACAGTTACGGGGAGGATGCTTTATACATATTGAGTTTTTATTTTAAATCCCACAAAGATGCACACATAGACACAAAGAGATGAGAGGAAGAGATGATTCAGTCTGGTGCTCACTGAGCCGTTGTCACTGCCACAGTGGGGAATATTACTCCACAGTCAAGCTTAACAGCTGACCAAATCTATCTCTGTCTGTCGCTCTCTTTTCCTCCTCTGCATGTTTTTGCTTTGAAAATTTGTTTATGACGATGCGCTTCATATGACACATACATTATATTGCAGAGAAATATCACTTGTTTATCTATTAATAGAATTAAATTTTTGACAAGGACAAAAAAACAAATCGATACAGAATACCACAATACATTGCAAACTGTATTGCACTTTTTAATGAAATAGAACACTGTGTGATAAAAGTACAACACAAAGCTCTTGCACAAAATGTATTATGCAGGTAGGATCTCATAAAGGTCCAGGGTACATCAAGTCAAAAAATCATATTCTTTAAGAGTCAATTCCTTTTCTTCTATTCATGACAAATTAATTAAATAATTTTACTGTCAAAATTAATGAGTCAATGAGATTCAAATCCAGTCGAACAACCCCACTTATGTAACCTCTATTTTATATAATTGTCTGCTGAGAGATAACTAGTACAGGAAGTAATTCTGTAATACTTGCAATGTGAGAAGACGTATATATTATTAAAAGGAATACTTCACCATTCACCATTTTTCATGCTGCGTTACCTTGAATTTGTAAAGAAAACCTTGTTTCCCTTGTATGCTTCCCCAGAAAACGGCAAACATATTGATTTATTGATTGATTAAGGTCTAAGTTTATCAAAAGCAAAACTGCATCGAAACATCTGTTTACAAATGATCACACGGTATAATCTAAAAGTCAAAAATAAGGGTAAATAAGTTTAAAATAAGGAGAATTACGCCTAAAAAAAAAGAAGATCTTATTTATCCAGGCGTATGCTCAGTACTTCCAAAACACATGCATTTTTGCTTAAACCCTTAAACTGAACTAAAATATTGTAAATGAAACATTTACAATATGCCTTCTTCAAGGTCAGACAACAATACCAAGGTTTTTTGGTGAAATTACATATGTTTGTGAAGTACTGAATTTCGACTGGATGCATGTCTCATTTACCTAGTTGTTTGCTAACTCAGATTTAGCTGCAAGTCTTGCGAGAGTTTGTAACGTTTTTTATTTTATTTTATTTTTATTTTTTTCTGTTGTTAAACATTGTTCCCAATCAGTCACTCAATACATATATTTGCTATTTTATGTGAAGATATTCAAGGAAAGAAAAAGTTTGTTCATGAATTCAACATTACATGTGTGGCAGCACAGACAGCTGTGAGTTGTCATGCCTAATTGGCAATGGCACAGCCAACCACCGGAGGCGCCCTCACCCATAAGAGGGGTGATCCCTCCCTGCCAGCTCTCTCTTTCGCTGTTCCTGACGGGTGACGTCATTTCCGCACCGGACGTTTTGCTTCGGACAGGTAACGCGGCTTGTCTGCTCACCTGCTGCTTTTCACGTAGCATGGAGCTAATGATTGTGTGTTGTGCTGCAGAGTGGCCGACTTGGTGCTTCCCAGGCTCGTGTGTGTGTCACCTGAATGGCCTGCTGTGGTGAGTGTCTCCCTCTCTGCCTGTTACACGGTTACTGGTCATTACCGCGGCTAACTTTAGCCTGATTGTAGATGGACGCTGGTAGCTGCGCGGTACCCTCTCTCTCTTCTTTTGGTGTGCGTGTGTCATAGTGGTCGATCTGCTAACTGGTAGGTAGCTTCCTGCATTCCTTGCCTTTCTTATGCACATGTAAACTTAGTGATGATAAATTTATCGGGTCCTCAGATCCCTATCCCTCAGCTAATGGTGCGTGAGTGACGTCTGCCGATGGTACGTGAGTGACGTCTGCCGCTAGTGCGTGAGTGACGTCAGCACCGGCGGACCGGGTTTGCGGCTTGAACTAAAGCAACATATAGCCGCCAGCTACGGGGGACCGCTGCTGCTTTGTCTCTGTTTTATTTTGTTTTCTGTGTTGCTTTGTTTCTGTTTTCTTTTCTTTTGTTTTCTCTGTTTGCGCCAAGGTTTTAATCTCCATCATTTTAACAATTTTAATGCAGTGATTTAATAGCGAGGTTAGCTCCCTCCCCACATTTGTTTATTTCTTTGTTTTGTTCTCATTACTTACTTAGTTTCTCTGCCTGCTGGCCTAATTTGTTAATTTCTTGGGTTTTGACATTTTGGTTGGGCAGAGGGTTATTCTTTCAGTATTTGTCTTTATTTCTTTCGTTTGTGGTTGGTAGTTTGTGTTGTTTAGTTTCTGATTTGTATAATTTTTGGATATTTGTTTGTTGAATTTTGTTGCGACCCCACTAATTTCCTTTTGTTTTCCCTTTAGTTGCTGAGGTCCGGTGGTGGTGGTGGTGACCTGGTGGCGGGGTTTCCCCCCCTTTCTTGTGTGCCGTGCTCCCTTGGGTTTTGGGTATCCTCACAGAGTGTGTGTTGTGTGTGACCGTCACGTGTGTGTTTGAGTGTTTATATGTTTGATTGGGGATCCTCCGCATCAGTCGGTAGCCCACGCACCCCGGTAAGCCTCAGCTTTAAATTAGTCCCCCCTGATTTGTCCCTGTGTGAGTGGTGTTTTAGCGTTTTAAATTGACTGTTAAAATAAAGAGCATGCTTGTTTGTACAGAAACGTGTCTCCTGCCTTGAGTGAAACGAACTGCGTGCCTTAACGGTGAATTTGCATGAAACCTATTTCCTGGGGTGAAACTCCCCAGGTGGCGTTGTCGGTTTGGTGTATCATCTGACCAAAAACTCTTAAACCTCATCACCCCCCTCTCGCCACACATGGCACGACTAATTGATTTAAGAAAGGTGATTTTGTGGATGAAGTATTCCTTTAATTAATTAATTAATTAATTAATTTGACCAGATTGGTTCCATTGAGATTAAGAATCTCTTTTTCAAGGGAGACCAAGACAGTAAGCAATGAAAACACAAAGATGTAGACGGAGACACAGGGGGACAAATTATAATTCATGAGCACTAAAATTTGAATTAAAAGAGAACTATCGATAAGTCAGAATTTAAAGTTGCAATACCATACTGTAAAATGCTAAATACAACTTAAAGTAATGGGTTTAAATCACATCATAACATTGAATTCATTACCCAAGTAAAATACAGAAGTTTAGGAATAAAATGTTGAACCATTTGAAACCTGAAGCGACATCACTTTTCATGTGCTGCATTCAGATGCTTTTCGCAAGAATGTAAACCTCTGAAGCAAATTGGAGTTATTTCTTAAGAAATAAAAAATAAAAAAGACAGAAAAAAATAATTAGATAAATTAATAATAATTATATAGAGTCTGGTGGGTGTACACAGAAAATTTTTACTGTCTGTAAAGGAAGCCCAGGCACAGATGGTTGATTGCTTGGTATTATGCATTCGCGTCACTAACATCTCCATATATGTTATATCCAATAAAGATTGTAGCCAGCGTTTCTGGGACAGAGAATGAGGAGGCTGCCAACGAAATGCTAACATCTTTTTTTGCTGCTGTCAGACGAACAAAAGTAAAAGCTTCTGGTGAAGCTTCTGGAGATATCATTCATTCAGAGCAGCTTTAGACAATAAAACAGCTTCATGCACTTTTGACTTGTTAAACCATGTGAAACCTGTAACAACATCAGTTTTCTGCATTCAGACACCTTTCACATGCATTCAAACCTTTGAAACCTAAGCAAATTGATGTGTTTTATTTTGGAAACATAACTATAAGGGCAATAAGCAACTTTGCAAGAGATGTCCCGAGAGTAAGAGAGAGAGAGAGATTATAAGAACATAGCGTATAATAAAAGAAATGCAGGAAAAAATATATTATTATTATTAACTATTTTATCTATATTATTTGATTCAATTAAGTATTTACTTATTTTTATTGCTGTTGTTTTTTGTTTGTTTTTACCTTAACCTTTTTCAGTGAGGATTTTTTTTCTTGTCATTTCCTCCGAAGTTTCTGAAAGAAATCAAGCCAGTTTCCTCAGGTCTTAAAGGGTTAATCAATAGTAATGTATTGCACTTTATTAATTGATTATGTGGTTTGTGTGTCAGTCCTGAAATGAGAGGGAGTAACTACAGTTGCAGAAGAATAGACTCAAGTAAATAGAAGTAGCTCCCAGTTGTGCAAAGTTGTATTTTTGTAAATACTGCTTGAGTGAATTAGTAAATTTCCTCCACTGCAGATTTTATAATACTCAACTGACCTATCTTTTTTTCCCACTGTGAGGCATAATGTTTTATCGGGCATTACATCATAACAAATCCATGAAGGTGCTAACTTTCTTGACAGAAAAAAAAATCTTAATTTAAATTGTTTTCCTGGGTCTACATGGTGTGATTACAATGTGGTTTAATTATTATTCATAAATCTAAAATTGTCAAGTATTTTTAAACAAGGAGGAAAAAAATGTGCCTGTGGGCTAAGATAAATAATAATTAGTGTTGATATGATTACTGTGTGGTTACTTATCTCTTTGAGCAGGTAAAGCTGCTTTAAACAAAGGAAATTACTCCAGCTCACTGGTGGATTAGATGTGCTTCAAGTGGGGAAAAAACATCAAGTGTAGCCAAGGCCACAAGCTGCTTATGCAGCACTCACTTGTTTTCAGTCATTTCTTTTGAACAGGTGTATTGGATCATGCCTGAGGTATGCACCGAAAAAAAACATTGATCATCTTGTTACAATGCAACGTAGTGCTGAGAAACTTTGTGTCCTGGTATTCATGTGGATGCCACCTGACACAGTCCAGCCACCCAAACACTGATGCAGGCCAGGCACCCCCACTCATGGCAACTCATGGCACTCCTTGATGGCAGTGGCCCCCCAGCAGGAAAGTGCACGCTGCAAAAACTGCTCAGGAATGAGCCAAGGGACATGACAAAGAGCCCAGTGTGTCAACCTGACCTCAAAATCCCCCAGATCTCAATCTGATTGAGTATCTGTGAGTCCTGATCCACAGTGGGGGCTCCTTGGATTGGACTTGGCTCTAACCTGTCAAGGCATGAGCACCTCTGGGGGGGGCGTCCTGTGGTGCCTGGCACCAGGGCATCGGAGGCGGATCCTTTTAATCCTGTGGACTGCAAGGGGGGTTTACCAGCATGGCCCATGGATACTTGATCAGATTGGGTTCTGGTTCATTTACAGGCCAGGTCAATACCTTATGCTCTTTGTCACGTTCCTTAAACCATCGCTGAGCAGTTTTTAACGGCGTGTCATGGTGTACAGTCTTGCCAGGGGGTCACTGCCATCAGGGAGTGCTGTTGCCATAAGAGGGGCACTTGGTCTGTCGCAGTTTTTGGGTGGCGAGGCCAGTTCTAGGCATGGGCATGGGGGGGAGGTCATTGCCTTTCCAAATGCAATACCAGCCCAATTAACACCAAACATAGGTGTCTTTAGCCTAGAAAAGTCTCACTTCGAGCAGTTATTGTCACTAAAGCAAGGATACCCAACTTGTCATTACATGTTTCTAGGACTTTAGGATATTTTCAGGATTTTAGGACATTTCTAGGATATAGGACATTTCTTGTATTTTAGGACATTTCTAGGATTTTAACACATTTTTCAGATTTTAGGACGTTTCTTTTATTTTAGGACATTTCTGGAATTTTAGAACATTTCTAGGATTTTAGGACATTTCTCAGATTTTAGGACAATTCTAGGTATTTAGGACATTTCTAGGATTTTAGCACGTTTCTCAGATTTTAGGATGTTTTTTTTACGATTTTAGGACAATAGGGGCTGAGCTTGGACCTTTTTTTCACAAACAAAAGCTTTATTCTGATGCTGTTTTATGTACTCGGCACCTTATGTTTACTTAAAGTACAAAAACAGTTCCTAGTGTGAATCACTTTGTTTTTATTGAGAATTATAAAATGGTTGCGAGGCAACCCGGCACCCTATGGGGGGCCAGATTTAGCCTGTGGGCTATAAATTAGTATCGTATAGTATAGAGTATAGAGTATCGCCACCATAATGCATCAAAGGACAAAAATTAGCTTGTTTATCAAAAAAACTTTGGTCAAAAACATGAAACAGTCCAGCATGCGTGCCTAAGGAATAACATCATATTACGTATTGGGACATATTACCCACCAGAATGTCCAACTGCTCCCCCATTCAAAGCCATCTAGAGATGGGTCTGGTAGGTGGAGCATGTCAGGTGGCATCCGAATGAAAGCCAGGACCAAAGGTTTCCCAGCAGAATGTTGCATTGTTATGAGATGAGCAATGTTATTCACATCACCTGTCAGTGGTTTTAATGTTTTGGCTGCCTGGTGTGTGTTATAATGATGAAATGTAAATCAAGGTCATGGCTCAATCTTCAAATCATTCCCCATGGCACATTTTTTTTTTTTTTTTGATAAACTGTCTATGATTTCTAAATTGTGTGTATCCCTTGACATCCAAATCATTCACTTTTGAAACACTGCAGAGTGAGTTCACCTTCACATCCGGATTTTAAATGTTATGCTAAACACCGATGGAAATTCAGTCCCACACAAAAGCAAACTTTGACTGAATGTATGAGCAGAGTTTGGATGTAAAGCCCGGAACTTGTGTTATCCAAGGACTGCTGATTTTAAGCTTTTAAAACTGCACAGGTTGCACTGTTTTAGTGAGTAGGAGTTCAAACAGCACAAAAAGCACATTGAAGACTGGTGCTTTGGATGGGCTAATGGCCGTACGGCATGCTTCAGTTCCACAGACAGTCTCGGATTTATTAGCAGGGACACTCTGGACAGATTCTGAAGCTTCCTCTATGTGGTATTGAATTCTGTCTACATGTGGGGAGAGATATGAAAGTGAAAGCTGATACAGCCTATGAGAGAGAATATCTGTTTTATTAAATTCAAGACTGTTCTTCATTTTGCTGGAGATCTGCCCGCAACACAGACCCACACAGACCTCACAGTCCCCTGGAGACCAAAAGCTCCATAACAAAAACAGTGGGTGATGAACATGTTCAAATAGGGCACTTCTCTGTGACACAAAGACAGCTCTGGAGTCCTTGCCTGTAGCTGTAAGCCTTTATTTTCTCTTTGCCCCCCTGGAGGTGTTTTAAAATGATCGATTTTTACATTATTTTAATCCAATGGACTGACGTGTTATTGGAAAGAGGAGTGATGGATCTGGACGTGCAAGACTGGACATTGATCACTGGGAGAAGGGAGGTAGGGTTGTTTCCCTGAGGATCCCCGACACACACAAACAGACGCGCGCGCGCGCACACACACACACACACACACGGACACGCTGTCGGCGGTGGCAGTGTGGGTGTTTGTGCGCGCGCACGAGTTTATTCGACTCGCAGCTTCTTTGCTGAGAAGTTCATTTCCAAGAGAAGAGTCAGTCACCGCTGCATCAGTCTGTTACAGATGCACTGCGCTGGATGCTTTGGCAATGCATGCGTAAAAACAGTCGGTTCCGTATGGTGCCCCCGTGATGAACCACGTCTCACCAGCGCATTTCACTGGCAAAGAAAACTGATTTTCTTATTATAAGGGATGTGATTCATCTATAAAGCGAGCCGGTGTGTCTCCGTGCACAGTTTGCAGCAACTCAAACGCAAGATTAAGAGCAATCTCTTGTGCGAGGTCGCTCGGAAACAACGCACGAAAAAAATAGAGCGAGGAAAGGGAATGGAGGTAAGCGCGCACTCGAGCTGTAAGAAGCTTTTTTTTTTTTTTCCTGGGACGCGCACAGACAGACAGCGCTGCTGGTGAGGCAGCAGACAGTGTAGAGCAGGAGAGGAGGACGCACAGCACCAACGCACAGAGATAAAGTTCTCCTGCGTCGAAATGAAGCATGGCGCCGACAGAAATCTGTGTTCCAATTTGATGGAAGTTTCGGATCATAAAGAGAAAGAGGAGAAATACCCCCAAGGAACGAGTGCATCCATGGATTTCGGCGTGGCACGAGCGCTTTAGTGCAGTGGAGCCAATGAGATATCCAGTCATGATTTGGGTCGCGTTTCTGCCTTTTTTGGTTTCGTGCGCACAGGGGAACGGGACCGTGGAGCAGGTACCTTTCTTTCACGGGCATGTGTTTGAGAACTCGTCCCCGGGCTCCCGGGTCAACGGGCTGAGCGTCCCGTTAAAGCGGCTCAACTCGCAGAGGCTGTGCGGCACCGGGGAATTAGCAGCGCACTTTAAACTCCTGGGAGACGGCAGCGAGAATTTCCGCGTCTTTGCGCACCACAAACGAGGACATATTTTATTGAAGACTTCTGGAGTTCTGGACAGGGAAGAGCGGGCTGAATACGCGCTGAATCTTGGTTTGTGTTGCGGGCAATGTGCGGGACTCTGCCGGGAAGTAGAAGAGGAGTCTCCGGTTGTCGCCGAGGTGGCGAACATCAAGGTGGACGTCCTGGACACCAACGACCATCAGCCCACCTTCCCAGGTGCCGATGTAAAGCTGAGCCTGGATGATGCCACTGCGCTCCGCACGGCGATCTACACGGTCACCGCGCGGGACGATGACAGCGGGAAAAACGCGGAGCTTATCTACTTCGCCTTACCCAAAAACGGGAGTTTCTACGCGGTGCCTAAAACCGGAGACATTCTCCTGGTGGACTCCATCCTCGGTCTGGATGAACCGATTAAGTTTAAAGTGTTTGCCAGGGACCGCGGGTGGCCGCCTCGCACGAGCCAGAGCTTTGTCGTTGAGATCAACCCACGGCAGTGGCCCGCGGCGCCCTCGCTGAACCACCAAACGGTAAAACGGAAATCGCAAATCAAAGCCCCCCCGCGAAGGTCCAGGTCAGTTCTGGAATCAGACAGCCCCGTTTTCATCAACGTGTCCGAGGATGCGGGGATCGGTTCAGTGGTGATGAACCTGAACCCGGTGAGGTTTCAGTCACCGGCGTTTGAGCTGGTGGAGCCCGACGTGGAGAGCTCACCGGTCAGTGTGAGCCGGGACAGCGGGGATATAGTCATATCACGGAGACTGGACCGAGAGACCGAGCCTCTGGTGGAGATCACCGTCAAAGTTCAGGATAAAAGAGGTGAGCGAGAGACCTAACACACGCGGGAGAGAGAGAGCGCGCAACCCGGTGTGTGTGTGTGGTAGAGCGTGAGTGAGAGAGAGAGAGAAAGTGAGAGACAGTACTCAACGTGACGGTTTGTGCACACATTTCTTGTATCGTGTGTTTTCACTTTGAGGCCCGCTGAGCGATATATGAACATGGTCAAATCTTTGCATCCCGTCGTTGAATTTGTCAAATTGTATTCTGTGCGTAAATACGCACGGAGAGGGAGGGTGGCTTTACATAGAGCTTTAACTTGTTTCACGTTAGTGCTGGTGATTTTGTCACATTATGCAAAGCGAATTTACTTCCCTTAAATTATTTCCCAGGGTCCGTGGACTCGAGATTGGAATCCACTGGACCAGATACAGTATATATTTGGACATAAAAAATAAAAGTATTTGGAAATAAAAAATAAAAGAAATAAAAGGTGTCGATGTTATACTTGATTAATCCCTTTGGTGAAATTTGTCCTACATGGACTGTATTTGAAACTTTACTAACCACACTGTAAAATCTGAAAAGTTGATCCTACTTAAAATAATCTTGGAAACCAATTGCCTTAAAAGGGAAAGTACAGAAAACTTAAAATCTTAATTTATGTTTAGGCTACTTTTTATCTAAGCATTAAGTTTACTTAAAATATAGCTGCATTTACTTAATATGAAATCTTTGCAACCTAAAAATGACAAGTGATGTTACCTTGTTCTTTCTAAGTGTTGGCAACTTAAGTAAATCAAGTTAGTCTGACTTAACTTGATCATCACAAAGAGGATTCGCCCATGATGAAGTTAGGAGATCTGCAAGTTCTGCTTTATTAATATGATTAAGAGTATGACTAGTATGACTAATTTGCAACCAGTGGATTAGAAATATGCGGCACAGTGAATTTGGTTTTCAGAAGTTGCTAAAATTAAGAAAGATTGACGTATTTCAACAGCCATTTTTAAGTTGCAACAACTTCACAAAATTAAGTAAATAGAACTCAATTTCATCAAACTCAATTTTAGAACTCAAAATTTTCCAAGGCAATACGTTTTGTAGATTTTTCATTTTATTTATTGATATTGTATTTATTATTATTATTATTATTATTATTATTATTATTAATTATATTTCTTGTAAAATACATTTTTTAGATTTTACTGTTTATTTAGGGTCACAGGACAGCCAGTGTGTGTGGCATGCTGACATCAGGGTGTAAGGTCATGTGGGCTGTGTATTGGAGGTATAAGGAAACCAAAAGGTAGCTGTGGTGGGTTTCTAACTAAAAATCCTATGGCTGTGGTAAGTGAGAGCAACCCGCCGAGGTACCTCTCTACCTCAGTTTACAGCATCAGCATTCCCAGACGGCCTCACATCCACGCCCTTACCAGGCCCGATCCTCCAGTCCAGGAATGATCAGGCTAAGCAGTGTCAGAGCGCCCGGTGTTTACAATAGAGGTTAAACTGAGTGACATTCATCAGTGTTGATGATGATTCATGTGCTTGGATAAATTAGGGCAGTGCAAATGTGTCTGCCGCCGCCGCTGCTGCTGCCAGCAGCAACAGATGCTGGGATGTCAGTGTAGACGCACGGTGCGTTATGGCCACCGTACCAACAGGTTAATTATCACCTGCGGATGAAGCGGGTAGCAGATAGACAGAGAGCCAGTTAACATGCAGCCACATTCACATTAATAAATGCATATGTGGAGGGATGAAGCAGTGGGCTAACTGACTGTGACACCGAGCACTGGAGAATAAAATATGGAGTGTATAAACCACTGAATGAGTTTGCACAATGTTCTATCTATCCGTCTGTCTGTATAACTTAATTGGAAGAACAATTGTAGCTGCAGCTTGTGCCATTAAGACCAGTTAACAGCATTTGACTGGGAGAGTGACCTAATCAATGTGACCTATTGGTTTACGTGAACTGTCCTGATGCAGCAAAGAAGCTGAGCCTGCTTCTGGAACATGATGCTAATTAACACTTCTTCCAGTAACAATGTTGTTATTTGTTAAACACACTAATATTGATGGAAAAACTATTAAGTTTTCAGTGTCGAATGTGACACTTTGCTGTTGCAGTATTACAGCATCCTCCGAGAGTTCCTTCATAGAGCACCAGAAGATGTTGAGCGCCTGTTTGATTTTAAGGAGGCACTCAGTTTGGGACTTTTGGGCAAGATGCCTTTTTATAGGCAGGTCTCCAAACTTTTTTTTCCTTCAATTTCAAGCAAGTAGAACATATTTCACCAGCCGATGGAATGCGTCATTCGATGATGTTTTTTCCCTGTCAAAAGTTTAACTAGTTTTTTAGTTCTATTTTGACAGACTGCGTTATTATATTTTTTTTTCTTACAAATTAACAGGAATCAAACACAGGAGACAGCTCAAAAAAAATAACATTCTTGTCAGAAATAAATAGTCAGGATATTGGTAGAGGAGGAACAAAACAAAACAAGGTTTTATTGTCAGTTTTGATGAGAAGAGAAAGATGCAAATACTATGTATGAGAGGCAGTGACAGGATCAGTATTTTTATAAAAGGAAAGTTGGTGCATAGAAAGTGCACTTTAATATGTAATCCAGTTAAATCCAAGCAGATATAATAGGATGAGTTATACATTAAATGTAAAGTGGCTTAATGCATTTGAGGATTAGAGACGTGACATATTGTTTGTAATGTGGCCAAATCCCTTTGTGACCATTGCTGGCTTGCATGATTGAATCTTCAGTGCGTCTTAGGTGCTTGTAGATCTGATGTGTTTTGCTTTGAAAGGATGCAATGCTAATGAAAAGTTTAAAGATGGGGATCGGCGTAAATGTTACCTAAACCGATGGGTTTTAAAAAAGCCCAACCTTTTATGAGTTTGATAGGAAAGTCAGAGAGAGGCAGTAGATTGAAATTCATTTCCATGACCTAACTGTTAACTGCGTCACACTGAAAGGCGGCAAGTTCTCATTTCCGGGTTTAGCAGCGGGCGGCGCGGAGGGGGGGCCAGCCCTGCTCAGCTCGGTGTCTCGAGCGCGAGGAACGCAGCATCCGTTGGGTTGTCGGTAGCTCTGTTGAAGTCTTTTAATCCGTTTGGAGTGGAGAGTCCTGCTGGAGCCTCGACCTCCCTCCATCTGCTCGCATTATCCCTGTAATCCCATCTCATTCTCTCTGTCTGTCTCTCTGTCTCGCTTCCTCTCCCTCTCTCCTTCTTGCTCTCTTACTTTCTCACTCTCATTTTCACTCTCACTCTAGGGATTTAGTTTGAGTGGAGGCACAGTTTAACACACAGAGAGAGAGAGAGCTTCTGACCTGATCCTTCAAGGGACAGACGTGTGTGTGTGTGTGTGTGTGTGTGTGTGTGTGTTTGTGAGGCTGGAAGCACAACATATCAGAATCTAAGATAACCCTTTTTTCTTGTCTGCATCAGTTGCCCACTCCACAAGTGCTGCTGAACTTCAGCAGTGTTACAGTTTTGTGTGTGTGGTTATAAAAAACATTGTGGGTACTCACATCTGGAGCTGCACTGAGAAGTCGATTTATTGATTAGTCGATCAACGAAAAAAAATCCAAAAACTTGATGTTTTCATGTTCCTTAGGACATGTGTTCACATTGCACTTTCTCTCTGGATGAAAAGCTGTGGCAGGGTGCTGGGGAGCGCTTTATCCCAGCGTTCATTAGGAGCACTAATGGAATATATATATATACTGTTCAGTTATTTGAGGCACCACACTCTGGGAGTGCAGAGCGTACTCTGGGCACAGTTGGAGCAGCAGAACGTCAGGTGCAGTGGGTCTAAAAGTCTGCTTTTTACCACAACTCCTCCTTTCATCCATCGATCTGATCTGACCAGATTGACAGATCAATTATCCCCCCTGTAACTCAAACTTCTCAAATTGCTGCAGGGTAAAAAAAGAGCTCATGAGAAGTTCTGCCCATGCTATGTTTACGGCTTGCAAAAACATCCAAATTTGGGGAAACCTCTAGCTCACCTGGTGGAGACCTATGAAGGCTGAGTCCTTTGCAGCAGTATGGGTTTCGATTCCTACTAGTTGCTCTTTGCTGCGTGTCTTCCTCTCTCTCTCTCTCTTCCTCCTTTCCTGTCCGTCTGCAGCTGTCATTTTATTAAAGGCCAAAATGCCCTTAAAATAATGTTTTTAGTCGGAATTTAGAGAAGGGACACAGAATGATGACAAGGGATGCTCACACACACAAATTAAAAAACAAATACAAAAAATGTGCCCTTATATTCTAATTTTGTGAGAGACACAATGATGTCAATGCTCATGTGGCCACATCTCTCTTGTCATTGGGAACAATTTTAAAAAGATGATGACGGTCACACACACACACACACACACACACACACACACACACAAAAAAAACGCTATGCGGACAAAGTCCCTTAATGTAAATATTTTTTCTGTGTTATACGTAACAATAATCTGCATAGTTTTGGATTTTGGGACTGTTGGGATGAAAATGATCATTTAAGATGTTGCCTTGAGCTCTGGGAATGACAAAGGAGATGTTTCACTGTTTTCTGATATTTTATTAACAAAATAATTAATTTAGGAAATAACGTGCTGATCAATTGATAATGAAGAAATAATAATATTTTGCAGCGCCACTCACACCCAATTTGGGCCAGAACACCCCTACAAGGTACACCATTACATAGTAAATAGTTGGTCTTTCGGAGGCGGTATAAATCCCCAGGGTGTAACCTGAAAGAGCACAGGCAAACTAACATAAGACTCTTGTAAGTATAGAGCATCCTCATACAAATGTTTAGGGTTGGAGTTCTGCATGAAGTGGTTATGGTTAAGACGAGGAGGAAATGAATAAGTGCTAATGCCGCATCCTCCTACAGTAAGGAACAAAAACAAGCTTGCCTTTGCGCATGCATAAATATCTCCTAGGTTTTTCTTCTCCACTGTTTCCACTAGGATTTCCCTTTACTGCACAGCTGCTCTGCATTTCAAACAAGAGCACAATTCCCTGCTTTTTATTTTCCTATCATAAACCTGTGCCTCTCTGTGCACATCTAGCCTCTTATATCCCAAACGCTTCATTTTCACAAGTCGTTTAATAATGTGCCAACACTTAGAGGAGCACCAAGTGAGTGCTCCATTAATTTCCCCCAAAGGTTCTTCCTCCACTCTAACACAGCCGGTCTGACACCGTTCCTTGACTGCAGTTACTCCCGTTGGCATGATGATTAATGAAATTATTAATTTGCAATAATTAGTTAAATGATTCATGTGGTCAGTCACACACAAGTCCCTTTTCAGAGCTTTCACTTTTTGAGAACACCAATTTTTCTTTCCCTACTTAGTTCTTAACATATCTTGTCCTCTTGCTATGTTTCTGTTAACCAGCTATCTTTCTATCTAAAAACTATCTTATCTAGCCAGCACTGCATCAAATAGACAATAAAATAATAATGTCACTTAAAATAATGATCATAATGCACTTCTGCGGCAAAAACTGATCACATGTTCTGGCAGCCTTTGTGACAGGAGACCTACATTATTTTAAAGAGTAGAGAAATAAAAGTTTGTATCATGATCTAGCTTGAGTGTACTTTTTTAAATATATAATACCAAGATGAAAGCAAAAGGTACTCCACTGGACTCTTGGCACATGTGGGATGTTAGTCCAATTTTTCTCATGCATTTTATGTCTGATTTGATGCCAACTCCTGAAACCCCCAGTACATGTTTGACTAGCGCTGGATATTACCACGCTTGAATTTCTTTGCCACTGATTTTCATTGGTACGGTTGTAGAACATGCTCTATTGCTATGTGAACCGTTGCACATTGATAAACCAAAATAACAAACCCAAAGCTGCACAAAGTAACCGGGGTGTTGATTCTCAGTGGGATCAGCAGTATCAGTGCATCTTTTACATCAAGGGGGAGACGTTTGATTTTGTGTTGATATCAAAAATGTTGCTTGTTAGAGACTTAAAAGAAATATCTGCCACTTGACTGAGATTAAACTCATTCCATTTGTTTCAAACATGACTTCATTGTTGTCATCATTTTTCTATAAGCACAGCCTCTTCAGATTGTTCCAAATTGCTGCAGTATTTATACTCAGCCGTTTGACACTTCTTAACTTTAGTCAGAGATGTGAAACGCATCATTTACAAATCCTCTGCGAGTTATGTGAAGTGTATTTTTGAAATCCAGTTTGAGCCAGCAGACTGCAGCATCAGTCGCCGCTTTGCCAACATCAGTGTGGTGAAAGGTTCAATTCTTTTTCTTTTCTTTTGTCCTCTCTAATTATTTCCTGTTCCTCTCATGCCAAGTGTAAAGATGCGCTCATACATTTATATGTGAAAGAGAATCTGCCTTCGCATTGTAGCAGAGCTGCATCTTTGTGTCATTAAAGACAGAGCTTGCCTCCCTTCAAATTGTTTTAGGTATAATATTTACAATACAGTTAATTTCCTCAATTTAGCTGATTATACATAGGAATTTCTTCTTTTTTTTTTTTTGTATATGTCCCGACATCTGCTGTCATATTTTTTTACTCACCATGCTAATTCTGTGCTAATTTTAAAGCAACACACTGTTCAAATCAAACGCAATTTAAAGTTTCTAATACAAGCTTTCTCATAACATACCTAAATTACTTATAAACATTTGTGGTTTATGGATATGATTCAAAACAAATCACTAGCGTTTCAGTGCCTTAGCGTGAACATGATTTGTTTTTTTGCAATTAAGATCTGTCATTTTCTCGATAGAAATATAACAGAACCAAAAAAAAAAAAAAAGAATTTCAGGATTACGTGCCCGTTCTTTGTTCAAAAGACTGTGCATGGATGTGTGCAGATCGCCTGTGCATGTGTGTGTTCTAGCTTGTTTGGGATTTTAGTTAATGAAGAGAAACAGCTGGCTTTAATCAAGACAACTGTTGGCTGATCTCACACAGATTTCTGCCGCTAACAACCGCACACATACATACACATCGTCACATACTAACAAAAAGTGTGTTAAGACGGTGATCAAAATGAACTGTGCTTTTAAGCTTCACAGTCATGAAAATGCACATGAAATGCTTTGGCATCCAATTATTTGACATCTCTAGCACACACAAACACACCAATACACACTTGCAAACACACACATACTGTAAATTCATCCACAAAATACAACATTGTGCTTATTGTGATATCTCGGTTGCCAAATTACCATTCCATATCCAGACAGATGGCAGTGAGGGAAGCCTGTTAGCAGCTTAATGTTACTTATCTTTGGTTTATCGAGATGAAACGGAGTCTGCATCCATTTTTTCCCTCAAAAAGCATAAATAGCAATTTTTTGGCCTCCTATGCATACACATGTATGCATACACAATGAGTCCACATGGATGTGTAACTGCATTAACCCACACAAAGGCAACGTAAAGACACTTGAATTTTTTTTTTTTTGGCTCATTTCATTGCACTTCTTTTTGGTGTCTTACAAAAAATACCACATAACCCACAGTCACAGATACACACAGTCAGCACACAAAGATCAGCTCATCCAGTGGTTTCTGCATGTCACAGCACACTTTCATTAACTGCTTGCTCTCTGTTCCCCATTACGCTCTACAGTGCCCAATGATGCTTGATGTTGTTTTTTTCCATTGCCTTTGAGTCTTTTATGTAAATTGTTCATGAGGAAACATCGAATTGTTACTGTGCACTGCCATCACTGCAATTATTTAGCTTCCAGAGGCATTTCGGATTGTTTTTTTGTTTTGCTTCGACAGAAAGTTATTGTTCTGCACCTCTAATGGTTGAAGACTCCAAATCTTTCACCAACACTTTGCCAACTGCAGTTCGTTGAAATCTCAATTCTCAGCCTCAGATACTGTCAAATGTGCTGTGGAATTGCTGGCTTTCACTGGCATAGTTCTGTGGTTCAATGGCTGCTAGAGCGTTACTGTATGATCTGCTGTGAGCACAGAGAGGAATGGAAAACACTGTTACTCCCTCTTTGGTACCCCAAAATGAGACAGCTCAACAGCTCAGTCGTACAGAGTTTGTTCGGATGAAGGGGGTAGTTAAAAGTGTTAAATGCAGCATGTTGGATGAAGAGCATAATAACAGCTAGATTATCAAAAGAAAACCAATGCATGCTTGTTTCAGAAAAATTGCAATAGAAACAAAGCATGTGAAACATTTTTAATGTGCTTAACATGTTTAACCTTCAGAGATTTTTAAATGTCTTCTATGATAGTAAAAGCTGAATTTGGAGGCATTAAATGAAATGCTGTTCCTCAGGTTGAAGCACTGAATTGGGTTGAAATAGGAGTGAAAACAGAATGACAGAAAGTAATTGAATAGTTGAAATGGAAAGGCTGGAAAGAGGTGAGATGTATTTCAAGTGCATGTGCTGAACAGTTGAATGAACTTAAAGCATCAGTTGAAGCTCAAACATTAAAGGGAGTTAAAGTATAAAAATGAAGTTAAGAAAACATATACACGCAGAAAAACACACAGAAAAAGTGAGTAGTCTTTTGACATGTGTGGTGTTATTTTTCTTAGTTCCTCTCCTTGCATTGATTTAAACTCATCTCTCTGCATCAAAAATAAATATTTATCAGTTTTTTGTTGTTTTTTTTTCAATAAAAAAATCTCTTCAAGCCTAGAATGCCTTAGATGTAACTCTACGCCTTTGTCTCATTTTGTATGCACAGACCTATGAATATGCAAATTAACCCCTCCCCTCAGCCGCTCACCTGCAGCTCGAGTGTCTATGCTCACCTTTACTCTGCTCATCAAACACATAACCCTCTGCTTGTAAATCGTAATGGATAACATGAGCCTTTGGCTTGACTACATTTTCAAACAACTATTAATGTGTTGCAAATGTGGTGGCTGTGGCTCAGGTGTATAACGGGTCATCCACTGATTGGAAGGTCCGTGGTGGAGTCCTTCTGTCCACATGTCAAAGTACCCTTGGGCAAGATTCTGAATCCCAAGTTGATCCTGGCGTCTGTGCCATCAGTATGCGAGTGTGTTTGAAGGTTTCAAAACTGAGTGTCAGGGGACACCTTGCACAGTTGCCACAGTCACCAATATGTGAATGTGTGTGTGACTGGGTGAATGACAAGAAGTGTGAAAGTGCTTTGAGCAGTCGAATGACTAGAAAGGCACTTGCAAGTGCAAGTCCATTTAATGTTAGATAAACTTTGCTCCTGATCCCCAGATCCGATGAGTTATTGTGAAAGTTATCCCCTCTGATGCCTTTTTGTTTCACCATAATGTAATGGGCTCAGCTCCATTGGTTTGTTATGTAATGAAACCTGTAAGTCAGAATCCATGTTCTTGAGACTCTAATTGCTACACTACAGTTCCAAGGTCAGATTCTCAGCCACCGCAGACTTCTTGATATGTCTTGTAGCCTAAAAAAAATAAAATAAATTGATATGGACATGTTAACAAGGATAAAAACTTGATTTTCACTGGAGGGGGTCTTAAAGTCGTGTTAAGCTATCATCTTTCTCCCTTGGACTGGCTTTACAAAAGATAAACATGATGGAAGTAAATTCAATAGACTTTTCACTCCTTCCCCCATCTGTCACTACCAGAAACACTTAGAGCTTATCCTCATCTGTTCTGTAAGAACAGTGCTTTCTAAATGTTTCGTGACACGGACCAGTTTGGCAGATTTGCATCCAGGCCCAAATGCAGTGCAGAAACCAGGATAGACTGCCAACATTGTCTGAGACTGAAAATGGTTAGAGACAGGCTTGTGCCCTGATTCAGCAGTGACCTGCAATCCATCAATGCTGAACTTTCAGAGCTTTTCATTGTTTAATGTCAGATATGAGCAACTAGGCATGTCGGTAGCCATTTCAATTTCTCACCTTTCAGAAATCACCTCTTAAAATTACTGCTTTTAATGTTAAGGACCTTCCTCTACTCACTGACAAAAGAAACCTTTTGGAGTTTAAAAAGCTCACCTGTCACCTAAAGAATCGAGGTGTATGAGAAGTGTTCCTGCCAGAAAAATACATTTGTTACAGTTGTGTTTCACTTGGATTTTGCCTCTTGAACACCTTGCATTTTTTTTCCAATTGCGATGTAAATATTTGCTTTTTTTAAATTTAAAGTGCATAATCTATACTTCTGTAATGCTTACAAAAAACGACTAGATTAAGTGTCAGACTAGAATATCCTATCTGTGGGTAGCACTTACATTGAACATACGTTTAGGTTTTCATGCTATTTTACAACAGAGATCTCTTCACGTTTTTTGAAAATTGTTGTTGACATGAGCTGTGTGAAGTTGAAGTCCTCCACCCACATTTGCTATTATCGTAGCAAACATTTGAAATGGCCTCCAGTCAGACTTCTTTGGCTGAAGTTTGGGCTAAGGTTTTGGTAGCCTATTAATTAGACTAAGAATTAGTTACATCAGTGAATTTGTAGGACTGTACTGAGGCACAACAGTGTTTTGACCTAAATGCCAACATCAGCATGCTAATGTTTGCTAATTATCACTAAACACCAGGCATAGCTGTAAGCTGATTGCAATGTCATTAGTTTTTAGCATTTGATCTCAACCCAAAGTACTGGACACAGTAAAATTTTGACCTGCTGAAAGGTTTAATGGAACACCAGAGTTATGATGATCAATTCAGGGGAACTTTATTGTCTGTACCAAAAAGATTACCAATCCATCATGCAGATGCAAAGATATTAAACAAAAATGTAAGTTTTGACCAACTGTTGGTGCTAGAGTAGAAGTCAAGGAATCACCAGAGTCAGTAGGTTATTTATACCCTTGTGACCAAGAATATTTCTCTACATTTCTATGGCAATCCATCTGATAGTTGTTCAGATATATCAGTCTTTCTGATGCATTGCCATGCCAGGAACAAGTAACGGAATACAACATATCATAAATCTCGAATAGAACCTGTGTCATCAGAGCTGCAGGCAAATGTTACAGGTATCCTTACCTGGCACTTGACAATGTTTCCTTCCTTTGCTTTATATGAGTGTCAGAGAACTACGTCTATTTATCTGCCATGCACATGTGGGGATGGATTCCTCACACATTTTAGGCACAGAACACAAATTTCCATTTTAAGATATGCTTGTTTCAGAGAACATTTAAAAAATCTGTTCCGTCAGTAACATTATGCACAAAGTAAGCAGTCATTGCACTGATGCATCAATTGTATATTTTTCAAAGTTTTTTTTCATTGCAGCCCGATTGTTTGAGGCGTAGAAAGTCAAGCTATAGCCAAAGCCATAGTGTCTTTGAAACTAAAACTGGGACCCAATATGAAGACAGCAGGTGAACAGGTTAGTACACTGGCTTAACTACAGAGTGATGCAGTGATGAAGGACAGGACCTGGCTGGTAAAGACGTACAATGCGTTGTCCATAACCAAAGCCCTGGAGGCAGCTGCACAAAGGCTTACAGCTCTGGCAGCCAGACATGAGAAGCAGAGGCCAAAGGGATAAATTCTGTTCTAAGGGCACAGGTTTAGTTGAAGAAAAGTTAAAAGGGACATATGGTGGGTTGAACCGCTCAACTACAGTAAAAGAGATGAAATGAACAACAGCTTGAGCAGTGCACCAAAGAGCCTTGATCATATTGTGAATTGTGAATGTTAAATTCTAAATAATGAATTACTGGGATAAAATATCAAGGCGTAGAGAAAGAACGTTGTCTAAAAATGCATGTATAAGTTTTACTGCCTTTAAAGAGTAACTAAACCCCCCACTTTTGGCTTGAGTGCCCCTTCCCTGAAATGTGAAAAAAAGACTCAAAAGGAGGCATGGTTGGGAGGGGGACTAGGACATGTCCTGTCTCCCAATCATGCCGCCTCTTGATCCACAGCACCTCCCTGCCCCCGCACACATACTAAGAGTCAATTGGGGTGGCAACAGAATGATGACAGGGGGTTCAGTCAGTGATGAAAGCAGGCTTCTGCTACCAGGATCAGCCAATAGCAAAATTCAATTGCAATACCCAAGTTTCAACCTCTAGAGGACAGTCGCTATGCATATTTATAACACAGTATGTGAAATTTTAATACTTTTTGCACTCAAGTGTCAAGATTTGAACCTGAATCAATCAGCAGCACAAATATATTGTTTTTCAACTGGTTTAGTTTTCCTTTAATGAAATGAAATGTTGGAATCTGGTTAAAGGAATAATTTGACATTTTATATATTTGGTTATTCAGTTTCCTACAGAGAGAAGGATGGGAAGATTGATACCAATGTCATGCCCATCTGTAACAGATGGACCTTCAGCCAGAAAAAAGTTAGTTTAGCTTAGCTTAGCTTAGCATAAAGACTGGAAACATGGGAAAACAGTTAGCCTGTCGCTGTGCAAGGTTAATGAAATCTGCCTACCTACCATATCTTGTGTGTTTCAGTCTTTACAAAAACAGATAAGTAAACTGAGTAGCCAGCTAGCTGATCCCCCGTCTGTTCCCCAGTCTATATGTTAAGTTAAGCTAATCAGCAACTGGCTGTAGCTTCATGTTTAGCATACGCCAATGTCACACAGCTTTAATTTTATTACAGCTAGTTTAATTATGTCCAACAGTCCATGTGTAATTCTTACACTTCCCTCTTGTTCTCCCAGGAACCAGCTGTAGTGTTAACTTGGCTTTGCCAGACCAAATTGCAAATGCAATTTAGTGTGTATCCACTCAGCTCATTTTGGATTTCCAAGGGGCGTTATCAAAAACAATAGATCAAAACGCCTTTGGACGCAACTGGATAGACTTTCAACCAATCAGATCAGCAAAACGTGACATAGCACTGAGTGATGGTCAAATATAAAGACACAACAGTGTGCAGAGACAATGGTCTGTGAATTAGCGTTTGCTTTTTGTCATCAGAATTTGAAAATAGTACTCTGGCACAGAGTTCCACACCAGCTGCAGCCATCTAGGTTGTTTTAATTAGACAATGCCTCAACAGTATTCCTCTTTACTAAGCCAGACCTGCTGGAAAACCCAGCTAAAAAAACATCTAATGCTGGTTGCTTTTTTTTAGTTCGTTTTAGCTGGTCGAAGATGGTTTTTGATGGGTCTGACTCAGTTCTTGCTGATCTTCGATGGTTTAGCTCGGTGGGCCAATAGCCTGTCAGGCTGATGTAGCCAGCCTATCAAGCTGGACATGCCAAAGGGGCCTTTGATGGTCATTTGCCAGTTCATTGTTTTCATAATATAAAAAAAAATCTATCCCATCCCATGACAGTAGACTTAACTGATTAATGCCCTTTGCTTTTAATACCCCCCCCCCCCCCCCCCATTAAACTGTAAAAACATACCCTTAACTGGTCAAACAAGCTGGTAAACCAGCTTAAGCATCTTAAGCTTTTCAAGCTTATTATTATTATTATTTTTTTTTCATCAGGAAGGTTAATGTGTGCTATAGTGTCCCCAGTGCAAGGTCATGCAAGCCAAAAATGACATATATTTTGTGTAAGGCGCAAAGACTTCATAAGTTGTCATTCATTGGATCAAACCCATGCCATATTAGATACATGGCTGTCACTGGCCTGGTGGATCTGAGGCTGGCTGGAAATCTGTCTGAATGTGAGTGGGACCAGACACATCTGCCTCAGAAAATGAAATATGAGCTTGCAGATTCACTGGTTCACGGGCTACTGTAGTGCAGCATCAAACCAAGAGGCAAACCACCAAAAGTTGTAACTGATCAGTGATGGGAAAGGTGTGAGAAAGAGTCATCACATAACACCAGTGGTCTGTGCTTAACGGACCTGAAAGCAGATGACTGCAGGCTCGCAGAACAGGAGGCAGTGACCATCACTGTAGCAGGCATCCAATGGCAGCTCACAAACACCAAGAGCTGGAAAACAGCAGAGCCCTCACACCTGCTGCTAGCACTGGAAAAACAACTTGCACTAGCATGTATAGTATCTGTCTATCTATCTAGCTATTGCTGTTTTCTCATATCAACTCATATGAGTTTCCGGAGATTGTCTGCGTCAGAAGCATTCCCACCTCAGTGTTCCCCACAGATGTATGTGTGGCAGTAGCTGATGAGGAGGGCATTTGTGTGTGTGTGTGTGTGTGTGTGTGTGTGTGTGTGTGTGTGTGTGTGTGTGTGTGCGCATGTCCCTTTGTAATCATCTCATATCCCCTCTTCCAATTCAGAGGATTTTGCCATTTTCTTTTTCTTCAGTAGAGCTCTATGGAGTTTGAGTCACAGGGTGGAGAATTGACCAGTGGACCAGTTTGTGGTCAGATCAGATCAATAGATTAGAGGAGAAGCTGTTGCAGAGGCAAGTGAAAGCAAACTTTTAGATCCAGCGCTGGTCTGCAGGATGCACACTTTCCATAGTAATACAGCCGGTTTCTATAGTAGGTTGGAAGAACAATGGATAACACTAAAATGAGTGCACTGCTGTTCAAAGAAATAGAGCATTCTATATAATTTAATGAACAGCTTTCACTGTGTCTGCCATTCTGCTCTGTCTGTGCCCAGAGTACTCTCTGCCCTCCGAGAGTGTCACGCATTGAATAATATTCTTACTAGGCTGAGGCAGTATCTAATTTTTCATACCTTCCTGAAATTCCACAGGGGTGTTCGGTATATGACAGTATAGGTGTGCGGTGCTAACTCCAAAAGAATCCTTCATTTACCATGTTAGAAATAAAACCTGCACCTGCTGGAAGTAGTCCGTTTAGTTTAGGTAAGTGGTGGGATCACGGTAGAGTTTGCAGAACACAGGAAACAACAGAGTCTTGCTATTCCTCAAATCTGTGTGATGATTTTGGCTTTGGCCATTTCTGACAGAAGTTCCCAAATCTCCAGTTAGACTCACTCACTCTGACCACACGCAGGCTCAGTCACTACACTGACTTTGTATTAGAAATCTGGCAGGTTAATGCCTGTTTAATGTCTGATCCAACTTATCTGGACATTTGTATCTATCTATCTATCTATCTATCTATCTATCTATCCATCTATCCATCTATCTGTGTATTCAATTCAGTTTGCTTTATTGGCATGGAATAAACAAGAAAGAAAAATCAGTAATGATACTCAAATCAACATCAATCCATTGGATAAAAAAATTGATGCATAAATAAGCGCAAGAACATTTTGTTTTGTGTGTGCGTGTGTGTGGTATGTCTACTTTATATAGATTAAAATAAAATAAAAAAAATTAAAACACAAAGTGAAACGTGCAGGAGAGATGAAGTATTAACATCATGCCATTATAGATATCTATCTATCTATCTATCTATCTATCTATCTATCTATCTATCTATCTATCTATCTATCTATCTATCTACGTACTTACCTACCTACCCATACACCCCATCCATCTGTCCATCCGTCTTTCATCCATCCAACCAACCAACAACAGACAATTGTGCAAAATTTTGATATTAATGACTTGATTATTCATTTATTTCCTGGGAAGACAGACAAGCTGGACAGAAATACCTGTGATTCTGGTCCTTAGTGTAATTGTGTTAGTCCATTTGCATATTTACGTCTTCCAGGAAAAAAAAATCATTATAAATTATTCATTGTAATTGACATCAACATTTTGTGCCAAGATCAATTTTGGTTTCTCAGCAATAAATTAGATTTTTAGCATAATTTTAATGGAAATTTGACCGTTTTACAAGTTTACGTCCGCTCCTTTAATGCCAGGCGTGTGCTTTTGAGTTACAACCTACCGTTTATATATTTTAACACCAGTCTCATCAGACATGTTACCATTTTATAATCAGCATATTTCAACATTAGTACATAGTTCAAACTGCAGTGTTTGGTTCACGCTGACCTTCATCATATGATTTAAATGCCAGTAAAGTAAAGCAGTGAGACAGATATTAGAGTGCCAGCAACTATTAATACCAAATCCATATTATCATGTAGCTCCCCCAAGCTTTTGTTTTGTCTTTTTCATCCATTTTTTTCTATTTTTTTCACCTGATTTTTCCTCCTGCTTCTGTATATCCCATGTGCCATTTAAACTCATTTTTACAAAGCCTGTCTTTGCATCAACTGAAAGTTTTAAGCATGAAATAAAGAGCATCCCTAATGCTCAGTGCCTCAACAGAAGAAACTATGTGATTACTGTGTTAGCAGTTATTACATGTTTTAGCTCTTCAACAAACATGCAGAGCAGAAAATAGCAGGTTGGCATTCATGAATACGGCTTGCAGCCAATAAAAGCAAGTAAAATGGGCATCGGGTTAGAACCAATCTAGGCCGGCTTTATTCTTTTGTTTACAGACAGAGGGCCTATATAATACCTCAGTGATTCGAGAAACTGGAAGATTAATTTCAATATATCACAGCCTGTCATGGTTTATGGATTAATGAATGCTTATACCTAAAGTGGGGAATGAAATTCAGAGGTGAATGGGGGCATTACTGTATGAAAGTCGACTTTTTTGAGAGTTGAGTAATTTGTTTTTCACAGTGGAAGTATTTGTCAGATTGAATGAAATGCTCCTGGCCACCTCAGCTGCTCAGCTCTAAATTGTGATTCTGAATAACTTGAAATAAAAAAAGAAATAAAAATCTTGTTGTATAGAAACTAACCTTGATAGTTGAGTCACCAAGATAAAATATGGCATTGATTTGCCTTACTGTTGGTAATTGCAAGATAAAGCCTTGATATGGGGAATATTGACTCAGAACACAACAATCAAAAGGAAATTAAACAAGTGAAAATGAATGACTGCCTCATGTTGCTATCAAGGTGCTGCCATTATTGTGATAACGGATTAGTTTGTCATATCTTACCAGCATAGTCTTAGCGGTTCAATTCCCAATGAACAAGCAGCATTTGCCAGGATTGGCAGTGAAAATAAGAAAATAAATCAATGGGGAATGAGAACTGATTAAGTAACAGTTGGAAAAACACATAGATAATGCTGCCTTTTGCATCATTATTTGAACCAAAAAAATCACTAATTTATTCTTTAAATTGATTCAATAATATGTAGTAGCCCTTAGCCAAATGCATGTGTATGTATATGTTAACAAACAAAAAATAATCCACTGTTTTGCACTCCAACTGCTTTACATTTGCCATAATTTCATATTTCTGCCTTCACTACTTGGCAGCATCTGTCATTGCTACAAAAATAGTATGGGCTGTGGACAGTTTTGTCCTCAATTGTTTGCTGAAATCTTGCCAGAAAAGCTCGCTCCCCATATTACACATAGATTTCTTTGAGTGATTACATATTTCCCTGCATGGGCTGATGAGTTTGAAATCTTTATTTTATTTGAACAATGTGTCATTCCCTTTCCAGAACTGGTAACTTTGTGGTATCTAGGAGATACAGAGCGGAAGTTTAACAGTTATAGAGACAAATGCTCTGTTGATATATGCTATAAACAAATATCATTGACTTATTGCTTCATAACGAGCAGCTACAATCTAAAAGTTTATGTGACATATAATTTAAAAAAAAAGACAAAGAACCCTGTGTGCACAGTTACACGGCAGCTTTAATGCTACTTCAGAGGACAGAGTTTGTTTGTTGTGTGAGCTGGGTGAAACTGAGAATGAGGTCCATTTTTTTTTATTACATTGTCCTGTTTAACAGGACATAAGTGATGAGCTTTTGGGTAAAATAACATAAATTCTTGATTGATTTATTTTGACTGGATAACTATGATAAATTGAATCATGCTTCAGATAGAAAAAAAAAAAACATTCTGTTGCAGATTGTATTTGTCAAGATTGGGAGAGAAGGCTGAATACTTTTTTTTAAGACCAAGCCGTAAAATTTGGAATTTTGAAATGAAACAGAATGCAATATGTGACCAGTGCAATTGCACTTTTTTCGTCTCATAAAGTCATGACCATTGGGCACTTTGTGTGCATGATACGAAAACGTTGAGAAAGTCAATTAATCAAAAAGCAGTATTTTTTCAAATCTGCCGCTAATATGTTCTTGTGTGACATTACCTGAGGTGTGATGTTTTGTGGTAGATGAAGCAGCCAGCCTGTTCTCATTCCCAAAGCTTTTTCACACCCCTTGGCATGTGATATCCACACTGAGGGCAACCTACAGCATCTTTATGGAATGCAACAGGTCTCCAGCTAACTCGGACATAAACCCACATCACCACTTTGTTGACTTTGTATTTGGTTATATGTATACACTAAATGGTGAACAAAGGGTTTAAAAAAAAAAAAAAAAATACCTGTAGCAAAACGTGACGCCGAGAGCAACTGAGGTAGAATAAAGAGCGAGAAAGTCCTCACAGGCTGGATGGGTCAAACAAAACAAGACTTTAATCTGGTTCTTCTTCTCCTGCTTGTTTGGGATTCTCAGTGGTTGAGTGGGTTTACTGTGGTTCTTCTTTTTCTTTACATCCTTCTGCTGGCGCTGGATGTTCTCATTTTTATGTTTAAGACTCAGTAGGACCGCTGTCTGGCTTTTTTCTCTCATGGAGGTTGTCATGTTATGTTATGTATGTATCATGTTATGTTACCTAACAAACTTACTTATTTCACCTCAAAACATGATCCTTTTTCCTAAGTCAAAACAGTTTTGTTGTCTAAACCGTTTCACACATTAACCACGTGATACAACCTGTTTCAGCCTTGCGTCACATAGAGGACCTCAAGGGTGGCTCCGTGCATCGCCTTCACACAGAGGGGCATGACTAGGCGTCAGTTTTTGACGACCTAGGAATGAGAACAGGTTTGACACAGCTGTTGAAATAAATACCTTTGTGAGAGATTTTCTCAAAAACAAGAACATTTACAAATCTATCATCCACTTACTCTGATCCAAATTAGGAAAAGTGCGACTGCTAGGCAGAATTCTCTGCAAACACGTTCTTCGGTGGTAATCGAATTGAGTCAGTATCAGAGGGGGCAGATCATCGCTTTTAGTGTCAATATTTGGTTCATATATTCTCATTGCACTGCAAACTAATTGCTCCAAGGTTGCTTGGAAAACACCCTGAGTCTGACCAGCTTCTTCACTGAGCCTTGCTGTGTATCCTGGACTCTCATTTGTCCAAACAAATTCAGCTAAGGAGAAAATGGCTCTAGGGCTCAAAATAACTACTTTAAACCAACTGGGCGTGAAAATGAGCCAAGGGACTTTGGCAGTTGCATCACCTTGGTGGGTGTTTTTTACATGAGCAGGTTTTAACCCTGTGAAATCTGAGCAAATGCGCCTGATTTCTTTTAAAAACGTGGAAAGACTGCAATGAGCAACATAACAAGAAATGTCCCCAAAATTAGAGAGAAATTTGTAAAAAAAAAAAAAAATAAATAAATAATAAGTTGCAAGAAAATTACCTGAATTAGCAAAAAATAAAAAGGAGAGAAAGGTGAGAGAACAAAAACAAACCAATTTACCTGAAAAAAAAAACTACCAAAATAAAGTAATAAATATAAATTGATTTATTTTTTTCTCCCCAAGTCATTTGATCATTTTTAAGTATTTTAAGCTAAATTTTAGGTCATTTTCCTGTCACCTTCTAATCATTTTTTTGCAGGACATTTCATGCCAACTTGTGGACTTTCTCCACATTTTTAAAAGAAATCATGTTTTAAAGGTTTAAATACTTGCAAAAAGCATGTGACGCACAAGAAAACTGATGTCGATCCAGGTTTTATAGGATTAAAGACTTACTAAAGACCATGTGATAAACTTCACTGCTTATAGAAAGATTTTGGGAGTATATACCAAATCCTTCAGCGCTCACTCAGAAGGGTTAATGGCAAAAAGAACACATTATTAAAATAAATTAGATGTTAAGATGTTGATAACCTCTTTCTTCCATGCCTCCCACTCCTCAGTGAAGGTCGTGTGCCATGCTTAAGTCATATCGCCGGCTGCTTTCTAATTGAAGCGTACATTGTTGTAATATGAGAAGCCTATTTATTTGTGTGTGGGTAGAGGCCACAGGGCACCTTCCTCATGTTGAGCCTTTCTGCCTGCTTTTGCTGCAGCGGGATCAATTAATGTCTGCGTGTGTCTGTGTGTAATTGTGAGTGTGAGGGTCAGCACACGGATCAAACGAGTGTGCACGCCTGTGTATTGTCAGACCTCCCCCTCTCTGAGCACTGCCCCGCAGCACCTCCTCTAATATGCTGAGCACACAGGAGAGCTCCTTTTTGCTCCTCTTCCTCTAGATCTCGATTTTTTTCTCATGGATACACATACATATTTCCTTCTTTTTTTTCCCCACGATGTAAAACATGATGAAGTGTTTGCTTTCCATCTTGTGTCTGTGTGTGTTTGCACTTGTCACGGCCACATACACACTTCCAACTGCGCACTCGGAGACCATCAAACGGCACACAAGCGTCCTGTCTGATTTGTTTTCCACACCTCATGCACCAAATCTATTTTCTTCCTATATTTCCCCTTTCTTCTCTTCTCTCCCTGTGGTTTCACATGCCCTCTTTCATCCCTTACTGCTATCTATCTCTCACGACGTCCACACCTGCTGTTTTTTTCTCTCACATTCCTTTTTTTCTCATCCCAATCCTTTCCCCTCCCTGCTCTTTTCACCCTATTACATTTTACCACTGTTGGTGATATATGCCTACTTTATTCACCCTTTCTTCACTTATTCTTTCAGTGTCACTGTTTTTTCCAAGGGAGACTCATTTCACTCTCTCTCTCTTTTCTCTCTCTCTCTCTCTCTCTCTCTCTCTCTCTCTCTCTCTCTCTCTCTCTCTCTCTGGCTGCTATCAATGTGAGTGATTGTGCAATCCAGCAGCGTGTTAAAGACATGAGGAGACTGTCAAACAGATCAATAGACAGTGTCTGAATATGTCTTCTACCCCCCCACCCCCCCCACCCCCCTTCCATACACCACTGCTTTAATACACACATACAAACACATGTAAAAAAAAAAAAAAAAGAGTTGTCGTGGCAGTCACACATGCCAACAGTCTAGTGCAAACACACACATATGCACAAAATTATTTGTGGTGTTGCAATCCCACAAATTCAGCCAAAATAATTCAGCCAATCCCAGTGAATTCAGCACAACCTTGCATTTTTTCCCAATCACTGCATTTTATCACAAATTTAACTATGTAATATTAAATGTGAAGAGAGATCATAGTGCTGGGGTGGATGTTTTGTTTTTTTCTCTTTTTTGCAGTTGCTTCTACTTTATCTTGTCTAATGTGGTTTGATATTGTTTTTTTTTTTTGTTTTTTTTCTGACTGTGGATCCTTTTATATCTATATAATTTGTATTTGTGTATAAAAGACAAAATTAATAAAAAAAATTGAATCTCAAAAAATATATATAAATAAGTAGAAATGTCATGTCATTGTAGAGCAACATGCTGTGTATTTTCTCTGTGTTTATGATGGCAGCACTACTGTGTCTGTGGCACAGTCACACACACACACACACACACTCTGTCAGAGATAACTGTTAGCATCACATGGCTAACATGACCCAGCGTTTATCAACTGGTTTAATGAGTCAAACCGTTTTGCTGTTGGTGTGACATTTTTGGGTTTAATGGCACGGTGTCTGGTGTTCGCTGCTGCTGTTGTGTTAACTCGGGCTGGGCTGAGAGAGCAGGAGGACAGCAGCTCACTGACACAGTCCTTCAGCAGCACGCTGTCAGCCCCCCTCCCATCCACCCCCCTACTGTCACATATAGATTCTAATTTCATTGGAAGCACCACTGAAGCTTGTGCAAATGGGCTTGATTTCTTTCTAAAACATGGAAATTAGGTGAGCAAAAGAAATGTCCCAAAAGTATAAGTTAGTATAACAAAATGGAAAAGTAAAAGAAAATGACCTGATTTTGAATTAGGGGGGGGGGGGGACTAAATAGAATGTTTAAAAAAAAGGAAATGACCTGCCAAAGTTCTTAAAAAGTTACATAATTTTGTTATATCATATTGTTACATTTCCCATCTTTTGAAAAAATTACTTTCTAAATCAATGTATGTCTTGCAATTTCTGGAACATTTCTTACTGAATTACTCATTTCCTTTTTTTCCCCGTTTTTGAAATCAAACCAATTTGCTCAAAGGTTTGAACACAATTTGAAATGTGTCTACAAACAACACAAAAGAGTGATATTGCTGCAGGTTTCAAAGGGTTAACACTCATAACATTGAGCTCAGAATCTGAGACAACATTACAACGATTTTAGCAATTTTCACTTGCCCTGTCATTTTCATTGCAAAATAAAAGGAGGGGCCTAAAAATATTGCAACTTGCATCACAGTTTTTTCGAAAAGCTGCCATGAATTCAGGCATTTCAGGCTGCAACAATCACAAAAACAGGCCGTGAAATCCTGGAGAGACTGTAAAATAGAGACTTATTTAGACATGATTTTTTAAAAAACTACACACACACATTCTATACATGACGTGGCTCATCCAAACAGGAGTAGTGATTGGTGTGCTTCACGGTGATTGATTTCCTGTCTGAACCAGAGGAACGCAGTTCATCTGATTAAAGACAGTTGGAAGCCACTCTTTCTGTCTCTCACACTCTTTCTCTCTTCTCTCTCTCTCTCAGACACACGCACACACACACACACACACACACACACACTTTAAAATCCCACAAGTGCGCATCCTCTTTCTATCCGCCACAGTAGCCACCAACACAGATCGGAACTGTGATCATGTACCACGTTGTTTGTCAGATCATCCATCAGCTTGTAACCGCTCCACCCGGGGGCAGAGTGCGACGGCAAATCAGTTAAATTAGACCTCTGTAATAGCCGCATCTGCAAGAGAACTGTCCATTTACATTTTAGCTGACTGCCTCAATAGCCGCAATACAAGCGAGCAATACAGGAGATACAAAGGTCGGAGCTGTAGTGGACGCACATTATTACTGTGGTGACGGGGAGAATGCAAGAAAGGACAAAGAGAGAAAGTACCTGAGTAAATGGTTCAGGAGGGAGTTGGAAGTTTGTCTTTTCAGTCACAATAAGCATGTGGATCATTAATTAAATTGTTTGTTTCACCTATATAATGCTCTCAAGGATTACATCTCCTCCATACAACAATGAGACTTTCACAGGTTGTTAATATTAAAGGAGAGTAGGGGCTAGGGGTCGACAGATTATGGACCTAGCTGATTATTGGGTACCATATTTGGCATTTTGCCGATTATCTGTATCGTTATTTTATTTTAATGGTCGCTGATAAAATTAATGAATGAAAAAGTGCAAAGGAAGTGTCAGCATAGGAGAAACTTTCATTTTGTAAAACCTCAGGGAGCTATTTTTATTTATTCATTTTAATTTAAATTTTCACCTGGCTTTGTGTTGGAGTTATTCCAAATTCTTAATATTGACAAAAGTTGAAAGATTTTCATTTTTATTGTAAATGCATATTGGTTCCAAATAGTGGTTATGGGTCTCATTAACTACTAATAATTGGTATTGGCCCTGAAAAACCAATATCGGTCGACCCCTAGTAGGAGCAGGATAAATAGATGAAATACTTTGCCATGAAGTTCTGAAGCAATAGACATTTATCTTTTCTCAGTTTCTGTAGCACTTTGTGATCTGCTTTTAGCTTTATATACTCACAGGTTCTATTTTTCTTGTCAGCACCTGTTATGGTATCTTGGAAGTGTGAACTCGACTTCACCTAAATGGGCGGGTAGTCACAGGAAAGGGTCCTATCAGTAGCGGCTGAGCAGCACAGTGTAATATTGGTGTCAGTGTTTGCAGAACTTGTGTCGCATGCAGGTTCATGTAACAAAAACGCGACAGCTGCCTTTTGCCTCACTGATCAGAAACTTGGGGTGCCAGACATTGGCCTGAAATAAGGTACTGGATCATCAAAGCATTTAAAAGGACTTGTGCTATGAGCTTAGTGCTATTTGACGGCAGTGAAAATTCCTCAAGTGGGAACCTTTTTTCATTGTAACTGAATACACATGGCCGTAGTGTAATTTCCATCCAGAAAAAAAGTGATTGTGGAGATGTCAGCTCCTGAACTCACTGCAATTTCTTTTGCAGCTAATCTTTGCCCGTGCTCCGCTACTAATCCTGTGTGGCTCTTCGTTTAAAATCACTGAAGTGTTTCATACACTGAGAGAGCGCTATTTCTTCACCAAAGAACTGGCACATTGCCATGAAGAAAAGTTAAAGTGAAAAGGAGTGAAAAGAGAAGGAAAGGAGGTAACTCATTAACCAGCCATTTAAACACCCAGCATCTGAGGATTTGTGCTCATTTTGGATGATTACACACCTCACGATTTAGATCCAGTGCCAGCGCTGAGTGTCAATGCAGGAGGTGTTACGCTCGGGAAAGAGAGTTCAGCCTGTCTGACTTTCATGCAGGAGTTTACTTTGTGTCACAAACCGTTAACCTGATGTTTAGATGTTGTTTTATATTTGTATTTTTAACTTGTGAAGCACTCTGTGCCACATTAAATGTATGAAAAGTGCTCTATAAATAAAGTTTTGATTTGATTTAATTTGATTTACTTTTTCCTTAACTAAAGCTAAATACTTTTACTCACCACAGGGGAATTATAAAAACACTGGCGCTGAATTTAATTTGGTGTTTTGCAGAATTGTCAATGTCTGGCAGTAGCGATGAAATAACCCTCGAAAAATGTTTTCCTCTTTGTTTTTATATGTAGTTCAAGTACACTGGGTATGAAATTACCTACAATAAAGCATGCCTGTTTGGATCATTTAGTTTTTAGTGTTGATATGGCAACATACAACACCGCAGCACAAAAAGATAGCTTGTTGTATTTTCTATTTGGACTTAATCAAACTTAAATAGTTCACCTCCAAGTTTTATTTATCATCTAGATTATTTTAGTGTCATTTGCTGGGTGTTGTAGAGTTATCAGCTTGAGTTTTAAAAGCTTAACAGCAATATTTCTTTCTAGAAATCATGACTCAGTTAAGATAATCCACAGACCCTGTTGTGAGCAGTTTCATGTAGGAACTATTTTCTTTCTACCAAAACTGCACCCGCCAACTATATCACCACGCAGAAGGAAGTGTGTATCTACTGCTATCTCACCAATCATTACTGAGCTAACTAACATTACAGCTCAACCAAGGAGGTTTACACCTTCCGTGTCTAAATATTATGCTCTAGGTATGCCTCTGTGTCTGCTCTTGATATTCTGGGATACCACTACCATGATGTCAACACAAGCCACACGGTGGGATAAGGCTGCATGTGGTTATGTTTAGGCAACAGAACCACATGGCAACATGCTGGCATAGATGCTCAGGATAAGGCAAAAGAGGCACATGGTAAGTTGTAGAAGAAAACATCACATGCAGATGGAAAGCAAATACTAGTCTCTCGCATAGAAGTCAGCGGTTTGTTGGACCCATCCACAGGCCCTGCTGTCTACCCTAGAGGTCATTACCGGCAGTGTTACAACCTGGCACCATTCTGTGGGGTATCATGGGCACGCGTCAGGCTCCATCCAGCCACACTCTCAAGTCACATCACCCATCCCTGTATTAGGCTGACCATCCGGCTGTCAGCAGTGTATAATAAAACCACGACTGGTTTTGTCCGGCAACGTTGTCAGCTGATTCACCCAGCGGCATATCATGTGGACGCAACAGATGGTTTTAGGTGTTAGGATCTTGCGTCAAAAGCACCACAAAAGTGGTGGTTTTTGACGTCTTTAGTATGAGCATGAAAAACGAGCTGAATATCTCAAATACTTAGATTAAATTAAAAAAAATAGCACTACAGATAAGAAGAACATTTTTTATTTTTTATTTTGAGGTCAACTGTTCCTTTAAATGTCAGTTCATACATGGTCATCTTCATGTAAAAAGCAGACAGCAAGGCAACATGCTCCTTAACTAAGTAAAGAACTCAGAAAGTGGTAGTTCAGTGTCACTTCCACACTTACAGCTCCAGCTCTAAGGATTTTTTACAGCCTCGTTTGAAGCACTGCAAGCTGGTCTATAGCTCAATGCTATGACTTGAGGGTCTCATGAAACACTCTCAAAGCCTACATTATAAGCTTATAACAAGGTTGTTATGTAGAAGTCAATGGGATTTCAAGTCAGACAATATCACCAGAAGCAGATCTGTATAGTCACTTTTCTAAAGGTTCACTACAGCTGAAGGTGGCCGGTGGCTGCCAGTTACAACAGGCCCCGGTGCAGGACTTTTATGGGTCAGCCCTCCACCCCAGAGTATTAGAAATCCTGCCGTGAATTTTCCAGAGCCGGAGTCTGTTTCCACAGCTCCTTCACTTGAGATGCGCTGCTTGAACATAAAGTGAACTCTGAAGTTACTTTTTTTCAAATGTATTGACATTTCTTTAACTCAACAGAGGGAATAACTATGCTCAAACTGCTTCAGCAATGCAGAGCTTTTATTTTTAGATCTGTTTTTCTCCTTTTCATGTGAACAAAACAGCACCAGAGAAAAATAGGTTTATACTATAGTTCCCTCCCAGGTTTAGCACTGATATACAGTACATACACTCACAGATGTTAACACATCACCTGTATTACACCAGGCAGGAGGATAGGTGGTGTCATAAAGGATATATGGACAATGCACTGAAGGTTACTCAGAGGTGATCCACAGTAATGTACTTTTGCAAGTTGGGAGCCTTATGAATACTGACTTATGAGTTTTCAGCTGTACAATATGACCTTAAAGGAATTATATAGGGTATTAAATACTCACCATCTGTAGGCTTTGAAAGGAGCTTGCTGCTTTTCAGAGTGGGCCTGCTTTTGTTAGCTTGGATTTCGGTACTTATAATGGATTCAAATGACAATCCAGAGTCATGACCAAAAAAAAAGTGTTAAAATGTATCAAAACTAGGACTCTGTATCATTTGTATTTCTTTTTTTATGTCAATACACTACCTGAATATCATTATCAAATGTGATACCAATTTGGGTTTTTTTGATAGCTTGCTTTGAGAAAATATGAAAGCAAAAAGATCAAGATTTACCAAATGCCCCAAAACAAAATTATGTTTAGGTTTTGTTGACAAGCCCCCTGTTACTCCCCAGCAGCCATGGGAATTATGAATTAATCACATTTTGTACTGTATTGCTATAGAGCCACAAAATCTGCACAGTCTTTCCCTAAAGCTGACTAAGTTATTTTTTACCTAAACCTATAAATTAATCACCCTGTGTTATGTTTCATTTGTAAGGAAAATCTTGTTTTTCTTGCATGCCCCTAATAAACAAAGATTTCAAAAATTGTGAAAATTCATGATGAATTGAAGGCGTAGGGGTCCATGTGTAACAATCAGACACAGGTGAAATGCATTAGGGGAACACACAGCAGGGATTTGAAATGACATGAGACAGAGTTGAACAAAATAAAACTAAGAGGCAATGGACAAAATAAAGAAATAACAAAAACATGACCTGACACAGAAGCATGACACCCAGTTGGAAAGGGCTGTCTGTTTGGGAGGGACTGAGCATACGACTGGATAGTTTTCAAAAGGATTTTTTTGCTGTTGATAAACGTGGACCCCTATGACCTCAATTCATAAAGACTTTCCTCTGGTTTATTTTTTTGTATTGTTTGTTCACCATGGAGACGTGAGGAAAACAAGATTTTCTTCACAAATTTATTGTAACATGGGGTGAGTATATGATACACAAATTTTAATTTGGTGGGTGAAGTATTCCTTTAATGTGATGTCGGATCAAAATATACTTGTTTTGTAACGGTTGACTGTCAGAAGGAAACGTGTTAAAGTCTGATATATTGATATAACCTCCAGACAACCCCATCCCTCTCTCTCTCTGCACAATTTGTGTCAACATCACCAGACACCGTGCCATCGTAACAACCACCTTATTCCTTCCTTTGCTCCAGATGAACAAGCGCACTTTATTTATCTACTTAAGGCCTTTGCTGCATATACATAAACATATATTGTCATTGAAAATGTACTGATGTGCTCTTGCGAGGACATTCTGAAGGTCACATCAAACATATATGTGAGGCCTTTGATGTGAATGAGTGAAAACATGGACCCTTGTAAACCCAGAGGCCCCTTTAAAGCAGCACTGCCGGCTCCACACAAACAAGCCTGCAAACTCAGGCATACAACACGCACAATGAACATACTCAAAAAGATTTAGGGAACACTTGTCATCCTAAATTGCATAGTCAGGGTAATGTAACTGCAGACTGAAGGTGTCATAGAAGATGCAGTCCCACTTTAGCACATAAACAATTCATTGTGTGTGTAATTTCTGGTGTCTGTGGCATGTGTGTGTGTGTGTGTGTGTGTGTGTGTGTGTGTGTGTGTGCGTGCGTGCGTGCGTGTGTGTGTGTGTGTGTGTGTGTGTGTGTGTGTGTGTGTGTGTGCGCGCGCGCGCACACGTAAGTACGATAACAAGAGCCCATGCCGTGAGCAGTAATCTGCTAACACAGTGGATTGAGTTGGCTCTGCAGGATTAGCAGTGGTGTGTAACACAACACACTCTTAATTACTGCTGTACAGTCATGTTCAATGTAGAGGAAGAGACGCAGTGCGAGGGAGAAGGGGCCACGCTTTTAATTGCTGTAATACATTCATGTACAGGCAGAGGAAAATTGAAAAGATTAAAAAGAAATGTGTTTTATTGTCTGTGTTTGGATATCAACTCAATGTAGGGGCAGACATCACCCGTGAAGCTGCTTGCACGCAGAATACCGAGCTGTTACTAACCTTGCACGAATGCACACACACACACACACACACACACACGCAGACACACAGACACACAGAGATGCGGTCACGCATGCAGACACACACAAACATATGTCACCAAAGTATCTGCCAGCCAGTTGTTCTCCACAGCAGCCACAGATGAGACTGTTCTGTCACTGTCATCACCATCTTCCTATCAGTGTGTATGTGTGTGTGTGTGTGTGTGTGTGTCGGAGCGAGAGAAAGAGAGGCTGCCAGTTGGGGTAGATCGATATCACTGACTGAGAGATCACAGCAATGCTTAGAGCCCATCAATGACTGTGTGTGCGCATATGTGTGTGTGTGTTTGTATGTTACACACTATCCAATGACAGAGAAGTGGGAAATGGGTGGAGGATGGATGGTTTAATGAAAGAAGGGAACAGATGACTTGGTGAATCCTATTTTCTGCTTCAACTTTACTCTTTCTCTCTCTCTCTCTCCTCTCTCTCTCTCTGTCCTCTCTCTCTCTCTTCTCTCTCTCTCTCTCTCTCTCTTTTACGTCTAGCGCCCTTGATCTCTGTCTCAGATCCAGCTCGTGATGATGCAGTTAAGAGATTGGATAACAGAATATGAGAGAGACGGCGAATTGTGACTGAGAGATTTTTCAACTTTATCCAATTATTCATCTTGCCTTTTTTTTTTCTTTGGTCCCTATTCTTTGTGCTCTTCATCTTTTTTTTTCAGACCCCCTTTTTCTTCTCATCATATCTCAATCCTTGTTGTTTCCACAATTTAATTTTTCACTGGCTTTTTTTCTTTCTTACTTTTCTCACAGTTGAATGAATGTACCGGAATGCACCAGAGTGTTATTATATTTGATCCAAAAAATTGAATAGAAGTGTTTTCTTATGAACATTTAATATGAAGGGGGCCAATCCTTGACTGAGCTAAGTAACTAGATTGGCTTTATAGATACAATGATATATTGTATTTCAACAAGACAGCAGAAGTCTATAGCCACACTGTTAGACTGTACTGAGGCATAGGAGGATTTGGGCTAAATGCATTTACGATTCCAATGCTAATGTGCTGATGTTTTCATGATAGTGACATGAATATCTATACCACATTTCATGGCAAAATTAATGCTTTTTGTGCCAGTCCAATCTAGTAGGTGGAAGTATAAAACAAGCTGGTAATGCTTCCTAAAAAATTATGACCTCATCAAACGCCATTGTCATTAGTATTCATCCTCTAAAGAAGTTAAATATCAGTACCAGCTTTTAATGGCAATCCTAGTTGTCAAAAACATCAATGTCATGTTGGAAGAAAAATCAGAGGATCACCACAGTCAGTGGAAAACATCCTCTGGGAAACATTGTCTGGCTGAAATTTCATGATGGTTTAGTCATTCAACCTAAAAAAAATGTAAATGTAAATCCTATTTATACATTTCATACATATCATATCAACATTTCTAAAGTGACACAGTTCTCATGACATGTGTATGAGCTGACTTTATCATTTGGAGGCTGAGGGGACAGTGGATGCCGTGACACCTTGGCGCAAAGTTTTTTGAGACCAACAACAAAACTGGGTGTTTTTCAGCGAGTCATCGCTGCGTTTCCAGTGCCATTTTTGCCACCAAAAACAACTGATTTTTGGCAAGACATCACTGCATTTATGACTGTGATTGTGCCACCAAAGGCTTTCTTTTTGCAATACATCGATGCTTTTTTGAGTGGCAAATGTGGCATCAAAAAAATGTGTTTTTTGGCAAGACATTGCTGCATTTACAGCAATAATTGTGTCATCAGAACCAGTTGATTTTTAGTGAGACATTGCTTTGTTTTCAGCGGCAATATGCCACCAAAGGCGATTGTTTTTAAGTGAGATGTTGCTGCATATCAGCTGCAATGTGGCATCAAACCACGGCATCCTCCTTGGCATCTTTTCCTGAACATGACCAGGTGCTTTTTTTCTGCCTAATCATGAACACAGCATTGTTAAAATGTAAAGAAATTTAAAGTTTTAACATATTGGCTACAAAATAACATATAAACATAAAATTCTGGCGATTAGGTTGATCCAGTAGCTGTGAGTGATGGACCATCATCCCTAAGCAACACTGACCTTGCTGAAGCCACATTGCTAGCTTTGCTAAAAAATAAAGACAGTAACAGTTACAGATATTTTCTGGAGTAATGCCATGTTGCATTTCACTTTTCAGACTAGCCACTTTACCTCAGCATGCCTCATCTTCTTCAGTGATACGAAGAGCCAGAGATGAAGAGTTTCTCCAGTCCAGATCAAGTTAGACACCCGCCTCCTAACTGAAGGCCTTTTCAGTCTCTTGGCTGCATTGCATTCTGTGTTATTGGCTGCTGCTGGGAGATAAAGTACTCTCTTGCTCTTATACAATAAATTTCTCCCTGCACGCTTGTTGAACATTGGCCTGAACTCTTGTAAAAACTAAGGCTGATGTGTTAGATGTGCTTGAGAAAAGACAAAAACACAATTAAAAACCTGAGTAGAAAGTAGCTGCTGTTAATAGCTCGCATTTTAAAGGCTGAAATTGTTCTTTAAGGAGCTGTCAACCTTGAAAGGACTGTATTAGTCTTTCACTGGAGAGTTGGAGAGCCCTATGTTGAACAAAACACTTCTTTGGAAGCTTACAAATCCTGACGGGAATCAAAACTTTTACGTTTTAATGCAGTTGGTGTGCATACACAATATTAGCTACCTGTGATTCCCTTCCAGAAATGTTCTTCCACATCAGTCAGACCCGGAGCTTTTTGTCTGTCTGTTTTACATTCTGCTCTGTCATGTCCCTCCTCATTTCCTTCCTCCTTCCTCATGCCAATTTGCGTCGGCCGACTATATCCTCTCATCATCGATCTGCTGTCTGTCTTCCTGTCAGTGTTTGAACGACCTGGGGTGCCTAACTCTCTCTATCTCTATCTCTCCATCTGTTTTTTTTTTTCATTTCTTTCCATGATTTCTCTTTTGCCTATTGTGCACTTAATTTCCCAACTGGTCTCAATCAAATCCATCTCTATTCCAATATGAATGACTGTCAGGCAAACATGGCTGAATAACTGAAATTAAGTGCAATCGCAGTAATGTGAATGAATGGTACTTTCTAACTATACCCTGTTGAAATGTCTTTCCCTTCGGTCTGTCTCTATCTTCTCCCAAGCCCTGATTAGGTTGTTTCCCATCCACTGTGCAGAATGCAGCAGCTCTGTGGCTAATTGGCAAGTTCAATCAGAGAGACAAATGAAGAGAGGAGACACTGACCTTTCAGAGGTAGTCACTGCTCTGCTGTCTTTCCACTTCTCTCCTTTCCCTCTTATTTTCTCCTACATCTTCACTCTGCTCCCCATGTCTTCCTGCCTCGCCTCTTTTCTCTCACACCTTCTTGTCTCCTCTCTCTCCTCACCTCCCCTTCATCTTTCATTCCTGTCTTGTCTTCTGCACCCCCCCCCCCTTTCTCTCTGTGGGAAATGAGTTGCCAGTCATTCCAATTTATTTTGACGGCTTATTCTCCAGCTTGTCACAAGAAAAAGACAGTGCACATACATGCTCACACACATACACATGCTCTCCTTGTGTGTGCACATGCTGTAAGTGTCTATTTTCACTGCCACCCACAGATAATAGTCCATCCCTCCCCACACCCAGCTATTCAGGGAGGGAGGAAAGCAATGGTCCAGAGCAGAACAATGACTGCCTCCATGGTGCGCTGGAGTCGTTTATCTGTTTGAGGCCCAAGCGTGTCCCACTTGCTTTCCGTCTGACCCGCCGACCGTGACTGATGGCGTAGCCACGCCACGTTGGGGTCTACTTTACAGCGTGACCTCTCTGTGTCAAGCGCACTCGTTAATGGCTGCCTCGCAGTCATTCATCACCGCAACGGCCGGGGAGATGCGGATGATCGTTCGGAGGCATGAACATACTTATGCATGGGTGCACGTGCACATGTGCACCACACGGCTATGAGCACGAAGCATGAAATTCTCACCACGGATGGTGAGGTCTGGACAACATACATTTGTGAGAACGCCCACTCGCACGTTTTCACGTCATGACAATCACACTCTAAAAAGGCTCTTACAGGACCAACAAATGCCTCTGCAGGCCTCAGACTTTGAAGAAGAAAATGCAATTGCATCTGCCTTCTTTTTTTTTTCTCCTTAAAGTCACAATTTGTGAAATGTTCTTGGTCTGTTTTGCTATGGTGTGTAAGCAGCTGCTACAGCACAATAATAATTCAGCCTGCAGCTAGTTCATGAGAGCTTTTACATTTGCTGCACTCTGAGTCTGATAAGTCTTTACAGGGAAAATAATCCTCCGCTGCAGAGAGAGGGATGTATTTTGTATTTTTCATAACTTTGGAATAGACAGATGATGAGCTGCTTTTTAGTATAAGGGCTCGGGCACACCAGCCTTTTTAACAACAACTTTTTGTGCCAGAATCAATATTTCAAAGGAATCTCAGTGATTAGTGGATTTTCTCGCAGAGACAAAGTAAATTCACACATTGCTTTTGCTTCGAGTTCAGTGATCTTTGATATATAAATGTGCAGCATTTACATCTGACCTCTGAGGAAACAGAGAAAGCAGACTTTAAAGATATTTTATTTATCTTATGGAGGTCCATTTTGGTTGAAATGCACTTTTCAGAAGCTAATAAATCCAGACAGAATTATATTTCTAAGAAACTTTAACATCTCATCTGCATATCAATATCATGCGCTCCTTGTCACATTGTTTTGTATCCCTTTGTACTCACCAAGAAAAAAGGCAATGGGGTCTTTACTTTTTATTTGCATTTTTTAAGTCCTTGGGTCTATTATTATTATTATTATTATTATTATTATTATTATCATTAATTTTTAACAGAGCCCATAGTTTTTTAAATATAGGCCTCTACCAAATGGTTGAAAGAAAAAATATCACAAATTATTTACTGTTATATTGCTTGTAATATTATACCAACACATCTCAGTTTGTGACCATCTAATTAGTAGTACTACCAGTACAAGTATTATTTCAATGTATATTTACAAAAACATTACCTTGAAAATTTCTCACAAATGGTGAAAAAAAAGTCATACTGAAAATGTATTTCACCTAATATAAAATTGACTTAAATTCAATATATGGCATTACCAAAATTCAATATTCATGCTTTTTTATTTCTTAAAATTCAACTTTATTATCTCAGCATCACTACTTTTACCATAAAAGGATAATTCAACTGTTTAGTAAAACATGGTTTTAGACAGTAAGAAAATAATACTTATGAAATTGTTTGAGCACATATATAATGAAAAACATTAAATGTATCAATTAGCAACAGTGAAGGATCAGAAGTTCATTTATATCTTTGTAAATAGTCCATCTTAATTTCACTAGCTTCACTTTTATCACTAAAGCATAGAAGGCCCAATCAACTGTTTGGTGGAGCATGTTATTAAAAAGTTATATGACTCTATAATACTTTTATTTTTTGTATGAAGTATTATAAATCTGTATGATAAGACCTCTGAAACTATAATATGTTAAGTAAAAATGCCCATCTTTGTAAATCCCACCACTCTGAGCCCTCATGTCTAGTTTGACTATTTTTGTTACTAACATCCTGTGGGAGGCGAGCTGAAAAGGCAGATAATTTAAAGACACGGCGACATGAAGTGGACTTTTTGTGCATAACATTCCTAAACCACATGGTAGAGATAGCCTAATCAGGTTAAGTTGAATTCAACACATTTTTCATTAAGACATAGACTCAAAAGATATAGACTCAAAATGTGCTCTACCAAATGCTTTCCCAGGTTGTCAAAAGGCATCTTTTAGGGTCTGCATGTCACACACAGCTTTCTCCCGAATGAATGTTATAACACATGATTAACATTCTCAGACAGTCTCACTAAGGTTTAGGCATAAAACTACTTGATTGGGTTTCAAAACAACAGGCGTTTGGCTTAAAATAAGTATTTTTTAAGTGTTAAGTGATGCTACGTTAAAACAATGTTGGCTTTTGCTTTCACACCAGACATAGGTCTCCTGGGTGTAGGTCTGTGTTTGTTTGACCCATCCATCACCACACACCCTATGCTGAGTTTCTCACTCCTTATACTGCGTCAGCTGCTCTCAGCATCAAATTCTGCCACGGAGAGGCTGGTAATAAGAAGGTTGATGAGAATGGATCAATGGATGATCTAGAAGCGTTGCTCATGCAGTCATAGCGAACACATGTTCAGAGAGCCGGGGCATGATGTCCACAGCTTCACATCCTGGAGTATGTGGACACAGAAGGAAAGCCTACAGAGGGCCCCTAGCTGTGCGCAGTGAGCATGGACCCTGCTGACCTCCAGCTTTCTCCCATTTGCTGGCAGAGGCGCAGAGTGCAGGCTGGATCAGTGGGGCTTGCTGCAGGCTTTACCAGGGCTGTAGAGGTAGTCACTGTTGGTTAGAAGAGAGCAGGACCTGGATAGTTTAATTTATTACATTCCATCATATTTTATAAACTCTTTGTATGTGTTTGGTTTGTAAAATATGGAGGCTTTATCAGGGCTGGAGAAGCAGTTAAAACAGATGAGACAAGTTCAGTGATGGCAGAAAAAGCTTTGTTGCTGTTGTCACAATCAGTGCTCTTTGTAAATGCAACAGTTCCAGATATCTGTTATTGGTCACATTAAGTACTAATAATCGGTGCTGGCCCTGAAAAACAATGGAATGATAACAGATTGCATTCTCATTTCCTTCCCTCTTTCTCTTATCAGTCTGCATCGTGGTTCTGGTTTTGGTGACATATTAGTAATTTTTTGTCGACCATAGCAGCAGTTTCTGCACATTATTTGAGAGTTGTTTCATGTTTTGGGTTATCTTTCCATCCATCCATCCATCCATCCATCCATCCATCCATTCATCCATCCATCCATCCATCCATCCATCCATCCATCCATCCATCCATCCCATTCTCATGAACATGATTATCTTAAGAGCTCCTTGAGGGAATTCATTCAAATTTGGAAAAAAATAAAAAAAATAAATCCACTTGGCTCAACAACAAACTGATCAGATGTTGGTGGTCATAGGTTATGCTCACTGGGACCCCTTCTGTCTCATTCTTGTGAACATGATATCTTAAGAACATCTGAAGGTTTTTTTCCAAATTTTGGCAAAAACATTTACCTGCACTCAAAGATAAACTGCTAAGAATCTGATGGTCAAAGGTCAAGGTCACTGTGACCTTTCATCTGTCTCATTCTTGTTGATTTGTTATCTCAAAAACTTCATAAGGGAATTTCGTCAAATTTGGCAGAAAAATCCACTTTGAGTCGCAGATGAACTGATTAGGATGTGGAGGTTACAGGTCAAAGTACACTGTGACCTTGCATCCAACACATTCTCATAAAAGTAGTATCTTAAGTACACCATGAAGGAATATCTTCAAATTTGGCATAAATGCACTTGGACTGGTAAATGAACTGATTTGAAATTGGCTGTCCAAGGTCAAAGTTCAAGGTCACCGCAACCTCACAAAAATGTTTTTGGCCTAAACCCTTGAAGTAACAGGCTAACTGAGACAAAACGTTACACCCATGTCTCATAGGATGAAATGATAAAGTGGTAACATCATAATGTTCTGCAAAAACACTTTTCTGGCCATTACTTAACGTCATGCCTCACAAACATAAGGAGTGACATTTGGTCAGATACTGAGTCAGTGACTCTAATATTGGGTGTCCATCTTGAAACTATGCTGACAGTAAAGGTCATCTGTGCTGCTGTGGGGAAGATGTGTGTGAAGCATCCATGTTGTCATGGACATGGATGTAAAATTTGACTGCAACTTGACTGGTACGAGGAGGCATACAACCACAAAGCTGTGATTCTGGTTTCTAAACCACCTGTGCAGCTGTGTTGATCTCACTGTCACTTATTGCAATATTTTGCATGAATGTATTAAGATAATGAGCTGAGATAATGAGATGGATACAGTTTCAAAACTTTTCCATGACTTTTCAAGAACCACTAATATATATATTTTTGATTTTCCCATTTGCCAGGTGTTTTTCAGCTAGCTGGCATACATGAAGGGAGAGACAGAATGCAGAGTGAAAAAAGAAGAATCATACGTGATGGCAAACAAAACATTACACTCTGACACATAAAAGTCACATGGACAGCTACAGAAAATAAATGTGTCGTTTTGTGACATTACGCAGAGTTATCCACAAAAGTTTCCTACAACAATTTCATTACACACAAAAAATTCCATCATTTTTCCAAAACTTTTTTTTTTTCTAATTCCATAACTGTGGGAACTCTGCCCCATTCAATCCAGCTGATTAATGAGTCCTCACTGGTCAATTGTTTCTTCAACAGGGGGAGCAGGCAGTAACCCTATAAAACTTTGAGTGACATCACTTTTCTTGTGTTGCTTTCAGATGCCTTTCACAAGTATTTAAACCTTTGAGCCTTGAGCAAACTGGTGGGATTTCTTTCAAACATGTGGGGAAAGTCAATGAGCAACTTGGTGGAAAATGTTGCAAAACTGCAAGAAATGAATAGCTTTAGAAAATAACTTTAATAAAAGCTCGAGAGAAATACATGGGGGGGGGGGGGGGGGGAGGAAAAAACTATGGTTTAAAATAATCGAATTATACAGATTATGCAGAATTATTAAAATCTATACACACTCTTTCCCAGTAATTTTTTTGTTTATTTGTTTTACTTTCTTTGTCTTGTTTTTTTGTTTTGTTTTGTTTGTTTGATTTTAATATTTAATTGAACACATTTTCAGGTGATTTTCTATTATGTTTTACTAGTTTTTTATGCATTTTTGGGGACTTTTCTTGTTTTAGTTACTGACTGCCTTCTCCCCATGTTTTTGAAAGAAACAAGCCAACAGAAAAAAAAAAATGAAATAACTAAAAGCATGCAGTTATTCAGTTGTGTAAAAGCAGGGTAGTGTGAAAAGTAACTCCTTCAAATGTTACACAGCAAAGCCTTTGATGCAAAACCATTGTATAGTACATTTATGTTGTTACAGTGATGCTACTTTCTGTAATCTTCATTCATCTTCAGTGGAACTGAATGTGCTATCACTTCCATGCCTGCCATCCTCACCAGCTACCACAAGCAGATAAATCTGTGCTCATACTGTCTCTGCCTCTGTTGATGCCATTATAAGCTTTTCACATTGACCTTGAGCTGACCCTGCGGTGCTTAGTAAGTATCTTTTGGGGAAGTATCTTGCGAGCGTAAATAGAAGTTTCACTTGTAGCAGCTGCAACATAGCTCTTTTTCACGGTTTAGAGAGAAAAAATAAAAATAAAAATACAGTCCTTGATCCAGCCTCCCAGACACAGCCAGTTCAGACACTTAATGGCCTCGTACGAGGGGATAAATCCATGGTTCTGTGTGTGTGCGTGTGTGTGTGTGTGTGTGTGTGTGTGTGCGTGCGAGAGAAAGAGGAGTTCAAAGCCTTTTTGTCGCAGAGGGATGAAGAGTCAATGCGGTCAGGGAACATCGAACCGTTTGCCCTGTAGATTGCCTTGTTAAACAGCACTTGTCTACCTGTCAAAATCCCTCCAGACCTTTTATCTGTCTTCTCCAATAATATCAGCCGCTAGTAGAGCAGTGTATTAAGAGAAGAGTTGCCTCTGAACATCAAAGTGCCATGCTCCTTTTTTAGGGGGGGTGAGATGCTACATTGCTTAAGAGCCCCAGCTGCCGTCGGTTGAGTTGCATTTTTCCTTCTTCCTTTTTTTCCCTCTCGGGTGTTGTTTGAAGTGCATTCAGTTGGTCCCACAGCATTTTGCATCTATTGTCTGATTGCACCGAGTCTCTTGCCGCTTTGTGACGCTGGCCTCTTCTCACGGATTGCTTTCCTTCTGCCATGAGATATCTCGTGTGAAGAGCAATCAGAGGAGACAGACTCGACTGTGGATCTCACTGAAGCTCGATTCTCCAAGGCAAGTCATTTTCACTGGCCCTGTTTTTTGTCTTTTTTTTTTAATCCATTTTTATTTTTACACTTTCTTCCTCCAACCAGTCACATCAGTTGCATTTCCATATTCCCTCATGCTCTCTGAAGTGTAGGTGGTGTGTGTGTGTGTGTGTGTGTGTGTGCGCGTGCGTGCACGCGTGCGTGCGTGCACGCGTGCGTGTGTGTGCGTGTGTGTGTGTATATTATGGACCTGAATGTGTGATATCCTCTTCCTCTAAATACACTGCCAAAGCTATTGCCCAGTGTCTCTCGAAAAAATGAGCTCGATAAAATATGATAAGCAACAGAGAGGCGAGATAAAATGATAAAATAGCTCTCAGATTATTACAGACGTTGACTTGTTGGTCTCTCGCTGCAATTTCTAACTAATGTGTGTGTGTGTGTGTTTGAAGCAAGATCTAATTAAATGATCTCTTTATCCACTGTTTTTGCCTGCATTTTTAAATTATCTTCTCTCAACAAGACCTAGTCATCTCATTCAATTTCCATTTTCTTAATTTAGGTCTTTTTTTATTTTAAGCACACTCATCTTGTCTGGAGTGTGCTGCACTTTTAAAATTGTCATTTGAAGAGATAATAATGGGAGTCTTTGATAGAGACATGCCATAACCACGTTAGGATAATCAATTTGCTTTTTAGTTTTTTTTGATGACTCAATAAGCTGTTTTTCATGGAGAGAATTCATATTTCTGTCCTTGAGAATCATTTGTTTACATGGTGTAGGTGTCTGCAGTGCCATGTCTTTTTATCCGATTCTACCAAACAGACAAGAGCCACAGAAGAAGAGAAGGCATTCCGCATGTTGTTGTCAAAAAGCCTCAGACAGCAAGTGACGTCTGAACACTCATTATCCTTCACAATACATCTGCCAACAAGTACAAATTGTTTCTCAGGTGCTTTCTAGATAGAAAGCGCTGCAGTTTTCACCACGTATGTAGCACAGCTTGTTAAACACCTTGCATTACAGTACAGTACAGAGTGTAATCATTGGGAAAAAAAAAGCTTTATTCTGCACAGCAGCTGAGATCAGAGTTTTTGCACCAACAGCTCTCCATGGCCGGAGCAGCTGGCACCTTTTTGATCGTTCTCCCACAGTCCTGATTTCCTCTGCGATACAGCGCTGTGACCATTAACTTTATCTATCTACCATGGACTGCAAACAGCATTACCTCTCTTAATTGCTAAAAGCTCTGCACAAAGATACATTTGTATGATTAGGTCCCGAAGCCTACATTCATGTGGTAATTTCAACTCATTCATGTTGATGTTTGCTGTTTTGCACTACAAAGCAGTGACGCTCAGCAAAATTGAGATCAAACCTGTTCAGCTGCCTCTTTTTTTGTGCCTGTGTTTGTCAGTTGGATTATTAGTTAATTTTGTATGACTCATTCCTATCCAGAAAAACACACTGCCGGTGGCTGTGTATTCTTTTTTGGAATTATTATGAATGCAAGAGAAAAAAGTACAAGAAAGACACATAAAAAGTTGTTCTGATCTACGGGAACATTTGCCTTTGCATTCCGAAATAGTTACAAATCAGCGTTGAGAAATCAATCAGTTTTCATGATTTGACAGCGGCAACTATTGAAAGGTTAAGATTTGGTTGGGTTTTTGGACAAAAAAAAAATTGGCTGGATTTAGGAGAGGATTACGGTTTGGGGTAAAATAAGCATTTGGTCTAAGTTAGGGAAACATTGTGATTTAGCTTTAAAAAAAAGTGCGTTGCAGTTACAATAAGAGGTTCAGATTAGGGAAAAATCATGGTTTTGGTTTTAATAAACCATTGTTGAATGTCAGTTTTGATTTAATCCAAAATTTACTTTTGGAAATCTATGAACTTTGATGATGATCTGCTTTTGATGATGTGCTGGAGTTATTGAAAAACCTTCCCCTCATTTTCTCTTATCTGTTGCTGCGAGCCAAACTGTGAATGGCACCACAAGGCCGTGTTAAAATGTTGAAATTGCTTTTGGTTTTGCCCCTCTAATGGTCCCTCCATTGTGCAGAATAATTAGAGGCTTTTTAAATGTCATAGAGTCATCAGCATGACGCTGTAATTAAAAAAGAAAAACCTTTTATGAGTGTCATAATGAATTGGCTAAGTCGTTATCATCATCACTAAACAGGCGCCGTACCTTCACTGACTGTGTGTGTGAGAACACTCTGTCATTTGTCTAATGAATCACATTGGAATGTCTGTCCTCGGTTGTGTAATGAAAGCTTGATCCATTACATTATGAATATTTGGTGACATGTTTTTGGTTCATGTCACCTCCACAGTTGGATTCACTGCAGAGCTAATGTTTGTTACAACCTTTGTGAAATTATCAAATTTTCACCAGCTGACCTTTTGCCATTTCATGTTTTTTTTCCCTCTGTAAATGACTAACCCTTCAAATATGTGACTGTTCATTTTGGAAATATGCACAGTTACATGGAGTCCACCTTTATCTGGGTGACCTCCATATCAAGTTCCAGACCAGAGAATAGATCATGGTCCACAGAGTGCACCATTGGTTGCCATGGTTGCATGCATAAAGTACATGCTAAAAAGATTTTTTCCAGGCTGAAAATGCAGATGAGAAATCACAAGCATCACCTGCGAAGCATCCAGTCCCCAGTGGCTGGGGGGCTGCGGATTAATGAAAAAAATGGAATCCAGATGATCCTCAGAACAGCTTGCCCAATTTGTGGTCATAATGCAATGTCCAGCTTGGACAAGCCCCCTTAGGGACAGGCCGCTGTATTTGAGATGATCTCTTGCTGTGGGGCAGAAGGAGCACTGCAGCCATCTGCCTATAGAGCAGTGCTACACCTGTTAAAAGGGCCAGGAGTGAATAGGACTGTTTTTTTCTGATTATGGAAACGCCTCCTTTGCAGCAACTTATCAAGAAATTAACTCTCTTACTGTCTTTTTTATGGTGTGGAAATCAGCTTAGCCTCTTGCAGCGTCTGGTTGTGTGCTTTTTGACCCCTCCAAGGGAGCTGCTTTCTGTGTTATGCAGAAGTACTTCATCCCTACTAGTATGATGCCTCTTAAACTTGCGGGTACATTGAAGATGTAGCAGATGCAGGCTGCTGCAGCGTTTTCACCACGGTTGGATATTAACTTTTATCCACCTGCCACTGTGGCTGGTGGATTCTAAAATCTGCGAGCCACTCAGTTGACTACCATTGTTTGTTTGTTTTTTATTTGTTTGTATTTTTTTTTTTTTTTTGGCTGGTAAGAAAAGCAAATTGAGCTGCCCCTCACAAATTTTACCAGAATTTGGCTGATGCTAAATTACAACCTTTAGGTTGAAACACTGAAGGTCTCTATTGTGCAGGCGGGGGATGTGGTGGATGGATCAAACAAACCCTGGACTTTCATGCAGGAGTTTGGTGTTTGCTCCCTGTCTGAATGTTTTTTGGGTTTTTTTTCCCCGGACACCATACCATGTGCCTATTTTGCCTAAACTTAACCATCCATGCCAATATGTATTGGTTTCCTGAAACATCAATAGCAGAAGGAGTAGTAGAAGGATAGTAGAAGGATAACAGAGCATAATATGTAGACCATAGACTGTATGGAAAGATGAATGACATGACAGCTCCCCCAAAGTGAGGTTGTTCAGTCTCGATTGCCCCCTGGTGTCTGACTGCAGTACAGGTCCCCTCCATGTTATTGAATGGTAATAGGCTGAACTAAAAACTGACAGTACACAATAAATAAATGTTTCCCAAAGATAGGTTCTGTCACTGAAGGTAGTTCTCAGCACTCTGGTGTTTGTTCAAGTGTTTTTTTTTTTTTCATGATCAGCTTTCGGTTTTATTGAGTTATTAAATTATAAAAAAAAAAAAAAGGGGGGTACAAGGGGGTGGGGGGGGGGGTCCGTGGTGATTGACAGCCATTACAGCCAATCCACGCTCTCGCATTTAATGCAGCTGCACGCGATTGGTCGGACATGTGTTTGGACGGGAACTCCCCACCGCGGAAATCTCTACTGCACAAATGCAGGGCTCCCAATGACATCACCTTTGCAAGATAGAAAGTCTTGTATCTGGGATATTTTAACCCCACTTCAGCATAGTGGGGATAAGTGGGGGCGCATTATCCATCTTTATTTACAGTCTATGATGTAGACATAGAAGTCCACTGCAAAGTGGCAATATGTGATGACTTGGGATGAGAACGTGTTGCACTCCCTGGGCGTCCAAAAAAGATCTTGAACAATGGGGCATAGTTTAGCATCTGTGTGAGATGCACTAGGCTCTAAACCAATGTGAACCTGTCAACATCATGATTCTACACTTAGAGCGACGAATGTAGTGTAACTGACATGAAAGTTCGTTTAAAGTGGGCAGGAAGTGAGGTGGGTCCAACAAACACTGGACTGAAGTAGAAGAATGGTGTTCGAGACCAACAAACAGTGCGGCGTTTGTGACAATCAAAGCCATCTTTTTTTTAACAACATCTGCAACCTTTCCCTAACCATAACCAAGGAATTTTGTCGCTGAAACCTAACCACACAACCCCTCTTAATGCCGATCCCTTCTGTATAAAAAAAAAAAACACATGCAAAAGGATGCCCCCTGTGACATTTTAGTAATACCGGGGCTTATGCTCAAGCAGTAAAATATTACCAGGAATGAGATCATGCTGCCAAAGCATTAAGCTGTTGTCAATCATGGTTACATTGCTGCGTTCCCCTCAGCTGAGAGGAAAGCCAAGTTCTTTGTCTACCAAAGCTGTGTGTTTATTGGAGGAAAGGTTAGGATCATAGTTTTGAGTTCTAACTATGTATGACCTTTTGCATTAAGGGTGTGGGCGAGTTCATGCAGAAAAAGCATGCTGTTGTTTGCCCTTTTCAACATGCTTCAGTATGAGCGGTACAGCTCAATGCTGATGACAAGATACAGATGGCGGGTAAGGGCAGCCTTTTAACCCTCTGAAACCTGGAAAGACATCACTTTTTTGGTTTTGTTTTTTTAACTGCGTTCAGGAACCTGTCACATGCATTTTAATCTTTCAAACCTCAGCAAATTGATTTTTCCCCCCTTGAACACATGACTGAAAAGGCATTGAGCAACTTGACAAGAAATGCCCTACAAATTGTAATAAAAACTGCAAAACTGTCCAGAAAACTATATATATACTTATAATTATCATAATAATTATTAAATGTTTTGTCTATAAATTCATTTATTTTTCTGTTGTTGTTGTTGTTGTTGTTTTTTACCTTTTTTATTTTGTTTTTTATTTTTTTGTGCTAAACTTCAGATAAGTTTCTTGGTACTTTTAACTTGAAACTTCTTCCCAAGTTCTTTGCTCAGGTTTCAAGGGGCTAACGGCATTTTTGAATTTGATTGGGCTATGTCTAACTGATTGAGCATGTGCAGTACAAATGTTTTTTGTGACTGATGCTGACCTTTTAGTCAGCTTTTGACACCACAGTATTTCCCGGCCTCATGGTACCTTACTTTATTTTTTTCTTTGTGTGTCCCACGCTCTGTGGTCTATAGATATTAAATGTGGAGAAAAGAAAATATTGATATCTGTATTGGCAGAAACCCTGAGCTGAGGTATTGAAATCAGTATACAGAGAAAAAGAAACTTGAAATCCTGTATTCCTAAATTATGCAGTGAGTGAATCCATAAAAACAATGAAATGCCAACACTATAGAGCCCAGTCAGCGGTCTCAAGCCGTGCTTGTAGAACTGTTGTTACTAAGCAGAACTATGATTTCTGGTGTTTGCAGGACATTTTTTGCCTTTATTGCACCAATTGAATAGAGGACAGACAGGAGCAGCACAGGGTAATGACATGCACACAACTCTCAGGGGTGGATGTGAGTACACTGCATGCACCACCTCAACACCCCAAAGGATCTAGATTTTTTGATGGTATGTTTTAATAAGGGAGTTCTACTGCTCCATACTCTCTACAGCTGCTACCTTTTGAGGTAGTCTGTTGTGCCAGGCATGGAAAGTGAGCAAGTCATGTTCTTCAGCCTGACGTCACAACTTCTGTGGCACTTCAGCATAGCATTTGATTTTTATACTAGGTTCCTTTGATGTTGTGTATATCAGTGCAGGGAAAGTAAGATTAGGTAAATCGGCCTTACCAAAGTAATCTGTACTATAAGTAAGTGTGTTAACATTAAATGTCTGAAGACACAGCATATCACTGTAATAGTACAGCAGTCATGAGCATTGACAGCATTTCTTTATATGTGCTATGTCAGCCCAGTCACAAAACGAAAATGTTGGTATTGTTTCTTTTTGCAAACATGCCCTTTTTGCTACAGTAATGTATACATGTAGAATACATGTAGGCCCAACAAAAGTGGGTGTTTTTTTAGAGAGGCATCTGCAGTATTTCCAGCAACGATTGTACCAATAAAAGCGGGTGCTTTTTATTTAGACGTTGGCAGCAAAGCTGGCAGCATTTGTGCCCCCTAAAGCAGGTGTTTTCCGTGAAACATTTGCGACATTGGTGGCATTTCAATCAGCAATCATCCACCAAAGTTTGTGCAGAAGTTAAATAAAAATATATAGATATATATATATTTTTAAATTGCTGTGTTTCCATTGAGTGATGTTATGCAACTTCTCTTGCGATGTTATGCGACTTTCCACTCACAGTAACATTCCAAGAAGCACGGCGGTGGATGTTGAAAACATTAGCAGGTTAGCAGATTTCTATTGTAGCCACTCAATAACGCCAATCTAATATCACCGTAATTTCTTGCGTGAATTGTTATCCGTGAAACGGGCTTGGTTAGATCCCAGATGCAGTACGCCAAAACTCAGAGATAGTTGGTAATGACTTTTATTAAAACCAACACAAACGAAAAACAGCCCACAGATATTCAGTTCATTCTTCAGGCGGTTAGCCCAAACAATGTCTCTGGGAATCCCACGAAGCGAAGACACGAAGCTTGAACCTACTGTGGCTGGAGAGCAGGAAACCCCGTAGCTCGACGAGCCGACAACACGTGTGGGAATGTTGTCGGGGATTGCGCTGAATCTTGGTTGGGGACAGGCAGAAGATCCGAAAACAGTCCGAAGGAACAACGGTACCGTCGAGGAGCAGGCAGGAGGATCGTCGTGGTCGAGCGGTGAGGTCTTTGCCAGTGGAGCCGTCAGATTTCCGGAACGCCAGAGCGAAGCACGTGGTCGGGGACAGAAGGCAGGTAGGTACACGGGGAGGTAGGCACAGAGAGCTGGTCGGGAACAGGCTGGGTCGGCAACTGGAAATCTGGCAGGAAAACGCTGGAGAGTCGTGCATAATGCAGAGGAACAATCTGGCAGTGAGTGAACGTGTTGGAGTGTCTTAAATACCGGACTGATTGGAGATGAGCTGCAGCTGAGGGAGAGCAGGCTGCAGCAGTGGGCGTGGCTGGCAGGTAGAGCAGGTCAGAGTGAGGTGAGTGGAAAAACACTGGCAGTGAGGGGGAGGAGGAGAATGCAGGAACCATGACAATCCGTATAAGAGTTAAGAAGATGTCGGCCTCTTCCAGCGTCCACACATAGCGCGCCATGTTTTGTAGAATGTCATGTGACATTCTTTTTTGTACCTCTTTTTCTTCTTCTTCTTTTTCTTCTTCTTTTTTGCGTTTAATGGTGGTTGGCATCCATAAAGTCGCATTACGGCCACCTGGTGTTGCACATCGTGATCATATGATCTAGAAAAGCGAAAAAATTGTTTTCATTGCAGTTTTTTGAAATATAGCTTTATCGAATCACCTGAAATACGAGTGTAGCAAGTGTAAAAATATTTTACGGAAGTTTTTTTTTTTTAAATTGGCGGGTTTTCATTAGGCGTATTTTGTATTTGTAATTTAAATTCATGCAATTTGAGGATTAACGGAAACCTGCCTACTGACAGCATTTAAAGCTGTGATTGTGCGGAAAAAAAAAAGTGGTTATGTGAGTCAAAACATGATCTAAGCGTTTTTTGTGCCTGAACACGACCACACATTCACCACACTGTTGTCGAAACATTAAGAAAAGTAAAGTTTAAACTTACAATGTACAAGTGCTTCACATCAGTGACTTGCAGTAATGTGCAGTTCTGTGTTGAGTGGGTGGCTTGTGCAGCAATCATAAAAACCTATGTACTGTATAAAACATAGGCCAACAAAGCACTGAAAACGTATTGAGAAAACATGTTGCTTTGTAGTCCTCCCTTTAGTGCTCTGCCCTCTGAAAGATTTTAGTTGTTTAATTGGGGTCCAATGTGTAAATCCTTTTCATCACTGCTCTCATTCTGTCACAAAGAAACTTTCAAATCTTTATGTTTACAGTCTTTGGAACATCTGAGGCCATTCAAAACTATCAAGGTTCTCCTTGTATAATAAATAACTTATTTTAACCATCAGCAACCCAAGGGAATGTCTTTCATTAGCCCATAGAGAAGTTTATTTCTCCTTCTCATAAGCAGATTTTAGTTCAGTTTCTTTATCTTTCTCCATCTATGTGAAAAATACTGGCCTTGATGAAGTTGAAATGATAGGCCCATCCTCTGAGCTGTAATGCCATTCCCATTCACTGGAACATTTAAACACTTCTTTTTCTTTCACAATTTTTGTAGTTAATTTTGACAAGGGGGGACCTAGCACTGTCAAGTTTATTTTTAAGCTTTCTTCCATTTCCATTTCAGATTGGATTCTGGGGTGATACAAAAGGCACATTATGTACTGCTTCAAAAAATGTTATTATTCACAATCAAAGCCAAGTTTCTCCAATTATTTGCCCTCCAAAAAGTTCAGAGATCATCAAAAAAGAAACACAATACATCTTCGTATATACTTCTTTTAAAATAGGCAAAGAGTGAAGCTTGACCAGAAACAGTCTTATCTTTTCAGCAGTAAGAAAATCAGGCAAACTAAGATCTATTAAATGCTCCAGCCCTAGAGCCATTGTCATGTCAGAAATGACACAAAACAATATCTTTTTATTCTGCAGAAATACAGTAGATCACATATTACAGCTTTTAAGTAAAACTTATCTAAACTCATTATTACTTCACTCTCCTTGGATGTCGTGCACATGTTGCATGTACAGCACATCTTTTTGTGTGTGTGTGTGTGTATGTGTGTGTGTGTGTGTGTATGTGTGTGTGTGCGTGTGTGTATGCTTTGGCACAAAGGACCCTTGTGTGAGTAATTGGCCTCTAAGCAATAGTGAAGCTTGATAATTATAACACTGTTTTTGAATGAATATTAATGTCTGATTGGCTGTAGGGCTCTTAATTACCTGTAAATGTCTAACAATGAAGTCTAGAGCCAAAGTGTTTTAGTGCCTGCCAGTAATGACTGTTTCTTAAAGTAAAGTTTGAATATTCAGTTTCAAAGCTCGATGAGAAGGTTACAGCTGCAGATCTGTCTCAGCACCAATCACACTGCATTGCAGATGCTTAGCCACTGCAGTAGATGGACAAAGTAGACTTTACGAGAGAGGTCACACTATGTTTGTGCTGCTCTGGTATTGGATATACAGTATATTGGATACTGATAGCAGTGACCTTTTTTGTTGTTGTGCTTGCATTGTATTGGTGTTTGCTGCTTGATTTCGGAAATGCTTTAGATTGAAGAAAAACAGAATTTCTATATTTCAAGATGTTGTATTTAGTGTATTAAACCTTTGAAACCTGGAGTGACATCACTTTTCTTGTGCTGCTTTCAGGTACTTTTCACGAGTATTTTAACCTTTGAATCCTAAGCATATTTCAGTGGTTTCAAAAACATGCTGGAAAAGGCATTGGGCAATTTGAAAAGAGAATCTACAAATTACAAGATATTTGTAGATTTAGAGAGAAACAAAATAAGGAAAACTTTCATAATTAAAGAAAATTATCATAATTACACATTTAAAACTATGCAACAGAATTATAATAATTTCATTAATATCATAATTTCATCATTTCTTTTAGTTTATAGAAATCAAGCCAGTGTGCTCAAGTTTTAAAAGGTTAAACCGCCTTTACCTGAGGAAGGTCGGACTCCTATGTATTTTTCTGCAAGCGCTGCCACATCTTGTAATGAGCAAATCAAAAGTGGTGAAAACTCATTTAATTTAATTTAATGTTTATTTAAATGTGACACAGCATACTAGTGGACATTAGCATAAATATCAATGGAAGTATGCCAGAGTTAGCAGGACTGCTAATTGACATCAGTAGTCCTTTACAATTATGCCTTAATGTTTATTTAGCCTGTTCTATTAAAGCTATGGTATGTATCTATTCCTTAACAGGATGACTTTGGCTTCAATGTAAAATTACAAAGACGGCATGAGTTTAAGGAATGTGAATCTCAAGGAGACTTAAATTATTTTTTATCTTTTTTCACTGCAGTGATCAATATTTCAGACTGGTTGTATGAAAACTCAGCTCTGAAATCCAATGGTGCAAATTAAGTTGGCTAGTACAAAGCTCTTTACAAGTGGGAATAGCAAGACGCTTGCTCCTGCCAAAATGCTGGTTTGTGTGTTCATAGATTATCTAGCCAACATTATATTTATTTATTTAGTTTGTTTTAACAATGATAAATTCATACAAATGTCATGCCTTTCATGAGTTTCTCACTGGCACCACTGTGTGTGCACCAGTGTGAGTTTCTGCATGCTATAGAAGCAAGACATTATAGTTCATGTTGACAGCAAAGTTTGGGATATGATTGCCCGAGCACCATCCATCTACGTTTACATACCCACAAGCTGTTACTTAAATAAAAGAAGCAATACCAACGAAAAGAAAGAAAGACAAATACTGCCTTCAGAAACTCACTCGACACACAAGTGAAAAAGCATGTTCATCGAAATGAATGTAAACGTGCTCATGCAGAATCACCCTTTTCAGAATCATAATCGGTATATTTTATTCCTCAACTTTAAAAATTTCAAATGTCAAATTAACATGTTCCAACAAGGAAGACTTAAAATGACCATAAAGAGACACAAAGCGATGAGAAAAAAAAAGAAAATTAGCTCAAAGAGACGGGCTAATTTTCAAGTAATTGCTGTGTACTTTTTATAATTTGTTTTTTTAGTTTCTGTTTTTTTTTCTTTTTTTGGAAGTTGCTCTTTGCCTTCTTCCAATGTTTTTGAAGAAAAATCAAGCCAATTCGCCAAGATTTCAAAGGGTTAAACCCAAAATACCAGTAGGAAGGGTGCCATACTGTATGTTGAGTAAGTACAAAAATGTTATCTTGTATAATTTTAGGTGTTAGAGCAGGGAATGCTTTTTAAATCTCTGAACATATTTCTCGCCTGTCTTGTCAAAGAAAGCATATGAAATGTGAATGCACATGAAAGTACACCACACAAGGTTTATCTATTAAAAAAACAAGTCGGCCGATGAGCTATGGAGCTAGATTATCTGTGTGCTACGTGTGTGTGTGTGTGTGTGTGTGTGTGTGTGCATCAGCGGTTGTGTGATGGATCAGTCTCGTTAAATTTTGATTGTACGCCTGCCTGGCGGGGACATGATCAGAGTGCAGATGTGCAACTTGTTATTATTGTGTGCGATGGTGTTCAGGTTTCCATGTTTGTGTGTATGTGAGAAGTATAACCCGGGTGTAATATGTTGACAGGATAACAGATGTGCGGACAACACACACACACACACACACACACACACACACACACACACACACACACACACACACACACACACACACACACACACTCACACACACATGCACGTGCACATGCACTTCAAAGGAAGTGAATGAATCATTCTGTGTTTGCACTGCGCCAATTTGACACTGGTTAATGAATAGAATCGAATAGAACAGAGAGGAGATACAGATATCTATTCTAAGCCATCTGGTGTAGCTTTCAGTGTGATGTGACAGAAAAACGATATGATGTGAACATATTTTCTGACCTTAAGACCACACTCAGCTGTGCAAAGCTTCTGTCCACATCGTTGCCATGAATCACTGTGCACATATTTAAGTTCTTGCTGCTCTTTATTTGATGTGCACACTGACAGTGTTTGCTGTACTGTGCTGTGTGAGGGCTTGTTCAGAATCTTCACAATTGTTTTTTGTTTTGTTTTGTTTTGTTTTTGTTTCGTTTTTTGATTCACTCAAATGATTAGATTTAGGTGAGGGTTGATTGTTTTCTCCATATGACCTCTGGTTTATTATTTTCTGCTTTGAATTAGAATTTATTATTTTTATTCTTATTAATTATTATTTTCTTTTTTTTTTTAAAAAAACAGAACAAGAAGGCATACTTAGTTAAGAAGGAGTACTTTGTTAGCAGGATGACACTGAATTGTCAGTTTGAAAAAGTTAAACTACCCAAAATATTGTTATGAATTCAGATACATATGACTGTACCCGGTGATGCCAGAAGCACACTCCAGCTCCGTGCAAATTTATGCCTGAAATAAGTTAATGTGAAGATTAACACAGCTGTAAGTTAACCATCTGAAGCCTGGATTTGATTCTTTCAAAAACATGGGGAGAATGTAATGAGCAACTAAACAACAGTGTTGTCGTGGGATATTTCTTGCCAAGTTGGTCATTGTCTTTTTTTTCCCAATGTTTTTGAAAGAAATCAAACCCATTTGCTCAGGTTTCAAAGGAGTTTAGAGGTGTCTAAACCCGGCATGCTAATACTGATGTTGAACTAGGTTTTAAAGGGTTAAACAAGTGAAAGACAAGCAAAGTTTTTGTTTTATTTAATTTTGAACCCAACAACAATAAAAAGATGGACTGTAGATTGCAGAGTGAGTTTCTCAGAATGGAAGGTTGTGTGCAAATTTGAGCTAATAGCAAATATTATACAGATATTTCTGACCAAGCAATCTGATTGGTCAAAAAGACATCTAGAATGTGCTCAAATCTGCATGACAGTACTTCCTCATGACTGAAAATAATACTCCATCAGTTGGGTGGCAAGGAGCATTTTAGGGTGGTATCATAATGCATTGATAACTTGGTGTCTAAGAATTTCCCACAGCATCAGTGAATTACGGCTCAAATAATGAAAAGAAACAGCCAAATGTAATAATAGTGGAAACTATAAACTAACACAAAGATGACAAAAACCAACACAAACCACCGTGTTCTGACACATTATAAACACTGACAAAAAGTGACATTTGCATTTTGAAACATAAAACAGTAAAACCTACTCAGTCCAGCATGAGACATGATGGGAAATATAGGCCAAGTTACTGGAACCACAGTAAAAACATTTTTGAAAGACTAAACACCATCAAATGTGGATTGAAGCAGAGCATTCCGTGAGATAACATGTTGTGAATTTAGGAAATGATGAGCACCTGTCTATTTCATTTATTTTGACTTTTGGACTTTACCTCGCTCTTGAGAAATTGGAAAGGTTTGGCATCCTCCATCAGCTGTGCCTTGACACTAGCTTAAAAATACAGGTTAAGTTTGTGGATGGAGTAATCAAATCTGTACGTGGAAAAATCTTTTTTGTTAGCAGATATCTTAGTCGTAATAAGACTGAGCAAGCTAAGCATTTGTTTATATCTGGTGTATTTATTTAGTTTGGGAAACCCCACAATTTCTAGAAAGCATTAGCACAAGTTGGCTGAGGACTCAACAGGGACAAGAAAACATGTTTACAGGCTGTTGCTTAGGGTCGGCCTACTTACTGAAACAGTAAACTAGGTTTCATTACTATTCAACTGGTGTGGGTGATTGCTTTCCAATAATTAGCCAGACATGGTGTATTTCCTTGGAAAAAATGTTTTAATTTTGAGACTAACTGCCCCAAAACATAAATACATTTTAATTGCACATTTTTATTTTGTTGGTAATAGTCGTATAATCGCAATATTAGACTCGAGGGTGTGCTTTAACATCATTTGAGCACTTCAGTGACACTTGCAGACCTCCTAACCACGTCACTGTTGTGCTCAGATGACATTAAAGCACACCCTCAAGTGTAATATTGCTTAAGTAAACCAGTCGTGAGAAACAAACATTGCACTATATGTTAGATGTTTACAGAACAAAGAGTTGTTCGGTCACTGTTTAATTAAAAAAATGAATAACAGTGAAGAAAAAATCTCTGTTGTGAGTCACTTCGTTTTCGTGGATACACTGATGAATTATTGTACCGCAGCACTTGCCATGGCACAAAGCTTTCATTAAATTTCCTCTATTGAATAGTAACACTATTTTCTCTCCTTTCCAATGCAGAGCATCAGAAGGGAAATGGCCTGTGAATGGGTAACAAAGAGCACGTAATGAAAGAAAAAATACACCATTTAGAGACAGAAGAACATCAGAGGAGAAAAGTGCTGACCAGAAAGAGGTAGAGCTTAGGCAGGAGGTTTGCTGGCCACAGGACACATGTCGGAGGGGATAAGGAGAGAATGGAGCTGAGAGGTGGGAGGAGAAACTGCAGTGAGAAATCAGGATGGTGTGTTGCATCAATTAGACTTCACCTACAGTACAAAGTGCAGTACAGGAGATGCTGAAAGTCTATTCACTTTACTGGAGCAAAACAAAAACCTTCTCAGTGGGTGCCCTCTTTCAGTGTGCTGTAATAATTGAGTTTCTATTGTGTAACCCTATGCGCTCATACACTTTTCACTGCCTGACCATTAAAATGAATTACGTGAAACTTAAAACAAATTCAACGAAAGGTCAACGGAAAAATATTCACAGCATACACAAAACAAATCATTAAAGCATGGACCAGGCAACCATAGAAAATACTCATCTTTTGTTTTGGTCACAGAAAGTAAACAGGCCTTTTGTACGATTCTTGGTAAGCTCAGTGTTTGGCTGGAAAGATATGAAAAGCAAAGCCACAGTCCTTGTGTCTCCACAAATCAGGGAGAGCAGCATCAAAAGCATTTTAATATGTTTGTGAAATGTTTTTCTCCAAAGATGGATAGATGGATGGATGAAGGAAAAGGAGAGACACGAAGTGAGAAGATAAAGACAGAGGAGACAAAAAGAAAGGAAAGAGGCAAACAGGAGACAAGAAGAGGGGAGGAGATAACATTTGAGAAGAGAAGAAGGGAGGAGAAAGGAGGAGAGGAGACAAGGAGTGAAGAGAGGGGAGGAGAAGAGAGGAGTAAAGAAGAGAGAGAGAGGAAAGACCAGGACAGGAGACGAGACGAGGGGAGAGTACAGAAGAGAGGAGAGGAGACAAGAGGAGAGGGGAGGAGACAAGAAGCAAAAGGAGAAGAAGAGAGGAGAGAGAGAAGGAGAGGAGATGAGAAGAAAGTCAACAAGGAGAGAGGGGAGGACTGTACAGGAACAGGGGAGACAAAAAGAGAGGAAAGAAGCGGAGAGGAGAGCAGAGCCTTCGGGATCATTCTAAGTGGTCATGGGCAAATTCCAGCAGAGCCCTGCACACACAGACACAAACACATGTGAGAGACAGTTCCATCTGCAGTTTCTTCCAGCTCATTCCAACTTTGTAACAAGCAACCAGTCAGCTTGTCTTCCTCTGTGTCACAAATGCAATTACACCAGCAACCTCCTCCCCCCTCTCTGGATGTAGAAGGTGCACAGTCTTGGATCATTTCTCACACACTCACATGTAAGCATATTTGCACATGCATGCCCTGTCTACTTGCTATGGTAATTTCTGTGTTTTTGTTAAAATATATATGCCTCCGTATAGGAAGACATTTTTTCCTTATACTAATGTGGAACCTTAACTTATCCAAAGCAAGTTTTCTCTTATTTTTGCTCGTATTTGTTCTGATTTTTTTAGTGCCCACTGATTTTTGGGATTCATCTGTGTTTTCTTATTTTTGCTCTTCTCTAAGGTAAAGAGAAAAGAGAAAATTTTACAAGTGGTTGAGAGCACTCTTATCAAGAGGAGAGAGAAAAAAAACTACATTTCACAAACCACAAATTGTTGACCAGGGCAAGAAAAAATAAGTTTTATATTTGAAGAACATTTAAAAGCATTTTTTTTTTAAAATGCAGAAATATCATTTAACCACATGTTGATGATGTTTAAGAGTAATTCTAGTGACTGGATTATCAAATCAAATCTGCATGGCATATTAAAGGCCTTGCTCAGCCCTTGACCACTAACAAAGTTGTTTTTAATTATTATGCCTGATAAGATGTCTTTCGATATGTGTGGGTCTGTACAGACTGCATTACATCTATCGAGACTGCTCTAATATGTCCACGTAGATGACATGTGCAAACAATATTTCTGATTCAAATGTATGTTTATTGTTAGATGGCAGCCTCTAGTGGCCATGAAAGTTACTACAGGAGCAAAAAAAAAAAAAAAAAAAAAAAACAACAAAAAAAACAAACAAAAAAAAACCAAAACCAGGCAATGTAATAAATGTAGTCCCCACATGGCAAGACAAAGGACTTTTATCCAGGAGACCAGTTTTTATGTCACGTGTGAGAGGAAAAGTAAACATTTGGTTAATTAAAAACATTAGTTAGTCATTTTTCAGACATGTAATGTTTAATTACGTGACATTATGTTTTATCACATTCAGTTATATTACATTAAGATGCATCAAGATTCAGTACGGTTTCAGTACGGTACAGTATACTAAGATACGGTACGTTACCTTACTTTACGTTATGCTACGTTACACTATGCTACATTAAACCATAATCTTTTTTCTAAACCCAACCACATAGTTTTGGTCTGACTGCAACAATTTCACAATGTTTACCACATTTGTGAAACTGCAACCACTAATAATAATATAGTTACTGTGACAAAAACCATGATAAGAACTATGATAAGAAAATAAGCTTTGCATTTATATATATATATGTATATATATATATATATATATATATATATATATATATATATATATATATATATATATATAGAGAGAGAGAGAGAGAGAGAGAGAGAGAGAGAGAGAGATACCTGTATATAGATCATTCCAGAGGCTACGGACCCTGATGGACCTTTGCTCACCAGCCTTGACCCAGGGACAACTAGCAAAGATAGGCTTGGGGATTTAAGGTTCTGTAGCTCAGTAAGGTAACTTGGGGCCAAACCTTGTTGAGCCTCAAAAGTTTAAAAAATAATCTTAAATAATTTTTTAACTTAACTGGCAACCATTGTAGGTAGGCAGTTGTTGGGGTGACAGCTGATCCTTTTCAAAATTTTAGTTGCACCATTCCGAGCCGAGCCGCTGTAGATTTACTGAATTATACAAACAGTACATTGCAACAATCTGGGGCAAAAAGGAACAAAGGCAAATAAGCATGTCTATGTCAGGAAAAGACAAAGCTCATTTAAACCACCTGTGTGCAGTATTTAAATAATGTGAAGCCTATTGGATGTGTAGTCTAAAAACACTCTAACCAAGGTTCGTGACCATCTTCTTGATTTAATATTTCACACATGGATTGTATTTCATAGATAGTCAATGCATGTTATTAAAGGACGAGTTTTGTGATTGCTTTACTTAATTATTGGTTTCATCTAATTGCCACTGTTTCATTGACATGTTGTGCTATGACTGATGAATGGAGTCAATTAACTAATTACCCTCACCTGTGCAGGATCACTGGAGCTTCATCTTGTGTAAGTGGTTCATAATGTGCTCACAAAGCTCAGGTTTTAAACAACACAGTACATGAAGGCGATCCAGAATGTCAGTAGCTGCAAAAGCAGGAGTGCCCCATCGTGTGTTAGGCCACAATGCAAGATGAGCTTAACACCGTTTATACTCACTTTAATCTCCTCAACAAAGAGTCAGCTGTTAAGTATGCACCACCCTCAGAGGACAGGCTGCTGTTTGTATCCACAGTGGATGTGAGAAAAACCCTGATGAGAGTGAATATGAGTGAAACTACTTGGCCTGATAACATCCCTGTCTGTGTATTAAGGTCATGTGCCAACTAGCTAGTTGATGTCGTAACTGTTTTTTGTGGTTTATTTGTGAATGATTACTATCTAAAACAGTTCAGGTAGCAATGGGTTCCCCTTCTGCTTGTGCATGTGTGTGCTTGTTAATGGGCAAGTTTGAGGAAGACATCATTCACAATAATAACCAGTCAGATTATCAAGCATTTCTCCAGATTTATAAATGATATTTTTATGATTTCTGACCAAACTGGGAGCTATGCCCTTACACTCAGAGGGTGTTGACCTCTGCTAAGGTTGTCCCTTGTCACCAGTTATGTTTCTGATATTCATGGAGAGGATCTCAAGGCGCAGGAGGACGGGGTCCTGGTTTTTGCGGATGATGTGGTTCTGTTGGCTTCAACGAATCGTGACCTCCAGCATGCATGGGTTGTTTGAAGGTGAGTGTGAAGCAGTTAGGATGAGATTCAGCACCTCCAAGTCTGAGGTCATGGTTCTTGGTGGATTGCCCTCTCTGTGTTGGGAGAGAATTGCTGCTCCAGGGGAAAGAGTTTAAGTATCTCAGGATTTTGTTCATGATTGAAGTTAAAATGGAGGAATGAGATGGGTAGGCGATTTGGTGCAGCATCAGCAGCAATCCTTCGGACTGTTGTGGTGACAAGAAAGCAAAGCCACACGGCAAAGCTTTTGATTAACAGGTCCATCTATGTCTATGTTAAAGGTGTTCTGGGCAAGTCCAACTGGTAGGAGGCCAGGGAGTAGATCCTAGAACATGCTAGAGGGATTATATATTTCATCTGGCCTGGGAACACCTCAGGGTCCCCCAGGTGGAGCTGGAAAGTGTTGCTGGGGAGAGGGATGTCTGGAGTACTTTGCTCGGCCCACGACCCAGGCCCGAATAAGCAGAAAAAAATGGATGGATTGGTGTTAATGATGTTGTCAGGCAATGAAGAGGAACTTTAAAGTTTTTTTTTTCCTTTTGAAATTTGTGAGCTGAATAAATCTATTTCTTTATGGAAATGAGCTTTAAATCTGTACATTTTCTGGATATTAATTTAGTCGAAGATGGAAAAGGAATAAGCAAAACCATTTGAAAAAAGACACAGACGAACACAATCTATTGCCATTAGAGTCACCATTTGTTGTCCCTGAAAAGAAGTATACCTGTGAGTCTGGCTATAACACATTAGCAGTACAGAAGATGAATTCACCTCACAAAGGAAGAAAATGCTGCTTAAGTTCAGAGAAAGGGGTTATTTAGAGTCATCCCTTCACTCAGATACTAAAACTGTGAACAAAATGGAAAGAAAAAAGATGTCTCTCAAGAAAACCAAAACAAAAAGACTTTACTGTTTTAACCTACAATTCATTCAGTTCAGCTATCAAGGTTGTAGTCATGAAGCATTGGATTGTTCCATCATCTGACAGAATATAGAAGAACATTTTCCAGCATCCTCCTTTGTTTACATACATCAGGTCAAGAAGTCAGGGAGATCACTTGGTAAAGGAGGATTCACACACACTTAATCCTGAGGCATGCATTATTCATGATGTAGATCATGAACCTCATGCAGCAATATGGTGAAAAATGACAAATTCAGTGACTCATATGCAGGAAAGGGGTACATAATCAGATCATATCAGCAACAACACTACCCATATAATCTTATCTTCTATACTGTCAATGCAACAAACACAATAGGTCAAACACTCAAAAGATAAAAACACACAAGTAGGCAGGCGGACATGACAACACTTGTAGTATTACAATGACACAAAACTGAGGATCTAAAATGTATTGGAATTTAAAAAGTGTGACTCGACCGCAGAGGTGGTAATTATGGAAAATTGCTTTTACAATGGCACTGTTATTGGATTTGTCACCTAAAAACCCTCATCTTTCTGCATGAATGAGGAAAATAGCTTAATCCTTTTTCTGTAAACCTGGTAGCATTGTAAAGTCCAGACCATGTATTTATTCCACCCAAAACTAATCTTTTTTTCTGTGGTGATTTTTATTAAAAGTTTTTTTTGTAGGTCACCGCAGTATTATGTTTGCAAGGAATAAAGTGAAAAATATTCATAACTATGTTGTGTTGAATATTACATGTGGTTTGAATACAAATGATGAATCTTTTGGATGATAAAATGTTCTCTTGCTTGATCTCACATATTTTCGACAACGATTGGTCTGTTTAATGAACAGCGAGAAACCTCTGGTCCACAGTGATTACAATGGTGCTTTTGTAATTCGGTTTTTCAATGTCTGAGTTAATAGGCGTCAGGCAAAAATGTATAGTTTCTGTGTTCAGCAGTGGCTACGGTTACATGCATACCAATATTTCCCCATTATTCAGACTATGACAATATTCTGAATTTGATGCAGGTCATGTAAACAACATAATCCATGTAAATATTCAGAATTTGGCCATTGTTCTGGTTTTAGGAACATTTTGGACTTGTTATCCGCCCAATTCGGAATATGTGTCTCAGTTGTTTGTTTTTTTTTTGTTTGTTTATTTGTTTGTTTTCCCTAGTTTGCAACATACTCCCTCTTATCTGTTTATGGTCGGCTCTGTGTGTTGTCATGGATATGTCGTGCACAAACCAACTCGTCAACATTTTGCAAAGCTGTGGGGTAGAGATGCATGCAAAAGAAAATCCCACATTTCTTGTCAGAAGGAGAAACACTCATGCTTTTGAACTTTATGAGAGATGTGAGCATAGGTTTTTGGAAATGTGCAAATATCACAGCACTGACCTTCACAAGAAGTCCTCCCTAGTAGGATTTTTTTTTTTTTATCCTATTTTGATGCAAAGTAAAATTATAAGTGGCTCCAGTTCTACTTTTCCATATTTTGAATTGTTAGGGCACATCAATTGGAATATGCATGACTGAATGTAAACAGGAGTGTTAGTGGAATATTTGTGTTCATTAGTCATGTAAACAGCTTAGTGGGAATATTGTCTTTTTCAAAATAAGAGAAAAACTGGACTATTTTGTGCATGTAAACATTCTCATTGATTGACTTTTAGGCTCTGTGTGAGACCACTCAGAGTGAAGTCATAGTAATTAGTGATTGCATTCCCCTTTGTACGCACTGATGAAGGCTGGATGGCTGAATACATTTGGTCTAACGCAAGACCAATGATCAAGTAGACTAACTGTATCTTCCTCATAGGATAACTGACATTTTAACATATTACTATCACAGGAGAGTGTTCTTACCTGCTTGCAGACAGCCACCCTCATCCCTGAACTTAAAAAGTCCACAGTGTCTAGTATAAATGACTACAAAAAAAAAAACACAAACAGCATCCCAGCCAGTTTGGGCCCTAAGCAGTTCATTCAGTGCATTCAGAGCCAACAGATTCATAGAGGATGCCATTTCCACTGTCCTTCACTCAGCCCTCACACATCTTGAAAATAACAACACCTGAATGTTGTTTGTTGATTCCAGTTCAGCATTCAGTACAATCTTCCCCATGAAACTGATTGGCAAACTTAGCACTCTGGGCTTGAGTACCACACTCAGCAACTGGATATTTGACTTCCTTACAAACAGACCCCAGGCAGTTCTGATGGCGGTCACACTTCCTCCACTCTAGTGAACATCAGAGCCCCCCAGGGCTGTGTGCTCAGCCTCCTCCTGTTCACTCTGCACACCCATGACTCCAATCTCTGACATGGAGGGAGCTGGAGTTTTAGATGACACAAACATCATCAGCCAGATTTCAAACAACAATGTCAATTCATATTGAGAGAAAGTCAGGAATCTTCGCAGAAGACAACCTACAGCTCAACATCAGCAAAACCAATGAGCTGATCAAAGACATGCACCCCTCTCTACATTAAAGGAGCTAAGGGAGAGCAAATGATCAGTATTAGGTTCCTGGGAATCAGGACCACAGAAAACCTAACATGGTCAAACATCACCCAGTAAGAAACAGCAGTATTTAAAAAAAACTAAGGAAAGCTTTTTTTTTTTTTTTTTTTGTAGAGGAGCAATTGAAAGCATCCTGACTGGAAACATTACAAATTGGCATGGTTTTAAGAGTAATGCTCTGCTGCGGCCAAATAAGACTGCCCAGAACATCATTGGTACCCATCTATTGAGCATCAGTGATACCAGTGGGGCAAAGTGCCTGCACAGAGCCCAAAGGATATTAAAGACAATTCCCACCCAGATACAGCCTGTTTACCCTGCTGCCGTCTGGCAAGCAATACTGCCGTACCACCAGACCACAGAGCAGCTTCTTTCCTCAGGCTATAAAACTCATCATCTCCTTTTCTATTCTACTCTATCAGAAAAAAAAATATTTTGTTTTGGACATACATCTTTTTCTTGTGTAACATAACAGGACCACAACTTGCATTTCTATGTTCACCCATGTGTTGTAGAATGACAGTTAGTGACCCTTGATCCTGAAAGCACTCCTCAAACTTTTGTTCAACAGTGGTCGTTTAGGTCAAAATTCTCCATAACAGGATAGTGGCACATGTACTTTCCATCCTTTCCATGAGTCAGCTACTTTAAAAACATCATTATCATTAGGCAACATGACTGAGCAGCTTTTTCTCATTCCGAAATTGTCAAATACCGCAACTTTGTTAGTGCTTTTGTCCTAAGATCCTGACACCAAAAGCCACCTTTTGCATCAGTATGATATGCCACAGGGTGATGTTAGCTGAGAATGCAGCCAGACAGAACTGTTCATGATATTTTTATATGCTGCTGGATGACCAGTCAACATCTGCCGTGGCAGCATGATACGCGGACAGGCAGTGTCAGTTGAGAACGCATGTATTATAAGGAGCATGAAGGCCCCTATAGAGGGCAGGAGGAGTTCAACAAACCCTGACCTTTCATGCAGGAGTCTGTGGTCCCCTCCCTCTGAATGTGATGGGTTTTCTCTACAGCGTACTATGTGCCTCTTTTGCCTAATCCTAACCATTCATTTGTTTGATGTCTCAATGGTGGTCTCTATGTGTTTTTTTTGCCTAGACGTAACCACATGCAGCGTCATCCCACCATGGGCTTGTGTTGACATCGCGGTATTGACATTCCAAGAACGTCAGTGTTGAACTGAAAGCAACTGAAATGAAACCACAAGCAGCAAATAAAAAACTTGGTGCAGTACAGTAATGTTACTCTTGTGAGAAAACCCACTGAAATGGGTCAGCACAGGAGCAAAAGTTACAAAAAGTCAGCAAAAAAGATTTCGTAATGTCAGTTACTCAGCTGTAACTAACTCCACTCTGCCAAGAGGGAATTGCTTTTTTGTTTTTTGTTTTTTTGTCTTGCATGGTCTTGCTTTGACCAAATGTTAAGATGTAGAATTGACTGTACATTTTTACACGTACTTGTACAATTAGTGCTAGTGGTCACTCTACGACAGATGTTTAGGAATTAATGTTAACTATTAAAGTGACAGCCCCTGCTTCATTTTCTTTGATCCCAGAGTGTCAAAATATATTCCTCATTGATGTTATGGAGGAGAAAAGTTTAGGTAAAAGAAGGAAAGCAAATTAATACATACGAGAAATGATTTTAAAAGTAAGGGACCTTTGGAATAATCAGCAATGTGTTTTAAACCCTGGGGAGGCAGTTGTCTGTGAAAACTTCACTAATACCAAATGGATTTACATTAAAAAAAAAAAATGAGTCACACAGAAAATTGATCCCTGGCATGTTGAATAGTTAAGGGGACCTTTTGTGCTTTCCTTATTTTTTTGTCATAATGATACAGTGTTGGATGCTCATCATAATCTGTAGCAGTAATAGACACAGCTACTTCTTTTGGAGCCTGAAATGACCATATTTGGGTGAGAGGGTAGAGCTGTGGAGGAACAAGGGGATAGATGTGACTCATAGGCTGTAGCAATGCCTTGCAGACAGCCTGCATCTCAAGCAGCCCCAGCCTTAAAAATTTGTAACTTTGGGCCGATGTAAACTGGTGAGTTATAGAATAATTCACCATACAGTTATCATGAATGAAACTAGCTATAGATCATAGAGCCATTTTTGTACCAGGCTGTAAACATGTTGTTTTTTTTTTCTGCTGTAAAGTTGGGCTCTTTATCATGCAAATCTATGGGAAGTGACCCTGTTTTGGAGCCTCAAGTGGCCACTAGAGGAATTGCATTTTTTGGCACCTCTGCATTGGCTTTTTGTCAGCCTTGGCAGCTGTCACTTAATGTTTATAATAGGGCTGCACCTAATGATTATTTTTTTTTATCAATTAATCTATTGATTATTTTTTTATTGATCTAACTATTATTTTTTTTATTACTTGATTAATATAACAACGAATTTACCAAAAAATAACATTTTAAAACTTGTCATACACTGCAGGGCATTATTCCCCAACAAAAAATAGCCCAGTCTTAACTGGTAATCTGTGTTTTACAGTCTGATATAAAGTCTCTCCAAAATAAAATTAATGCGAGAGCTTGTTCCACTCAAGTAAAAGGAATGTAGTGCAATATACATTTAGCAGGCCAACAGCAAAATAAATAAAACAATGTAAAATTCAAATCACTTTTAGAAGAAGTAAGAGAACAGTTACTCTTTTATACAGTAACAAACCTCAACCCTAAGTGCATATTCCACTCATTTGTGAAGTTATACAAGCTCCTGCACAGCTGACAACCCCATCCTGTAAATGTTTCAAAATAAAATGCATTGTATCAGCAGCTGATGGCATTCTGTCCACAAAGACACAGTCAGATAGCTTTTGTGTTGAAAGGGAAGCAAGGAAGTTGAGGTAAACAAGCAATCTTTGTATTTGCTGATTTCTGTGACAGAGAGAGACTTTAAACTGTAGTATAAAGTGATATAGTCAACAAACACAAGTGTCGCGTAAAAAAAACAGTGAGCCACCATTTCTATAGATGTGCTGCAGCTTACACGCAGCTCAGACGCACCTGACAATCGCTGATAATATGAGCGCCGAAACAAAAAAACAACAGGTTTGGCGCTGCTCAAGCTCTCATGAGGCGTGCTGTGCTGAACAGTGTGAATCGATGTATTCACGTAATTGATTACATCGACACGTCACCCCAGCCCTATTTTACAATAAACGTGGTCAAATAATCCCTATGTGCAAAAACTTCAGGTTTCATACCGTTCCAAATACTGTAATTCAAATTTTTTCTACATCTGAGACAACATCTAACATCTGTATATAATCATCCACACCAGGCATACTATTACAAGTGCTAATGTTATGTACCCAACACTGCTAAATAAAGTTAATTAATTAAGATTAAATTAATCTGGGAAAAATGTAATCTTGGTTGTAAACCTTTTGACACCTGAGCATTAGCTATATTTCTTTCAAAACCATGGGAGGAGGGCAATTAGCAAATTAAGAAGAAATGGCCTAAAAATTTGAAAAAGTACAAGAGTACAAGAAAATTGATGGAAAATTGGAAGAAAAAAAAGAAAAGAAAAAAGTTTAAAAAACAACAACAAAGAAATTACTTGAAAGAAGTACTTACAAAATAAAAAAAAAAGTAAAACATATAATTATAATATATATAAAAACATAGTGATTTCCTCCAGTTTGCTGTATGTGAGGATTTTGGTGTAGAATATTTTATTATTTTCAAGGTAGAAAGTACCCCATTACTTTCATCCACCCTGCTTCAATGCCGATGTAGAAATACCGGGGTTCAGAAGACCCATAAATGCTCATCAAGCAGACTGGACTTTTTCTGGGATGGGAGTTTAATGAGACAGAAACTGAAACGGAGCATTTCAGAGGGGGGATGGATCCAGGTTATTCAGCACTGACAGTATGAGGAAAAAGTATGTGTGCGTGTGTGTGTGTGTGTGTGCATGTGCGTGTGGCTCTTCATATGCGCCTGCATGTGTGTGTGTGTGTGTGTGTGTGTGTGTGTGTGTGTGTGTGGGTTGACCATTGAAGCATGTTAACATGTTCTAGTAGAAACTCCAAATAAAACTATTTGCCTTATTGATGTGAAAGAAATGACTGAAACAAGTTGGTTTACTTTGGAATCTAATCAAACAAAACTGGCATAAAAGAAGCTATGCCTTGTTACAAAGGGTATTTGCGGTATTGTCCTGTTATAGATGTACTTTCAGTATACATATACAAGTAAAGCACCGCTTATGAATTCAAGTAGACCTGTTTTGCTTTTTAAAACCTGTGATCCTTTTTGTATTTGAAAGGGACTCAGAGAGAGTGTGTGTGTGGGAGTGTGTCAGTAATTTTGGGGGATTAGAATCCAATTTGTTCTTGTCTACCGGCTCACGGGCTGATGGGACTTCCCTGTTGCCGAGCAAAGAACAATGATTGCTCGAGAAGATGAAATGACATGCTGTCTGAACCTCCCACTGATAGTGTCCTAAAAACACCCTGTCTGTCTACCATTAAGTCTACTTTCCAGGGATTTTGCGTGGTAAAAATGGATGATTTCCCCATTGCGATGCTTATGTTAAATATTATTCAGTCATTTTAATGTGTAGTGTTAAAGCTCAAGCTTCATGCTAAACGATACAAGAAAGATAAGCAAAATTAATTAGTATTATTCTCAGGTAGAAAGGATGAGATAGTCTATGTGTTTGTGGAAATTTTAGTTTCTATTTACCGCAGACCTTGAATCCTCTGCCTTCATCTTCATCCCATCCCTCTCATCATTATTGTCATCATCATTGCAGTTGTCATTATTGGAAGAACTGCAATTAATAGCCCCTTTTACACACCTTGTTCGAGGTAGGAATGCTGTGCCGTTCTGTATTAAAAGGTACGAACACGGAATATGAAGGCATCTTGCGTGCACCCACACGGAATGCATTTGTTAATCCAATCTGACATTCTACACTAAAATGAGAGTGTTTTTAAAGAATTAAAATGCTCTGTTTGTATATGAATCTTTGAACAGTTAAGTATCACTTTCACTTTTTTTCTATACAGATTTATGGACACTTAAAATTAACTTTGACTGTGCTTGGCGGTCTGCTGCTCCATCTTCTCAAACAGAGTGCCAAGAGTACTCACTGCTGCTCTTAAGAGTGGTGGTGCCCTTACAAAAAAAAAAAAAAAATTGAATGGCATATTAAAATAGTGCTCTGAATTGAGAAATGGTCCAGTTTGTGCAAGTGTGCTCTTCCTCTCCAAGAGGGTGTTGCTCTGTATAACCAAATAATATTTTTACACAGTGCTCCGAACATAGAAGTAGTTCAGTCTGTGTCAGAATGTACTCTGCCATTCCAAAAGTATGTTGCTCTGAATAACAAAATGTTATGTTTCAACAGTGCTCCGGAATTAGGAATAGTCTAGTTTGTGCCAGAGGATGCTCTGCTACTCCAAGAGTGTAGTATAATAGTATATTTTAACAGTGCTCTAAGTTTATGAGTGGTCCAGTTTAAGCCAAAGTGTGCTCTGGTGCTTGGAATGACTATGTATGAAAGCACCCACACTTTTTAACTTCCAGAACACCAGCATGATATCTAAAATCACACACATGACGGTTTTATGCACTCAGAGCAAAGTTTGTAGCATCTTCTCTACAGCAGTATTGTGGAATGTGTGTGTGAAAGGGGCGAGTTTTTAGCATCCTTAATACCATCACAACCACTGGCGAAATCATCGTTTAGCAGCAGTAGTGTCATCATCATTGCTGCTGTTTTCATTATAATCATCTTCATCATTATTCCAGTCAACATAGCGATCACTATCAGCACCAGCAGCACCATCATCATTCATCAATATTATAACCGCAATCATCATCATCCTCGCTCATCCTCCCTCCCCTGTGCCATTTGTTTTGCCACCTCCTCCTTCTTCATTTCTTCCCTCCTTCCTCCCACCCTGCTCCCATTCCCAGCTCACAAATCCCTTTATTAAATCAAATCCCTGGGCTCCTAAAAGCTGCAATACAACCAAGGAGCGGCTAAACCCCCGAAGGTCGCATAAGCTTCGTCCATCCCTGTTCACTGCTTGCCTGATTGTTTGTTAGTGTGTGTGTGTGTGTGTGTGTGTGTGTGTGTGTGTGTGTGTATGTGTGTGTGTGTTTGCTGCACGCAATCCATCAGAATTTCCCATGGCACCTACATACTACTTAGCCAGAGGGAAATGTTGTGTGCGTTTATGCTTGTGGTTATAAGCAGGGGCCTATAACAGATTAAGGCTGCATGGTGCAATGGTTTGAGAAGTGGGAGATACACAATCCTGCAACACTAAGATGCCAAATGCCCAGCAGCTATTCTGAGTGGTGTGTGTGTGAGAGTGTAGCCCGACACCAGTGTGTAAACATAATGGTTTTAAGGTGCTCCATTTCACATTTTTGCCCCCATTCCCTTTCTACTCATGCATCTGTACTTTTTTATGTATGCTTCTTCCCTGTTTGTTTTTAACTCTCTATCTTTCTGCTCTATCCCCTGGCTTTGCTTTCTTCCCCTCCACCTTTCTTTCCTTCCTTCCTCCCTTTGCTTTCTGTGTCTATTTCTCCCTTCATTTTCTTTTCATCTTTTTTTTTCCTACAGCTCTGCGGCCCCGGGATGATGGCGGGGGTGTCTTATTACTCTATCTTAGACACTAGTACGTCCAGCGGCGCGCACACACATGCACACACTTGCCTGAGGTCCAAAGGCTGGTTGTCTTTGATTGAGACTAATGGTGAAATTACCCGGGCTGCTGTTCTAAACAATAGTGTTCACTCACACTTATCTGGGTCAATGGTACGAAAATGGGAGTGTGGCTTGGGGTGTTGGGATCTATGGTCGGGGTAGCCAGCAGATGCTGGAGGTTAGCGAGAGGAAAGGAGGGGGATGCGATGCAGATGCAGTTTCCTCCAACTGTGGAGCATCTCAAAAATCAGGTCTTTCCTGTCTTGAGGTAATTTTAAATCGTCACATTTACATTTATTTCATTGTGTTGAGGCTTGAGCCAAAAATAGTGTGGTACAAAAAGTGCAGCAGCATGGCTTTTAACATACAAAAAAGAAAATGAGACTAGATCTTGCCTCTTTTTGGCAGTCAGTTTCAGAGTTGATTACCTGAAAGCTCCTGACTTCTCTATGGTTTCATACACAATTCTCTTTAACATTATCCATGACTTAAGAAGAGTTTAAAGATTGCATTGTTCGACATTAATTATTCATAATTAACCCTCCTAACACTCAGCTAATTATTGGTACTGTGTGGGTTTGATTCGATTAGATGTGATTGATTATCTCTAGGCAATATGAGCAAACCCATCAACTGTAATCAAACTTTGATTCAAATATTGTGAAATCCTGATTGGTGCACTTAAGTCCATGACATCACCTTTTTCCAGCTGAGCCCCACTCACTTACCCACCTAAGTGCACAGACAAAAACATACTTTCTGTCACAATTCTTTTTCATCGCAGGTTGTTCAATACTGACGCTTACTAACCCCCACCCCCAATGTGTGATAGTGATACTAAAGGCATCCTTTTGAGTCACTATGAGATGCATCCTTTGATGTCTGTATGTGACACACAGCTGTGTCCTGGTCAAACTCATAGAAACATTTGGTTAAAGTTGTTATACTCTTAGAAAAAAACATAATGCTTTGGGTTACTAGAGTCATGTAACATGGTTGTTGAGTGATGTTAGTATGGCACTGATTTTTGGTTACAATATAAATATATATATATAGATATATATATAGCATACCCTATGTATGCATATGTTTACATATGCATACATAAGAAGGAAGCAGCATGATGCTGTCATGGCATTGCAAAACCTCTTTTGTGACCTTGATATGAGAGAGTGATGCCGGCATGCCATTTTTGACTAAAAGTCAACTTTAGTTTCTTATTCAGTTTCTTCCATAATTGCACCTATAACCTTTATTTTTCTATGGAGTCATAAAACAATAGTCACATACACTGTGAAACAGGTTTTGCTTTTCTGATCCTTTTGTTTACACTGGAGATCCCTTCCAAACGTGCTTCCAATGTTAGAAATGGGGGGCAATATCGAAGTCCTGCACCCATCTAATGTTGGAGAATATTGCATTTCAGGAACGCATGAAGGGAATTTCCTTAAATTGGCACAAATGACTACTTGGGCTCAAGGATGACCTGAGTAGAAACAAAATACAAAATAATAATAATAATTACAAAATGAAAACTTTTAAAACAGATAGACATCATCTGGACATTTGATTTGAGCTCAGTGTACACCTGTGTGTGTGTGTGTGTGTGTCTGTGTCTCTGTCTGTGTTAGTTACAGTGCAGGGAATGTGATGCATCCCATTGATACACTCAAACATTTTTAGTTTCCTTCAAAGACTCAATTTTTCATTCTCTTTCTCTCATTCCTTGTTTTGCTGTCATGATTTCGAAGTGTTCACTGCATGTTTACTTACTTGCAAGAACACACACACACACGCACGCACACACACAAACAGACATGGTGTTTTGTGTGTTTACTCTATGCCATTCTCTTCGAGAAAGAAGTGCAGACACGGAGGTGTTGATGTGTGTGTGTCTGTGTGTGTGTGTGTGTGTGTGTGTGTGTGTGTGCGTGTGTGTGTGTGTGTGTGTGTTTGCCCATGCACAGTGGGTGGGCGATAGACAGATGAAAAAGGGAGGTGACAAGAGAGAGAGAATGCTAGAGAGAGAGAGAGAGAGATAGAGAGAGAGAGAGAGAGAGAGAGAGAGCGAGAGAGAGGGAGAGAGAGAAAGAGAGAGAGAGAGAAGTGTCAGGGGAAAGAAAGCCTCACGGAGTGTGAAGAAGGCAGAACAATGATGTGGTTTGTGGCTATGTTTATCTACTGTATGTATGTGTGTGTGTGTGTTGGGGTGCCTGTTTTTTGTTCCCAAGTAGAAATGGCATAAATGTTGTTCTGCCCATTTGCCTGACAGTCTGCTTTCATATTTTGTATTTCATTGTCAGTTTCCTCCGATTTGACTAGTTGTGTGACTTTTTGAACTTTTCGAAGTTGGAAGGCTAATAGCCCGAAAATGAACAGATAATTTTTTTACATTGGATATAAAATGAAATTCAACTTAACTGTCAACATGTCAAAGTCTAAAATACATCGTAACAGTACAAAGTGCAAAAGGTTGTAATAGATCATTATAAAGATCATTGCTAGTAAATGATAAGTAAAGTGCGATACTATATGATGCAATACAATTACGATGCGATACGATACAATACGATATGATACGATACGATGCGATACGATACAATACGATATGATACGATACGATGCGATGTGATACAATGCGATGCAATAGGATACGATGCGATGCGATGCCATGCGATGCCATGCGATACGATGCGGTACGGTACGGTACGGTGCGGTACGGTATGATACAATATGAGACAAAGCTATACGATGGGACCTGGTACGGTATGGTATGGTATGATACGATACAAAACAATATGATCTGATGCGATATGAAAAGATGTGATATAGTTCATTTTGGCATAATATTGTGCAAAGTGATATATTTTATTGTCTCCATCTTTATTGTCTTCCAGGCTCAGTTGTTTGGATCATAAATATGTAAAAATATAAAATGCATCATGACAATACAAAGTGCAAAAGATTATATAGATCCTTCTAAAGATCACTGTAATAACATATGATGCGAGGCTACACGGTACGGTACAATGTGATGTGATGCAATATGATACGTTACGATGCAATATTATACAATACAATACAAAATGATATGATGTTGTACAATATCGTACGATGTGATATACTTTATTGTCTCTCTGGGAAATTATTCTGGGCTCAGTTGTACAAAGTTAACTTCCCTGGAAAATTGGGAAATAGTTTATTTTCACTATTTAATCCACTCTAGAAGTCAACGCTATGTGAGAGAGTCACAGTTTCACTTCCTCCACTAGTATCTCCTCACAATATGATATGGCTGTAACTGGCTGTGGGGTGACAAAAAAAAAAAAATTCAAAAGACTATTTTTTGCTTTCATCATTGCGCTTGTTGCAGGTCGAGTTGAAAATTAATTCTGGTCTTAATCATAACTAACAGCCAAAACTTTTCAGGTGGAGATCCCTGGTCTGTGAACCTAATGTGTATCAGTTTAGGGATCCTAGACACAAAAAAGGTTGAGAACCACCTGTGTACAGTTATGAAAGTTAATATGTACAGTTAAACACAATTAATTCTAAGTCTTAGTAAACTGAAGGTTAAATATACATATTGCACATCCATCATTTTAGAGAACTGACTCACCAAAATCCTAAAATATCAATATTTACTGTATATAGCTACATGTCCAGATCCCAGACATATAACCCGCACATTATTTTGCAGTTCATTATTTTACAGTTCTACTGATACAACATGACGGGAACCCCATTTTGTCAATGTGATCAATATGTTAAGTAATGCGTCAAAAACATCACCATGACATATTATAGTAAGTATTACAACTGACTGTATTAGTGCTAAGTCTTCATCATATGGAACAGAAAATAGAATGAAAAACAGGTTGTTACAAAATGTCTGTTCATGCAAAACTGCAGTAATGGTTGTGAGCGAACACACTGCACAGAGGAGAAGCGTGATGTAGTTTGAGAGATTTTTACTGTTGAGAAAGCTAGGCTAGATAAAATGTCTCATTCTAGTCTCTTGGTCTGACTTTACTTGGTGATTAATTCAGCACCAATGTTGCCAGAATGGTATGAAAATCAGGCCGAGGTGAGCAATACTTCACCATCTGAGACTTGTTTTGATATCGAAACACTTTGCCCAGTTTTATTGTTGTTGGTTACCTGGGCACAATGTAATTTTTCACTGCAATGGCTTTTTGAAATAGCTTTTTTTAGACTTTATGTGCACTGAGAGGATAAAGAAGTTTTAAATGTTGCATGGCTAAACATTTTAAACGGATCTCCACAGACTGTAAAAGTGACTTAGAGAAGAGAAAAACAAGTACTTCTTTAAAAAAGTTTTTTAAAGTTTTGTTGAACCACTCACGCTACAGAAAACCAGTTTGAAAAGGGGAAGCTCAAACTTTTTTTTATGTGCTCCATGCCAGATTTTTTTTTCTTCCCAGTGAACTCACATTACTATCATCTATGTAATATTTCACAGTTTATCCCACACTATTCTTGAGACAGTGTTGTAGAGATCCAGTAAGGGGTGTCAGTGGGAGAGGAAGTGTCAGTAAACTGCATATGGGACACCCGAACCAACCTGCTGTTCAAACAATTGCCCAAGAAGGAGAGAGACAACACATCTACATTCAGTCCTGCTTTGATGGAGCTATCAGACACCACATATCTGTTAGTATACGTAGAGTTATTGCATATTGGTTATGTGTTGCAGGCTGCTGTGGCCATTTAGACCTACATGAGGGGCGTATCATTACACAAAGTCTTGCTTCAGTGCAGCTTTAACGTACGAGTATCTAACCCGATCTTTATTTCCAGTGTCCAGAGCTGACAGGGCTGTACTATTGTCACAATTGAATTTAAAATATATTAAAGTGCCTCCAGTGTCTTGCACTGCACTATCCAAACAGAGATGCTGCACATTTCCTTGGGTAGATTGGATGATGGAGTTTGTGTGTGCATGATGTCATGTTTTTGTTTAAAGTAAGCATGCGTGCACGTGTGTGTGTGTGTGAGTGCGTGTACGTGTGCATGCGTGTGTGTGCGCGTGCGCGCACGTGTATCTGTCTGCGCTCCCAGAGCCTAAAGTGCCTGTAAACCATCTTCAGTCTCAGTGGAACTGTAATGGGCTCTCAGTGACTCAGCATCCCATGAGGTTTTTGCTATTCATAATATGTGTGTCTCATTTTATTCTACCTTTTTTTTGTTCTTTGTGTGTGTGAGAGTGACAGAGAAAGAGAAAGCAAGAGATGGTTTTCTGTAGTGAAGTACGTCGGCCACTGTGCAGAGTGATCCTAATTGACAGTGATGGCCATTTCCTGGGGGACTCCAGTGAGGGACTCAGTGTGTGTGTGTGTGTGTGTGTGTGCGTATGTGTGTGTGTGCGAGCGTGTACTATGTGCTGATTTGTGTGTGTTTGCACTTTGCACTGCTTCTGTCATTTAAAGTTATGACAGTGCACATCGTTTTTGTCATATTGGCTTTATCCTCAATTTCAGAAACAGTATTTACACTCTGTACTTTTGGAACTTCATATATATCATTATCTCTTCAATGTTGCTTAAAACTACTGGAGAGAGTCCTTGTACGTCTATAACTGATTCTCTGAAAAGCTGACTCCATAGTTTTTATATATAATATATATATATTAACATTGTTTTTTTTTGTTTTTATTTCTTGCATTCCTGCTTTCCTGTACCATGGCGCCAAGGGACTATTGGTCTATGCACACACACATACACACACATTTGTATCTCTACACTTGTGAGGACCTTGGTTTTCATTGCACATTAATTATCTTTAAACCTTGACCTTAAGGATCATGACTGCATACCTGGCCGAATCCTTGCAGTACAGTCACAATCACTAATATTCTACTGTCCTTTTATTGTGATGAATGAGGAGCTTGATGGACAAACATTGGTCTGCCTTCCCAGTTTTGGTGAGCAGATCCACATAAGTGTTGTTCAACTTTACCCTACCTTAACCTCTTCTATCCCATATAGTTCATCTCCCATTTATCTGCATCTCAGCGTCTCTTGTCAATTTTAAATATAGATGTATATTTTTCAAGATAACCAGGGTGATACAAAAATAATTAGATGTGCTGTCATGATTTATAGTGGAATAAATAAAAAAATGTTTGATTTAAGTTCATGTCAGCCTGTTCTCATTACAGACTTGTAAAACACATGCTTTTGGCATAAGATCGCAACGGCAAAATCAGAAATACTTTTATCACTGGGAAGACACTGTGGTTCATTACAGTCGCTCTGATGCCAGCATAGAGAATGATAGCAAGTACAAATAAATGCCAGCACAAGTTTATAAAAATATAAGTATAAAATACAAATACAGTTATAGTAAACAATTAGCATTAGTATATAAGTATTAAAAAAATAAAAGTCTGTATAATATGCTATGTATGTAAAGTGTGTAAAAATATAAATGTAAAGAAATTCACTCATAGAAATTAGCCCCACTTTTTGTGTAAAATATAAACTGTGCCTTATGCTTCAGTGCAATGTAGAAAAATACTAAAATGTAAAATGTAAAATATAAATATGTGTGCAATGCTACAATAAACAACAGCAATATACATAAGTAAGAATAATAATAAGAATATATATAATATATACAAAATGTGTCATAAGTTAAATTTAGCCTACATTTAAGGGTTGGAAATAAATATTGCAAATTTGTGTAATTGCGCAGAGGAATGCTGTGGTTGAAATATTGCAACCATAAATTGCAGTTAAGACAGTGATATATATATATATATATATATATATATATATATATATATATAAATTGCACCTTTAAAACCCTGTTGCACATTTTAAGTATAAAAAAGTGATAATGGAATTTTAATTGTAGATGTGTGTATTAAGTCCGAGTGCCAGTCTATTGACTCAGAGTGTCAGAAAAGTTGTAAAGTTTGATGGCTACAGGAAGGAATGACTTCCTCTGGCTCTGCAGCATCTCAGTCTGACACCGAATGTGCTCCTGAGACTGACCAGCGCATCATGGAGTGAGTGAGAGACATGGTCCAAGATGATACATATCTTTGACAGCATCCTGCTCTCTGACACTAGAGTCTAGCTCCACCCCCTAAACATTACTGGCCTTGCAGATCAGTTAATTGGTTCTGCTGGCACCTTTGGCGTCTGCATGAAACACCACTTGACAGCCTCAGGTGATAACGTGGCCAGACAGAACCTGTTGCGTTGTTATTATAATACGCCAAAAGATGGCCAGAAGGCCAGACAACATCTACCACATCACTTGAGAACATGTCGTTGAAACACTGTCGGTAACGACATAATATAAGAAGCACAAGGGCGTCTATAGGACGGGCGGGGGGGCGGTGGATGTGTCCATGCAGTAGTCTGGTGATCGCTTCCCATCTGAATGTGATAGGGATTTTTTCAATACCTTACCATGTGCCACCTTCCCCTGATCCTAACCATCCGTGCCAGCATGTGTTTTTGTTGCCTAAACATTACCACGTGCAACGTAATCCCATCATGTGCATTTGCTGACATCACGTTAGCGGCATTCCAGAGCATAAAGAGCAGATGCAGAAGGATACATATTAAGAGTGTAATATGTAGATGCAGAAGTCCACCACTAAGCAGCAATATGTGACAACTTGGGTTGAGAACGTGTTGTTCATCTACATGACACATTTATTAAAATCTCAAGGTGTCAAATATTATAGTAAATGCAAAACAGTAATCCCTCAAGTCAATAAAATCTGTTCTGGTAGAGGTGATACTGTGGACTCACAACAGCCTGATAACCTTAGATCCACAATATTGTCCAGAATCTGGACCCCAATATGGCACCTACTCATTCCAATGGAGTTGCTCCTCTGGTACATATGCTGAAAAAGTTTTCTAGCTTCCTGGTTTACTTCTGCAATATGCGGCCTGCTGAATTTGCACAATATCGTTTTTCCCACTGGCCTGCCTGTGAGTTCCCGCTCAGCTCATAGACTTTTGAGATTTTAAATCACTTTTCTCAGCATGAGAAAAGTACCACTAATATAAAATCACCATGGATCCAAAAATTCATAACAGAAAGACTCACAATTTACCTTGTTTGCAGTTTGAGGTGTCCTGTGTCTTTTTTTATAATGATAGCTATTTGGGGAAAATGCTTTCTTGGCCGCAGGGGATTTTTTTTTTTTTTTTTTTTTTTTTTTTTTTGCTGCAATAATGCGGCCATTAGGAAAAAATAGCTGCAAGGCTAAGCAGCTTTTCTGGGGGCCTGCTCATGAGCAGCAAATAATATCAACACTTCCTCAAAGTATCTTTTACAAATGTTGAACTCAAGTCAAACAATGTCCCTAATCTTTGTTGCGAATTCATCATCATGATAGTATCATTGACAGTAATTGCTGTTGTTTACAATAGCAATATGTGGTTACAGATTTTTAACCTATTACAAAACCTACCTTAGTGTGGTTTAACGTTTTCACGATCTTGGAATTTCTAACTTTGATACAAATCAAGAGTGATAACTCATTTTGCTGCTAAAAACCAGTTCTAAATCGAGTAACATATAGCAGTTGGTTAATGATGAAGCCTTGATCAAGACGGTTGGAAGAATGCTCTTGTTCTGGTGGAGCTGCTGTTGTTCATCTAGACCAAATGTTTATCTTTACAGAGGGCTTTGCAATATGGAGACAATCAAAGATCTCAATATGTTTAACCAAATATCTTGATATTAATATTGTGACAACATTGTATGGTTGACTCTTGATGCATTACAATATACTATATCGCTGTTAATACTATATTGCCCAGCCCTACCTTAACCTTGGAATCAAGTATTAAACCCTCAAACAGCTCTTTGAAAATGTGAGTGCCTTAAATCCTTAAAACCCTTTGAAACCAGGGCAAACCTACTTAATTTCTTTCAAATTCATGGGGAAAAGGCCATGAGCAAGTAAAGGAGAAATGACCCAGAATTTAGCAAGAAATTTGAAAGAAAAAAACAAGTGAATTACATGAAAATAAACCCCCTCCATCCCCAAAAAACCCCAACAACAACAAACAAAAAACAACACAAAAAAAACCCCCAGAAAATTTAAATAAATTAACTATTTAATTAATTAAGGGGATGAACTGGAAAACTGCTTCAAAATGGTCAATAAATAATAAAATAATAAAAATGTTTTTATGTAATTTGATCTTTTTTTTGCTTTATTTAAAAGAATTTTCTAAATTTCATAATTTCTTGCAGTTTGTGCACACTTCATGTGAAGTTCATCATTGTCTTTTTCCCACGTTTCTGAGAGACATTTCACCAATTAGCTCTATGTCCGAAGGTTTAAATACCTGTGAAAGGTGTCTCAACACATCACAAGAAAAGTGATGACCAACCAGGTTTAAAAGGGTTAAACTGATCTTCAAGATATATGATAAAAGTAAAAAGGCAGGCATGCAGTGAAACACAAACCCAGCCTTTAACCTATTGCAAAGCTGCAGCATTAGTCATCTGCACAGAGAGCCACTGAAAGGAGAGTAAAGAAAGAGAAAGAGAGAGAAGGTTGCAGTTAGAGAGATGAGTGAGAGCAGATTACAAGCCACAGGAGGTGAACTGCCGTTTTCACACCAGTTCTTTCTTCCATCATTAATTTGGTGGAGGGGAAATCAATGCTGGTGTTTGTTGTCACCTGTGTGGCAATCAGTCGGTTTCTCAAGTTGATCAGAAGAGTTTGTATTACTTGTTCTTTTCCAAGGACAAAAGAAAAATAAAGTGTGCTTCTCGAAATGCTTGAACTTCGGCCCTCGCGATAGTTCCATAAATGCATCAGGCCGAGAATACCACGCACAATTTGACCCACAAAAAGTGAAAGTATGTACATGTAAAATTCTGCATTGGCTAAAGTCCAAATAATTACATTAACTGCGTTTAAAGAGGAAAACCACCGGAGGAGCAATTCAATTTATTTAAATCCTTAAAAAATATTGAATGGAGACTGGCGTGTTCAGTGAATGTCAAGTTGTTACGGTAAAACAAGGTGCTCTGTGGTGTTTTAAATACTTGGAAAAAAAACAACAACAAAAAAAACAGCATACCTAAAATGCAGTGGAGTGGTCTTTTGAAGTGGTCACAGGCACTCTTGTATCAAAGACACAAAGTTAGGAAATGAAAGAAAGAAAGGAAAAAAATGCCAACATGTTTCAGCACAGTGGCCTCCGTCATTGCGCTGTGATCCTGCACCTAGATCCTGCAGGATCTAAGTGCAGGATCTAGGTGACAAAGGCCACTGTGCTGAAAGTGGTCGGCATTTTTTGCTTTCTGTTTCTAACTTTGTCTCTCTGATACAAGAGTGCTTGTGATGGCTTCAATAGACCATCACATTTTTGGTGGAAGTGGCTCTTTTTGGCTCTGTTTTTTTCCTTAAAAAATATTATTGCTCTGTCCTCAACTGGCTCAGTGTTATGTATCTGTCAGCAGATTTACATCTGCCAATTTCTGTTACCATCCTCCTCCTCCTCCTCCTCACTCTCCTCTTCCTCCTCTCTGTCATGTAAGAGTGTCATCGCCCAGATAGAAATGATGTGCAACATATCCGTCACAGTGATCACTGCAGAGCTCTTTGATGGAAAGAAGTGTGGGCTACTAGACTTTTTTCTTTTTCTTTTGCTGATGTCAAACTATATTTCTTTTTATCATTATTTGTCAGTGTGGCCTTGAATCTAGTAAACAAGATACACATTTGTCCCCCTGTGTAGCCTAAATGCTATTTTTATTGATTATCTGTTTCCATATTGTCCTCTGTCTGTCTGTAGTCGGTTATTTGTCTTCTTTGACAGAGAATTTCTGGTTGCTGATAGAGATCTGATATGAGAACGCTGAGTCCCTGACAGAGTGAAAACACCTGCATGAATTGTCGATGTTCCTGCTATTGCAGAAGCTAATAAGACCTGTCACTAAGTGATTTGAGGCGAATTCTCAATTTGTGCTTAAGGGCTTAATGTCTGTGCTTAATGTCTGTCTCAAAACAGCGACATCACTCAGAGCACACTCAGTTTTTTTTTTTTTTTTTTTTTTTTGTTTATAGCTACTTCCACCAAGTAATATGTGTCATCTAAAATTCAGTGCTTGAAGACTGTGATGACTGAACATTAGGCCGTGTTTTTATGATGCACTGTTCTTAATATGATGACTCTAAGCAGATTAAATGCTTCCATTGGATTGCTTGTGTCATTTATGTTTCGTATTTTATGTATTTTTTATCTGCATCATGGTGTACAGACAGTTAAAATAAAATCAACACCTTTTTCAGCACCATGGACAGCGACATTTATAGTCAGTCAGGCGCATGCAGGAAGCCTTAAAGAGTACTCAACTAATTTTTCGATTTTTTTCTTTTAACATTGTCTGAATCACATTTGACAGGTTGAAAAAAGGAACAAACTGATGCAGTGGAACCAGAATATTAAGTTTTATTCATTCCAGAAATCCTTTCTTTGTAAAAACCCTGGATGTATTACGAATCCTTGATACAGCATTGAAGGCACAACCCCAATTCATGCCTATGAAAGTTACTCAGTGGTGTATGAAGCTAAAGAAGCTCTCTCTTTGGGTCTGAAATTATCCAGATGATAGGTGCTGCTTCCGCATTATTGGGCCCATAGAGCAAGTGCCAGAGACTTCTGCTGGCCAAGTGGCTATTTACAGTTTAATGCTCCACTGATTTGAATGAAGATAAAATGATGTAATTGTGCAGTTCTAGAATTCCCAACTTTTGTAGGACCAAATAAATCAAATTCTGCTAGTTAAACGAGTAATTTTTTGGGGGGGGTTGTGACACTCGTGCAGGACAAGTGCAAAAGTTAAGTTAAATACAAATATTAGATGATTCAGGGCTTTTTTTCTAATTAAAAGTTTTAAAGTTTGAATCAGCTTAGCAGGACCTTCAGTGTTACAGCAGCATTCATGTAATATAGTACACAAGCTAACAGATCCGCAGTGTTCAACAACATTTTTTGCTAACACTAGAAATCAAACATAAGCTAGAGACTGTGTCATATTAAGCTGCTGTGAGCTGTAGATTCAGCACTTCTGAGGACAAAAGAGAAAATAATGTTAACTCGGAGCTCTAGCTTAACAGTGCAGAGTTACTCCTCTGTGCTGCTGCATCACGTCTGCTGAATTGCATCCACTGAATTGCATCCACTGCAGCCCCTACCAAGATAAGCGTGACGACCAAGAGCACTTTGCAGCAAAGTTGACCCCAGAAGTACACTGCACAGCACACGGCCTGGTAAACAACAACAATGACAAAAAACAAAAAATCGACTGCTCCACTTCTTAGTCTACTACAGGGTCTCTGTCTGATGATTCAAATCTCCTACTTTCAAGGGGCAGCCCTACAATGTCATCGTGTCACAGACTCAGGAGTTGTAATTCCATGATTTGGCCACTACAAAAAAATTGCTTCAAAGTGCTTCCTGGGGGCTTGGTCGAAACCCTGCACCTAGACTGCCACAAAACAACTGTTGCCAACAGTTTGATCAGACATTGGGGTCTGTTATGTGAGTCACAGCTAATGTAACCCTGAGCCACGATCCTCAAGCAGAGATTAGAAGTAAGCTCATCAGTACCAATTTTTTTTTTTTTTTATTTTATTTCCAAATGTGTTCTTCTGAAGAACTGGCAAAGAGTCTAGAGTCATACAAGTCAGCACATTATGTGGAAACTTAGAAGTGATTGTATTGTGCATGAGATCATGTTTTTTAGATTGTGTCTAGCCTTGTGCTGCATTCCTGTGAAAAAAGTAGTTCATATCATGACTCATCTGATCCATTGCTCTGCGTTATCACATCTTCTTTGTGGTGTCCATGTCCATATTACAACTTAAACCCTCTGAACACACCGAAGTCAAAAGAATGACCATCCTAGCAGCACATGAATGCACCACTGGCTGAGGCTGGCGGAGGTCTCTACTTGAGCCCAATTAATTGGCCCTGGCTCGTTCATTCACTTCAGTTGCTACTCTTTGTTAATAACAGCAGACGGGCCAGTGAGAAAAGTCTTTGTTTTCACTCCAAGTCATTTTCACCCATCACTAATTGTGTCATTGCCAGGTAATAGACATGTAACATGTGTGAGGTGTTAGCCTGTTAGTGTATAGGCAGGTAGATAGATAGATAGATAGATAGATAGATAGATAGATAGATAGATGGACAGATAGCCTTTATTGTCCCATAGAGAAATTTGTTTCCACAATCTGTCACATGTAACATATAACATAAATCATACAATGCTCAAACACCATAATTCACCTCTTCCCAAGCAATATATCCATACATTATCACACACGAGGACTGCCACAAGGTCACAACTTATTAAATGCAGCAATCCGCCTCAAAGTTCTGTACCTGCGGCCTGATGGCAGCAGTATGAAGTGTTGGGTGAGGGGGTGATCCAAGAACTTGGTTATTGTCCGTGCAAGGCGTATGACAGCTCTGTGGTTGAGTTCTGAAAGGTCTGCAATGGGGTGGTTGATGATTTTGGATGCGTTGTGTGTGATTTTTGTAAGTTTGTTCTTGTTGGTGATGGAGATCCTGTTGTAAAAACAGGGAGAACAGTACAGCAGAATGGGTTGAATGATGCTGTTGTATAGGAGTGACAGAAGGCGTGGGTCAGCAGAGAGTACGGAGCTTGCAGATGACATGGAGTCTTTGCTGGGACTGTTTGTGGATATCAGTGATGTGTTGGTCAAATGTTAGTTTATTGTCTATGGTGAGTCTGAGGTTTTTAAAATGGGTAGCCTGTTCAACTGTTTTGTTATGGATAGAGGTGGGAACCTGTCCGGGGGTGGGGGGGTGGGGCGGTTGAAATGAAACAGAAAGTTGATAGGCAGTAATGTAATGGAGTTATTGTCACTGAGCAGCCCTACAATGGCAGTGTCATCTGAGTGCTTGTAGTATGTGGTGATACTGGGTTATACTGCAATATTTGTGTGTGAGTGTGGACAGAAAATGCATGCAAAAGTTATCAAGGTTAGTGCCAGTAAATACATTTTACTTGTTAAAATAACTTGCTACTTGTTGAACTTGAACTTCAGTTATCTTTTATTATTCTGCATTATATGCACCAATACAACACATTTATCTTTTCATTTTAACATTCCCGACAAATTAAAATCATCTTTCTGGAGATATTTATTAACCACAGAATGAGCCCTGCCACCACAACTGGCAACACATAAATCCTCTTACTTTCTGTACAGCACAAGGATAAACACATCAACAAAGGCCGCTGCTGCACCTACAGGATGCACGAACTACACATTTACTGTATCAGAATGTATCATTGTTGCTACACAGGTACCTCTGCTAACATTATTTCTACTCAGGTTTAGGGGATTTTATTTCCACAGAACCTTATAGCTGTACAGTACTAGATGCTAACAGGTCACAACATGAACTGAATGCTTTAGTTTCCAACAACAACAGATGTTGCAGGTTTTACCATTACCCTGGTTAACTCGCTTTTCGTGGTCGCTCTACTTGTCCCCCCGTAACGTCTCGTACACACACACCATGCTGTTGGGCCAGCTTGCTCCAGTAATCTTGCTGTGTCTTCAGCTGTACACTGACCTCTTCAATCGTTGGAGACTGGGTACGAGGTCATTTTTCTTGTGCTGATTCCAGACACCTTCTGCAAGTATTAAACCTTTAAACCCAGAGCAAATTGGTGCAATTTCTTGAAAAAAAAAAAAAACATGGGAAAAAGGCAATGGGAAAACATGGTAAGAATTGTTTCACAAAGCAAGAAACTAGTAGATTAGAAAATTGGGGCTAGGGGGTAATGTCTAGGGAAAAAGAAAATCATAGGGAAAAACTATATTTATGGGTAGTTATCATAATGACAAATTTAAAATAATGTTACCAAATTAATATAAGTTTACATAATTAGTTTTTCTTATGAAAAATACAATGTTTTCTTTCTTTCCCTTTCTTTCTTTATTTCTGTCTTTCCGCGCATTGACTTATGCAACACAGCTAAATAATGACAATTTAACTGTGACCTTACTATTGGCTATAACTTATCACAGTTTGATAACATAACCTGCACCAATTTGACTGCATTTTATGCAAATTATATACATTTTTGGAACAATTTTATTCTATTCTTTGAATAAATTGCTTGCCTTTTATCCAAGTGTGTGTTTCATTGTAGCAATCATACATGTGGAGGAACAATTTAGAAGATGCAGCAGCTGCGTGGGTCCACTTTGCTCTGTGTGTCTGACTGTGTTGGAGGGCATCAGCTGTGCCAGTGTTTAGAGTTTGCACATGAGCTTTATTGGGTAAAACTAAATCCTGTTGTCCTTACATGTACTTGAATTTACACACTCGCACACACAAGCATTTTCTGGCCTGGCAACACGGTGGGATGCGCAGACACACACACACACACACACACACACACACACACACACACACACATTGAACAACTGGCTTCCTCTGTAATGACAGACACTCCTCGCCCACAGCGGATTGTCGCTCTGACGACTTGCCATTTCGCATCACTCTACGCAGATGAGTGAGACACAAACATGATATCGCTCCAAACCATACAGATGGAAAGGCAGATAGACCCACTGACATGGATGTAGATGATGTTAAAAATAATAATAAAAACTTGTGATTTGAGTGATGCTGATGCAATGACATGGCATATCTATTCTCACCGGAGACTGTGGGAAGGGAGACATAGATCCCTTGAGCCTTGGTGAGGTTGTCAAAGCTGGAGGCAGGAGTTGGATCATAGTACGGTGGAGACCGGAGTCAGCATCAGTAAAAAAAAAAAAAAAGATACTATATTTTGAGGGGGCTTTATCATGTCAGCACCAGTCGCATTGTAAATTCACAGCACATTCTTTCTTGGGTGGCTTAAGGTTAATAAATAAACCCCCTTCTTCCTCTGCTGGTTAGCCTAGGGTTAAGTGGGTTAAATTCTAAAATAGTCTTAACTCTGCAAGGTGGCTAATCTTGGATCACAGCAGGGTGAGCTAAGCTGAAGTGGACTTGAGTCTCGGTTATCCACTTTCAGATGTGCCAGGTTGACACAATAGTCGGGCGCTTTAATCTCCGTCAGCAGCAGACTGAACATTTCAGAGAATGCAGTGCAGCGCAAAGGCTTTTTAGATGCGCCTCTGTGTTACATTTGCTCACTGAACAATGAAATCATACTCCAAGCCATTAGTTCACATGGGTCCATGTTAAATCAATAGTGACTAATGAGTGTAAACAAAGATTCACCTTCTTCGGGCCCTGAAAACTGAGACCTTATTGATATATTGGGTTTCAGCCTCAGCCATGCATATACTGAGAGAAGTTGCTTAGTGTCTGAAGCGCTTATGATACTAGTGGGTTAATTAGATATAGAGCCTCTATAACATGGTTAAAAAAAACCCACTGATCTGAATATGTCTCATTTTTCCAGTTTTATCTTTCTACCATGTAGAAATGAGACAAAATCAACTTTTTCATGTCACGCCTTTATTATATTTTGTAATGCACAATAAAATGGACCATTTGACTGAATAATAATGACTTAAATAATCAAAATCAACTGTGTATGTAGGCCTGTCACAATAACTCTTTTGTGGATGATATATTGTCGCAGATTTAATTGCAATGAACAAATTTTTTGTCATTTTTTCCATTTTATGCCATTGATACAATGATAATATAATAACAGAATAATAATGCAAGTATGCCCTTTTAAAGAGCAATGAATAATTTTGAAGCATATTAGCATATTCAGGCATTTCAATTGGATATGTATATACACACACTAAATTAGACAGGGTTTAATCCAAGAAAAAGTGATTTATCTGCACTATTTAAACATACATACATACATACATACATACATACATAAAATATCTTAAATTTAAGAGTGTGTGTTAGTGTTTGTGTGTATGTGTGTGTGTTCTGTATTGCTGAATCATTATTGGTGCAGATAAATCACTTTTTCTTGGATTAAACCCTGTCTAATTTAAGGCAATTTGGATTATTTTGGATTATTGAAAGGGCCTACCGGGGACAGGCCCTTTCAAAATTTCACTGAAATTTATAAGTACCATCCACAGAGACTTAAAATGACCACAAAGACACAAAAAAAGAGTACAAAGAAATGCAAAAGAACTGCTTGGAAACACAAATAAACTACAAAAATGGGCAAAACAACTACAAGGAGAGAAAACATGACCACAGTGGGACTAAAAAAGATGAGTCCATTTAAAATTATTTTAAATGGACATTAAACAACCACAGAGGCTCTGTCTTGCTCTTATGTGCATATCTGTGCCCAATCTGTCCATAATCAGGACCACATACAAAGTTGTGTCAGAAAATATTTTTTAGAGCCTTGAAAAGATGGAAATATTTTTTTAACTCACATCTCTGGCTGTCTGTGTGCCATGCTGGCTTGTGTCAAATAGCATTTATCGGTTTAACAGAATCTTGGCCAATGTCAAACTTCAAGCAGGATTTTTATTGGCTGAAACCAATAAATATTTTATGTGCATTTGAATGGTAGGGGTCAGATATTTACTGGTATTCAAAAACAGTGTTTTGCTCTTTTTGTGCTATTTCAAGTACATAACATTCTGTGTATAGTAATCTGCACTGCAGATTATCAAGTCATTAAGCACAGATGTATGACATACATAAACAAACATGAAACATTTACATTTATTTCAATGTAATTTATTAACTATGCAGGTTCCTGGTAAAATATTCTCATTTGTGTGTTATATGTCTTGCTTGAATTATAATAAATTATTTTGCACTGATGATTAATGAGGGCCAATTTCAGTAAAGTGTTCTCAAGTGTTCCCAGTATTTGTCTGTAGACAGCAGGTTTGTGTGTGGCTGGCTGAGATGTTTTCTATATGCCGTGAGTTATTTTTAAGTTCAGTGAAATGTGGGCTGGCAATGCAGTGACCCTGCTAACCTTGTATACCTTTGCTTCCCGGGTGATGTGCTCCCCTCAGACAGATATGGTCAACACAGGGCCCCAAAGCCTCATAGTGGGAGGTGATTAGGGTGACCTACAAACACTGGAAGTTGTTGCCGGAACATATCAGAGTGCTGATTAGCGTCAGTGTTGGGGTAAAGTGAACAGTGCTTTGTAAAAATAAAATAAATAACAAATATGACACTAATTAGTGACAAGGATATGCTGTAAAAAAAACAACACAAAACACCATAGTGCTTAGGGAGGATTACGTTCACGTATACCTTCACCCTAAACAGAAAAAAAAAAATGAGATAATGAGTTACCTGTTATATAGTGTGACTTCACATATCGGATGCTACACTATGGGCAAAGAAACTATGTAAGTGCTCCAAATGTGTCAGAGTGCTTTCTTAAAGCAGCTCTTGGGAAGACTCCTGGCGACAGAGTATACACATTTCACTCCCACTCATTGAGACGCTGTTGAGTGACCTTATTTGTGCAGATAAAATGCTGGTGTCTGGTATGGTCACTTCAGCTGGAGGATGGTGATCTGAAACCTGAACAAAAGTCAAGCTTCTTGCCTCCCATGTCTTTTTTTTGCCTCCCTGCTGTTGATAGATGGCAGAGGCTGGAGGCATTATGGTTGTGGGTTACCTGCACATATTCTGTTTAACATGATACCTGAAGAATACCTTCAAATTAGGCACAAATGTCCACTTCGACTTAACAATCAACTGATATGATTTTTGTGGTCAAGGGTCAAAGGTCAAGGTCACTATGACCTCATCTATCTTATTCTAGTGAATGCGTTATCTCAATAGTGCCTTTCGGGATTTTCTTAAAATTTGGCACAAACGTCCACTTTTACTTATCAATGAAGCTGTATGATTTCTGTGGTCATAGGTTATAGATCAAGGTCACTGTAACCTTGTTTGTCTCATTTTGGTGAATGCGATATCTCAAGAATACTCCAAGGCGAATTTGTCAAATTTTGCACAAACGTCTTTAACCATTTTGGTGGTTAAAGTCAAGGTAACTGTGACCTTGCATTTGTCCCTTTTTGGTGTAGCTATATCTCAAGAACATTTTCAAGGATTTTCTTCAAATGTGGTACAAATATACAAGTAGACTCAAGGATGAACTGATTAGATATTTGTGGTCCATGTTCGCTGTGACTACGCATTCCACTCATTTTTGTGAAAGTGATATCTCAAGAGCACTTTGAGGGAATTTCTTCTAATTTGACACAAACATCCACTTGGACTCAACCATGAACTTATTAGATTTTGGTGGTCAAAAGTCAACTGTCAAGGCCACTGTTACCTCACAAAACATGTTTTTGACCATAGCTAAAGAATTTGTACACTAATTATAACAGAATTGTAATTGTGCAAAAAAAACACTTTTGTTCATTACTCAATGTCATAACTCAGGTACAGAAGGGGAGAAATTTGGTTAGAGACTAATTTAGTGACACTGGTCTTGGGTGTTTACCTTGGATCTATGCTAATATAGATCCTCTCTGCTGCCAAGGGCCACAGACATGGATATAAACTGTAACTGCGACTTAACTGGTTCTCAGAGGCATAGGGATGGGTGTTCTTAACTCCTACTGTCTTTTGCCGCTGTAATTAGAATCATTTTGAATTTTGGTGATGATGGAAACCAAAAGGAAGTTCATATCTGTCTAAAAATTGAATAATGTGGCTTCTTTTTAATCATACAGTATTACAGGGGTGATTCAGTGAGGGTTTGGTTCCTGCTGACAGTTTGGATAACAAGATAGAAAGGAATTATTTGTTCTGGGTCAGTTTTTGCACTAATTGGACTGGACCCAACTTGCAAACTAGATTGGACACTTTTAAGACTGAAGACATCAAATGTCATCAAGACTTCAGACCAGCTGCAGCAATATTTTCCAGTGTGTGTGATCGTAGCGTCCCTGTCTGAAGTCAAAGATTGCATGCACCCAGTGGGGGCTTAAAGGAGACAGATTTGGTTTTATTTGTTTGGATTTTGAGAGACCAGTTTTTAAGATTTCCCACTCCACCACAACATAAATGAGGTGAATGGGATTTCATTTCAAGTGAACACAGCAGTGAAAAATCTCCTTTAGGGAAATCAGCATCACCATCTTCCAAAAACAGCATCCTTTTTACTTCCCATAACCCACAGAACACGGTCAGTGATAAAGCAGTGGCTCATAGTTTTAGCAATCTATTTATACAAATAAGCAACATGAATACAAACTGTACAAGTAACCAATATAAAAACTAATGAACAGACACAGCACAAGACAAACGGTGAAACTAGACAAAAAACAAGAAAAAAAGCCAAACAGTAACAGTAACAACGACAACAATTTTTAAAATGAATAATTTTGGGCTTAGAATCTCTTATTATATTAAGTATGTGGTGTGTGTGTGTGTGTGTGTGCGTGTGTGTGTGTGTGTGGTGTGTGTGTGGAAGGCTTTTCAATCAGAAAAAGAGGGGAGAGGAAGCAAAACGAGGACATAGTATGAACCAAATGAAGTTCAACCACTAAAACTTTTCATCTTAACTACTTTTGCCAACCAAATAGTCCCTGAGCAAACTATGAACACTATTCAATGTTCTGCATATATGTACGTATCTATCTATATGTATATATGTGTAGAAGTGTTGATTCAGGTCCAACTTTTGACATTTGAGTGCAAAGTATGAAAATTCTACATATTTTGTCATAATATAAATATAAATAGCGACTGCCATCTGGGCTGGGCTGAAACCTGCTATTGCAATAGAATTTTGCTATGAGCTGTTCGTGGTAGAAGGAGCCTGCTTTAATTACCACTTTTTAGGCCATGTGTTGTTAAGCCCTCTCACCAACTGACTACTTTGTGTGTGTGTGGAGCAGGGAGGTGCTGTGGATTGACAGACGGTACAATTAGGTGACTGGGTGTATCTTCGCCCCCTCCCATCCCTGCCCATTTTTCAGACTTTTTTCACTCTCCGGAAAGGAGGCCCTTAATCCAAAAGTGGGTGTATTTGTTACTCTGTTAAGGAGTGTCTCTCAACCTCCTTGCCCCCTGTGTGCATGAAAAATGTTCCAGGTTTGAAATATAGTTTTTCTCATTAAGAATTTACTACAGGATCCTGAATCTTTTAGCCAATATTTTGTATGAAATGATTAATAACCATTCATATGTTAAGTAAAAGTGTCATTTAAAAGCATATTGACTTGTACATGATAATATCTGGTATAAGTGAAGATCCTCTATACTCAGCCATTTAAAAACAATACAGCACTACGGCACCTCTGATGGTTCTATAAAGCATTATTTGACAAAGGAGCTGTATAACACCTTTAAAAACTGCTTTTGGACCTTCAGCACCATTTTTGTTAGCATACATGCTTTCTTCAGGGTGAATCAACTCTCAAGCTCAAAGGTGAAGGAAAATGAAGCTCTTAACATCAGCAATTATTAGTGATATAAATGTTTATATCAAGAGACATTCCAAATTAATGCGCTTTTCTTTTGACCCAGTATCCTTATACATTCTTTAAGTTTTGACGCTTGACTTAATGTGTTGAACATCTGAATGGTCCTCATCAATGAATGAGGAGGATGTCATTTTCAAGGATAGTTTGATGATTTGAATACTCTTGCCTTCTGACAGAGGTAGCATGATTAACAGAAGTTGAATAGAGGTAGAAAAATGTGCTAAAGTAATGCTGGATATAGATTAATATATGATTTCCAGAGTGGGTGAGCTGGTTTCTCTATACTGCTCACGCTCATCTAAGTCTGCTGAGATTTTTTCTCCCCTCCACTTTCATTAACTCAAAAATAGAAAAAGGGGTAGAAAGCGGAGAGAAAAAAGTGAATGAGAGAAAAGAGAGGTGGTGCGTTCCAAGTCAATTTCTCTTTCCTCAGATTGACTTCAAAGCAACACGGCTAATCCTCTCACGCCTGCTCGTTAATAAGCCGCTTAATAATCCGTTTAGCCGCTTTCATGCTGTGCTGTTTGTTGGCATTATGGTGCTGCGGAAAAGTGAAGGGAGGAGTTGTAGCATTTGACTTGAAGCCACCTCCCCAGCCCCCCCCCACCTGCCTCATTTAATGACAATAGCCATCTATTTGTGTCGTACTTCACTCTAGTGAACACATGGTCCAACATTTGATTTTTTTATACCCTAAAAACTAGCAAAAAATAATGTATCACTGTTCATTTTAAGTGCCTAGTTTAATGGAAAAGGCAGTCGAATGGCAGCTTCACTATGCATATGCACATCAACCCACATCATTTGCCCAGTTTCTTATCTTTTACTCACTTGCTCTCCTGCCTGCTTTCTCTTTCATTGTTGGTTTTCCTTTCCTTTGCACTCTCATTGCATTTATTTTTCTCCCAGATGAACTAAGCCAGCCTTAAGGTTTTGGACCAGAGTACATATTTTCGTAGAGCATACTGGTTTGCAACTGCCATTCCCAGTGAGCCCAAACAATCAGATTGCCAGATCCATCATGGTTTTATCTCTTATTATCTGAGGGACCCTCACCCTATACTAGGCTTCTGCAACTGCTGGAACACAGTGCAGATGAGAGATGAAACAATTAACACCCATTTTCTACTACAGCAGAGAAAACTTGACAGGAGAACCAGTTAGAAAGAGAGAGACTGTGGAAAGAATATCTGGCTTTTCCTCCCTATTCACCATTTCTGTCTCTAAAGTCTAAGCGACAAAAGACAAAACTCTACAACTGCATATCTGATGTTTTCTGTTGCTAATCTAAGAATGTCAGTCAATGTAAAGGAGCAGTTAAACATCATGATTTCCACTTTTTGTATTTAAAAAAAAAATGAAATTGTCATAAGACAAACTATATCTGAAACAGTAATTTAATTAATAAGTTACTGAAAAATACGAAATTGTCATCAGACAAACTACATCTGCAACAGTAATGTAATTAATCAATCAATGAAAAAATAAGTATTGTAATCTGGTATTAGTTTTTAAATTTTGTCAGGCTAAAATGATAAACTTCTGCTGGCTCCAGCTCCTCTAGTGTGATATTTTTTTTTGTTTTTCCTTCACATAAAGAACATTGTATGGCCGTTAACTGAAGATCTTTGGGTGTTAGTGAAGTTAAAACACTTTAAAATATCTCCTTGGCTTATGAGAACTACAACAAGCATTTTTTTCACTATTTTCTGATATTTTATACACCAAATAAATGAGTGATCAGACAAGAACACAGTCAAAAGATAAATTAATATATAAAAAAAAAATCACTAGTTGTAGCCCTAAAACAAACCAAGCAACACAGCAAGCAAATATGCTTTAAAGACCTTGAAAAAAAGTCACAACTTAACAGAAATAGAAAGCTATAAATTCTTATCTCATAAGTTCCTGGCTCCTCAGAACACTGTTTGGTAATTTGAGGATTTTAACCCCAAGCGAAATCTTTCATAGCCTACTTTAGAACTCAAAAACTAGGTGATTTTTCTCATTTGTTCTCCACTGACAGCTAACAAATTAAACATATTACATTACAGCAGGCTATTAGGTAGGCTACCTATTTAGCTAAGAATATGAATATTGAAAAAACAACATGACAACAAAACAACATGATCTCCCTGTGTTGCTAAGCGGGTTTTTCGCGATGGCCATCGCGATATATATATATATATATATATATATATATATATATATGGAAACTGGATCAACATAACTGCTCTTATGCTGTATTCAGATGTTTTTCACAAGTATTTTAACCTTTGAACCCTGAGAAAATTGGTGCAATTTCTTAATTTCTTTAAAAAACACGGCAAAAAGGAAATGAGCAAATTGCCAAGAAATGGCAAATTGCAAGAAATTAGTACATTTTGAAATTTATTTTTAAAAAAGCTAGAACAAAATGTCCTGAGAACTACTGTGTATGAATGAATGCGTGCTTTTTTTTAGTGTCATGCCACGTAGTGGCCCATCCCTCATGGGATTATATGACACCTTTGCAACAAGATGCATAATAGTCCATGGTACATGTTTCATTACATGAAGATAGCTTCATAATTAATTAAATATATCATAATTATATATTTCTTCTTAAATCGTGCATTGACAACTGAACATGTTTTTTTTTTTTTTTTTTTCTAAGAAGCCAAGCCTAGGTTTCAAAGGGTTAAGCACCCTGGTGGGCAGGCATGCAGAAATTGAACTCACACCATAAAGGACCAGCGCGTGTCCTGTGCTTAGTAGGGTGTTGAGCAAGTGGAAGAACAACTGTCCTGTTGAGTGACCAAGACATTTTTTGCAGTATTTCAAGCAAAAAAAGTGATGTTTCAACAGTTAAGAGTAGTGTTATATAGCAACACCTGGACGAATATAATTTCAAACTCAAGAAACTGGAATTATTTATTAGTTTTTATTAGTCTTTTCATCGTGAGCAAGGAGGGAGCTAGCTAGCAAGGAGGCTCCACCGGCTAACGATAATGTTAAGGTGAGTGCATGTATCTGAGTTAGCTTTCTGCACCAGTCAGCTGTTGTGTGTCCTGGCAATACTTTGTCATGCTCCTGACTGTAACATTAGCTGGTTAACATGCTGCCACACCTGTTTTGTTTCAGTGTTTTTTTTTTAATAGCCGAACTTTACCTAAGGCTAATGTTTTTTTGTTCAAAAGCTAGTCGAGTGTTCTGCTGTTCTCCAAATTTTGTCATATTGGTACCAATTGAGTGCTAAGTATTTTTATTAGGTAGGGAAATTGGCAGGTAAAGACAAACAAAACAAACTACTCAAACATGCATCCTCAGATATAGAAGTATTTTTACTTACTAAATCAACAATGTTTTAGAGAACATAGTGTGACCAAAGTTGTTGGTGAGCTTATATTGAAAGAGCATTTTAGACCCAGTCTCTCTGGGATGACACAAATGGTAATACAAATTTAGACACTGTAATTCCTCATTGTCATCATAATAATTCAAGATGAAATGAGGCAGTCGGATTGTTATGGACACGTGTTTTCCTTCACCACCATTATGCATTTATCAAAAACAGGTCTGTGAGTGTCTTCACTTAAGCTCTGTTTAATGAAATGGTTGATTTACTGATGTGATGAGAGGGAAGCAGATTTGTGGGGAGTGATGGGGAGCTGCGGACATGTTTTGTCTGTAATTGAAGCTCTTCTACAGGGCTAGGCTATTAAAGCCTTGTGTGATCAAATAGGACTTGGTATATAAATAATGTCGTTCGCGGACATGAAAACTGATTGCACTGACTTTATTGTGTATCTTTAAGGGATAAAATAGATTAAGGTGATGAGAGCAGCTGAGATTCTGACATGATTCAGTCATTCAGTAAATGTTTTTGTTTTTTTTTTTTATCTTGCATTTTGGTGTGTAAGAGTAAAAGATGAAATTCAGACATTAAAAACAAAGATGACATGACATAGGCCTGCTTTATATCACATGAAATAAAAAAAAAAAACAAGGCATGCTATTATTTTTTCATCTTGATCTTGAGTGCTATGGACTATCTGTTTATTGGGTTGTTTGCAGTATTGTTGTTATGATTTTAGTTCTTAATACAACAGGACTTACTTGAGTTTCTTGAAGATGTTTCATTGCTCATTTGAGGGGCTTCTTGAAATGACCTGAAATGACTGAGAATCACCAATATGTTAGATTTTTAGTGTTTTTCTTAGGTTTTTCTATATAATACCGCTGCTCAGCACACATTGAACCTAAAGTTAGCAGATATGTTTAAGCAAGTTAAATATATTTAAAAGAATGTCTGTGTGTAACTATTTATGGCCATAATCTAATAATCTCTGATTTTCCCATCAATTAATCAATTAATCTTTTGGCCTGTGAAATGTCAGAAAAAAGTGACAAAAGTCTGGCTTTCACTATTTCCTGAAGCCCAGTGCAACCTTCTAAATCCATTGTTTTATCTCACCAATAGTGCGAAAGTTAGTCAGTTAACTATCACATTAGTGAAAGAAAAGCAGCAAACTTTCACAAATATAAAACTGTGATTAAAGAATGTTTTGCATTTTTGCTTTAAAAATTGCTGGTTGCTACAAACACAGCTAGAAACGTCCCAAACTCTCGTTAAGAATTGTCCACTTTTGTCACTACAAACACAGCTGGGAATTTGATTAACTTTTGGGAAGAAAAAAAAAAAAAAAACACTTGCTTTTATTATTACAAACAGTGCTTAAAATGTCCCCAATTTTTGAAAAATGCCCTGTACTATTGTCAGAAAATCTGGTAACAGTGGTGTGCTGCTGACTGGTGCTTGGCAGCCCTCTTGCCTCGGTGTCATGCCATCCACCATCCCTTCCTCTTCTGGATTACCAAATCGGCTCATATACATGTAATCTAAATTGTCATACATTTAAAACATACAAATGTAACTCATTGTCTGCAGAGACTAGGGATGCACCGATCTGATTTTTCCAGTCACGATACCGATACCTTGGCTTTGCGTATCAGTCGATACCCGATAGCGATCCAATACCATTGTTGAATTAATAAACTGTATACCTCACCATGTGGAAGAGACTAAAGGCATCAGGCTTGACTTAAACATTACTCAAAAATGTAACAAATGTAAAAAATTAGCACATAGATATAAGTGTGCTGAATTGTTACTTATAAACGTGTTATTAAAATGACAACAGTTGTGCACCAGCAGCAACTTCGAACAGCATTCAAATTCAAAATAAAAAGGAATCAAATTTCTTAAAATGATTTAGAATAAATAGAATATAGCAATTGAAACTGAGAATAAATACAGTGCTAAAATAACGTGATCAAACAAAGAAACGGTAGTCAAACTTATTTTTAAATATTTAGTGCAAACAGGAATTCAGATAAAATATAGCAGCTGAACCTGAGAATAAACAAATGCTTGTGGTGTTCACATCGACCTTTTGTGGCTGCAACACTTTTTCAGGGCTGCCTGCAGCTATGTGTACTGTGTTTTCACATTTATAACCACATATTCCACTCAAGTACGAAGTCGTGTAAGCTTTTGACTTATATATTGAAACGGAAGCAGGGGAGTTTGAGTAAAATGGACATCTCTGTATTTCCTCATCTCTGTGACAGAGAAAGACTTTTGACCTGCAGGAAAAAGTTGCATAGACTCAGTGTAATCGTCAAAACACCATTTGCACTATTCCTCTGACGACTGCGCGCAGCATGCGGAAAAAATCGGCAAGCCACTGTTTCTCTAGATTTACTGCGGCTGACAAGCAGCTGAAACAAGTCTGACCAGCACTGCTCACACAGACAGAGTGGATGCATGAATTTGTCACGTGCACACACTCACTGCTGGACCGGCCCAATGGAACTGCCTAATCAACCGATACCAGATCCAGCTATTTTGTAAAAAAACGGGATCGATATCAGATCTTGTTATCGGATCAGTGCATCCCTAGCAGAAAGATACAATGCCAACATTTTATTGTGGCTGAGGTGCCAAGGAGTTTTCTCTCATATCAGGCTCATGGTGATAAAGTTGCAGTGTGGTTTTTAACTCACAGGAGTAATTTTTTTTTTTCTTATTGTTGGTTCAGTGGCATTGAATGGCAAAAGTTTTGTTTGCCGAAATGTGTTGGTGTGGGACCTTTTCTACAATTTGAAAAATGTGTTTGAGTTAAGGCAACAAAAATCTGTGTTCGGGAACCATTTAAACAAAGAAGAAAACTCTAGTTTGGACTAAAAAAATGGGTTTAAGATTTTCCCCATCAGTTGACATTATGCTGTTAGCATAATGACTGAGATAATATGTGGCTTTTGCTCTCTGTTTTAGACCACGGCAACTGCATCAGCCAACCTCCCTCTGAGCATTTGGCACTGTGCGAACAGCTGCTGCTTTTTAAACTTTAGCTTAATAAATGCTGCACTGGCTTTCATTTTAATCTTTGCTATGCCCTGAATGGTCATGCAAAGTGTAAGAGAGACAGGAGACAGAAGGCTGTAATCCCCAGCACACCTTAATAGGACTTGGTAAAGTTGGAGATCATAGAGATTACCTCAGTTGAACTGTAAATTGAACTCACTCTCTCACACACACACACACACACACACACACACACATTGACCTAAATTAGACAGTTCTTAGTTAATTAAAGGATTCAGTAATTAGTAGATTGTTAAATAGGGACACATTGTCTTCCTATTGTGCTGTGAGGTTTGCGTCACCTGGGGTATCGAGATTAATGCCTTCTAACTGGAGCAACACAGCGGCGGTTGTAAACAATAGCTGGTATCACAGTTGGTAAAATAGTCCTAGATCCAGATGGTAAGTAGAGTAATCTCATGAAGGGATTGACCAATTATTGGCTTTGTTAAGCTAATGCTGGGCCTGTGCAATCAACGGAAAATTGACACAGCTAGTTTGAATCTGTAATCAACTGCGTTATTTGATTATACTTTTTTCTTCTTCTTTTTTTTAAAAAAATGACGATAAATGAATTCTAAATAATGATATAACTACTACTACTTATGACTTATGACCAAAAATTATCACAGTTTAGTAGAACATCAAACCTGTGTTGAAATAATCAATAAAAAAGGGGAAAAAAATCCTCCTCCCACCATATTCTTACTGTCAGCTGTCTGGCTAAGAAAATATCCTGTGTCCATAGTCTCTTGTTGTTGGTTAATGAACTCACTTGATCATTGCTGCTTTCACTCATGTCAATAAAGACCCAATAGTGACTCTCAGGGATGTGCCATGCTGAAAAAAAAGTAGTGCATTAGGCCTAAAGACGAGTGTAGTTCATTCATCTACATTATTGTCCATTAGATTAGCATAACATTGGAATTTGTCCTCGGCCCTGGCGTGACAACACATACCATACAAGACAATATACAGATATACAGCAATTATGCATCCAATAATTTTAAGTGACCAAGTGGCAGTCATAAAAGTCTATTGTTTTATTACTGGCATGTTACTCTATTAAAACATGAAAACAATGTGTAATACTCAGCAATATTTAACAATAAATATATAAATATCCTTCATATAAAGTAAGTGTTGGTGCTGGTTGTGGGTGGAGGAGAGGGGGCCTGTTGAAACAGGCTGTTATTGAGAATGGTTGCAGCTGATGGGATAAAGGATTGTTTTGTAATTGCTCTTCTTAGCCATCAAGACTTAGAGTCTGCGGCCTGATGGCAGCAACTAAAATGCTGAGTTCATTCGTTGTTACTGATGTAAATGCGACAATTAATTGTGATATTGATTTCAATTGATGTTGGCCAGCCTTAACATCGCTTTTTGAATTAGCTCTTGCACTTCTGTGACTGTGTTGTGTTGCTATAAATGTGCATGCCAACTTGTGTGTGTATTTGTTTGAGCACAATATTGGCAGTGTGAAGATTTTCAATTATGAGTAGCTGTGCTGGAAGAATAAGCAGTGAAACTATTGGCTAACCATTTGTATCATTTGCAATTAGTGTAAGAACTAAAGCTTGATTTTCTTTCTCTCTCTCTCATCCCTTGGATTTAATTGGCTTTTCCGTGTAAAAATGTGAAAAAGTCACAAAGACGGCGGCAGCTTTCCATTTAAACAGATTATGGATGGAACAGTTACCAGTGAGGGCCAAATAGCCTTTGTAATCCTCACAGAGGACATTTAATTAGACATTTAAAACTGGCCTTCTTTGCTGTACTCTCTCTCTCTCTCTCTCTCTCTCTCTCTCTCTCTCTCTCTCTCTCTCTTTCTCTTTCTCCCTTTCTCCCTTTCTCTCTATCTCTGTCTCTCTCTCTGTTGGTCTTTCTTTTTCTTCCCTATTCTATTTCTTTCTTTCTTTTTCTTCCTTGTCACTTTTCTTGTCGCACTCCATTTCTTCCTTTTTCAAATATGTGAGTGTGTATCGAGGACACACAACTGCACACACTCACAATGCAGGTGTTGTCAGATATAATAAAACTCTTCTTCAGTGGCTGAAAGACTGGAATAGTTTGTGCTGCATGTTAATGCTAAATGAGAAACAGAGATGAGAGTAAGAGAAGGGGGTGTGGGGGGGGGGGGGGGCATTAAAATGAGGAGTTCTGTATTTTAACTTCAGTACTGTCAGTGCAATGTAGAGCAGGAGGGGGAAAGAGAGATTGAAAAAATGAGGTTGCAGAGTGTTAGAAAGATGCTGATTGGGGTCACTGGAGGAGAGCAGAGGAAGAGAAGGAGGGACATGTGTTTGATTCATCAGCTGTTAACTGAGTGCTTTCATATCCGTCATCCTCAAGCTCCATCCCAGTGTTTGGTTCACAAACACATGCTCACTTACTTGTGTAGAAACATGCTGTGTAATGACTGAAATTGTATTTACATACAAGCATGCACACACAAAAAGGGTTCATCAAGAACATCAGCTCCAACAGAAAAAAAGACTGAGTTCCTTGCCCTGTTGCTATCTTCTTTGCTCTCTGTAAAGTTGACTCATACTGTGTAGCACTAACATCAACTTGAAAAAGCCCATCTGGCTGGCGCTGTCCCTTTGCACTTTACTGAAGGAATCATATGACTCATAACTGTGTTCTTGAAATGATAGAAGCAGTTGGATACTTATTTGTCCATCTAGTCTGATTGTGTCTATGTCCTGTTTGTGGTGACACTTTGCTGTGGTTTCCTTGATGTACTGTGTAATAATGTGCTGAAGATGTGTACTTTTCAGTGAATTGGTGCCATGTTTTTTGTAATTGGCTTCATACTGCACTCCTAGGCAAAGCGATTTTCTCACAGAGATTATAGTCAAATCCAATGATGCATAGATATGATACTATACTAGTGCTGCCTCTTGAAAGTCGAAGGCTTGAATCATCAGTTGGAGACCCTCAGTCGACTGAGACTGCTTCAAGTCAAGCAGTCTTTTTTTTCTGTGCATTGTACTTCTGGAGACATTTGGTCACCAGAGTTTGCCATGGAGTGAATGCGAGAGACCACACCGTAAGATGAAGGAGCGGTGAATTTACAGCTCACAGCAAGTTAATGAGACTCAATCTCTGGCTTTTGTTGATGTGCAGTGTTGGCAAAAGATGTTGCTGCACATTTATGATCCATTGTTAGCACCTTTAGCTTGTTTATTATATTACGAGGATGCCACTGTCACACAGAATTTCCTGCGGAGCCCCGTTAAATCTTTTTGTAAACTATTATTATTATTATAATTATTATTATTATAACAAAACAAATCATCGAATATTCATATTAAACAGCCAAATCCGATTCAACTGGCATAAGTCTGAGTCAGGTACAGCCCTTTACCATACACACTTATTTGCAGGTACACATTAGTGCTACAACGATATGAGTGCTTTTTCGAAATTCATTTTGATTCTACAAGTACTGTAGTATTTGATTATTTGATATTATTTGATATTTGATATTGTGGCTTTTGTTAAGGTGATTTTTTAAACACTAAACCACTGGAAATAATAGAATCTTACACCTGCTGGGACTCTATATTATAAGACACATTTGTAAAAATATTGCACATTATGTCAGTCATTTTTTCTGAGTTTTATTTTAGCAGCATCATAGAGCAGTGGTGAATAAACTGATATATTGTTTTTATGGTTTTATCTTATTCTTAAATTCTTCTTCTCTACATTAAATAAACTTAAAATAAACTTAAACTACTTACACATAGGAATGCATATTTTTGCTTTTGTGCATACATGGAATTTTAGTTTTGATCCCACATCGTGTTTCTAGGGTCAGTGTATATTTGGGATTTAGTCCAGAAAGTCTGCAGCCAGACTTTGATCAATGGATATTGTAAATGTAATATCCTGCACTGTAAAAATGTTGCGATGCATATGCTGAGAAGATTAGTACATTTATAACCAAAAAAATCTCCAAACTTATCTCTACGAGTTAACAGTTAACGCTGTACCAATATGGCAAGTTAACAGTTTATCTTTATAGAATTTTGTAACCTATTTCATTGGACACGATTCAGATCCTCTATATGTAATTATATATTGCCATACCAGTATATATTGTATAACAGTACATTTTCTGCAAATTTATGTGTGATTTTATGGGTAGATAATAACCAGGAATAACAGGATTGAAATTTGTTTTTTGGCTAACCCTGTAAATCCATAAATACCAAAATAAAATTGACATACTTCATATCCAAAAATCGTTTTAATCCAATGCTGGCATTAAGCAGTCTGCTAATTATTTTTTAAAACTTTGGCCACAGCGGGCTGCAGAGGAATTAAATGGGATAGCAGAATCTCTAGAGTATAGAAGTGTCATATTGACCAATCCACTGATAATACACATTTGTATTGCTTTATGAAATGTAATTAACAAAGTCATGTCTTGATGTAAACAAAAGACAATCTGAAGCCATCCTCACTGTGTTAAAATTAGAGTCAGGCTGATTTCTGCATCTGTTAGTCTGGTCTGCTGTACCAGTGTAAACTGGTTTGATTTTATGCAAACTGCCTAAACTTGGATTTGTCATTATGAAGCATTGTGGCAACCTGTGCTGATGGCTTCAGGGCACATAATCCAACATATACTGCATTAGTAATAAGCAATAGGACAACCAGATTAACATAATAACGTGTTTAGAAATGGACTAATGGTGCCACTAGTGTCTGACAGGGTGTGCACAATTTACTGGTGAGCCAAAGTGGGCAATATGAAGGAGATCAAATTGCACTATAGGTAAGAGGAGGAAGGATGCGCTTGCCACATGCTGTGTTTGTTCATATTTTTTTTGGGCGATGAAAGGAGACATTATAAAATTAGTCTCAAAGAAAACTACGCTGTGCCAAAATGGCAACATTTGGATTTGAAGCCGTAGGTGAACCAAAAAATATAGACAAAGCAATATCAGTTGTCCTACTGATTGTGGTGCAGCTTCACTCTCTGCTTCTTTTTATTTTGGCTTTGTTAGCTCTTGATAAACTGTTTTAGAAGTGCATTATTTCCACCAAGCAGAATGAGGTCACTACTCTTGCATTTGTGGTCTGCCTCAGTCTCATTATGTTCCACTTGGACGTGGCTGTTGAGTCAAATGTGACACAATTTTTTTACACCAGCCTAACACAAGTAAAATAATTTTACCTGACCGCAACGGGGCCATCAAAGTTACATTTACTCACCATCCTAAACAATCTAAACAGTCATCATACCATTTATCTTCCCGCTGACAGGTTTACTTATTGTGAAAAGAAGTGCTGACAAAAGGGGACAGATTTTTAAAGTGTCAAAAAAATAATAATCCATGCTTTCAGTAAACAGTATGTATAAACTGTGTAGTCGTTTTCAAAGGCAGTTAAATGTACTTATAGTCCGTTTATGCAGTTCTCTGCCAAAGTATCCCTTGCCCCTTTTGAGTTATATGGGACTAATTAAAATAAAGTTTTATACTCAATCCTCCTCCAAATGCTTTATCCAGTCTGATCTGTTGTAGCTGGACTGCTGAGCCTCATAAAGCAAACAAAAAGAGAAGGAAATGGATTGGGAATAATGTAGCTAATACTGATCCATCAAAACCTGCCTAGATTGGCTAGGATCCCATACTGTGGATCAGCTTTGGAAAACAATACTGTACTGCTTGAGAATTAGCTGCAGGTGTTAAGTAAAAAATGACACCTTTCTGGCTTTCTGAGGAAATAAAAAAACAAAATAGCTTAACTGAAATGGCTGCATCACATGGTTCTAAAGAATGAAGTTTTGACAGCTGTTTAGTTCAGAAATGTAACCTTAGATACTCAAAGAGTACAAAAAACAAAAAGCTTCTTCAAATTTTAAACAAATGGCATTAACCTATGATAAATTGTCCAAAAAGTTGGCGATTAAAAAAAAAAGTTACTTTTTATATTTTGTTATAGGTAACCAATTCTGCCCTTGAATAAAATGGGCCATTTTTTAACCTCTGTTTGTGCTTGGTAACCCTTTTACACTTTGACTCTAATTTAGGCAGATTTATTGTTCCAGAAATACCCAAGCAATGAAAAAAGACATATTAAAAAATAAATGAATAAAAACAGCAGTCTGTCCTTGTAGTGAATAAAAATGGACATCGAGGGTGAGCCTGATGACTAACTCCAAGTTGCCACCCTTCTGCCAACCCCAACACACACACACACACACACACACACATATGCACACACATGGGCACACACAGGCACACACGCACACACAACTGAGAAATGTTTATTTTAATGAAATTATGTCAACGGCATATTTTTTTAAGAATAGGCCAAATAAAAAAAACAAATATAATCTGACTTGCCTCGCTTCAATTATATAAAGCAAACTATGTATTTATTGTGAGATATCGAGAAGGCAGCTGCTGTTCATCTATCGTGATGAGTCCTCACAAACCTCAGTGTAAGTTTGAAAAGTGTTATTCTTATTTTCAAGCTTTGTTTTGAGGGAGAGGACAATGATGCCATAGAAATAAAAACTGTGCTACAGTTTGGTTGGAAAAACACAAACTGGGCCTGTGCTTCGTTATGTACAACTTTATCAGGCTCAGTAAGCCCATATGACATGTTTTCCACCTTCATGAAAGCCTGAATAGAGCCTGAACTGGAAGTTTTAAGATATAATGGGTGTAATAACTGATTTCGCACTGTTCTGATGGTTTTGTGTCACAGCTCAGTTGCTGTGAAAGAGACAGTCCACATGATTGGGCGAGACACAGCAGGGTAGACAGTTTGCTGTCTGTCAGATCAAACAGCTGTAGACTGCAAGGTCTGTCGCAGCTTGCATTCACTATATTAGAAACTGATCAAAGCCTGAGAAATGGGAGGAGATGTGTGAGTGCATGTGATTTAGTCCACTGAGTGAGAGAATCACATTTAAAGCCCTGTAAATCCATCCCTCCCACTTGCTATAGTGTTGACAGTTGTTTTCAACAACAACAGGAAAGTACTCCTACACTAGAGTCTGAGGTTCCCCAAAAAGCTTAGGGATATTTATATTTGGAAGGATCTGTGTCAGAATGACCTTGGGTATGCAGTCAGTTTGGGAGATCTTGCCTAACATTAGGGTTATACCATAGCCTGAAGTTGGATTCAAAACAGTTTTTGGCTTTAGGCTTCTATTTGAATCTTTCACTTGATGTTAGGTATGGCAGGCAAGAATGGGCTACACAGTTGGAAAGTTACCTTTGACTCATTGAAGACAAAAATTTTAGAACTGTAGTGAATGTATTTCACACCTCAGATTTCCAGAAAGATCAGTCACAGGAAAGCAAAAATACATAGTCATTGAAGATTGAGTGAAAGAAGTTGCCCAGAGGTGAGAGAAAACTTCCTGACAGAAAAGCTAAGATTTTTGTCTGTGTAGGACACATATAAGTTGATCAGCAAACCCGCAATAATAAAGTTGAATAATGAGGCCCTTTCTGTCTGTAGTTAGCAACAGAGTTGAAGGCTTACTCAAAGTTAGCCTTGCATATAACCTCCTGTGGTGATAATTAGAGTTAGAATCTGAACTGTTGGAGGTTATTTTATAGACCTCACAGATATGAAGGTGAGGATGAAATGATAAGTTTGATGGCAACAAGCCAAGATGAATAAAAGTGCATTGACATCAAATAAAAAACTAATAGTCATTCAACTAGCAGGTTCACTATATAACAATATCCCAAGTATGTTGGGAATTTTCAGAAACAGAAGTTAAATCTCTTTATGTCTTTCTATCTATCTCTTTGTAACCTCTTCAGTATCACCCAACAAGGATGGTATATATTTTCAATTCCATGTAAAGTGTCTGTGTGTGTCTAGATAAGTCCTATCTATTATTATTATTATTATTATTATTATTGTTAATGTCTACTTGTAAAAGTAATGGATTTATTAAAGTGCCTCTTAATATGTATTCCTCTAACTGCTTATGTATGAAGAGCTGTTTTGTTTTTAATTTAGAAGAAGAATAGTCAAGGAGCTGACCTGGTTCTAACCTTCTTTGAACAGACAGTGCTCCATAAAGGCTACAAACAGTAAAATATATCTATTTCATAAGATGGATCATAGAGCAGTCAATCCAATTATAGGTAAACTGATTTGTTGATTTATGGAGAAATTAACTGGCAACAGATACAAGTTCTTGCCATTTCCAGCACCAACTGTATTAATACCATATCCACACTTGTTTTTCAAGACTAATAGACTAACTGTAGCTCTTGCTTTTGTGCTGCATTTAGCTTTCAGTTGTAAACACATCATTAATAGTGATACCTTGGATGAGTCCAAGGTCATGATGAATGATAGCCTCTTTGAGATTGCAGTAGTATTGAGTATGCCAATTTATCTTAAAAGTAAGACCCCATTTTCTATAAACCTCATTATTTCTTGACCCAAAGAAGTCACTTTAGTTTGAGTGTCTTTTGCTTTACTGAAGGGGATAATAAGATCAGACAGTTTTATAATAGTCATCCACCTCTATCACTACATTTCCTCTCACCTCAAAGTCCTTTTGCAGGTCTTGCAAAAAGAGCACAAATGATTTGTTGATAAGCCAGTTAACAGAAATTGAATCTGTAGCTATTTAAATAATAATAATTTAAGTCATTAAGTCAGATCACTAATCTGAGCCTAGGGTCATTTTCTTTGTCACACATGATAACACACTTACCAAACCTAATGTCTTTGTCTTGGTTAAAAAAAATCCTGCTTTTTATGGCATTATCCCCAAGAAGTAACATGTTGCTAAAAAAACTACCCTTATTTTTTGAGTATAATTCTGCAGGAAAGTGTTTTGTTGTTTGTTGGTCGTGAACCGTGGTCTGCAGCGTGGCAGGCATCTGGTGACACGCCAACCATCATCTCCTCCAGCTCTCAGTGTAAAAGTCAGCCCACATACTATGTCACCAGTATCCAAAATTAACTTTTTGACTCTCCGACTATTGGAACTGTGTATTATTTAAAACATTATTATACCAGTACCTTTAAAATGATACCAACACCAATTGAGTATTTCAATAATCATTCAATAATAATACTTCAATGATTCAATAATCAATATGTGAATGGAGTGGAGTGTATACTGTTAAACTTCAATTTTTTGCACAGGGAATAAAGAGTTTCCATCTTGGTTCAAACTATGGGACCTCCATGTTTTTATTTTATTCCCTTGATGAGTTTGGGCACAACACTAGCTTCCAGCAGACTGGTGGCAAGGGATAGTGTGTGAATAAGCTGATGTCCCATACAGTGAAACTCGTAGCGCTCGAGACAGTCAGGTTTAGTTGCACCATTTAGATGTGTGACACAGACGGCCCAGGAGCAGTTTAGGAGCAGCAGAGCAGTGTGCCCCTGAATGAAATAAAATGCAGCAGAGATTCTGGAGAATAGTTGCTGTTATTACATGGCTATTCAGAATAATTACCTGACCCTGTTAGAGATAGCTTTCTGAGATTTACTCGCAAAACAGAAAATCTACCAGATTGTGGTTCTTGGCTGGTGTCAATTTCAAATCGTGTGTGTCACCTTACAAAACTTGACATAAAATGTACAAATGTAACATAACAGTCGTTTGCAGAAACGTATGCTGCCGACAACAAGTTTTTTTTTTAATTGGCTTCCAAAGGCAGGCACAGCATAAAATGTTTGCAAGGCTTTGCAATAAAAAAAAGTACAGCTTTAATCCAACCATGACCATAGTTAAATTTCTTGTTGTAATCATAACACAATTAACATAAAGTAGAAAAAAACAACCTACATTATTAATTAGGGGTGTTTGTGCATATGGTTATTACATACTGTATGTGCTCTGAGAATGAGATAACAAGAAAGCGCTGTGAGAGAATTAACATGTAGCAATGGGTGGACTTGCAACCTATTGGAGCAAATGAGGTCAGTGGGCACGGGAAAGCCTTCGGTAGCATTATTAGTAATTGCAGGTCCCACTTTTTCTAGGGATTGCAGCATATCATTAGATCCAGTGAGATGCATTAGTGTGAGGGATAGCAGTAGCACCAAGCTGTATCTCCCTATGGTCCTTTATTAGCCACTAATCCACTGATGATCGTTATTAGTGAGAAAGGAGTGTGTGTGTGTGTGTGTGATGCATTTTGGCATAGTGCTCCGTATATTAGCCCAGTGATTTATTATCTGGGTAATGCCGTCCCTTCTTCCCCAAAGCTGCATTGTCCTTTTGCCAATTAATTCTGAATCTGTTACGACCACAGGGAGGGAGGGAGGGAGGGAGGCAGGGAGACAGAGAGAGGGGGAGATACAGAGAGAGAGTGAGAGGGAGAGAGTGATCATCAACAAATACATTGGTTGAACCCCAGAGTCAAGTGTATTGCTTTATTTTTTGTAAGATGTGGCTGGTTAATTTTGCTCTTGTGTCTTCTTTTGATGTCCGCTTACGTTTTTCTTTCCAATGTTCCCTCTCTCCCTGTCTTCTTTAATGCCATTGATTTATGCAGTTGCTTACTCATTGTTTCCTTCTTTCGTTTGCTTCTTAATTCTTCCATCTTCCACTTTTCGTTGTTCTGCTGTTTCTATAACAACCGCAGGGTCATTTTTCAGCCTCTGTGTTTCACTCTTAATCCTATTCATGCGACACTCAACTCGCATTTTCCCAGCTTCTTTTTCTGGCTGTGCTGTATATTACTTAATTGCACCCTGTTACTCTGGAAATGCTTCTGTTTGTTTTTCTATCCACCTCTCATCATTCAGTGTACAATCAAAAAAGCATTTTCTCCGCTCACTACTTGAGTTTGTAGCCAGAGAATGTGAAACGTAAAGATGCAGTATATTCATCATCTGGACCTGTTGTTCAGCCATCACTAAATGCAATAAGTGTAGCAGAGTTAGTTATAAGAATCACCCCTTTTTTGTGTAATAGCTACCAAAACTGACATAACAAAGAGCCAGCCTCGGGCTCCAGCCCTGAAAGTACTCCTTTGCTCCCCTGCTGCGATCAGCAAACACTGCTGTGCAGCGTCTTCTTTGTGTGTGTGTGCGTGAGTGGGTGTACTGATGTGGTCTGTGTGGGACCATAGTGTGTTTTGCTAGTGTCAATTTGATTGCTGTTTACTGCGGGTGCAGATAGTGCAACACTGATTATAATTACTAGTTGAGATGCAGAGATGGCCTCCTCTCAGATTTTTTTGATTGTATGTTGTCCACATGACACATTCAGGAATATACAGGGAGATGAAAGTTAAAGAGAAGCCAGAGTAAATGAATAAAAACAGATGAGAAAAAAATACCAGATGACATATTGTTGTGCATTTTTCCCTTTTTTTGCTTAATCACTGGTTGCACAAAACTTGAATTTTCCACCAGAATTATATAAAGGACCGTTTTTAACTTTATCCCCGAAACAAGGTATTGTTAGTCATTGATAATATGTGGTGCAAGAGTGTTGGGTGATATGATGTTATATATTGTGCAACTGTAGCAATATATCCACTGGTAGAGATCTGGCAATGCCGTTTTTACCACGGGAGCAATCCTGGGCAGGCTATGTAGTATATCAGGGTTTAGTCCTCATGCGATCTTGCAAATTGTAAATACAGAAACCTGTAACACCTGAAATTATTGTTCTCTGGAGCCTCAAAGATTCCATTTTGAAAGAATTGTAGTTTTACTGTTTAGAGTTTTTAAATTTTAACCCAAGTGTTGTCACATGTCAGGCACTTGAATTTTGTTAGTACTGAGGTTCTAAATAAGAAAGGAGAAATTAATTCATTGTGATGAAGCATAGTATAGATATTTTAAACTTCTTAACTGAATTGACAGAGCAATTACTATAGTGTGATATATACAGTTACAGTGATATAAAATAGGCTTGGGCGGTATGTAATATTTAATTTTTCACTTTTAGCTTTTCAGACAAATGAATACACAATAGAAACCCACAAGATGTTTGGAAAAGTAATTCTCACACCTATTTTTCTTATAAAAAAGATAAATACAACTGTGCACATTTGAATTCAACTTTCCCTCGGTCATTAAAGACTTGACGCAGTTTATCATAAAAGACACTTCATTAAACTCGAGATAAACTAAATAAAGCGCACCCAAACCTTATTGGTTACTCTTGCTCATAATCTTGTTAGTAAATCCACTCTTCCAAAAATCATTAGGTCCAATTTGTTGGACGTAAATGCTTAATTTACCAAGTTAGATGTAAAAAAAACATGCTGTCATTCCCATTGATCTCTGCCATTGCTGGCCACAGTCTGTTTACAGTCTTGTAACTTCTCCCTGCACCACGAAGTGTTGCGGTGTCTTTAAGCTCAGCTCTGTTCCAGTAGAGACTGGTGGTGTGCGCTGTGCACCACATTCAGTGAGTTTTGTGGAAAGAGAAGTGCCTGCATATATGTGTCTATATTTTTAAAAAATATATATACCTTAGGGATTTCTCAATACCCTGGTTTACCCTAATGTCGAGATGCCGCCCGAGCCTTATATAAAACTACACATGCCGTGATTAAAGAGTTGTCCATGGTGCTTATCCCTATGGTGCACCAGAGCTTTGCTTTGTGTAGTAGGCTGTAAATCCAGAGCACCCTAATTAGTAAATGGCTGCAACCAGCCATAGTTTTTCTTAATAATATGGGCCTTGTCCTCTTGATTAATTAATATTGTCCATGAAATGTCAAAAAATGGGGTAAAATGTATTATTTCTAATCCAGTCCATGGTAACTTCTTCAAGTGTCTTGTCCAACCCAAACTTCATAACCTAAAAATTTTGTTTACTTTTTTGACAAAGAAATTTAAAAAAATCTTCACATTAACGAAATTAAAGGTTTGTTTGTCTTCAGGGAAGCATTTGCTTTTGTTTCCTACCTGAGAAATACTTAATACTGTGCATGCACAACAGTAGTTTTTAGACTTGTACAAACTGCTCTCCTCCACTTCTTTTTGGCACTGATTTGTCCACATATTTATTTTTTGAGCTGGCAGCAGTGCTACTTTAACCAGCTAGTATATAGCAACTGCTGTAATGATGGTCTATTTTCCTGGGCAGCACAGGCGGTTGGAGTAAAAGAGTAGGCTATTGCTGGCTGACTGTCACAGGGTTTGCTCTGCTGGAAGAGTTGTCAGGCTGACAGAGAAGAACAGAGTGGTGCTCTTCACTGAGACAACTCTCTAAGACACACAAGAAGAAAAAACAAACAAAACGCCTTTCACTTTTACATTTGAATTAAGAATATAATGCAACAAGCGAGCACAACCTTATTCACTTTTTGTCTAAACTTGACACCAAGCTATTTGGTATGTCTGTGTGTAACAAGGATGCTTGAAATGCTCCTAAATGGTCCATAAAGAAACAAGAAATACTAATGAGAGCAAAGATGGCATCCATCTGTTTGTATTGAATTTGACTAGCAGACCAATGTGGAAACCTATATTGGCTGTACCCTTACCAAATTCATAAACATATTGTTTGGTACAATGTAACTGTGAATGCAGCATTGTGTTTGTAAATTTATTATACAAACCCACATCTTGCTCTGACAAATATTTGCTTGCTAAAATATGGATCTAGCCAGTCAAGTAGGATGCCTTTCTGAACTTTGCAAGCATTGCAAGCTTCACTGTAAGCATGAAATGCCCTTTCCTCAACCACTACTTCATGTGTTGCAATGGTTTGTTCCTTACATTCATTTTATTCCCAGAAACAAAACAAACAAACAAAGAAAAGTTTACATAAACTTAAAATCACTGTGCAAAAACTGTATCAAACATGGTGTCTGCCTTTATAATTGGTTTACCAGTCACCGTGACTAACCCTCTCTAAACTGTCCTCTTCTCCCTCCTGTTCTTTTCAGGTCCAGAGTGGTACTTGGTCAGAGTGGAGTTGACTGTGACAGATGTAAATGACAATATTCCAGAATGGACCATGGTTCCTGCTCCCTACCTTGCCGTGGTTTCCCCTGATGCCCCTGCGGGCTCGCTGGTCTACAAGCTCCATGCTGAGGATGGGGATGAGGGGAACAACGGTGAAGTGGAGTACTTCCTGTCTGATGGTAGGTTATTTTTTCTTTTCTCCTGCATGTCCTAATGTTAAACATTTTATTTGAAAGGACCCGTTCTGCTATGACAAGTACAAATGTACTTAACCCTGTGGAAGGCACCACCACTAGGTTTGTATCTGAAGTCTTAAGATTTCAGCTTTTATGATAAAGAGTTTTAAGTTTGGAAAGAACACACTTGTTAAAAAAAGTGTGTTTACTAATAAAAATACTTAGATTAGTACATAGATTTATATACAAAACCTCTGAACATAGGTTTTCACCATAGGTGTTCCCATTTCAAAAAAGGTCTGGGTTACATCAACAGTTTGCTTGGTTTTAGAGGAGTGTTTCATCATTGGGGTGTAGAATACCTTGGGAATAAATGTATCAAGATCAACACTCTTTATAAATATTTTCCATGATGCTAAATCAAGTCTGTTTCTGTTGCTCATTGAAACTTGAGCCTCCACTGAGCCATTAAATATTTCATGTACATGTAGTTATTTTTCCAGTGTAATGTAATTCATTTCTCCACAACGAAAAATAATTGCTTGTCTTATTGTTTGCCATGTAATGATTTCTTCTGCCCATTTTGGAATCTGTTAAACCACTGTTTATAAAGAGACAGTCATTCCAATTTTCCCCGTGGGGTGACAGAGAATGAATTGACAATAGAAACGACAAGAAAAACATAAACATTGAAGTCAGTGTCTAGACTAAACTTTTCAGTCATTTGAATTGATGCTGGTTTAATTGTTTTGTGAAGGCAAGATTGACTGTGAATCAGACTCAGTAGGATGCCTTCTATCACACAGAGTCAAAAATGATAACTACATCACATTTACAAAAGTTTTATTTGGAAGTCTTATCATACCCCTTACTGGCAGTTTGTGGATTTCAACAGTTTCAGTCTTTCTGCTCTTTGCATCTCATATCTCAACAACTTGGAAAACTGGCTGTCCAGTCATATTTAGCATCTTACTGTCACACACTCGGCATGCGTTTACAGTATTGTTGACAGCTCTTGACAGCAGCAGTATTTACACTGCCTCTTGCCTTGAAGTCCTTTGCACTGCATGACTCTGAGCTGTAACCTAGGCAGTTTGTTATGGATACTGCTATTTTCTCCTTTTATGCTGAAAGCATTCTCAACATGAAACCACAGACAGAAGTCTGGAAGAAAAGGGTCAAGATCAACCCAGCTTCAACTCACATCATGACAAAATCCATTGCATCTCTATAGTTTATCTCCTGAAAATTTTAATGAAAATCACTCTACTTACCAATATCCTGCTGATATCTAGGATTTAATTGCATCTACAGCTATCTTACCTCACCTCTTACCTTTCAGTGTTTTCAGTATTTCCTTCAAATTGCTTTTGAAGGTATCATTTGCCTCAACAGCATACTAGGTTATCTATTATACATAAAAAGCTATTTTGAACCTGTATTAGCTTGTATTCTTTTTATGTTCTACTGTTATCTGCATATTGATTTTATTTTTATCTTGTCTTTGATCTATTGCTTTCCCATATCTTGTTCAACAAATCCAGTAATTTTAATGTGTGATACATCAAAACTCATGCTACAAGTTAAGTTATGGCATCTTGGTAAAAAAAGTGTTGGGGACTTGGAAATGTGTAATTAAACAAACTACACTAGTGATGGATGTGGAAACAGGTGATATATTTTTTTTTTAATAGAAATGGAACTGGTACTCCAGAGAGCAAACATATTGCTTTGATCTGCAGGTGGTGATGGTCGTTTTGAAGTTGACAGGAAGAACGGCCAGGTGCGAACAACGGGCCTTCCCCTGCAGCGGGACAGGGAATACCTGCTGACAGTGGTGGCTGCTGACCGGCTTGGCAGCCGCAGTGCTCCTGTCGTCGTCTCTGTGGTGGCTGGAGCCCGGCCACCACAGTTTACCAATGCCTCCTTCACCATCGCCATCCCAGAAAACACTCCTGAAGGACAACCGTGAGTTTATACATACACATGCAGAGATTAAAAAAAAGCAAAAAAAAAATGCTTGGTCCTTTCCTTAAGATAACCTCCATGACCTCCAGAATTGATGTACACTGGGTTCAGTTGCTTTTTATTTCTTAAACCAGAAAAGTAATTGTGATGCTGCTTTGCTTTTTCCTTTTTAACCTTTCCAAATTGTCCAACAAAAGTTTTATCCATTGCAACTTGTTCTATTACCTAACTTGTAAAATAAAAATTGAACAAGGAATTTGAGAGTCAGACAGCTGTCCTTAAAAGTAAAAGTTGCGTGTTTGAAGCGCTTTTGCTGCTGCAGTCAATACGTGGAGAGATAAACTAAAAAAAAGAACAAAAAACATATATATCCTAAATAATGAACATAATTTATAACTGAGGTAGAGTCACATTTCTACCACACTGTCTGTTAATGGGTGCCAACACTGGAATTATCATAGAGTGCTGTGATTGATGTATGTGATGATTCATTTATGTATCAACTCATTTAGTAACAGTTATTTTGGGTGTAGTGTTGTGACCTGTGATCAGGTGTGACTGGTGGTTGTTTGACATTCACTTTGACTTAATTGCTGACTCCACTGTCATGATATAAAAATCCTTTAAGTTCATTTACCATTGTTTTTCTTTTAACGAGGTTACATTAATTAAAAAAATACATAAAATGTAATGTCCCAGTGCCGTTGCTTAGTGCAAGGATGTGCGCACCCTCATCTTTATATAAGAGGTGACTAGCTTTTATTGCAATAGTTTTTAATACAACACTCGTAAGATGCTCGTGTAATCTGCTCACAACATGTGTCTATATTTCAGTTGTTTTTAACAATAATATTAACATAAAAAATGTTTTTTAAGAGATTGCAGACTTGTTTCTACCCACACCTGCTGCCTTTTAGCATTTATGATAACAAAGATCAGACCAGCCAATCAGCTCTTTTGCATGGAATAACACGCATCAATGCTTTGGTCTGAGCAAAAATGATTTGTGTCATTGAGTCACCTGACTTAACGTCTGTTCAGCATATAGTTTGGGTTATTTGCTGTATTACTTATCCAGTTTTTAAGCTCATGTTTAAATTTTCAGATGTCATTTATGAACTGACTAATACATAGAGAAGGCAATGACATGCATAGATTATTACACTCGGTTTCCCCACTTCATCAGTATGTAGTCCTTTCAAATGATATTAACCATTTTCCAACAATATCTCCATTGGAATCAGCTTGCTGTTGTATGGATCCAGCTTATGTATTTTACTCTAAAATTGCTGTGGATGGCTAATTTGTAATTGCTCCAACTGGAGAGTTGGTCCTCTCTTGAATAACCTAAACCTTTTATCGAAATTAAATTGACAGGATTCTTTCCATTTTTTTTTTCTCCGTATTTTGCTCTGGTCCTAACAATTAAGAAACATTTCCTCTGCTGACCTTAAGTTTAACCATAACCCATTTAGTTATTAATTCCAATAAGTTTGATTTTTTTCTACACTGCTTCCACAAAACAACCCTAACACTGCAGAGAATTTCTGTATTTTGTGATACAGAAAGTCATAAAGATGATTATAACTATGTTCCACATTATCCTGAGTTTTCTGGCCATTTTCCAGTTGATCTATGACCTCAACAAGCGGCTAACAGCACATCTCAGAAGGAAGAAAATTAACAGGAAAGTTTCCATTCCTTCTTATAACTTACTTCTAAAAGTTATTAAAGAAGATTAATGCAACATTCAGAGCATAAACAACGATTAGCTCTGTAAAGATATAGAGGAGTAATGGCGTCCTGAGCAGAGTCACAGTCACACTCTGTGTGTGTGTGTGTGTGTTGTAATCAGAACATCTCTGTTCTCTTTTGTGGTAGACAGTCTGGCCAGGCATGATGGTGCACGTGGCTCCCAGTGTATCACACTGCCTAGCTAGTCACCACTGCTCTGCATCGCTTTCATATAGTAGTTACCACTCATTAACCTGTCCCAATCCACTGCTGCAAAATGCGGCCTCTCAGAAGCACCCACTTTTTGGTTTCCCCCGTCAATTACACAATCTGTCAGCACATACACTGTAAAAATAGTGGACAAAGCTACTGTGATGTCACCCATTTGTTTGTAGACTCTGTTGGAAGCTTTAAGTTTGGCATTTTGGCCATTGCCATCTTGTTTTTTTTTTTTTTTTGTAGCCAGAAGTGACCATATTTGGGCAAAAGGGCAAAAGGGCAAAAGGCAGGTGCTGTGAGAAGTGAGGGGTGAAGGGAGAAGAAGAACACTGTTAGCAGACAGCTTGTCGCTCAAAGTGGCCCATCCTTAACTGTGCGTTTTTTTATACTTGCTGTTCGTGATATAGTCATTTTGTGTGTTGCACGTTGAACAAGCACGTTTCAATATATCCCCCACCCCTGGGCTAAAGAAATAGACAAAAATGTTTTTGCACCTGGCTGTGAACATGTTTATTTCTGCCATAAAGTTTGTCATTTTAACATGGGGATTGACTGAGGGATTGACTGGCTTCAGAAGCCAGTCTCAAATGGCCATTCAAAGAACTGTGGTTTTTGGCACTTTTGTGTTGGGCACAGAGGTTGCCGTTTATCAGCACTGTTGCCCTTGTTAGCACTGTTACCTGCTAACTGCTTGCTCAGCCACATCCATGTTGAAGGCTAAGTGCAGACAACGACACTGAATCATTGATATGCTCTAAATGTCACATACAGGAAGCCTGCTATGATTATCAGTCAAATGACTACTTCATATCCAACCCTTTCAACAAAATCAGATGGTGTGTGGACATTACATTCAAGACAAATTTTAAGTCAGTAGGTGATGTCACGCTATAATCTGCAACAACTTTACCCCTCATAAATAGAAGTAAAGTTGTAATTTTTTGGATTTAACCCCTTAAAGCACACAGTTTTTAGAATATTTAAAAAAAACAACAACACAGGGCTTCCGTTTTTATTTACACCCTTGACCATTACAACTCTAAGAAAAATATCATCTGCAAAAATGATCTCTGTTTGCAATACGTTTATTCAAGTCACCACAAATATAGACAAAGTCTGCATCTGCAGAGTGTATCAAAGCCAGTAAACTGCTACAGAAAAAAAATGATCTGGAAGTGCTAACACATCTTCATGTTGATATGCAGTGCACGAGTAAAAGCACTGCCTTTAAGTATTGATTTGTACATCGCTTACACACGTTGTTGTTTTGTAATGCAGTGGTCCATGATGAATGGAATGCATGCTATCTACACAATTCATATGTAGTGTATCGGTGTGATGTATGTTTAAATATGCATGTCACATTATATACACATTTCTGCATGCCTTCACACATTATAGTGTGGATCCTCACTCATACATGCACATACATACAGCCTCAGACTCTGACTACAGTGGTACAGTTAGGACTTGTGTCCTTGGATAGGTCTCATTATCCCCTTCCAGCTTCCTTTATTTGACTGACACATTTGGCAAACCAATAAAGTGGATACTCCAGTCTGTTGTTTACACGGCTTTCATCAGGGAAATTGTGTGAGGGTTAGATAGCATGTCTAATAAATAACAAGCAACAACTCAGCTCAGCGTTTTACACCTGTATGCCTCCGCCCCTCTTAAAGCACTCTGGACACTGTGTACAGAAATGTACTTGTCTTTACTTTACTGTTCTCCTCTCTACTCCTCATTAGCTGTCAGGTATTTTAATATATTTTTAACAGCTCTATTTTAACATTACATGGTTTTATCAATACTCTAATCAATTCGTGATTATTTGTGTCATTGTAACAATATATGGACATAGCGTGTCATTATTTCATGATTTTTGCTTGTTGTCCAACTTGAAGTTTGGATTATGCATACATTTTCCATTTCATACAGTGGTATAGTACCTGCATTTGGACATGTATTCTGATACTATGATAATTTTTTTCAGCTACATTTATAAAACCAAGACCTCACTCTATTTAGTTCTAACCTGCTCAGTTACTTTTACTCTGGTATACAGATATGTGCTCTGCACTTCTTTTTTTCATTTACAGTCCATGTTGGTGTACACAAATCTACTTTAATCAAATCTTATCTCCTCCACTTGACTAAATTTAACCAACTTATTCTTCCATTCATATTGGAATTGAGCCTTATTTCTAATCTACTTACATCCGGACTACTCTGCATATATGTGAGCGGTCTTTGCTCCTGTCCATTTCCCTCTTCTATACTCAAGTCTTACAACTCAACATTCCCTAACTTAACATGCAGCAATTGTTGCCCACTGCACCTGAGGTGGTACTAAGGAACATACTTCACACTACAAAGAATGGGTTTTAAGATGCAAGAGATATTGTGATCAACAATATGCCTCTTAAATGTTTTGCTGCCCTGTCATTTATTTCTCTGTATAGGCTGTGAACAGTTTGCACAAGTTAACATTATGTCTAGTAATGTTTGGTTATGTGTTTATGTGTTTATTCACAAAATCTTGTAATGTTTTCTGTAGCAAATGTTTTTGTCATTAACTTAAATAAAAGCAAGAGGACAAAAAAAAGGTTGAGCTGCACACTGCATTTCGTCCCTCATCAGATTCTTTACCTGCACCTCTCTGTTTGACGGTACGAAGCAGAGAGAGCGGGTGCTGCTGATGCATCCCTCGGGGCAGCCTTCCTGTCTCGAGGGAGGCACTCAGCACTGGAGAGTTGGGTAAGCGCTGGCCTTGTGCTGGTCTCGTTTACTCTTTGCTCCATTCTGTCAACTTCCTACTGCAGTAGGAGACCCACCATGAATTTAATGATAGTCGTATCAAAAAGTCATTCACCCTCATTTACGAAACAAACTTACGACAGAAAACTGGGTGCGTGGTTATTTCCATGCAATGCTTGGCATTTTTTAATGTGGATATAAATGGAAGCTGCATCACAGGTGGTGTATCTGTGTCACCTCTGCCACCTGTTTTGCCTGAGATAGAAGCAGACTCGGTATGCAAAGCCACAAACTCCTTTGTTTGGGTCATTTATTAATTTTTATTTGAATATTGTCATAAAACATTATTATATGAATATTATTAATATTTTGTAGGCTATGGGCTTGACCACAGCAGTGATTTATTTCCATGCAGAGTTTTTCGCCCTTCCTTTGATTGACTTTTTAGGCTGTCAAACAGAACAAACCTTAGGATGTCAGAGTTTCCATTTCTAGTTCAGAGAATGTTCTCCTCTTGGTCATATTATGCCTCTCCATGTCATAACCTCTCAGGACGAGGCCTCTAAACTGGGAATGTATTGGGGCAGGCTATTCAAATTGTTTTAAACTGCCACATTTATCAATGTCTGATCATTCCTACACTGTGATCAGCAAGATAACAAAATTTCGTAAAGCTCATGGGAACCCCGTAGTAAGATGATTTCTGCTCTGGGATCTGCGCTGTTTCGCACATTACATTGATAAATGATGGCCATTGTGTGTAAATATATTTGTGCCACTGTCACCTTTCTATTGCCATAAATCCATAATGTCACCAAAATGGAAAGTCAAAGCAGATCCTATGACAAAAGCCTTAGAGGTTCTTCGGTTTCGAGTATCGATAATTCCAGATTATAGGTTGTTACATTCTCAAAGTGTAAAAGGCCTATCTGCTATACAAAATTGTCCTCCACAGAATGTTTGGAAGACATCTAACTCTAACCATGCTGATATATTCTTTGCTGTCTTCTGCCCCTGCACTGCACAGACAGTCAATGGTACACTTTTCTCCATGTCTTCCCAGTTTCCTGGTCACACCTGCTGTGTCCTTCCAGAAGAAACCAATCAGCTACAGCCTTCTCATCAATCCCAGCAGTCTCTTCTCCATCTCAGCAGAGACTGGCGAAATCAGCCTGACCCGCCCTATTGACTACGAGAGCGACCAGCATCGCTACCTGCTATTAGTGCGAGCCAGCGAGGGCCTGGACAGCATGAGCAGTGCAGCGGAGGTTTGTGTCTGTTTATATGTGAGTTGTGAAATCCAAGTCACAGTTCCACTGTCAAATTCAATGATTTGATAGTCTTCAAAACTCAAAGAACATCACAAGGTTGTCTTGTCAAGTCTTCCACAGTCTGTACAGCATGCTATAAACTCTATCTGACAAGTCATCAAATTAATAAGTCTTCTACCAGTGGGATGATGTCCTTTTACTTGTTTCTCATGTAGCACGGCTGACTTTGATCTGGTGTATACCCAGCTACTGTCACATACTTCTTGGGCAGAATTGTAGACTCAATGCAGCGATAGTTGGCTGGAAGACGGCTGTTGAATCGTGGTCACTAGTGGTGATTATGATATATCTTACAGACAATAAAATAACCACACATGGTCATAAAATCCCAGACTGCTCTGAAACGTCCTTGAGCTGGACATGCATTAAGGCTGCTGAAAAGCTGTTAGATTTAATGTTATTGATTTACAGTTGCTGTATGGATGGTAATAGCTGTGGATGTGGCAGTTAAAATGATTGTTTGGTTCTAAGGCGTCCTGATTGGTCTCTTTTTTGTTTAATAGGAGGCATTTTGAACTCATCAGTGCCACATGGGTTGTTGTAGAATGCCTTTAACCTAAACTGATTGTAAAAGACGGTTAAAACCCTCAACCTATGAGACAACTGTTCATGTCGAGTATTAGACTGAGTATTGTCTTCAGTCAAACTCAAATAGACTTGTCTATCTGGAACGACTGCGCTGGCATTCCCAGTGATTTCCTTATGTTGTCAGGAAGTGAGAGAACAGCGGCTGACCGCTGCAGGCATCGATGCATCTGGTCTGGTTTCCATCATTACTTTGGCCTCGGGCTTAAACATGTCCTGCTGAACCGATCTGTCCTCAACTGCTCTGCTCTGGGCCCCTGCACACCACAGAGCACCAACAGCCTGTACGGAGATAGACAGAGAAAGAAGAAAGCTGTAGAATGAGAGGAGGATGACTAGATTCAGTGGTGAGAAGAGACGGAAAGAAGAAAAATGGAACAAAAGAAATGAATTGGTAGGGAGTTGGTGTGTGCCCTGCTCAGCCCACGCTGCCCTGTGGCCTGCCTCCTCAGCCCTCTGCTTGCCCTCTGGAGCCTGGGTAAGCTTTTTGAACATCCTCATGTACAGTCCCATCAGCGCTGAAAAGCCAGCACCTACTCAACACTGCAACCCCTGCCCCCACAGCCGCCTCTCTGTCTGTGCAGTGCACCACCAGATAGAAACTGTGCTGTGTGTGTGTGTGTGTGTGTGTGTGTGTGTGTGTGTGTGTGTGTGTGTGTAATGCACCGATACTTCATTTTATTTTGTTTTATTTTAAGATGATCCTTGAATGAAGTTGATTTGTGGGGTAAATTAGTGATACCATCTCAAAAATATTTATATGGTTCTATAAGATTAACATTTTGTAATATTTGAATTCTGGCTCCCATATTTTACTGGTTAATACTGAGTACTCTGTTTCAGCAGTGGAAAAGTGGTGTTGTGCAGGCTAATCTTGTTGACAGGGTAAACCTTTTACAAATGCTCTGTGCCTTATATTAGCCTTAATGCCCCCATATGTGCTCTTTTCTGCCTCCTGAACAGAATTATGGTACCAATCATTAAATCACATTGGAACAATTAAGAGGATAATGGAGGGCAGAATGGCTACAACAAATGTTAAGTGGTTTATAGGGCATGGCAGTGACGAGGCAAGATAAACACTCCGCTGTTTAAATATTCATACTATTTACTTCCCTACTGTTTTAATTTTTTTTTTAAATTATTTTTTAAAGAAAAATCTTAATGCTAAGATCTTTATTTATGCTGTTGTGTTTAAGATGTTTTCTTGGCTAACTGACATGTTACATTTTAACACAAACAGGCAAACCATCCAGGTGTACCTAACATTAGCCCAAGTGCTCCATGCTAAAAATGTAGTTCATGTAGACTGATTGTACGGTAGCCCACGTTTTAGCTCATATGTTACAGCAGACATAGTACCATTTAGAATATTCCTTGGAATAAGTTACATTTTGCATTCATATTGCAAATACATTATATAGTCTTTTCCTGAAAGCACTTTCATCGTGAACATTTCCAACATTAAACAACAAGTTTTGTGTATGTGAGTAAGTAAAAGCCAGGTGAAAATGCTGTTCATTAGATGTGCTGATGGTTAGAACTGACAAGATAGGATAAAAAAGTAGGTAGGGCAAGATACATCTTTATTGGTCACAACTGGGGAAATCTAGCTTTTGCAGCAGCATGAGGATAGAACTAAATGCAGATTGGTATAGAAAGTAGAATGAATAAATAATTAGAGGTACATAAACTAAAATATTAAGCGGATAAAATAGAAACTCTAAGCGCATTAAGAGAAAAAATGACCTGGTCAAGCAAATTGTGCTGATTAAAATGACTGTTGTGGGATTAATAGCAGCAGAGTCAACAAGTCTATTTGAAGAGTACACACCAGACTAATATATAATGTGATATTGTAATGGTGTTCATCTGTATCAATATAATACATATATTATAGTATATAATGCAAGAGTCAATGTAGTACATTAACATAACATAGGATAATGTTGTACTTTATGATATTGTATGGGATAATGGGATATGAGACATAGTATGAGTCTGTAATATAGTAATAAAAATAAAATAATGATACTACAACTACAACGACTACTACTACTACTACTACTACTAATAACAATAATGATGATAATAATAATAACCTATTCATAAAGCACCTTTAAAAAAAAGTGATTACAAAGTGCTTTGATAATAAGCAAAGCAAAAGAGAGGAAACACAGAGGCAATATGTCATTAGAAGCCGAACACCACAATAAAAGCCAAACAGTTATATTGAACTAAAGAACTAAATTGAGGTAAAATTCCACAAGATTAACAACATATCAGAAAGAAGACAGATTAAAATAAGAAATAGAGATAGGAATGATCATGAGAACATATCTGCCGATACATACAGCAAAAAGAATGAAGAAGTAAGGAAATAACAACAATTGCAATGATAAAATTGCTACAAAAAAAAAGATAAAAAGATGACATCACATAAAAGTAAGTCAATAAAATGGGTTTTGAGAGGTCTCTGTGACCTTTAATTCCTCAGGTGGGTCGTTCCAAAACCAAGTAGACCTGGTGCCAAAGGCACCTTTAAATTCAAGCCTCGACTTTGTAATGGCAAAAAGGGCACTAGCCGAGGATCTAAGGCTGCGAACAGGCTCATATGGGGTTAACATGTCTGCTATGTTGTTTGGGGCCAGAAACCAGACGAGCTTTAAAAAGTGATCAATAAAATTTTAAAAACAACTCTGAAACTGAAGAGAAGCCAAGATAAGTGGCAAGGCATATGTGAGGCGAGAGTGACTTTGGTGTCAGCCAGTACAAGAATACTGCATACCATAATCCATTTCATGACTTATAGTGTAAATAAATGAATATAACATAGAATAGAAGATCAGATATAATATTGTATGTGATAGGACAGGCTGTGATGTGTTGTGATTATGTCACGGCAGAGGCCACGCCCAATCACGGGACTATGCTAATGATGCTTCTGGTTTTTATACTGCTACATTGTCAGGGGCGGGGTTATGCTGACTATAGCTCCAGTGCATCATTAAGCTATGGTTTTAGACCCGCCCAAAAAATCTTAAAACAGGAAAATGGTGAAAAAACAGTCAACCATCTAACTCCACAATTAAGTACTATATGGTAAAGGGTCTTTGTAACATGGTTTCAACTATCAGTTTCCAACACTTAGAATGTGTTTTGAAACAAATCTCTGAATTCACTTTACACGGACTTTGAAAGTTTATCAATAGCAATATGAAGGTTGATGACACATTCCATTTGGAAGCTAGTTAAATGATTTGTTAGGCTTACTTTTTTTCCACTCAGTTTGGCTGAATCAGACGCAATATCAGACAACGCGTTGAACTCCATTTCAACTCTGCGGAGTGGGTGGATTCAAAGGTCTGTACCCAGGCAAACACAGTGATACTGAATTATGTAAAGGAATTAGATGTCATCGATGTTGTATGCGGTTGTTGTACCACAGCAAACAACCAGCAAATCAAATTGATTTGGGCCACACTTATTTAAATTACAATATATACAAAATAAATATATCAACAGATTGGCAAGGTATATAATCACTCCAGCAGAGAGACAGTGCAAAGGGAAAGGTCTAGAGTGCCTCGAGTAAACCAGACACTGTAGAGAAATGGCTTTGTGTGCTGTGTGCTGTTATAGACTGTGCTTTCCATTGGTGTTGAACAGTCTGATGGCAGCAGGTACAAATCAGTGCCTGCAGCGCTCTTGTTTTACACCGGGGTGGGATGATTCAGTGGCTGAATGAAGCCTGTGAAAACTCAATATGGAGAGGATGAGAGGTGTTGTCCAGGATGTCTTTGATATGGTCTTTCATGCTCCACACTGTCCAGTTCCAGCCTGACCACAAAGATGGCCTTCCTCTCCATCTTGTTGTGTCTAATGTTCTCACCAGCTCTGAGGGCATCACCCCTACACACCTTGGAAAAGACCAGCGCTTGTCAGCTCTGACTTGGCTCTCCTTGTCAAGCTTGCCTGATTCGTAGCTGGCAGTTATCGGTGCAATGTCTTTGCTCCATGCAATAGCACATATACATTTAAATATGACACTAGTTAAAATTAGGGTATAAAGCTTTGTCTCTTTTGCCTTTGATATGGCTGTTTTTTTTTAATAATATTTAAATGGCAAAGGCTCATAGCTTAAAACTTAAGTTCTAAACTACAAGAATGATCCTGTAGACACTTATTTCCCTGGAGCTTTCTGTTCTATTCCACTTCTTCAATACTTATGGATTGAGAAGACTGATTTATCCAGATGATGGTGTGACTGGATTTTCTCATTTTGGAGTGTGAGACATTTTGAATCTTTTCTTTAGCTTATCAAGGCCTAAAAAAAAAAATTAAAAAAAAAATCTGCCATTGGGTTTTTTGTATCAAGACACATTATGTATTATTTCTTTGCTGTGTTCACTCTGTAGGTTTGGAGTTGTCACAGTACAGGTAGTACTGGTAAAATACTTTTTACTCAACTACATGGTTTCCCAGCCCTGCTCAGGTCTAATCCTGTCCTCTTCTCATTCCAGCAAACATGCACTGAGATCATGTTGGTTTCAGTTCATTTAGATTAACATTCAGATACAGACCTAAACTAAACCCACAACACCCTGTGTCTGTCCTAAGGCTGGCACATATTACATAAGACACGCCCTCTTAAGAATGACAACCAATATAAAATTGCAATCTCTGGCACAGAGTGCCCCAACAATGAGTCCTAAAACCCAGAAGTGATTTTGCATGTCAGCCCATGGGGTTCTCTGGTCTCAAAGTCCATGATTTTTTTGAATGGGTTTTTGGTAAAAACCTTGAATTTAGGTCTGTGGTTAACATAAGCTTAAGACACTGTCACGTTTTGTTCTACGTCATAAAATACATCAGTAAATACCCTAACTTTGAGGCTTTTATTTGCCCATGGTTTAGTTTGTGTGGCGAGCAGTGACTTTAAACAGGAATGAAGACAGAGAACTTCTCTCATCTGCGAGGGCTTTTATTTTGAAAAGGCTCACAAGCAGGAAATCTTCAACAACACCCCGCAGGCCGGGGACCTGAGGCCATGGCGGCCAAAACCCGCCCCACTCACGGTTCCCCCACACATATAACTAATAATGAACAAGACAGGCAGAACGGAACAAAACTAGTAAATTACATAAACAACATAGAACAGATTAACTCAAATAAGCCCATAACATAACCCCAGAACAATAACCCAGCATGCCTTGCGGCATGCAGAATAGAGCAGCATAACAGCGACCCCAGGATCGCTACATTTGTTTAAAGCTTTACATTGCATTTGCGATTGTATTTACTTCAAAAATCATGAGGGAGGTTATTTATTTGTGGAGATTTTCTTGATTAACAAAATGTGTAAGTATCACGAAGGTTTGTTTGCTACAGAGCTTATGTTCTGCAATAATCAAAACTCTATGCAATGGTTGAAAAAAAAGGTCATCCCTGGGGCACTCCATTATATATATTTATATATAATAATGCAGCTCTCCTTAGACTGCTTAGATTGGAGGCTCTTGCTGTACATGCAATCTTAAGTTTCAAAGAGAGGAAAAATCCTGTCCTTCTATTACAGAAGCAAGTCCTAATCTAATGGCTGTGTCCTATCCTATTTTAGACCTCCTATCTCACCCTAACTTATTACATCATTGATATAACTGTAAATTTGATTTTTCAATCTCCACTCATTCTGTTATGCTTGTATCTATGTTTAGAATGTAGAATGTACACAGACTGCCCGTATCTTTGACTAGAATGTATCAGTAGGTACGGTCAAGCCATTATACGGTCAGCACTCTCACTTGTCACTGGCTAGCCAGCTCGCTGTCATGGACAATAAATAATGGGCATTCAGTTTGAACTATATTGGGTCATAGGAACTAATTGTATCGGAGGAGGAGAGAAAAGCCAACCTTTTCGGGAAATTTTCTTCATTGTTATTTAATTGTTAATTACTTGTTGATTGCTGTTGTCTTTGTCATTTAGTATGAACAACAGTACTGCTGCCATTTTTGGCAGTTATTTTGAATTTAGGACAGGGTCTATGCCATCCTAATTTAGGATTCCTAACTTGGGAAATCCCTAAATTAAGACAGTTCTTTAATAGTTAAATTCCTATCCTAAGATAAGATTTTTTTTTACTAAAATGCAGTTAGAAAGGTTCATTTCTGTAATACCAAAAATCCCAAATGTCTTTCTAAAACGAAATAAGTGAGGATTTCAGAGTAGGGAATTTCTTCTTATGAAGCCCCAGCATCTCATTACTTAAAGCGTTCTGTTTTTCCTGTTATAGTTTTAAAGTTGACTATAGCAGTAGCAGTATAAAAAGAAAAAAAAAATGACAGTGTTAATTAGTTTCCAAAAAAAGACTGTAGAAATAATGCCATCGCTTCGGTTCCTGTTCAGCTGTCCTTTTGCTTTTGATTTTATTCTACCTCTCAGAAATCTGTCTCTGTCTGCCACAACAGTGAACAGAGGTGTTGTATTTGTGTGGACTGGAGTCACTGAGCATGACTTTAATTTGCAGGTAGTTTCCAAGTTTCTCCCTGCAGGAGTGATAGCTCATCGGCACCATTAGTTACCTAACCAGCCTGAGACCTGTCTGCAGCTGCCCCAGGTGTGTGTGTGTGCGCGCACATGTGTGCGTGTGTGTGTTTGAGCTCATCTTGCTTTATTACGGCTGACTTCCCCTCTCCTCTTATTCAATCTTGCTTTCCCTCAGCCTCGTACACACATGTACTATTTGTTCATATGTCTTGTCGAACCCTCGATATTCCCCATCATACTGGCACATAGGCTGACTCTCTGCCATGCAAACACACACACACACACACAGGCAAACAGAGATTAACAGTCACTAGCAAACACACACAAATCACCTCAGGGAGTTGACATGGTCAGATTTTATTTTGTTGTCCATTGCTTCGGAGCTGATCTTTGCTGAAGGATTAACTGATATTACAGGACTTCATCTTACCTACCAGGATTTAATACCAGTGGTATTTACACACCACTCACAGTGTGTTTGCGTGTGTGTGTGTGTGTGTGTGTGTGTGTGTGTGTGTGCGTGTGCGCGTGTGTATCAGAGAGTGGTCAGCTGTGTTTTTGTCTATACTGCTGTGGGTATATGGAAGAGTAGAAGTGGGGCTGGGGGTCAGCCCATGTCTTTATTTATGCCTCCTGATTGCTGCAAGCAGGCAGTCAACATCTGGTAGAAGATGCTGTGTTTGCCTTCATGCCCCTAATGAACTGAGCAGCAGCCCAGTGTGTCGTGCACACGCACACACACACACACACAAACACACACCTACATGCTCACACCATACAAATTCATCTTTGCACACTGATCCACTCTCATTCGTTAGCTCAGGGCTTCTGAAAAATTGCACAAGATTGCATTCTCCACTGACCTACTGAAGGAAGCGTCTCCACAGAAGCTTCCTCGCTGAGGAGGGGTAAATAAACCAGAGGGATCAGGGTCAGGGCATGCCTTTGGAGGCGGATGGGATGAGGCTTTTTTTTGGTTAAGGATAGGGTTAATTTGGGTTACTCACAGATGAAAACGACTCCGGACCCAAAGAAAACCAATTCCGGACAGTGCCTGAAGTAGTAATCCCAGATTTAAAAATTTTTCATAACACCAACCCAGTGTGACTTTTAATCTCCAGCATTTCCACTTGTGATTGCCTGGGCAGTTTTAGCATGTAGATACAGTAACAGTATTACTGAAACATGTATGAAAACAGCGATGCAGAAACTCTGCACTCATTTTTAGTCTTACACTATAATATATTTTTCTTTCTATAGTTTTTAGTTTTTGACAAGAATTTGTGTGTGTTTGATAGCTTGTTGGAGATGAAATGCATTTGGAAAGTAGATGAGATCAGGTGGCAGGAGCAGGGGGTGGTGAAAAAAAAAGATGCTGTCAAGTCAAAAGTTTCCAGCAGCTTTCAAAGAATATACGGCAAGTCATAAAAAATAATAGCATCCTGTTAGATCCATCTGTAGGCTGTAAGTTACAACCTTGATTATTTTTAGATTTGAACAACACAAGATATGTTTGTTAACAGATTAAACCTTTATAAAGCATGAGACTAACAGCCTTCAAGCGTTCAATGTTAAAATTGCACAGAACATTTGGATTTTCTACAAAGTGTGGTATGTTGTCAAAAAAAGAGCTCTTTGAAAAGGAAACAGCCAGATGTTTGCATCATTCCATGGAGAGTGCAGCTGGTAGAGGGAAACTGTGATGCCTGGCTCTAAAAACTGCATCAGCTACAATTTGTAAGGTTATCATTGTCCACGTGTACATGACGTTTAACACGCATCTAACATGTATTGGCATGTATTGTATGGCAATTGGCAGTGATCAAATCTGTGCAGCACAGCCACAATTAAGTGAAAAGTCTCTGTGATGAAGGTCAGACTAGTCATTTACTCATGCCAAGCCCCTCCCTTCTCTCTGTGACTTCCTTCCTGTTTCTCTCTATCTCTCCATCTTCCCTTTTCTCCTTCTTATTTCTTTCTTAGGTCCGAGTTGTTATTGTGGATGAAAACGACTGCGTTCCAGAGTTCCTCCAGTCTATTTACAGCAAGGACGGCGTCCCAGAGACTGTGACGACAGCAACGTCCCTGCTGCAAGGTGAGACATCCGTACAAATCACAAAATATCGTCTAACATCCCAAAGCCCCCATCTTGTTTAAATCCCCATTAGTTTTTCCTGCACTTCTTTCTTTTTGTTTTTAGACAACATCAAATGACATTATTTTACACCAAAAATTCCATTCCATTTGTGGTTGTTTTTCTGTTGAACGTACTTGCAAGGGGGATTTGGAGATGCACTTTGCTGTTTTCATAGCTTATGTGTTCTCATAAACAAAAGCACCAAAGGAAGCTGTGCTTGTGTTATTTTCCCATTTAACTTCACTAATTAAAAAACTCCCACACAATTTAAAAATGTTAGTGTTCTAATTAAGATTGTCTTTAAACACACCTGATAAACACAGTACATAATGCATAAATCATGATGTTATTGAGGAGAGTGTGCTGCAGTGCTGTGTGTTTTTTTCCAGTCTGGGTTGAATGAATAAACCCAGTGAATCACAAGAGGTGTTTTATTTTCGCTATATTCATATTAGGTGGTTGTAAAATTCTGGAATTCTTAAAAAACACGCCATATTTTTCCTTATGAGTCCCATGAAGTAAAGCTAAAGCAGGTGCAGCTCAGTGGGCTAATGTGTGCCTGTGTGGGGTCTGTGTTATGTAAATGCTTGAGAAGCCCTGCTGTAGTGGCTTTCAGAGCGAAACAAGAGTGGCTGAGCTCTTTTAACATTCATGTGTTTTGACTGGTCAGAAAACTGAGTAGGTACTTGTCAGCACTGGCAGCCGTGAAATCACCGGCACTTCCATCAGTGCAGCTGCTCTCGCCTCTCCTCTCCTGTAACGACCCAATTTCCACACAGGGATCGCTTAAGTTTCATCTTATGTGAGGAAATGGAAATGGTAACTGTTGTGGGTTTGACTTATCACAATTTGATCTGCACAGTGTGACTTAACACTGAGAAGCCCTCTTTTTCAGATTCTGACAGGTTGCCAACAAAACTGACAGCAAAGTATTTCACACCTCTCTGCATAAAGGCTGCACATTCTATTTCAAATAAATTCAATATCTTAAAGCGTAACAATTGGTTCAAATTGCACAACGAATAAAACAATATTTCCACTTTAAAAGCAGCTCAAGATCATTCTGTTCACAGCTCAAAACAAAGTGATGCTTCAAATAAAATAAACAGGTTTGCTTACCGTTGGCTAAAAATGGAAACACCAACAGAGCTACAAATGAGTATTGACAGGAACAAAATGCAGGGAAATAAAAGACTGCATGCAGTACGTGAATTATTAATGACTGCAGTTTTGACACCTCATTGGAAGTGCTCATTAACTCAGGCTGCAGGCAGAAAACTTTTGGGTTGGATTCACAATACAAAGCTTTGTTGTTTTTACACTTGTGCTGTGTTCTGGCTGGCATCATTACAATCATCCTCATCACCATCATTATCACCATTACTCAAATATCGTATTTGATTAAGGGGAAAATGGGTTACATACACACAGTTTACAAACACACAGTGTAACACTAAATGAAACAGAACAGCTGAACTGTTAAATCACTTTGTATCCTGTGAAAATAGTCGTATTGTCTTAACAGCTGACATTGCACGTAGCAGAGAGAATTTAGTTGAGTAAAACTGAAAATTGAATTGTGCAAATTAAAGTAAAAGTCAAGTCTGTTTTTATCAATTTTGTGAATTTCAAAGGTAGATATTTTTATCTTACCTATGGCTGGGCAAAACCAACTTGTCACAAAAAAGCAATATGCTTGCCTGTGCATTTGGTCACATTGAAGTAGTTACATAATTTAATTGCAAAATGAATCTAATCATAATCTGTAAGTAATCAAAAAAAAAGTGTAATTAAATTACAGTTACAAATCAAAATGTTGGTGATTGTAAAGAAGTTTAATCCAGACATAATTATTTAAGTAAAAAGATTATACCTAAGATATAACATTTATTCTGTGGCTTTGCATCTTTTCGTCATGCGTGAATGCCTTTTTTCATATATTTCTGTACACAAGGTAAGTCAGCAAAGCTTTTGTAACACATTTGAGTGCAAAACCAACAAGGCTAGGATGGCTTACCAGAAGCTGTCTCTGCGTCCAGACAGGCTCCATTCTTTTGGCAGTATGCACTTTTAATCATTGTTTTTGATTGGTTCTCTTGTTTGCACTGCCTCTCATCAGCAAATTAAAAAAAAAAAAATTGTGTGTTGTAGAGCTGGGTGATATGACCTCAAATCAATATCACAATTTATTGGACATGATTAATGAATGATTATTTTCTTTTTTGTTTTGTTTTATTTTGTTTTTTGTCCTCATAGTTTGGCAGTCAATATATCATTAAATTATCCAGTGTTATTATCCAATAAATAAAAAGGACATTTACAGTTTAATTTAACCATGGTATGTTGCACTGTAACAAATACCATTATGCATTATTATTTATTAAACTATCCAGCATAATGCAAGAATCAAAAGCTCCATCTTAAACAAACGTCAGGTAAATTTACGTACATGGTGCTGATAACAGACCAACCTCTTACTGTAAGACTGACTTGAACTTCTGCTCTGTGCTATTAATTGTTTTTATTGGGGGAAAAGGTTTTGAGTCGGCCTACTTCTTCTATAGCCGCCAACAGCCTGCCAACATTCCCAGTTAGAGAAAAGTTAAGAATAAGGCAATGTGCCTGTGGCCCCAGGCCCCCAGATCTCTAAAGCTGCCCCTGATAATAATAATGAGAGCTCAGTGCTTGCAGCTGGAAGAGACGCTGAGCGATGTGTTCTAGTGTTTGTAAATAATCTGTACAAGTCTGACTGAAGCTGAAACTAAAACAAATTAGTCTGTAGCGTTTAAAAAAAAGTCCCTTCCTGCCGCTGAACATTTGGCTGTTGGTGCATTCAGACACTTTAGTGCTGTGAGGAGAAACTCCACTCTGTCTCTTTTGCTGTGCTGTGCTGTTTGATGATATGCTGTTTGTTCCGTGATAATAAAACACTGTGAAAGCACACACGACTTGGTTGTCAAATACTCAGTTGTATTTCTAGAGTCAGCAACCCCAGGATGGTGAGGGATTAACAGAATTTTAAAATAAAAAAAAAAGGCGAAATAACCAACGTGGGCAAGATTACAACTGTTAAAGGTTCAGAATGTCAGTTTCAATTAATTTTCGATTAATTTCCCAGCCATAGTGTGTCAATATAATCAGCTTGAGTTTGCCATCCCTGCACATAGCGAGCCACACCAAGGCAGGTTTCCATGTAGAGGACGAGAGCGACTTTCAGTGCTGGAAAATCAATAATATTTTGTCTTCAGGAAGAGGGCTCTAACCCTACTGTACAGTCTTTTCTGATGTGCTACAGTGTAAAACCTGTTTACTGGAGGTGAAAATGCTGTCAACATCGAAATGCTCAGCTTTAATGCCTGATATAAAATATTTTCTAGAAAAGTAATCAAATGTAGTAAATTACATTACTTGATAAAATTAAATAATTAAAGTAGTTACATTCCTTGTATATAACTGGGTAACAAGTAATCTGTAACATTTTTAAAGCAACCTTCCCATCACTGATTGGAAAACAATGTCAAAGTTCAGCAACACTTGTGTTTTAAAGAACAAAGTGGGTGATGATAAACCATAACACGCTGTCACTCCAGCTAGCTGTACTGTGCAGCAGTCTCCACTTTTTCATTAGGAGGCAGCTCAAAAGGAAAAACATTTCAAATGCAAAAAAAAGAGCTGCCTCTAAACAGTGATTTGTTTATAACCATGACTGTGTTGTGATCTTGGGATAGGGAAAGTTCTCCAAAGCAGGGGCTTGCTTTATTAGAGATGTGAGAAAATAATACTAATTATAATAATGAAAAACATAACAAATTGACCAAATATAAATGGAATAACAAATTATGCTTTAAATACATAGTACTTAAACTACTAAGGGTTTTAACATGTGAATACGTCAGTAGATCAGCACACAGAAGAGATGTAGTGACATTAACATTTTTTCCTTGTATAGGCCTAATACTTTTATTCAGTTGTTGCTGCTCATGGGAATATGCTTTGCCAAAACTCTACTTGAGAGAGTGAGAAGGGGTTGCGTGTTTTGTGTATGCCATGTCACAGTACTCACAGCATTTTAGTATGCGACAAAGACATGTTGCATATGAATCAAGTACTTTAAAAAAAATCTGCGCCAACTAAAACAATTAGCAAAGAGCACTCACCACAAGTACAAGATGAAAAAGCTATTGAGCACGGCATGATGACCACTATATCAAAAGACAGATGCCATACATCCATTCAGTACAAACACAAAAATGATGAGTTTATTCTAATGTTAGAGCAGATATAGCAAACATAGCAACTAGATCAACAGAAAAGCTAGACAAGTGCTAAAGTGTACCTTATTATACCTGTTACAATTCAACATTTATCATAAAAAGCCATAAAAGACGAGAGAAAAGATAATTATTTTGCTTGTAATTATGATTCTTCGATGCTTCATACACAGGTAAAATGGGAACAAAACATTCGTCAAGGATGTGATAACAATGCGGAGCTAGACAGTGACTTTTACGGAAGTGCTGACTGGCATACACTGAGCATGTAGTAGGTACAATATGACACTAGCCAGTTAGACATTGAGTGAATATGCAGATACTCCACTGAATATGCTGTCACAGTTAAAGATATACAGGAACAGGTACATACCTAAGTGCATTTTCTGTAGGTTATAATATTCTCATCTTTTGCTGCTGTTTCCTGTCTATTTGTACAAATTCTTTGTTGTTGTATGGTTTAATGTTTCTAATGATTTGTTTTTGTCTGTAATATTATGTATTGGCGAAGCCAAAGACAAATTTCCACTAAAGTGGATAATAAAGTTAATCTAATCTAATCTAATCTAATCTAATCTAATCTACCTAAAAAATAATTAATTAATTAAATTGTCATAGTTCATGGGGGCCCTTCTGTGTGGAGTTTGCATGTTCTCCCCGTGTTTGCGTGGGTTCTCTCCGGGGTCTCTGGCTTCCTCCCACAGTCCAAAGACATGCAGCTCAGGTTAATTGGTGACTCGAAATTGCCCTTAGGTGTGACTGTGAGTGTGTATGGTTGTTTGTCTATATGTGTCGGCCCTGCGATGGTCTGGCGACCTGCCCAGGGTGTACCCCGCCTTCCGCCCAATGACAGCTGGGATTGGCTCCAGCCCCCCCGCGACCCTTACAAGGACAAGCGGTTACGGAAAATGAATGAATGAATGAATGAATGAATGTCATAGTTCATGTGTGCACAGTGCATGCTTGCAAACTGCACTTAATTGTCTAATCAATCTACTAATTGTTTCAGCTGCGCTTGTATATTTTCATATGGTTTTTGCACATAACTCCTAACTTATAAAGTAGTGATCTAGTAATAGTAGTGGAGGAAAAATTGTCATATTTGCCTCTAAAGTGTAGTGGAGTATAATAGGAAAGTGGCATGAGATTAAAATACTTAAGTAATGTAAATGTCCATCAGATTTTTACTTAGGTACAGTACTTGAGTTAATGTACTTGGTTAAATTACACCGTCAGCATAGGGACGCACAGTTAGTGAAATTACAGTTATTAGGATCAACGTATCAATTATAGTAGTATTGTCATTTTTTATTATTGTTATTCATTAAAATGGTGACAGTAGCGTGAGGTAGTAGTGTGTTAAAATCAGCGCCGACAACATTAAAAAGTGACGTTTGGACATGCGAAGTCGATAGTAGTTAAGTCGTGTGTGAGCCTCGTGAGTCAGTGTTAAAACACTGCAACAATACAACAAACCTACGTAGCCATTTCAGCCGACACCATGCAGATGTTTTGCAACCTGTTGCTAACGCTAAAGCTGTGGATCACACACAAATGCAGGTAGATAAATCCCGCATAAATGTTTATTACCTTTGTTAAGTTCGGCTCAGGCAAACGTGTACTTTTCTGTACTTTAAATTTATTTTAGTTTTAATTTTCATTTAATAAAGAATAATGTAATGGTAAAATAAGTTTTGGTGTCAGTTTTTTCTAAATCAATACAGATAATGCACGCTTTATTGAACACACATCAGATGGTATTCGAATGAATTATCTGGGTATTTCTGACATCAACACACATAACTGAATCAAAATCGAAGCAGCTGGATCAATATTGAATCGAAATGAATCGAAATCGAATCGGATCAATATCGAATCTAATCAAATCGAATCATGACCCAAAGAATCAAAGTTAAATTGAATTGTGAGGTTCTTGAAAATACCCAGCCCTAATCATTAGCAATAAAAACACAAAGCGCAGCTGAGACTGAAGCGACTATCTCTGTTTTTGCAGGACTTCGTCATAAATTAAAGTATTGAACAAATTGGTACTTTGTCATCATGGCAAATGAGGAAAGTTAATAAGTGAATGAGGGAGTGAGGTGTATGGTGTAGGTGGCACAGAAGGTGCACTAAGGGAGGCGAAAAATTTCACCCTGCTGTGCTGCTCCTGTGTGTGTGTGTGTGTGTGTGTGTGTGTGTGTGTGTGTGTGTGCATTGCCAAGTTTATGTATGTGTTAAAGCGTTTGGGTTGGTATAAGGTTGTCAGTACCCTTGCGAGTATCTTTGTTAAAAAAGAAATAAACAAAAAAGAAAAAGGATACGAAGAGCTCCCAGTACTAAAATTAAACATCTTGCAGTGTTTCCTGTTTATTATGATATCTAAAACAGTATATGTATAATAGAAACTCCCCAATTTTCAAATTTGAACTTAGGCAATTAGCTTTTAAACTTGGTGAGCTGGAAAATAGCCCATGCGGAATGCTCCTTTGCCAAACGCTCTTCTGTTTTTCTCATTAAATTAAAAAAAATCCTTAAAACAGAAATGCTTGAATGCATGTTACAATAAATATAGTCAATTCTACCCGTTCCAGTTCTGAGTGCACCTAAAGCTCAACCACCCAACCTCCCAAAAATAAATGCTTCATTTCTCCCCTTACTTGATTAAACAGGTTAAAAGGCACAGAATTAAATTAAATGAGCTGGGAGAAATGGGCATCCAGCATCGTTTTGCTAAATCATGTGCTAGTAATCCCATAATCAGTTCCATCGTGAGAGTGGACAAATGTCTACTTCGCCAAGTTGGGAAAAAAGTGCAGAGTACCAAGCGAGCCAATTATCTCGCTTTCCATAGAGATCTGAGGCTCCTGCAGTTTCCATCTTCACTACAAAATCATTATGTGCCAGACAGACTTGGGGGATGCAGCCAGAAATGTACTGTGCCCCCCCCCCATGTAGTGATGCCAGCACAACAATGCTGATTCAAGATTACAGAAGGACTTGCTGATAAATACATGCTCAAACGGTGCTCTGAAGAGTACAAATCTGTACTTAGTAAATTAAATATTGACTCATATGTGACATGTGTTTGGCCACTGCAAGGAAGTGTAGGCCAGGCACCAGCACACTAGTGCTGCAGTCCATTTTCTACCCATCGTCTTTGGATATTGGAGGTTATTCATCACTTTACAGCAGCAAAACAGCTGCATTTCAGTTACAATTCAGAAAAATGTCAGTCCTTGTAATCCACACAGTAGTGCAGAGTAAACACAAGTAAACTGACTTTATCCAGTTTGTAAATCTGACCATAAATCTAAATAAAAGACATTACAAACACCATCATTTATAATGTAAAAAGTGGCCAATTCTGGATGAAATTTCCATTTCCACATGAGATTTAATACAGTTTTAGTTGAGTGTTGTAGTTTTTCCTCTGCTAAAAAGAAGGCAGTGTGACATAATACATATAGAGAAGCTATTTTAGCAGCTCTAAACCAGTGCTCATGGCAATTTAATGATGAAACATCCATCCTGCTTACAGTGTTGACAATATATTACAGTGTTTTTTTTCTTCTGTCTTTTGAGATAATTTCTTCTTATCATCTAGCAGCTGAAAAACCTTTGGCTGAATAACATTGCTTTTGGAATTTACTTGTTTACTAGAAGCTTTCACGTTCAGCCTGCCATCCACTCTTTTCCCCTTGTGCTTTCCAGATTTTTGTGCAGTTTTTTAAAACAAATAACACTAATGAATTCTGTCCATGCTTACCATTCAGAATGTTATGTGACAGTTTATGTCAAATGATGCCAACAGAGTGAACGAAAGTAAAGGTCCAGTGTTGATAAGTCTAGCGTGTCTTGTTTCCTGTGACACTTACTGGGATGCAGTTTGGTCAATTTGGTCTGCTTTTGTCAGGCTCATTACTAACGACCCAAAAGTCGTAAGCACAAAGTCATTCAGACGGGCAACTGATTCTTTGGACAGTTTTGCTGACTGTTGTGTTGTCCATAATCATCAACAACATGGGTCCATCAGGTTACAGGTTAGGTGTGAAAGCATCCTCATATTTTGATTTGTCATTTCTGTTGCACTGGCAGCACGTTGGTGTAGTGCTTAGCACTGTCGCCTCAAAGCAAGAGGTTCCCAGGTTTGAACCCGGGTTAGGGTGGGGGGGGCCTTCTGTGTCGATAGTAGATTGCATGTCCTCCCCGTGTCAGCGCGGTTTTTCTCCGGGGTCGCCGGCTTCCTCCCACATTCCAAAGACATGCAGGTTAGGTTAATTTGTGACCTTAAAAGTGAGCATGATTGGTTGCAGCCCTGCAGTAGTCAATTTTGTTTATAAAGCCCATTATCACAAATCATAATTTGCCTCAGAGGGCTTTACAGCGTACAACATCCCTCTGTCACTGGACCCTCAAATCGCCTAAGGAAAAACTCCCCTAAAAAAACCCTGTGACAGGGGAAAAAAACTGTAGAATCCTCAGGAAGAGCGACTGAGGAGGGATCCATCTGCCAGGATGGACAGACGTGCAATAGATAAAAAAAAAACAATGATATCACAGTAATGACATAGAAGAAAGAGAAAGAGAGCGGGGACCGGGCGACCTGTCCAGGATGTACCCCACATCTCGCCCAATGACAGTTGGGATAGGCTCCAGCCCCCCCACGACCCTTAAGAGGACAAGCACTTACGGCCAATGAATGAATGAATGAACTTCTTTAGTACTCTCAACCTAAATTATATTAGTGTTCCTATTAGTAATAATGTGACGTTGTTCTCTATTGCAGTGCAGCGTTGTGGTTTAGGGCACTTTCATCTTGCAATTTAATAAAGAAAGATTTCTTTTGAAAATAATAATTGATTTCGTTTAATTTGATGGTTATTCAGGATGATGAAAGACTGGAGGCTACAGTCAAAAAAAAAAAAAATTTTATTTAATACCACAACACTTTTACCACAAAATCAATTAATCTATTATATTCCAAGTAAAATTGGACTGGTACTGACATAATGAAATAAAACAAATTATGTGAATAAACACTGACATCGTTTATAAAATTGTCTTTCATTAAAGTAAGACGTTTTTGTTTTTTTGGTATTTTGTTAAAATTTTAAATTTGAAGTGTGTTCTTTTCCCAAAGCAATGAAGAGGTACAGTTAGTTTAGGCAAAGTCAGACAAAGTGCTGATGTGTGTATGTAAGTGTGTATGTATTCATTTATTTTCATGGGTGTTTGTGTGTGTGTGTGTGTGTGTGTGTGTGTGTGTGTGTGTGTGTATGGACACGAGCCAAATGCAATGTAAGGTGAATTGGAGAATTGAGAGTTTGATGGCAAAATGACTTGTTAGCGGAAAATATGCTTATTCAAATCCCTGGTGGATCTTTTCAGTTTTAGCAAGGCAATCAATTTGTGGGCAAGTGAGTCCAGGCTCCATGGATTCCCAATGTGTAATGTAGAAACAGAAATGTTGCAAAATGACAGTCCTTTCAATGCATGCTGAGCAAATAAACACTTACTCCCCTTGTGTTATGGAACTGAACATTTAAGTCAGTGGGGGCAGCACTTGCTTTACAATCTTCACTTTGGTCACATAGCATGAGGAGTGAATAGATATCTACCGCTCATGTTGAGTGCCTTTGCTCAAATACAAGAAACAAAAAAAAAACAAAAAAACTTGGCTCTACATCAATAAAAGACAGATTGTACATGCAGCTACTATTTTCTCTTTCACCAGGACTTAAGGATTAAGAATGCTTTATTGCCATAAGAACTGCATTTGTTGCAACTGATTTCTGATGCTATTTTATTTTTTCTAAAGAAACCGAAGTAGGACGGAAAAGGGGGGGGGGGGGGGGCATAGTGATTTAGCATTGTGTTTGTACCAGTGTTTTTCAAAGGAAAGCTCAGTCACTGCACAGCCATTATTTGTGGAGGCCAGCCCTTGCCCCCATTCATTGCTGAAGTAATACAATGTGTAAGCCCATTTTAACATTGGAATATCACTGGAACACTGTTATTACAATGTTATGGAAATACAGTCATTAAAAAACAGTCATTGAAATATTATTGAAATACAGTCGGCGAAATGTTATTGAAAAACAGTCCTTGATATGTAATTAAAAAGCAGTCGTTAGAATGTTACTGAAATACAGCCATTTAAATGTTATTGAAACAACTGGTTACATGTAGACATTTGAAACACTTCTTAGCAAAATTCAGTTTAAGCTAAAACTGTACTGCAATGTGCTGTTGTAAACTGTTCCAACAACTAACTTAAACTTCACTTTACTTCATCCCCATGAAATCCTCATGCTGTACTCAGGGAAATTTCACTTGTAAGATTTCATATTTTCCTGATTTCTAATCACCTTTATTGTACTCACAAGAAATTATGCATTGCAGATTTGTTGACTGATAAAGTCAACAAAGTGTGGCTAGGACTTTACTTCTCTACTCTACTACAAGACACTTTTGGCGTTGATTTTGTGAGGATTGTGGACAAAAATGCTAACAGGAATGTAATTTTTCTCCAATGTCCATTTCCTAACCAGTGTTATGCTGTTGTTTTGAATAACACCCCTGCTCATGTAGGCCACATACATAAACTGACCATGATACAAATCAACACCCCTGTTTCATAGTTGGCGTTACTGTGTTATTCTTGAAAATACCGCCTGAGTAATGGTGTTAGTGTTAGAAATCACTTAAATCCACCATTATATTATGCTGTGTTCCTGACAACTCTGAACATTTGGCATTGTACACATGAAACGCACGACGGTCGGAAGTTAGAACTTTCAACTGGGAAATTCCAACCTCTAACTTTGGCTGTAACGCAGCATTTGTCGATACCTCGAAGAGAAAGGAAAAAATAGGGATTGATTTGTCCCTCTAACTTCTTTTTTATTTACTCTTCATTTCTATGTTATCATTTTTAGTGTCAGCCAATGATTGCGACTCCGAAGAGAATGCAGAGTTGACCTACTACACCCTGAGTCCAGACTTCACCATTTCCCCTCATGGGACCATCTTCCCTGCGGGGCCTCTGGACTACGAGAGGCCCAACCACCTGTACGAGTTTGTAGTGATGGCCATTGACAAGGGGGAGGTCCCTCGAACTGGCACAACTACAGTACGCATTCGAATGGCTAACGTCAACGATGAATCACCTGAATTCTCCCAGCACGTGTAAGTAAGAGTCGAGATTCTAAACCTCTGGTTCTTATGCAATTGGTGAGTGTTAAGGAGATTAAACTGAGTATTCTGATGAAACTCTGGGATAGCTTTAAATGCAAAAGCTGTTATAAGCTCCTCTTAGTCTGTGTTAGATTCGTCTGTGCTGTTGAGGGTGGACCACACGACTGCACCATGCTATACTGCTGTACTTTAGTTGTTAGCAGCATTGCCCAGGATCCCTTGCTGCAGACAAACAATCTGGGTCAGCCTCTCTAGGTTAAGTTCTTTTGAGTACCAGAATGATCCAACTAGGTTAGTCTGCAGCCATTTTGGGTGCATATATACCATTCAAACTTTTGAGTTGCTGCATACAGTTGGGTTTTCAGATATAGTGTGAACAGGGTGTATGCAGATCCTTTAAAAGTCCTAAATTCAATTATACAAATATTAGGCCTTAAAAGTCATTAAATTGTCTTAAATTTGAGTTTCTGAGGTCTTAATTGCCACATTTTTAAAAATCAAAATGTATTTATCCATCTTTTACTTTCTTTTAGTCAAAATCAGTCAAGCTCTCTTGTGTGAAAGTCCATATTTCTGATGTTACAGATGTTTAAACTTATGATTAAACTTAATAGTCTTCTGATTTTATCTTTACTCTTACCTTTTAGCAAAATGTATCTTAACCTAACTCATTCTAATAACCATAGTCATACATAAAACCTACCTCTGCATGACACTACATCTGTACTTACCTTTATATTTAACCTGCAATGACTGAATATGAAAAATATGTTTTGTCCAAAAATCAGACAGAAATTTGGTTAAATATTATATTGAAAAGGTCTTAAAAAGCAGTCAATGTCAGCATCTGATACCTGTAGACACTCTGAGTGTGAGAAGAAATCCCAGATATTAATTAATTTTGAAAATATTCATTAAATGTAGCCCTGGTGGTTTTTCAGCTGTTGTCTGGCAAAATTATTTGGTCAGGGTCTAGAGGAAAATGTTGCAGTTCTTTCATTTGCGCTTCTCTCCTTTTGATTAAAATGTTCAGTCACTATCTGGTAAAGATACACTTTAAATACATCTAAATGTAGTCTGGCTCTGCACATAACAGGCTAAAGCGTGTATGGTGAACATAGAGAGAGGCTGAATAAAATGAACTCAAGACTTTTGGAGTCGGACCTTAACGCCTTTCCACCTGAGTGATGGGTGAGGATAAATTGCATACCAATTTATTAGTGAAGAATATAAAGTACAGAGAACCAAAGCTGTGTGTGTGTGTGCGTGAGCGAGAGAGAGAGAGTGTGTGTGTGTGTATGTGTGTGTGTCCTGCTTTGTCAGGTCAGCTCCTCACAGCTGCTTCCCAATTCAACATCGCAGCTGCCGTTACCCACATTTCCAGTCGCCCCCCCCCCCCCCACCTCACCCCCCTTCAGTGCTGCTGTGGTGCCTGCATCTTTTAATTGCTTGATTTTCTGGCAGAGAGCTGGGCAGATTGGTGAGGCAGGGTCAATCAGCCATGCCCACCAGCACCCTCAGGAGGCCCCGAGCCTGCACTCACACTCTTGCGTGTGTTCCAGAATGTGTGTGTACTCAGTAATTGAGAAGGTCCCAGCAAAGCGGGGTGTTGGTATGTACAGAGTGATGTAGTTATAAAGTGCATTCATGCATCATGCATCTGATATGCATGTGTTTATGTTTATGGTGGAGGGGAATTACTTTGTGTGCGTGCGCGTGTGTGTGTGTGTGTGTGTGTGTGTGTGGGGGGGGGGGGGGGGTGTGTGGCAGTGGAGAGACTGCGAAGACTGCGTCAATGCATGTGATGGACAGAGATGAAAAAAAAAAGAGAGAGGTCATTAAATATATCATTATCGAGACAGAAAATCTGGCCTATTTGTATCGATTTTTGAAGTTGGAAGCATGCGATAATGAGTATCCATGTGTGTGATTGCACAAGAGTGTGTGTTCTGCCAGTTCAGGGTGATTATCGACTGCAAGGCTAAAAATCATACTTATCAGTGTAAGTCGGTGTTATTGCAACTTTCTTTTTGAAACTGGCTATGACGTGATGTTTGTTATTGACGGTTAGTGCAAGATGGTGAGAAAGAAGGAATGGAGGGAAAGAGAAAGTAAATGAAAAGAGAACTATTTGTTTTTTCATGTTTCCACAAGTTCTACACTCTAACTCTCAGATCTACCTCTTCACTGCATGGCTCTTGCTTCTTGCCGAGTGACAGAATAGTGGGCTTTCATCTATATGCTGTCACTTTGCTATCAGGACCTTATTACTGTACCTACCATCACCTGCCTGTTGCCACGGAAACCACCCTGGAAGCCTTCTCCCGCTGTTGCATGTGTGTCTATGGAGCTTACATGTATGTATTTTTGTGTTTATGTCTGTATTTTTTTGTTTCTGTGACTTCAGAGATTAAGAACATCATTTTTCCATGATAACAATTTTGTGCAAAAAATTTCTATTAAAACTATTTATAATATGATAAAACAGGAGGAATTGATTTCAGGTGTTTGAGACGGACAAAGGACAGAAGGTGTTGCTAAACACTTGTCAGGCTTCCAGCTCTGCTCACTCTGTACTAATGCAGTTTACAATGACAGCAGTACCAGATGTACAGCTTGAAATTAGAGGTCATTTCCCAAGACAGTGGGACCTTTTTTTCACACAGAGGTAGCAAAAGCAGGCTTCTCATTTTTAGTCGTGGACAGTCAGTTTGCCGGCTCAAATGAAAACTGTCACTGGTAGATAATATCAGCTGCTGCTGCAGCCTAATTAACTTTAGCTCTGTGAGTTGGTTGAAAACAATTTCATCACCTGACTCATGAACATCGGAACCCAACAAAAGGCTCTAAGATATGCAATCTATGGCTAAAAACAAGAAATTATGACCACTCAAAACCATGTCACTCCCATTTAGTGTTCTGCCTCGCTATATTTGCTTTTGTTTGGTGCTGTGTCTCTTGGATGCCTAATGCTTGGCAGCTGGTATCTACTTTCTTTAAGGGGCTGACCTCACCTGAGCAGTGTGGGGGCAGGCCTATAAACGTCTTAGGTCCTTACCTGGTTTTCAGAAGCCAGATCATGCTTTCTGTAGCATGTGAGATACTTTGGCATATAAACACCTTAACCAACATCTGCCACCTGTGTAGATGCATATGAAGTATGTTAAAAAGAATAAATAAATAAAAAGACAAAAATATAATGGTTAAGTCTGTAGGTGTATGTATCACCTACATGCTAAAAATTAAAGTTAAAGTTTTGCACCTGCAATGCCGATAAATTAGATTGTCACTCCGGCCAAATCCAGTTTTAAAGCCAAGAGAATCCATCCACACCTTTAGAGACAACTCTGTCTTTACAGAAATAACTGAGAGTGGCTAGATGCAGAAGAGTCAAACACACTGCTGCACCAACACACACACACTTGCATGATGTTAAAATTGTATTTACACATACAAATATCCAGGTTTCTCTATGTTCAGTGTAAACATCATCATCAGGATAATAGTGGGAAAGTACACATATTGACCATTTTTTTTAGGTTATTCTATTAGTTTTGGCTTTAGCACACAGTTTATATTAGAAAGTGATGGAATTATCCCCAAACAATTTCCACAGTCGAATACGACTCTTCAGGTATTGCCTATTGATGACAGTTAGTTAAATAGTCTTTAATTTATTTGTAGAAACCATGCAAATTCTGTATAAAACCAGATGTTTAGCACCCCTACACAGCCCTAATGGAATAGTCTTTATTTTCATAACCAAATTTTCCCACAACTGCTACTATTTAACTGTGAGATTAGCAGTTGAATCAGACTCCTTAGATCAAATGGCCTAATAGTCGACTATTTAGCCCCCGGTAAGTGATTATTTTACCTCCCATCTATAAAAACCATACTGAAGATTCAGCACATTGAGCCTCCAAACTCCATAAGGGTAAACACACAGGAGCCCAGCAGACATGGGACTATTAACAGAGGCAACTCTCATAAACTGGTTCACATGAAACACTCTGCTCACTTATCTCACACATATCTAACCCCCCATTTTAATAAGATGCCAGATTTAAAATGTCAGAGCCCTCACTTATTATCTTGCTATAGCAAACACTGCTGCTTCAGTGCCCATATTGCAGCCACATCTGATACAGTTATTACTGCTGCTCGCCAGCAGCCCCATCCACCCCTGCGTCCACGTAATTCAACAAGCAAATGGAAACATACTATTGTAAGCACTGATTAATAGGGAATCAGGCTGCTTTCCAGCAAATAAATAAAACAATCAGTGAGCAGCAGTTGGACGGATCAGCTGACTGTCCTGACCCACAACTATTCACAACACACTCACACAGACACAGTCCATTACCCACTCTCTTTCCTCTATTCTCCATTTCTGCCTTATCTGGATAAACTAAATGAACTCAGTAATTAAATTCAGTAATTAATTTTCACAACTGACATCAGGCACCGGCCTAAGGGACGCATCTATTTTTCTCCCCAGATCAACGGAATTAAAACAAAAAATAAAACAAAAAAGGTTAAAAAGTAATTAGTTTGTTGTGGTATATGTTTGTGCTGGTTTTCAATTGACTGCAGCATTGATCTGACCAAATTAGAGTTGTGGTAGAGCCCAAATTGCGAAGGGCGTACCACTGCTCCTTGACTGCTTGGCTTTTTGCTTCCTCTCAGTGATCTGTCCTGATCTCTCCTCTCTCTCCCTTTCTCTCTCTCAGACACTCGCAACAGCAGTTCTCATGCAGTAGACGCCTACAAGCATCTGCTTCAAAGCATTAGAGAGAGGTATTTGTTGAAGTTAGGTTGATGTAAGTGTCAAGTAAGATTAACCTTAAAATGCCTTTTGAAAAATGTGCCATAGCAAAGGATCATTATCTACACAGTATGTAGTTTGGAAATCAACATAATGCTTGGCTTAATATTTTAAATGTAATGGCCAGCAATGTATGTACTGTATAGGTCTGCTTTTATGCTGTTAAAGACACAGAGGCTGTGAATTTATCCTTTTTGCCCTGTCATTATTGGGAATTGTGTGTACATCTTATCTTTTTCAGTGTACTTACTTTTAATATTTTGAGTTAACACTTGCAGACATACTACATTTGGTAGTTTTGTTTTGTTAGCGGATTTGTTCCACATATGTGAAATCAGTGCTCTTGTTGGCATGCACAGTCCGCACAATCACACATGTTGGGTGGCACGTTGATTCTCGTGGAGCAGAGTGGTTGACAGTTATGTCACAGAGATTTCTCTGGCAAGGCAGATGTGGAAACATTGGTTACAACAGTGTCAGCTCTCTCTAAGTAAGCAAACATTGCTTCTGACAAAACAGTATCAACACAAAGTCCATTTAGCAGTTGTTCTGGAGATTTGTTTGGAGATTGTAGCACACAATTGCTCACAGCAGATAGTTTACCCAGGTGCTATTTTCTTTAGAAGATAGTGTGTTTTAATCAAAAGCTCCAGACCAACTATTTAATAGACCTTGTGGGGAGGTGTTTTTTGTAAACTGCCATCTCCAAAGTCAATAATCAAATTCAAGTCACACACTTATCATCCTACTTAATCAATTAATAGCTTTATTTTTTCCTTTTGATTATTTTGTACTTAAAATGTATATAAAAACTGTAACCAACAGTTCAAAACTTTTTACTGTAATTTTACTGTAAGATGTTTTTTGGACTTCTAGATTTGAGGTTTGTTACTGTAGCAAAGAGTAACTGTTTTGTTATTTGAATTTTACATTGTTTTATTTTATTTATTTTGCTGTTGGACTGCTAAATGTATATAGCACTACATTCCATTTACTTGAGTGTAACAAGCTCTTCCATTAATTATATTTCGGAGGGACTTTATATCAGACAGTAAAACACAGATTACCAGAAGACATGCTATTTTTTGTTGGGGAATAATGCCCTGCAGTGTATGACTAGTTTTAAAATGTTGTTTACGGTAAATTTGTTGTTAAATTAATCGAGTAATAGAAAAATAATAGTTTGATTAATGATAAAAAAAGTGATAGATTAATCGATTTATCAAAAAATAATTGATAGATTAATCAATTAATCAAAAAATAATAATCGATGGATTCATCAATAAAAAGATAATAAAGTTAGGTGCAGCCCTAAAAAATAGCACTTCAATAGTAAGTCTACCTCAGCTGTAGGCATCTTTATTGGTTTTGAAAATCCTTGATTTGAATTTCTTAATAGAGTATCACAGGTATGAGTTCTAAAACCTGGAAATTTGCTTATTGTTAGAAACCTTAACTAAAGTCTGCTGTTAACACAAGTTAAAAAGAATTTCATGTTTTGTTCTACGACATAAAATCTGTCAGTAAATACCCCACTTGTGGGGGGTGTTTCAGTACTTTTCGATCATTTTCCAGCACATTTCAACAATCTTGCGATAATATCAGTTATCGTGATAATTTTGGTCATGATAATCATGATATGAAAATTTATTTAACGTTACATCTCTACCTGGGGCACTCTATGGCTCTTCTCTTTCTCTCTGATCTATGTTTATGCTTTTGGTAGTTTTTTTCCCATGAAGGATGTATGCGCCAAATATTACATCATCACGCATTATGCGTAAAGCGCCAAGGCCCTGCAAGTTGTTGGACATTGTATGCCAATGCCCATTTCTTGTGATTAGCCCAAAGTGGGCCAGGTCCGCTGTAAATCTGTCTGAACCAAGGAGGGACCAGATGCATCTGCCAGAGCAAATAAGACATGAGCTTGCAGATTTGTCTGGTTCTCGGGCTAAGGCACAGGCCCAATTGTTAGCCAGCTCCCTTTGAATCTATGATGATTACTCTGTCTGCATCTGTAATGAAGAAGTAGAGTTAATTTGGGGAGTCAGGACAAAAGAGGCTTAGTAACCCGTGTGAAAGAGTCATGCATAAATTCAACTGCACAGACAGCATCTGTAATTTAGCCATCAAATTGCAGGCAGAAAAGCACAAGGAGGCCTTAGTTCTTTTCGGCTCTCAGGTGAGATAAATACAAGCAATTATCTAATGATCTTTCAAATAGCTTCCTTAGACCACAAGTTTAAGCTGTTTGATCAATGCAACCTATGTACCCTTAGAGAAACTACATAATAAAGAAACATAGCACAGCCTCTCCCCTTGCCTGACTTCTGTATCGATCTGCAGGGAAGTGCGCGGCTTGCAGAGTGTAAGCTGAAATTACTCAAATGCTGCAACAACACTCTACAAACAGAGCAAACGAGTGGCACATTGCTGATCTTCCCAGGCAGAACTAGTCCAACAGTTGTTGAGGCAGAAAGACGGCAGTGACAGAACATGATCACAGTGTTCAACTCCTAATGAGAGTGCCTTGTTTTCAGTGAAAAATGAATAGGCTTTGTCACAAGGGAGGAGTGACAGATGGATACGCATTTATGTCTGGCTGTCAGAGTTACTAGACCTGCATTTTGACTGTGCATGCACATGTGGGCAGGTAATGATTGATAAACGGCAGCAAAAAGCATCCATCTTTTACTTTGAGCTTTAAACACAATATGCAACAGGACACATTTTTTTCACTGTCTCCATCTCTAATGCAATGATCCGCCTTACTCCCTCAGGTTATGATAGTGACACTTGTTAAGTGTCAAAGTGTTAAAGGTACATTATTATCTTTTTATCTGCTTAAATGAGCTTAATTCTCTTTTCCACATTCTATTTACTTATTAATGAAATTATATTTTTTACTTGCACCCTCATGTTTTATGTGCGCAATGCTGTTTTATAATATGTGCTTTAATGTTCTTGACGTTCTTACTCTTGCTCATGTCATAAGGGGGCAGGGGAGGGGCTACATGGGTTTCTGGCATCTTAATTGTTCTGTAAACCTTTTTATTTGGTAGGCACTTCGTGCTTGAGCTTGAAACGTGTTATATAAATGAAAATTATTATTATTATTATGGAGGATGTGGACATTAATTTAGTTTCTAACATTTAAAAAAATGAACTAACCCTATCAACAGAGTGTGAAGAGGTCACACCTTTGACTGTATGTCAAAGATGCCTATTAATCGTTTTGCAGAGATATCTACTGCTGAGCAGCCAGGGACGGACCATCCCTTCTGTAATAATACATCCTGGCTTTAGTGGCAATAGTGGGTCATTGCAGCCTCTAGTGTGCTGCAGGAGAGGATGAAGAAGTTGAGCCAGCTGGAGAATAGAGTCAACGTATACAGCTTGGAAGTTGCAGTGAAGAAGTTCGTCAGTGTGTAAGAAACACTGTCAAAAACAGCAAAACTAGAGTAAATATTGATGTGGCTTTCCGACGCTGGAGACAGCTCTTGGAGAATAAAAAGATGTGATTAGATGCTGAACCTGCAATGTTTCCTTCAGATTGGTAAGCAGGGTAAGAAATACGGGGGGTCTTGGACTGTCTGAGATCCTTTGATTGACACTTGAAATCCCCTGAAAGCCTCTTGAAAAATCTTTAATTTTTTTTTTTTTTCACTCGCTATTGTCACTAAAAATGCGATTTGAAAGTGTACTATGTTTGTATTCATTATTTAAATAGCAAAAAATGTATTCGCAAAAAAGAATACACAAAAGTACTGCCTCTGGGAAAGCCTGCCTTTGTGGGTGGTGCTGTTTCACTTTTTTCCCGTCTTAACATGAAATAACAATGAAAGCGCAGTGGAGACACCACTCAGCCACCTCCCGCCCAGCCACACCCCAAAACCTTGTCAGGTAGGGGATGAGGGCTTGGCTCAGTAAGACAGAGACCAAGACAGAGATGTGTTGTAGTTGCGTGAGTAGCTTTATTGTTAATAATACTAGCCTTGGTGATATGTGTGCAAAGCGTGTACATGCAGTAGTTATAATCTTGTATACTGCGTATTGAATCTGTGTAAGACTTCTGCATGACACTGAAAAACTAGACAGGGGGGACCCCACAAGATGGCAGCCTTATTTTTACCGGCTGTATTCTTGCTCTGCTGTCAGTTATGAGTTGCCTTTACTTATGAGTGATGACTGTAAATTGCAAATGCATGGACACTGTAGTGGACCAAAATTTAAAAGGTGAAATACCGCCCCCATTCTGTTGGATTGGATGGCTGGAAATTACATAATGCACCTTTAAACCAATGGCAACTGCACAGAGAACAAGTCATAGTCTGAGAACAAGTCACAAGTCTTTATACATGTTCATTTGGACAAGCCAATTTGCATTTCTGCAAAAAAATATTATATTTGGTGTTGTACTGTTTAAATCATTGTTAAGCTCAATCTTTAAAAAAAACAAGTTGTCTTTGAATATTAGCTTGAATATTAGTCATCATCTTTCATCAATCAGTGTTAATGTAAACACTAGAAGAGTGCAGAGGTACTCCATTCGAAATTTGGAATAACATCTCATTATTAAAATGCCTTAATCCTAATGCCAAGGTACTTCTTGATGTGTAACTATTGACCCAGAGAGGCTGGCATGGTGTATGATGCGTTTAAAACTACTATTCCCACAAGGACAGCTGAAACATGTCCAAAGAATGCAGAGTGGGAACCTCATGTCAACAAGGCAGAAAGGCCAGCCTTTCAAGAGAAGTTTTGCTTTCAAGCACACCAGTGGTTCAGAGATGTATGTGTTAGGCCAAAAGGGAGTTCAAAGCTGAAGTTCAAAGTGCTACTCTAAGATACAAAGACAAAACTGAAGGGGAATTTCTGAGCAAGAAGCTGAGCTCAGTTTGGTATGCGTGGGCTGATGAGAGATGAGAAATGCATGTCAAGGCAAGTTAGTTTGAATGGGTTTTTGATATAAAGGTATAAATATATATATATATATATGAATAAATGCACACCTTTGTGAATACATCATTCTAAAAAGCATCTTGTTTGCAAGTCCCTACCTTGTATGTGTTCTATTCTAATGTGAAAGCATTTGTTCTGTTTTGTATCTGTCCCAGCATTTAAGTAACTCTCTATATCATAGTAAATGATGGATTGCATGAGCATTGTGTATTTGACCTTCTGGTTAAGTGCTTTTGTTTGTTGCACAAATATGAGATCATAAGACTCTTGTACATTGCTCAGGAAAGCATCTTTTAATGCTGAAATGCCTTAAACATCAAATTGCACTGGGTGAGCATTACTTGTGTAGTAATTTGTAATAATTGTGGAGGTTGTCTGTAATCTTAATCCCTTGCTTAATTTGTTAAATAAAAATTCCACCACAAATTAGTAACCTTATTCCACATGCATTGGTAGCTTGGCAATTTTAGCAGTATTTTAGGAGTAGTGTTAAGGTTTTTTTGTTTTCTCCAGTCTCTTTAATGGTCAAGAATTATGAAGGCTGTGTTGACAGCTCCACATGAAAGTGTTGATTGTATTTTGGCTGTGGGAGGCTCACCTTGCCACGCATCATATAAACCCATTCTCAAATCCATCAGAAAAGCGAAATCTCAACAAATGATTAGATGGATGACGTGACAATATTTAAGAGAGGAAAGAAAAGGAGTTCATCACAGTACATTTCTGCTAGTGGTGCTGTGTTGCATTTCTGTGTCAAAGAGTAAAGTTGTAGTTAAATTGTGCATCATATTCTGGGGTGAAAATCAGTATATTCGAGCAAAATACAGACCTCGCTTAACCTTAGCCATATGGACCACAGGAGTGCGTGGGTATTTCTGTCATATATGTGATATCACAATGTCAGATGTGTACATGAAATGTGGTTTAAGTTTCTGACAAGGAAGTAAGTGCATGTTAAAGTAATCCTTGTAGGCAAAAAAAGGTTTCAGACTGTTCTGAATACTCTTTCCAATGTTTTTTTTTTTAATTTTCTCTATTTTAGAGACAAGCCGACATCAACTTGTGACTGCACTATGCTACTGCAAGTGTTACATTGCTGCATGTTGATACATGCTAACGTGGGAAACGTCATCTTTTTTGCGGATGTTGTTGACTTCTGCCAGATTTTGGATCAGAATTCTGCTGGAACATGTCTGTTTGTGTCTAGAAGCTTTTAGTGGTACTTTTTCATGGTAGAATGTGATTTAGACAGAAAGTGAATACTGGTGTTTCAGCACAGACAGTATGAGGAAAACAAAAGCTTTTTTTGTCAGTAAAGCATGTTAACATGTTACAGAAGAAACCTTAATGCCCAGGCACACCAAACTTCACCAGTGGCACAATGTTGATCAACGACCTACCATCATCTTGGTGTGTCAGGGTCTTACATACAAGTATTAACCTAAACATTATGTACTTTATGTCAATAATGCACTCTTTCCCCCTCCCCTTGCCCACTGATAAAGAAGCCAAAAACACACATACACACCCTTAAAACACCAACACAACCAAAAAATGTATTGAATTCTACTGCCTACTCCGTCTTGTTTTTATGGCTTATCACAGGAAAGGGAAACTGATATCACAGCCTCCCCCCTACTCAATACTCTCAGTCTGTCACCCGGAAAGTTGTTAGATTGCGGGTATTCTATAATGGAGGCTGGGTGGTGTGGGCAGTCGGATGTCTGTGCTGCTGGTGGTAAACCTTCCTTATGTCTTCCAAAAGTGCATTTCTAATGTTATTTTGAATTTGCCCCACTGTAGTTCTGCATGCTGCTTCTCTTAACTGGTTTGTATTTTTACAGCTGCTCAGGGATTGATTAACATCTGGTGCTCATGATGAAAGCAATTAACTCGCTGGTGTTACAAGAAACTGGTTATGTGTAGAAAAGATACCTCTCACATCCAACATATGACATTTGACTTGTAGATTTTTTTTAGTAGATGTAGTCTGTTCACTTTTGTTGGAAACCATTTCTGAATGCCAGTGTTGTGTGCCCAGGATCACAGCTGAGAACCACTTACCTTTTGAGAAAGTCACAGTTAGAACTTTTGTGGCTGCAGTTGTAAACATTTGATGAAATTCTCTTTGCTCACAGTGTGCAACACAAGCACACTGGTCCAGCCATCACTCAGCAGACTGAAAAAAGTCATGACCTGCTGTATTTACCACATTTCAGATTGAAGAAATGGCATAATATCTCAGGCGAACATGACCAGAGATGTGGTTTTTGAGGCTTTTATGCTGTTTATTGTGGCACATGCAGTGGGATTTATCCAGAAGGTCTTTAATCCTTCCACTCTCATATTTGTGCTTTTAACATTTTGTAACCATTTATTCCCTTGTTTTTTAGTCCACTGAATGACTAAATTAGAACTGACACTAATGGGGGTTATAATGTATAGTGGGCGATATATCGACTATACTCGATGTATTGTGGCTTGTTCCACATGCGATATATAAAATGACTATACCGTGAACATTGAGTGGAAATTGTCACGTTGTTATATGCCACCGGTGTTTGGGTTCCCTCTTCTCTCCCCTGTTTCATCGCCTCTCACACATACACACACACGTGTACAAAAAGCAGGGCTTTTGTAGAACTCCAGACTGTGTATTATTTATTAATATTATTAGTATTAGTATTATTATTATCATTCTTGTGCTGCGTAGTATTATTATCATTATTATTTTTATTTATAAGTCACATTTTGCGACCGTGGTGCACCACTATGACTTGCAAATACTGTTAATATATGAATTGGAGAGCTGTTAGTTTCCAGCTTAGAGTGATTTTAGTTGTCAAGTTTGATAGTGCTGCCCTAACAGTCAAAATGAGTGGTAGTGGCTGTCGTGAGGTGTGTGTTCGTATTTGCAGAGCCCCGATTGTGTCTATTTAGTCACATTTTGCGACTACGCAGCACCAGTATGACTTGCAAATATTAGTAATATATGATCTGGAGAGCTGTTTGTTGCCCGCTCACAGTAAATAAATCCTCATGGTTAAAGGCGCCATAGTATCTTTTTAACTGTCTGTTAATGCAAACATCCAACTGTTGACCGGAAGCTTCAAGTCTACAACTAAAATATAGACACTTCTGGCCTGAGACAAGCTGGGCTCTTCAAAATTAAAGCTCCATGGGTTCCGCTTTGATTAATTATAACAATACTTTTTTTTATAATTTCATTATAAAAGTACTTTATTTAACTTCTTTATAACTGCATTTTCTTAAATGTCATTATAACAGTCTGGTATTTAACTTTATTATATTACAGTAGCTATGTTAACTTTATTGTAACTGCAGTTCATTCAGTAATTTTGGAATTTATGAGTTAACATTAGTTTAAAGGACATTTAAAAATATCAAGGTTGTGATATAGCCTTAAAATATCACTTTATTATTATCAAAGCCATATTGCCCAGACCTAATTTATAATTTGGCAAACATACTGGTGCCTTTGCTTGTTCTGTAAATGCATTTGCTTGTGACTCACCTATGATTCATGTAAATTAATATTTTTATATGGGTATTGCAGCCTGTTTCCATATGAGCATTTTTGTTCTTCCTGCTGATGTATTGAACCACTGGTCAAACATGAATTAGAATTAGAACTTATTTGAAACAAAATTGTCAAATGTAACTCATTTCCACCTTTACAGTCATGTAAGGAGATGTGTCCTGACACAGAGAAGTGAAGGCAAGGTGTTGACTGTGTAATACTTTGTGTTTTATCAGATATCGGACATTCGTCTCGGAGGACGCAGGCCCCAACACGCTTGTTGCCACAGTGCTGGCGAAGGACCCAGATGGTGACAGTATCACCTATAAGATCACCACAGGAAACGAGGAGGGCAACTTTATCATTGACAGCCAAAAAGGTCAGACATGCTGCATTTTTAATCATCTGCCCTTTTTCTTTTGTTCTTCTTATCTGCACATTGGTTCTCATTTAACTAAGTATTTATGGAATTTAATTGTTATTATTGCCAGTTTATTTATTTCCATTTTTATCACTTTTCAAGCACGGCAATACACAGACATCTTAATGCAAAGACAGTGCACAAATAGCTGGGGAGGATTTTCTGGCAATGGTGTAGAGTGGGACATTATGGTGAGAGAGGGTCCCTTTCAAACAAGAACATAAAGTCCCTATAACTCTGGCCTGACCCGAGAATTGTCAAAACATTCTTATCCAAACTCGTCACATGGTGCCGCTCTGTCAGTGACCTTCTACGTCTACTTATGATGTTTTAGGTATCCTTTTGCGTCAGCTGTTTATGCTCCAGGATGCTGCTACTCTGATGTCAACAAATACACATGGTGGCATGACACTGCAACATCCTTATGTTTATGTAACAGCACGTGACAACCAACATGGCTGTCATGATGGTTAGTATTAGGCAACAAAGTCACAGATGGTTAGGTCTCGGCAAAAACGGCACATGGTAAGGTATAGAAAAACCATCTTCACAGGAAGCAAACTCTTGACTCCCGCATGAAAGTCAGTTTTTGTGGGACCCATCCACCTCCACACCTACCTGCTCTATAAGCGCGATCATGCTCCTTATATTACATAGTGACCGGCACACTTATTACCTAACGCAATCCTTCAGAGTTTCATGCTCACACAACCTGTTCTGTCTGGCTGTGTTCTCAAGTGACACTGTCCATGTGTGTTGTATGTGGAGGGGCCTGGTGCTGTCCAGCCGCATTCCAGTAGGACACGAAGGGTGACTTTTGCCGTCACGCTTGTATGCTGAAAGCACTGACAGAGTGGATGTATTTGAAAATTTTGGAGTGAGAAGTGGCCCGGAAATGCCCTCTTGGAGCCTTTTTTTCCTCTTCTCTCCCTCCCCATTATTGTCATAATTGTTGTGATTTTTTATGAACATATTAATCAAATGTGTCTTTCTGTTTGTCACTGCAAGATCAAGATAAACTTTATTGTCCCCTGAGGGAAATTTGTCCTGGGCTGCAGTACTACACAAAGCTGCAATCACAAGCTTTATTATACAAAAAATACAGCATGAAAAACACAAGACAGTCCAAACTGGTACCACAAATTAGATGTCACCTGCAGATGAAAAAAGAAAGTTACATGGCCTTCCTGTATTGCACTTGCCCTATAATATTACCTTGCTCTATTATTAGAACAGATCAGAATAGAACGTTAGGCTGCTCAGGGGCCTGTTGTTATTGTGCGATTCACGTAAATTACCGTTATGCGCAAACTCTGATATCTCCACAAAGATTGTTTTTTTCTGCAGTTATTTTCACCCTGCTTTACTCTCTGACCTCCCTGCTATATTTACGTACACCGTATAAATGTAAAAGCTCTGCAGTTTGTCAAGCATGCCTTTGGGCGTCCTGAAAATATGCTTCATATAATGTGTATAGTATAGTTTTATGTCCTTCGCTGTATCCACTATTCTGTGGGCGATGATGCTTCACCAGCCTTCCTCTTACTGCAAGAAGATTTGTCAAGGATATTTAAATCCTGACAGGTCATGTCATGGAGACGTTAGAATAATCAGCCATACTGTGAGGAGCGTTTCCACGGTGCCTTTGTAACAAAATACCGTCTGAGGTTTATAGTCACACATCTCAACTTCCTCTGAGGCAAGAGCAGCAATGCCAGAAGCAATGTGAAATAGGAAACTGCGTTAATGACGCTCTGTGTGTGTGTCTGTGTGAGTGTGTGTACCAGATAAATGGGTGGGGTGGGGCAATTTCATAGTGGTTTGACCCCTTTGTAAATTGCAACCCCCTCTGAATCTGCATATCGTATTATAGGGTAATTCGATGACTTTTACAAATTCAATTACTTAGAACTTCAAGGCACAATTTCCTCTGTTCACCAGCAATGACATTCACTGTCAGCTGATTGTAGCGGTCATTTTATCGAGGAGGGAGAAGACTTGTAGCATATAACTTGATTCCATCAGCTATCAAATGATGAGCACAGGCTTGCTTTGCCATTTATATTCTTTGACTCTTGGGCATTTGGTCACATTGCCAAAATGTTTGCCCGTCATTGCCTATTAAAGGTTATCTTTTTATTTCAACTTTGCATTTTCAAACCGACAAGCTTTGTATTAAAGTTCAGTGTAAAGGCAAATTTAAATGTCTGTGTGTCTGTCTAGAGGACATCTTCCAATTTGCCTGCAAAATTTCTGCTTATTACTCCATGTGCATGCTGTCTTCTCTGCGGTTTAGATGCTAATGTCATCTGCTGACATTATTTGCATTTAACGTACATTGATCACTTCAGCCGTACATCTGCTAATCCATACTATCACTATCATTAGAGTTTATCAATGGAATTAAACATAATTTTATGAGATAATACTGGAAGGTGGCTGCAACTAATTATGTTCACTGCAGATTCATCTTTTGATTTAAAAGTAATAATAACTGATTAATGGTTCATTAACTAAGCCAATAGTCAGCTACTGTACTGACCACCTAGTTCAGTCCAGAATCAATATCCTGTTGTTGTGACTGTAATGGAAATTGATAAGAAAGATGCAGCCGAGAAAGGCTTTAGATTTATGCATTCATTTTTAACCATTTCTGGTCTAAGTTTGATCCAACTTCCCAGAGTGCAGGGTGTTGTCAAATAGTCTTCTGTGGATTTAGGCTCAAAATGTTCCTCATTAAGATTATAAATGCTGTGACTGTACTTTAGGCTACTGTACATAACTGTGCAGGATAAGTAACCTCAAAATGCATTTTAACACATTCATATTTTCCTCATGTTTGAGGATATCCTTAATGTGCCCTAGTGTATCTCCAGGTGACTTTCCCTTTTTATTTTCTAAAAAATTGGTAAAATCACATCAAATTTGGCATGGACTTTTTTAAATGGCAGTTTATATTTGAGCCAGCCATAGACATTGTTATGACATCAGACATGCCTGCATGGGAGGCTCTACCTAAAAACACTGCTTTAAAGAAAACTGTAATGTATAGGGCTAACTCCTTTTATCTTTAATAATTTACTGGTGAGTTGACAATATGAATCTGAGAGAACTACTTACTTTCTCATTTTTTTTTCTGCTATTCAGTTTTGTTGAACTAATAATTAATGGCAGTAATAACCAGTGTGGATCCTAAAAAGCATTTAAAAAAATCTGCAAGATTTGTTTAATATATGATGTGTAATATAATGTGAGAAATAATTCCTGTAATGTAAGTCTTTCTTCATCCGTCATCAGAATCCACACAGCGTCTGGGGGAAAATGCTGCCAGCGCTAAAGCACAAGTGCACTCTATTAAATCACAAGTGCAACTTATAACATGCATGCACACTTGAAATAATAAAAATAAAACTTGTTCACGTCACCTCCATGTCTTTAATATGAAGGGATGGGGTTGGGATTGAAGGCCACTAACAAGCTGGCAAAATTGGAATGGACGGAGATATAAGAAAAGACATATCCTTGAAGCATTTAATCCATTAATAAAGACAGATTTTCAGTTGATCAGCTAATTGATTAAGTGTTTCGGTTTGACAACTCAATTATACTGTATCAGTGTTATTATAAAAAATACAGTAAATAGGATTTGGGTAGACGGCTAACATTCAAGTGAGTTAAAAGGGTCATACAGCACATCATCAGGTGGAAAATAGTAAAAATTACAAATTCCAAGGCACAAGCCCAAAATGACACCCAGAAATAATACGATGCATGTTTTTATGCTTTGATGGCTTTGGGATCAGAAATTGCAGTTTGAATGGGTTTCAGTGGCACAGTTTTTTGCACTTAACATATGAATGTTACAATTTTGTTTACACAGTGTATTGTAGACTTATTGTAGGAGCTGAGCTGACATTTACAAGATTAAAGAAAAATACACAATCACGCCAAAATGTATGCCATATGCATGAACACAGCCAAAATTATCAAAAAATGAAGAATGAAAAGCTCGTACAATGCACCAAATAGTCTATGAGGGTAAAGTAAAAAAAAACCTTCAGTAATGATAGATTTACAGTACATCAAATGACAGTCATAATCACACATGCACACACACACACACACACACACACACACACGCACACACACACACACACACACACACACACACACGGGGCAGTAAGCCTAATACAGATAAACACCAAATGCACTACACAATTTGTCTGCCTCAAAATGTGTGAGCCAAAGTGTGACACTATAATGCTTGTAATATAATCCAGTATCTTGTTTCAAAGAGCCCAATATTTGGTCATTAAAACTATTTTATGATTCTCATAATGGAAGGCAAGCATGTTGGATTCTGCCCACCCTCTCCAACCCACCTCATTCTCTCTCTGCTACTGATGAAATCGTTTATTGCCTCTTCTCCCCTCTCATTGCCCCCTCCCTAACTCATCCTAAATGTCTGACAATCATTCAAGCGATTGTTTTCCTCCCTTCCAGCAGAAGCAGCCCTGCCGGCCCTCCCTCTCCATGTTAATTTGCCTGTAACTCACCCCAGAATACAGTGTGTTTCCCTGAGATTTAAGGTGCCCATTAGGATCTGAGCAGGACGGTCAATAGGATGATCACGCTCTTCCTATTAAAACCCATAAATACAGAAACACCCACTCACCCTCCTCCAAGGGGTGGAAGTATTTACTGACAGCTAAGGGGAAATGTTGGCGCCAATAAACGAGCTTCAATCATTCCCTTTTTTTCTCAGCCAAGTTTTATGGCATTTTGGAAAAGACTATTTCCTTGAGAGGGAGGTGAGTTTGTTTTCAGTGAAGACTCCTAGATAACCTGTGGAGGGGTAGCATTAGTTGTCCTGTTGTCTTGTTTTATTTCTATTATTTAGTCTTTCCTCCTGAACTGCTCGCCTCCATCTATTGTGTTTGGTCTGATGTGCTGACCTGTGTCTGATCCTGCTTTATATAACAAACCCACATTATTTTGCCCTCATTCTTGTCCCTGCTACCCTCTGGCAAATACATTGCTATTCTCTTTTTCTCTCCTTCACAAGTCCACTCCCCTCTCTTCTAAACCTCTTCTTTATTTGTCACTCCATCTCTCATCCCTTGTCTTCACTCTTCCCTATTTCTCTCCTAACTCCAGTCTCAAGTTGGCATGATGTTGACTTGAGGAAGCACTTCCTCCAACCCTCTCCCCTAACCTAACCCCCCACCCCCCCCCCCCCCCCCTCCTTTGTCCCCAGTCCCCTGTGTTGTCTCTCACCCATCCCATGCTTCATCCTTCCACTTCCTCCCTTCTGGCTGCTTTCATGTGAAGTGACGGCTGCTCGCTGACCCCCGAGGAAACATCTTCTCCATCTCTGATAAGCCATGATATGTGCTGGCCCTGTTAGTGGCAACACCCCCACACACAGAGAAACATTTGTAGACATGGAAAAAAACACAGTCTTAGGCTTGATTACACCCACAAATATTAACTTTTATACCTATTGTTATTGGCTTGTTTTTTTCCTGACTTAAATTGACTTTGTTTTTGTCTCTGTTAAGTGTCTTTGAGTATTGTGGAAAGCGATCTAAAAATAAAATGTAATATTATTATTATTAAACCTGATTGAATCATGGTTTAAGCTTAACTCTTTGAAGCCTGAGTAAATTGGCTTTCAAAAACATGGGATGGGCAATTTAAGAAGAAATTACCCCAAAAAATAGCACAAAATTAGGAAAAATAAAGTACTAGAAAAGTATGTGAAATCAGCAAAATAAACCCAAAACAAACAAAAAAAACAATGGGGAAAGTAACAAAAAAAAAAAAACAACAAAAAAAACAAAAAAAACCACACAAAACAAAAACAGGGAACTGACTGAAAGAAAGTACTTCGAATAATAATAATTCTGTAAATGTATTTTAAATATATAATTATGATAACTAGAAATATAGTTTTCTAGACAGTTTTAATGAACTTTTTTCAAAATATTTTTTGTATCTAAAATCTTCTTGCAGTATGCAGGACATTTCATGGCAGCTTTGTTGTTGTTTGCTAATTTTAAACCCAGTTTTACTAAAGTCTGACTAGAGCTAATTCTAGATTTAATTCATCCACACAGGCATGCACAGACAAAGCACAGACCATAAGCATGAAGAAACACCTGTATTTGCGGCCTACACAGAATTCCACACAGAGCATGTATGCACAGCATGCATCCACAGTAATACAGACCAGCACATACACCCACAATAAGAGCTATGCACATACACAGGGCCATAACCCATACTGCAGGGACACATATCTCACAGATTAGAACAGACGCTTGCTGTATGCTTTGTTCTTAGAATGTCCTAAAACCTTTTCCATGTCCCATTTTCAACCACTTACCCAGCATGTGTTGCTCTCATCTAAGGCTTTTAGGCCCTATTAGATGTTTATGCCAACCAGAGGCAGAGTGAAGCAGGGATTGGACCACAGGGCACCTCTGGTGCTCCCTGTATATGTACCATAGCGAGCAGGCAGTAGCCTCTTTCTGTGTCTGCCTGCTGCCTTTACTGAACTGGTCACATTTATCTGGCCTTCTGTCTCAATTCATTAAGCATGAGTGCACTCCGCGGCACTGTTGGAGCGGCGTGGGTGGAGAGAGAGACGGGTGGAAGAGTGCTTACATTCTTAATGCATCTTTGGTAGGGATATACATGCCTTTTTTCATTATTATTCTAATTTATGATTCTAGGGGCCACGAGGGGCCAGCTTTCTGATGTTTGGAATCCAAATAAAACTGATTACTGCTTCTATTTCGTGTTTCGCCTATTCCATTCTGCTGTCACTGCTAGCATTATTAATGTTACTTAGAAATCTTTGAGTCAAAACCTGGGCATATAAGCCATTGACATTTGCATTCCACATCAGCACAATCGAGGTGAATGCAATTAGATTTGTGATCCTCAAAGCATTAAAAAATACATTCAAATTTACCAGCCTGTCTTTCCAGAGACCATGCCCCTGTTACTCTTGAAAGTTAACAGAGGACGCTATCAACAGTACTACTACAAGTTCTTCATTAGAAAGTAGTTACAATGGAAAGTTTACACTTTGAGGTCTGTAGATTAGCTAGGGTTCCAATCACTTCAATCGCATCATGGAGGAGGCAAATCAAACCCAGTATATCTGTTTTTAACCATGTTAGGGGTGTGGCTCCAGAGACAGCAGTGTTATACCCCTTTCCCACCAAAATTAGCGCACACATGGGTTTTTCAAACACGGGCAAACTCGCTAAATATAGGTTATCGACTGCATTCCCACTGCGGATGAACCCGAGACTGCCTTTCTGTCAGTATTTGTGTGTGTGTGTTTGTGTGTGTGTGTGTGTGTGTGGGGGGGGGGGGGGGGGGGGGGTTGTTTTGTTGGTGTGTCCATGTGACGTCACAGGGGATAGGTAAATGGCAGGAACATAGGTCTTTGAAAACTTCTCAATGGGTTTTTCCCTTTTCATATATCTCTTACTTATTCAGTCTCTCCTTCAAACTCATTGCAGATGTATTTGAATCAGTGTTTTTGCGCTGCTTAGGAGGAGACTGATTATAATTAATGATGTTGCATCATTGCATCTTGCCAGTTATGGAGCTGAAATTACACCATTTACATGAGCATTGAGATCACATTAAAGCCAATTGGAGCCGGAGGTGATAAAACCCTCTGACTACTACAGTCATTTGACCCAGGTGTGAATGCGAACACATTCTCATTGCATTAAAAAGCCAGCAGTAAACAGTTGTAAGGGTTTTTTTTGTGCAGTGGAAATGAGGGATGAACGAATAGTTGATGGGTCAAACACTTTGATCCAGACTGAAATGTTTCAACAACCATCAAAGGAATTGCTTTGAAATTCATACAAATGTTTATGGTCCCCAGAAGATGAATTTTATGGACGTTGGTGATTTTTTCCCAACAGTCTGCTTATGGCATTATGCTCACCCATTCAAACATCTAATTGTTTGTCAAATACATTGATGTTAACATTTGCGGTTTTAAGTGAATATCTCAAAATGTATTGGATGGAGTGTTCTTAAATTGGTATCAACATTTATGTCCCCCTTAGGATAAATTGTGATCCATTGGTTGGTTTATGGTCATCTCCTGCAAAACCAATGCCACTTCCCACAGACTCAGCTGTGCTTTGTGTTTACCAAGGTAAACCATGGTAAACACACTAAACACCATCTTAGCATGCTGAAATTAGCATTTAGCTCATAGTATGGCTATGCTCTATTACAGCACTAACAAGCAGTTTTCAAGCATCCTTGACATTTAACATATGCACAAAAATAGCACCTACTGTGTATTTAGAAGGGTTTAGTATTGTTTGGGTGTTTTCCTAGACTGGTTCCAAAACTATGCTTTTTAAAAGGTACTGCTGCTTGAACTGATAAAAAAAAAAAAAAAGTGCAAAACAATGGCCAACAATGTGAAATAATGGCTTTTATTTAAAAGGCAAATTTGAACTTGAAATTAAATGTATTACCTTTTAACAGTTTAAAGTACACTTAGATATATAAATATTAATTAATACAAATCACTATGAACAAACTCACATGGCATGTTCACATGATCAATAAAACCTTAACCAGCAACAACAGTTTAACACTAAACAGTCAGAGTACTAATAACAGCAAAATAATTATTGTCTCCCTAACCTTAGGAGAGACTCAGCAGCCGGACATCCCTCCATTATCTGTTTAGGAGAGACTGAGAATGTTACTGCAGCGAGGATAGCTAGTCCACCTTAACCGTCCATCTTAAAAGGAGCCTGATCAGGGTCCAATTGGAAGCTAACTTAGCTCAAAAACTTAGGGGCTAATCCCCTTCGCTGTAAGCAGTAGATGGCAAACAAAACAAAGACACTTGTCCTGGGTCTTGAGGAGTTGAAGCATTAATTTACTGACAAATAACCTAAAGTGTTCACACATTACACAGCTACATTTCACCTCTCTGCTCTTCGGTCACTGCAGGTCCTCTCTGTCACCGGCACCCAAGCACACATGTTCTCTTTTTCTCTCGGCAGCACACTCGCTACTCACACTATCTGGAACTGATACCTGCGTCATGATTCCGTTCTGTAGGTTCCACTCATATAGGAGCTAGTTTCCATGAATGGCACTGGGGTTGGGTACCAAACCCTAATATTAACCACCTATTGTACCAAATGCTGTTAATAATAATGGCTCATGGAGATTTGATGTCAGCATTAATTTCAGTATTGAAATAATTTGCAGCTAAATGGGTGGTTAATTTACTTATTTATCTTTTGTGACTGTAACGGGTGGTTTTAGGACCCAGATGCAGTACACCAAAACGCTCTTTCGGTTGGTAATAACTTTTATTTAAACCAGTACAATTAAAGCTCAGCTTACAGGCAGAGAGTTCGTTCTTCGAGCGGACAACCCTAGTAATGTCTCTGGGTTTCCCACGAAGCGAAGAAACGAAGCTTGTACCCACTGTGGCTGGCGAGGAGGAAACCCCGTAGCTCCACTAGCCGTCAACACGTGCTGGAACGCCGACGGGGATCGAGCAGAGGAATGGTCGGGAGCAGGCAGGGGTTCGGTAACCAGGAAGTCCGTCCGCGGAGGTAACAGCACCGACAGGGATCAGGCAGAAGAAACGTCGAAGCCGAGCGGAGGAGTCTTTACCAGGAGAGCCGTCAGATTTCCAGAGCACCGAAACAGAGCACGTGGTCGAGGACAGAAGGCAGGTAGGTTCACTGGGAGTCAGGCGAGGAGAGCAGGTCAGGAACAGGCAGAGTCGGCAACGGGAGATCTGGTAGGTAATCGCTGGAAAGACGTGCATAATGCAGAGGAACAATCTGGCAGAGTGTGAGCGGGCTGGAGAGTCTTAAATACTGTGTTGATTGGTGATGGGCTGCAGCTGTGGGGAGAGCAGGCTGCAGCAGTGGGCGTGGCTAACAGGTAGAGCAGAGCAGAGGGAGGGTGAGTGGAAAACTACTGGCAACAGGTGAGGAGGAGAAACAGCAGGTCCATGACAGTGACCATTGTTTGTTGACCTAGGTCTGTTTCTCTTTCTGTAGCAGTCGTTCTATTTTTAGTCTCATTCTACCTCCATTTTGTGATTTTTAATTTTTTTAAATTTATTTATCATGATCTCTTGTAAACCCATTCTACAATGCAACCCCTATCAGCCCCAGCCATGCACCATACAATGGCCTATTTACATTTGGATAATTAGAAAGTGAGAGCCCACCATCCTGGCCACTGTCATTTCAGAGTATGAGCAAATTGCTTTTTTTCATTGTAGTAAAGGCGTCCAGGTGGGAGATTTGGCCTGCATACATGGAGATGCTGAAATGGCCAAACCTCAGCTGAATGTCAGCAATACTCATGTCCAATAAGTGTCCATAATTAGATACCTGATCCACATGAAAGAAAGAGCAGAGTAAATTGCATACGCAGGCTTCATTGTTTGTACTGAAGGAAAGGTAAAGCAAGAGTCAGGGTTTATATACAAAGAAACATGATGCAGCCTTAAGTGTACAGGTAATTGGTGGGTTATGTCTCATACAGAACCATGCTGAAAATGATTCCAGTTATATTCCAGTTGATACTGAAATCAACTATCTTTATTGTGTAATTCATCATAATAAATAATTTCTACTGACTGTATATTTGACCCCACAGTAGAAAGCTGTAAACTTCTTTATACAAAAAGTATAAAGAAGTTTACAGCTTTCTACTGTGTCAAAAGGTCAAAAGGTCGAGGTACAAATTGTGTGTCATTCATATCTGCTCTTTCCAGGCCATGAATAAGCTTACATCTTGTACATTTGTTCCAATAGCGTCTTACCTTTAATGAAATAATTCTTCATAACATAGGAGGCATCTTATACAGCTTGAAATCCTGAAGTTTTGGCTTCTTATGCCAAATGAAAAAAAGTAAACATCCTTGTGGATTAGTGAATTTTCTGGGCATTCTATGTGAAAACAACATAACAAGTCTAATTAGGTACCTTTTTACATATTGTTCTTTTTTTTTGTGTGTGTGTGTGTTAACTTGGATACCCATTAGCTGCGGCCAGGCTAGGTCCAAGGTCTGTTATCCCCCTTCCTTTACCCCTACATTTCCTGTTTGTTTCTACTGTTATGTATCAAAAAAAGGTGCCAAATAAAGAAACAAAGGGTTTTGTGGGGAAAAATATGTATATATTATTCAAAGTTATGTATCAAACAAAACATTGTTCTGGTATTAGTATCAAAACTCAGGTGCAGCGCCATATTGGCACCAATAAAGACTTCAATATGCTGCCCCGGTGGCCAATGAAAAGCAGCTGGCAGGAGTAGTTGGTTGTATGGAATACACTGAAGAAGCCTGTTCTGTTAAGTGTGTAGATGGTAAATTAGGATTGGTTGATGAGCATCAAAGCCGATGGCATGATAGGACATTCCTCTTGGATCCGGTGCAGTGAACTCTATTTATTTTAGCATGATTAGCACACCAAAAGTAAGTGGTTATGGTACCAACTCTGGCTTGCTCAGTTTGATCTTTATTGCATGTTAGAAAAATAATTGATTGTTCAGCTGATGGGCCATTGGGGTATAGATGCTGTATACATATCATGTGTTCAGAGGACCAGTATGGGTCCGTGGCTCAGGGGCTGGGAAAATCTGCAGTCTACAACTCTTTAGGGCACCATCTTTGGGTTGCTTATTTTTCTGCTTTTGTTATGCTTTTATAATTTTTCATCGATGAACTACAAGGGAATATCAATGTATCTGTACATTACACAGTCCTCCTCAGAATTAGAAAAAAGACCAACACATAAGTAGTTACTGGGTCTGTTCAGCCAGATTTCATTTCAACTTGACAGTGCACCAACATGAGGGCTGGGAACAACAATCACATAAAAGCAAGGCACTATGATACTGTATGTTTTAATAATGTACCACAGCCTGCATGCCCTTGTGGTTTAATATTAACTTTTCCTATAAATGATTCATGGATGTCTTCCTGTTTGTCATCTGCTTCTTTTGTGTGTCAGAGTTGCATGGTTAAGGAAGGATCATAATTCAGTGATACAAACGTCTTGTAAATAATATAAAATACGCTGTCGTAGCATTTTTAGGAAACTGAAGATATAAGAAAATGTAACTTCTGCAAGGCTGCAAGACTTTGCTGTTCCAGAAACTATAAGAATTTAGGTTGCTTTCACAATGGAGGTGTTTGGTTCCTTTTTAAACGAATCGTGGAGCACTGTCTTACAGTCTGGTTGGTTTGAGTTGTCATGAAAGCTCAGTTGAACTCTGGTACAGACCGCTTATAAATGTCTGTCTCTGTTGCGTCCAAATGCACGAGCTCGGTTCACTTTAGAGGAGAACGCGATCTAACAGAAATGTAGGAAGTTGACCAAAAACAGTGCTAATCCATAACTTCTTATGACCGTATTGTGCTTGTCGTCTGTGGAATCATCTTATACAAAGAGTGAAATGCTTGAAAACTCTCTGTCTTGTCAGCTGCTCATGTTGTTTGCTTTCTTCAAAGTGCAGTGTGAACGCTCACCGAACCACATGAAAAATGCAACAATGTTACAACTTAACCTCTCATCACACCAAGTCTATCGAACTGTAGGTGTGAAAGCGCCCTCTGGCATTTAAGAATTATGTCACGTGTATTTTCAGTACTAGCACCTTTTGTGTTTCACAGTCAAAAAGAATATCAAAATTCTGATCCAACACACCATATTCAAACTGTGCTGTGTACAGAATGTCGTGAAAATCAGCACATTTTTGCGAGACTAATAGAACTGAAAACAGAAAAAAAAAAAAAATGCATGCATGTGGTGGATTTGTGTTTACCACAAAATCTGCACTTCTTTAACAGAAAACTGCAATGCATGTGAGAAAATATTAATAACAATCCACACACAAGCTTTTTAAAAACAGCCCTACAGTTTTCTCTGCATAGTGTTGGCTGGCTGTAGTCTGGCCTCAAAAAAAAAAAAAAAAAGTCATTGTTGGACTTTATTATATGTGGCATAAACCTCTGCAGCAGGGTTTGTATAAGTGTTTGTGTGCACTCGTGTGTATTTTGCTGCGTAAGTGTGTGTGTGTGAGTATATTTATGTATTTTTATGTGTCAGACATTATGCATGACACATCTTTCTTGAGGCAGCGCTTCCTCCTCTTACACCTCTACGTCTACAAATTGGAATCATATTACCTCCCTCTCGTTCTCTTTCTCTTCCTGTCTATTTTTATCCCTTTCCCTTTCCCTTACACACACATACACACACACACACACACACACACACACACACACTGTCTCTCTCTCTTAAACACACACACTTTTTCACTCTCACTCTCTCTCAAACACACACTCAACCCCCTACACAAACCCTTAACCATGGACAGCAGTGCCAGGGAACCAGCCATTGTGACAAACACCTCGAGGCAGACACCCCCTCCATGGCAATCTTCCATCTCTTGTACAACACACACACACACACGCACACACACACGCACGCACGCACACTCAAAGGCAAACAGAAGGGACATACTGTACATGTGCAGCTCAGAAATTTTGAGTTTGTACAGCTTTAACTTGAGGAGAGCAGAAATTGTCTTTGCTTTTGTCTTGTCTCCATTATCAATCATTTCCAAAGACTCATCTGCAAATCAATATAATGTAAATCTTCCTTTTGCACGTACCATGCTGGTGCAGTAGGTGCGCGCGCACACACACACACAAAAAGAAAAGAAAAGAAAATCATGCTCCGTCTGGCTGCAATCTGTCTCATCAGTTCCTTTGGTCTGGTAAACAGAGATAGGATGAATAGTACAAGCACACATACATATCTATGATAAGTGTACATATGAGTCCAATTCCAGGGCCCCTTGTGAAACAGCAACCAAGTGAACACATGACAGCCACAGCCACAGCACCTGCCCCTGCCTCTGAAGATAAGGAGGATGTAATAAGTGTGTCCGCACTTTCTAGCCCACACACACTCTCTCTCACACACAAACACACATACAAAGTAAACAGAGCACCAGAGGGTGAGATGAATACAGAGTGGAGGAGAGTCATTCAAAGCAGAGAGTGGGATGCAGATGAGACGCCTACACTGGACTCAAAGAGAGAGTCAGTAAAAGAGAAAGAGAGACAGAGGATGAAATGGAATGCCAGAATGATGGCGCTAAAAGGGAATACCAATCAATTTAACTATTCATATGTTGTGTAGCCATAATTAATGCAATCTCTCTCAGAGCTAAAACTAAAATAGGAATGTATGTGTTAACCAATAACATCTCTCTCTCTCTCTCTTTCTCTCTCGGATGGATTGGCTTTTTTCTTCTCATTGTAGGAAATTATTGTGCCTTTGCAGCAGCACAGACAGTGTGACAGATAATGTGGACTATTTTCAATCTTCTCACTTTACTCTGGTATCATGTTGATTGTGTGGATTATTTCATCACTTCATTTAGATTTCATACCTTGAGGTTGCTGTCAGTGCTGTGTCCACTCCAAACCCACAGCTGATCAATGATCTCTAGCAATTGAAAATTCCGTGTCTTTCTTTTATGTGATGCTACCTAAAAGGCTCATCTTCTGGCATTTGAGGAGAGCTGTTCATATCTTACAATAATGTTCATTTTAGCAAGTTTTGGCAAGTGACCCTTACTCATGTTTACTCAGTAATGATGGAAGAGTCCAATTTACTACCTTGCTGGCACTCATTCATACAGATACAATCGGTAGTGTGACTTTCCTTTAAACAACAAAAAGAGTTTGTAAACTGAACTTTGTAAGATTTTTTTTGGCGTTTTAACCTTTATTAAATAGATTGACAATGAGGGTATAGACAGGGCACATTTGCTGCAAGGCCTCATAAACACACCATTATGCTGCAGTCATTTGGCCAATGCTTTTGCAGACACAAGATTTTGAAGTAATGCAGCAATCTTCTTTCTCTTGGTACATAATATACACCCTAGGCTTCAGGGTTTTTCCTGGCTATGAATAGGCCTTTGGGGGATAGCTAGGCACGACAGCACGATCAGTCCATGTGCAGTAAAGGCAATGAGTCTGTGTTACCTTATTTGACAGAAATCTTACCTGTTGCTTTTTACTATTTGGCAACCAAAAAGGTATATTATTCTTGAGTACATGAAACCACAATTAACAAAACAGGTAACAAAAAATAAAAATAATAAAAAAAAATAATAATAATGATAATAATAATAATAATAATAATAATATTAATCTGGACGTATTCTTGAACTGCCCCTTCACACATGTAGCACAGTAGATTGTCATGTCAGTTGTGTTGTCATCTTCTAGAAATACTCTGTTTGGTTTAGGCAAGGGGTTCAGGAGGCAGGACATAATGCAAGAAGTAGGCTGCGTTTTTTAATTCAACCTTTTTAAGATCTCATCTGAAACAGAACTGCTTTTAGTTGATGAGAAACAGAGGAAATCCTCTTCCTAATCAGTGCTAGCTTCACAATGAAGCATCCAGGCATGTCAAACCAATAGGTGCCGTATCCATTCCCAGCCTCACATGTAAAATAAAATGGTTGTGGATAGCAGATTTAGATGAGAGGTGAAGGGACTACTTTGAATCAAAGACATCACATTTAAGTTTAGGTTCTGGTTGTTCAATACTTGTTTGGTAAATTGATATTAGATACATCAGGAGAGGACTGGAAATGCTTTTTGTAGTCACAGTTCTTATCGTTTTGGTACTGGTGATTTTCCTTTGCACCTGGCTAAAACCTCTGTTTTGTGATTGTTGTGGCCTAAAATTCATGATTTGATGGCAGCTTTTCTAAAAAAAAAAAAAATGCAGTTCATGTTGCAATATTATTAGGCTTTTTTTGCTACCATCACACAGATTTTTGAAATTTTTTCTTTTCAGTATGAAAAAATGCATTGTCAGAGCTAGTATTGACATAAAATTAAACAAATATTCAAAAGAAAATATTTACTGCTGCAAAGTTTTCCTACCTGATTGTAAATGCAGTGATCTAAAGGAGGAACACAATGAACACAGATGAGGCAGACACAGCAGTAGTTTTAGCATCAAATGAAACAGAAAGACCATTTTACACCTCACAGCTTCACTGTCAGGTGAGGGAGAGCCTGGTGTGCCACCAACAGCTTGACAGCGGGTGTGATGCTTTATAGTTTGTGAAGTTTAGAACCCCTAAGTTACTGAATACAGTGATCCAGTACCCAGTGTTCTAAAATGGTATGTTGAATTTAGTTGTGCATTTGAAGTATCTTCACTATGAAAGATGTTAAAGCTCACCTGCTCTGTAATGTAGGAAAGCTCCACTCAGAGTTAGCTGCGGGGGGCCTCACGTTCTTGCATTAAGGTAAGTGAGCATCACCTTAATGCAAGAACTCGACTCTGTCATTACAACTATAAATGAATGTTTGGGAAACGTTAGCTTTGTGATGCTAACAGCTATCCAACAGTCAGTGTGTGATTGTGTCCCAGGCGCGGCAGTAGTCTCAAGGTAAACAGAAAGAGAGCGAGGCAAGGAGGGACGACGCAGATCAATACACTATTTGCATAAAGTTGTGGTGATTGGAAAAAAATTTCAAGGCTGTGCAGAATTCACAGGGATTATCTGAATTTGGTGTTAACTTTTGCAATTGCAACATTGCAAAATCCCGGATCCACTTTTAATAGTTGCAGTGAAATTAAACATGTAGACAGACAGTACTTATTGATGATCTATAAATAAAAGCCGGATGAGCGTGTGTTAACCATGGCAATCCTTATGTTTGGTTGCAGGTTTGATCCGTCTGCGCTCCAGCCCGCCCCCACACCTCCAGGGTGTTGAATATGTCCTTAATGTTACAGCAACGGATGACAACGCCTCAGGCGGACCTCAGCCTTTGTCATCCACAGCTCAGGTCATCGTGGGAGTGGACGACGTGAATAACAACAAGCCTGTTTTTGAGAAGGTAAGACAAACATTGGCACGCTCACATCATTAAACCTTGTTTAGTCTTGCTCAATATCTGCTTTTCCTTGAAAAGGTAGTGCTGTGTGCTAACCTGGTTACCATGCCATTTTATGGTCTTCTTTCTGGACTTTTAAATATATCTCAGTGACTTCTTACTCTATCATTTTCTTTACTATTTCCCTTTTCTGTCTCCATCTAGCTCATGTAACTGTGCTCTATCACTCCTCTGTCTCCCTCTCTTTGTCTGTCTACGTCCTCTGTTTATTAGCCTCTATCTCTCCTCTCTGGAGGAGCGATTAGCCGACTTGACCCTCGTCTCTGCTCTCTCGTCTCTCTCCTACATCATCTCAGTCTTTTAATTAAAGCTTTGAGGGATGTGGGAGAAATCCCGACCGACCCACTCTGGAAGCGCTATGTCTCCACCTTTTTTCCAGCCATGTCTCAATTTTAAATGAGGTGACTTTTCAAGTCCCCCGAGGTATCGCGAGCCAAGATTAGGAGCGCTGGCTTGGCTGAGTAAACCTTATTCAGTCTCTCCTGGGGGAAAGTGAGCACCAAAGTGTTTCCCTTGCTGCTTCACCTCTTAGCAGGAAGAAACAGAGGGACAGATGACAAGATGAGAGCCAAGAGAAAAGAGAGAAGAAGAAAAGAGAGGAATTCCTGGTCCACCGTGTTTCATGTGCTCTGTATGTGCAGTTGTCTCTCTCAGGAATCTCCTGCTGGCATCATACTCCAAGTGTATGATTCATTCTTTTCTCTCTGTGGGCGCAATGCTGATTGCAACGGACAAATAAACCCCTGACCTCCAATTCACCTAAAAAAAATCAAAAGTAAAACAGATGACTGAGGATGAAAAAAACAATAAATGAAGCAGATGAAACATATATATCCAAAAAAAACAACAGATGGAAGAGAAAAAGTGGACAAACAGCAGTTTATGTGTGTACAATTGGTCAAAGGTGGACAAATACACCAAGGGAAAAAGGCAGTTCTGGAACAGTAAAAGTAAAAATAGGCTGAGTTGGTTTTTCAGTTAGTAAAGACATCCGATGTTAGTTGGTGTTTCCTCTGTCGCTGGCAGCCAGCAGCAGGACACTGAAGCAGAAAGGCCCTTTTATCTTGTTTTGATGCCCAATCTTATAACACACTATAGCTTCTCTGCAACTCAGAGCTGGATCAGTGATCCAAGACACAAGGAGCAAGAAACATACACAGAGAGGTAGATACAAGGAGGCAGGATCCTGCATTTCCCAGTGGCACAAATAGTAGACTACAGAAACTAACAGACTTGACTACATTTATCAGCCTTCAATACCTCTGTGACCTGCGCTAATATGGGTTTATCCACATACATTTTTATGTCTCTGTGCTTGTGACAGCTGTGACTGAAGGCATCATGTTTTGGGGTTGTCTGCCCATCCCGTTCTCCCTAAAGCAATATCTCCGAAATAATTTGAGGGAATTTCTTTAAATTTGGCACAAACCTCCACTTTGACTCAAGAGGAGCTGACCAGATTTGGTGGTCAAAAGTCACTGACCTCACAAAATATATTTGTGGTCATAATTCAAGAATTTGTGTGCTAACTATGACATAATTTCACACAAATGTCTACAAGGATTAAATACTGAAGTGTTGACATTCTATATTGAAAAGCTCACAGGTCCAATTCACTGTGACATTTTTGCAGAAACACTTCTCTGGCCATAATTCAGCACCATAACTCAGAAACGGGAGGGGAGATATTTGGTCAGACACTAAATTGGTGACACTTATCTTGGGTTTCCACCTTGAAACTGGTTATTGTAATTTTTTATTGTTAATTTAAGATTTGTGTGAAGCATCCACACTAGAGCTGCATGATAATACTGGCACATCATCAGTATCGGCCGATATTGGCTTTAAAATGAAATATTGGTATACGCCGACAAGCTGATTTCTGCAAGTGTTGTATTTAATGTCTCCACCTGCTGTTGGGCCATCATGATAAGACAATGCATAATATGATGTGATTTCCACTACAGAAGCGACTTGACTAAAATTAGGTGGGGGAAAAAAAGTGGACATATCAAGATAGGCATTGCTTATCAGCCACATGAGTTATATATATCAGTATATCAGATATTGGCTACTGTTATGGCTACCACTTTGTGTTCAATCAGAATTAACTTTATTGGACAAAATGTGAGCACACACAAGGAATATGACTTTGTGTCATTTAGTCCACCCTCTTAACTTTCTCTCCCTGGATAACAACCAGGACATAGGACCTTCTGTTCCTCTGGTAGTTCACCACAGGCTCATTGGTTTAACCGATATAGAGCTTCATGTTGTTCGTGTAACACAGCTTTCAGTAAGATTTCTGTGCTTCCCTCTAAGTAAAGACTGCGTGTTTCTCACTGGAAATTATTCTCAAAAGCGGAGAAGAAGCGAAGAAACAGACACTATGCGCCTTGAGATTTTTTCCATGCAAATCAAAGAATTGGTGAGGAGGCACTGCGATCAGGACATCTCCTTGTGTTTAAACTTTCTTTGTGCTTGTTTATATTGATTGTCTGGTCTACACATTGGGATTCACATTGAACAAACATTTGTGACACAAAGCGCTCTCTTTGACCCTTCTGATGAATTGCATGAGTGAAAGCCTGCATACAAACCAGCATACCAAACCAGCAATCCCTCACCTGGCTTACTTCTGTAAACTGCGGGGGGTATAAAGCAAAATGTGAAGCACTGGAGGCAAAAAGTAGAAAAGCTTCTGATGACTACAGATGGAAAGGTTGGAGAAAGGTAAAGCATTGTCGCATGATAGAAGATAGGAAGAGTGCTAAGGTGCAGGATTTGAAGTACCATAGGATTAAAAAATGTGGTAAACAACATGATTTAAAGAAAGAACTCAGGCTTCAGTGCATATGGAAATCTTTAGTATGCACATCCATGGGTTTTTGGGTTTTTTTTCCACATAAATAGAAGTTGTTTTGACAAGAATTCCTGTTAAATCCTCTTTATTCAATTAAACAGAATTGTACTCTAATGGAGACACAGGTGTTGAATGCATGCAGTACAGATAAAACTCTTATAGGTTCATGTGTTGCATTCAGTTTTTAATCATTTTGCTTACACATACAGTATGCAGGATGTTTAATTCTGTCTGTGTCTGACTTTTACAACTATTGAGTTGTCACTACTTTCAACAGTATACAACTCCTATTGTAGTTATAGGAGTGGTTTATATTGCAATAAAATAGACTGTAAAATTGCAAACATGCCACAACATAAGTTGGTCTTAAAGGAGTTGTTTGTCATAGTCAGAGCATTAACTTGGAACTAACTATGTCCTCTGTAAAGATAGTGGAATAGTGGCGTCCTGAGCAGATAATGAAGTCACACTCCCTGTGTGTGTTCTGTAATCTGAGCTTCTCTGTTTTTTTGTTGTGGTAGCCAGAACGTAATAATGCAGCCGTAAAAATGGACGCAGAAACCCACAAAGCGTTTCACCCACCCTCTGTTAACACACCTCATATTAACACCATTAGCTCTGTCAGTGCTTTTGCCACACTGTTCACACTATAAGCACCATTAGCTGCTAGCGGGCTCAGCCACCTCCATGTTGACAGCCCTGTGCAGACAACTGTGGCTCTAACTCTGATTAATCCACATGCTCTGAGTGTTGCATAAAGCTCCTTTAATTAGCATGGGCAAAAAAAAAAAAAAAAAAAAATTGAAAGTGTTTTAAAGTGTTTCCATTTTTATTGTGGACTAATTCCAAAAAGGTTTCACTTAGCTGATAGAAATGTACCTAATTCATATAAAAATATTTGTTAACATCCCACTCAGATTGATCTTTTATGTAGCTAAAAAAGCGGCTACTTTTTGGTACACAGCTGCCTTACTGTGAAGCGTTTATACCCCATTTTCAATAAAGAAATACATGTTTTGGACAGCACTTAACAAAGCAGGTGCCAAAAGATCAGCACATTTTTCATGTTTACCAAAGTACAGCGAGCACAGCATCAAGCAGCTGTTGAGCACCTTTGCCAATACCATTTCCAGCGGGTGCTGGAATAGGCTTCAAGACCCCTGAACCCACCATCACAATCTACCTTACACAGGACAAGCAAATGTAGACAGTAAATGGGTGGAAATGGTGCAGGAATTAGACATGTACTTTCTTTCATTATTTGTATTTTTCATTATTATCAAAATGTCCCAGTAAATAACCTTGAATCTGTCCTTTCAAAATGAATAACATTCTACCTCCTCCCACATACTCTTGATTACAGTTTTGATAGAATGGAGTATTGATCTAAGTTTCTCCATACTTACATCACTGTGATCTTCTCTTCCTCCTACCTCTGCCCGCTGTCTCATTCTCCACAGTGTCAGCAGTACCGAGAGAGCACATCAGTCCTGGAGAACCAGCCAGCGGGGACGTTCGTTCTGCAAGTTCATGCTGTGGATGCTGACGAGGGCTCCAATGGCAGGGTCACATACGGCTTCATGCACAAAGACTCCACTGTGCCGGCGTTCAGTATACACCCAGACACCGGTACTGAAACACACACACATATTTTCACTTGCATGGTCATACACGTAAAGAAGAGTACACACACTTTTATTCCAGAGGGGATTCTTTTGCAGGCTGAATTCTTTCTGTAATGGGTGTCTACACTTTAAAGCTAAAACTTTGCTTAAACTAGACTGAATAACTTAACTGTGATTGTCAATTTGCAGCTAGAATAGAGATTCATAACTCAAACGCTGTTGGCTGCAATAGATACACAGTAACAACTCTCACTAAAGAATGTTTTCATAACCTTTGACTAGCATTCACAAACCAGAAACTACACTTTTTCCCCACTTAAAATGTCTTTGAAGCATACTTCATCCTAAATCACTGTATTTTTCAGTTCTGAAATTTTGTCGGAATCATAAAAAAATAATAAAATTAAAATAATAATCAAGCAGCCTTAGCCACATGACAGCTTGTTTTTCTCTTTTTTTGTCTTCATGAAATGCACCGCTTGGTATTTTTTAATCGAACAATATTGACAAGATGAAAAAAGTTAATGTAGATCTCTGAAAGTGCAGGGCTGAAACTTTCCAGAACACATTATTTTCTTTATAAACATTTGCAGAATTTGGAATCAAGCCAGTCTCTTTTTTATGTTTGTTCTTCACATAAAAAAAATCACTATCTTCATAAGATGCAGATTCCTACTTAGTGTGTTTGCCAAGTGATTTTGTAAAAGTTTTACACAAGTAGAAAAAAAAATCAATTAATAGGTATCACATTCATTGTCACCCCCTCTGAAAAAATCACACGTACTGTATTTTTACAGTGTCCATAGATATACAGTGTGATGTACTAATCATAATAGTATACTGTTTTTTTTCGTGGTACACAAGAAATCAACACACTTAACCATTTAATACTGACAGGAATTCATACAATGCAGTCAAATATCTCACAAATTGAATTTTAAACCTGTGTACAATGTAATAATGTCTTTGATTTAGGATCCAGGAAAATATGTTGGTAACAACAATCCCAAGACCAAAAACTGGAGAGAACTGGTGCACGGGGCAGGTTTCCATGTTGTGCTTGCATGTTTACATGTAGTAAAGCTTCTCTGTCATGTGAAAGATTTAGATGCAATGCCAAAGGATAAAGAATAACAAGTGCCAAACATACCTTTCAACTCAAAAGCAATAGTATTTTTAGTGAAGCAGGAAATGTTGCAAATGTCTAAAATAGATTCTAAAATAATTAATTAACAAAAATCTCTTTGGATTTGATGATAACTACTTTTGAAAAACTCCCATTTCCCCTCCTATTCTGCTTCTCATCTGCTCTGCTGTCTTTAAAGTTTAGCTTCAAGGCAAACAGAGGAAATCATTTTAGTGTTAAATTGCAAATCCTCAGGGGACATGAGACCAAGTGGTATTTGGTATGATTTAGCTGTCTGATCAACCTCGTTATCTCTGTGTCTTCAGGAGTAATTGTGACAGCCAGGAAATTTGATCGTGAACGCCAGCGGGAGTATGCAGTGACAGTGACTGCCACTGACCAGGCAGCTGACCCACTGATTGGCATTTGTCAGCTCAACATCCTCATCCTGGACCAAAACGACAACAGTCCCAAGTTTGAGAACATCCGATATGAGTGTAAGTGGATATTTGTATAATTGAAGTGTGAAGTATGGTAACTCAGAGAGCTCAATTCACTGAAACTTACAATAAGAAAACACAAGAAAATGCACAAAAATCAAGAAATGAAGAAATGCATCTTCTCTATTTTGACAAAACAAAAATAAACCCCACATGAATGTGAAAATAAGCTACAAATGTGTTAGCATTTTTTGGATATGACAAGTGATATTGGTTGCACCCAATGTTAGCTGTTTACTAATGTGTCTTGGCTCAGTTGTGATGTAACTTTTTTTTTTTCTGCATGCTTTGTTTATGTATTTTATCATTTTTTCTCATTCTGTTGTATTTGCAGTGTTTCTTTATGCTGCTTATTTGTCAAATTAATCAATGTGTCTCTTAAAGGGGCTTTGTGCGAAATTCAAAGTATATGAGTTGTCTACATGCCTTTCAACACGGAGTTGGCTTACGCCTGATTCACACTGGATGCAGAAGCAGTGTGTGAGCATCTCTGAATATTTATTTATTTATTTTTTTTTTTTTTGGTGCCCGTGTTAACAAATTAGAGCAGCTACACTGCCTGTGTGAACAGTGCTCATCAGGCACATCTCAGCAGCGTGTCAGCTGCGCAAATCGAGAGAAATGGTGGCTTGCTGACTTTTTCCACATGCCACAAGAGGTTAATATGATGTTTTGATAATTATATTGACTCTATACCACCTTTTACTTCAGTTTAAAAGTCTCTTTCTGTCACAGAGATGAGGAAATACAAAAATGTCTGTTTACATTAACTACTGCTTCCATTTCAAAATAAAAGCCCCCGACAATGTCTGTAGACAGTGACAGTTGAAATATTTGCAGGACCGTGTTGTTGACAAGTTGAAGTGCTCAGACATGTTGAAACACAGAACTCATAGCAGCAGACAACTCTGCAGAAGCGTCACTGCACAACACTGCCAGTGTGAGCACCACAAGCATGAAACATGCTGCAGTTTGGCGAGGTTGTCGTCACGCACTGCTTCTGTGTCCGGTGTGAATCCGGTGCAAATCTGTGGCGAGCAGCTAACAGTGCTAACTTTACAAATACAGTAGCGCTTAACAACAGCAACAGTGCTGACAGAGCTAACAGTGTTAACCAGGGGGAACTAGAGGTTGGGTGCTATGCTTCCACAGAGCCATTCAGGTATCAGCGGTACCTGCTGTATGAGCGCAGTGCTACGAGATGGCGACTAGCTGGTCAGTGTGAAAAACACTTGCACTAACATGCACACGTGGCCGGACTGGCTCAGCATAACCACAGAGAATTTTGGGTTACAAACATACACACAGAGCATGACTTTATTCTTTGCTCAGAGAGCCATTACTCCACTATATGTCGACAAAGCAAATAGTGGTTTGCTGCTATAACAGTGCTCGAGTGTTACATTCAGAACTTTTTAAAGGTATAATATGAAGGAATTGGCTTCTACTGTTTGGAAACACAACTTTTAAATCGGCCCCTCCTCCTTAAGCTGCTTGTATGTACCCTGCAAGCTGCTCAGTAAGAACTTTAATTAGCTGTAATGGAAGAGCCGATACTTTAGCAAGCCAACTCAGCTAACCACAAGCATCTACCTGTCCAACAGAAAACAGGCCAACTCTGCAGCACTCTTCATCCCCCTCCTCTCCTCAGCGCTCACCAGTGAAAGTAAAAGCCAACCCCAGACTCACTCCCGTTTTGGAACAAGCTTCGTCTGCTTGGCATTTCACTTGCTTTATTTGCATATCTTTTAAACTACTCTGTCCGTAATTTTTGGATGCTGCTAATACGAGATCACTATCTTTTTTATAAATTCCTGGCTCCACCTCTGCATTGTTATTGGTTAGAGGCTACACACTCAAAATAAATAAAAGAGGGTAGAGGGCAGAACACCTGCCATGCTGGTAAATACACCGTCACAAACTGCTAGTTGGTCATCAGTTATGACTGACAGGGATTATTTTTGAATGAGTTGATTTGTTTTGTTTTTTGTTGTTGTTGTTTTTGTCAGTCAAAAGGCTTTTTCTTCATTGCTTGTGTTTTCTGAAGTAACATGAATGAATAAAGTATAAAGTCTTCAAATTAAAGCCTTATAGAACCACTGAGGCATAAAGACCACCTTTTCTTTTTCTTCAATAGACTTCCTTCGAGAGGACACAATGATCGGGACTAGTTTCTTGCGGGTAGCAGCTCATGACGATGACTTTGGCACCAATGCAGCCGTCACATACTCTATGTCCAGTGAACAGCCAGAGTACCTCAGGGTGAACCCGCTGACAGGCTGGGTGTATGTCAACCAGCCCATTTCTCAGGTACACACATACTATGTGCAAATGAATAACACCTAACCAATGTTGTCGTTTCAGCTTGCTATTTTAAAATCTTACATCAAACAATTTGTTATGGAGGTGTTTTGGCTGTTTTTTTTCAGTGTGGCAGATACGCACAGCAACAGTTGGAGTAAGCTTTGCAGTCTTTCACCTTTTTGGATTCTTTTTCACAAAGATGATAGGATACCTCGAGGGTTAAATACACCTGCAGGACCGCTGAGACTGGCACAAAAGCACTACAAGAAAATTAGGAATGTCCTAACTTCACTCAAGAACTCATGAGATTCTAGCAATGAATGTCAGATTGCAACTAAAACAGCATGCCACTTCTCCTGTGGCCAGAAGCATATTTGCATTCAAGCACTTTATTGCTGACAGTGAGGGGGCAGAAGTCCAGTGGCCAGTGGCAGACTGGCAGCCTGAATATGTGATAATGTCCTCACTGGCTTTCCTTTGGCATCAGGAGAAATAACATTGCTGATATTTTCCTCATCTCACTGCCTCTAACCTCTTGCTTCACTAGCAGCAAGAAAAACAATCTTGGTGGGAACATGAACAAGCAATAGAGGAAATTGCCACGTATTGTGCGCAAAACAAGTCTGTGCCTCAGATGAGTGCCACAGTGATTAAGCCCCAAAAAGCAACAGCTCATCATCCCCCAGTGCCAGGGGAATGAATGTCTCTATCCTCAGCACCTTGCAACTTACACCAACACATGGCACCATGCCAGTATTTTTGCCTGAGAGAATGGTTCACTAAAACATATCCATGTTTGAAGATGGAAAACTTTCCCACTAATGAGTACAACTGCATAAAGTATAATACACAAGCAGGCACTGCCTACATGTTTATTTCAGGCTTTGCCAATGTGACAATCTCACTTGTGTTATTTGCTAGCAGCAAAGATAGAACTTTAAAACTACATTACTACAAAAAAAGCTTGGAAATTAATTTCAGGGCATGCAAAAAACTGGCTCTGAAAAATCCATTCTTTCACTCATGAATTTGAAACACATTTAAAGGGAAGGAATGTGTAAAGGGCCTTCATCACATGGTGCATAAAGCAGAAGGCCATGAACAAAACTGAGAGAAAAAAGTGAACTTCTACCATCATAGTTTGTTTTTGTTCTCAAGCATACGCCAAGTAACCCACAGTCTCTTGGTTAAGTTTTTTTCTTTAGTTACTAAAGCAGACAATTTCCACTGATTGTAGTGGCTAAAGCTAATTGCTCTTGTAAGGGCTACAAAACTCTGCTACTCTGCAGTGGGACAATCAATACAACTTCAGTCAATACAATTATCTTAAAGTATGTTTGTCAGTTTGTCCCCACGCAGATGTGTGAAAAAATGGATTGCCTGTTGAAATCTGCGTGATCTAGATTCACACACTGTTTCTCAGTCTGTAAGGAAGCTATAATTATCACTTTGTCACACTAATCTGCAACTTGAGAACACACCACCAAGTGATCCTCTCTCCTCTTCTTTTGACCTACATGCACTTTTTGCCACAGAGAACGTACATCACCAGGGAAATTGTGGCTACAGACGGAGGGAACAGGAGCAGTGCAGTGGAGCTGTCCGTCACCATCACCAACGTGAAGAATCAGCCTCCACAGTGGGACAAAGACAGCTACAGTGTGGTCATACCAGAAAACACTGTCCGAGACACACCTATCGTGGTACATCAGAGTGGGAGGGTGGTAGTTTACACACATAGAAATGCACCCATATGTCTCTTTATCTCTGCTTCCTTACACGTATAACATATTTGTGCATTTTCAACACAAAAATAAAATAAACAAACAAAAATAAACAAGGCATTTGTTACTTTGCAGCATCTCCAGACAAGGAGGCTGTGGTGGCCTAAAGGGCAGAGAAACAGTCGCAGGCTTGATAAGATAAAACCTCATTTATCTTAGGGTGATTTGCTGTGCAGCAGTTGGGTGCAAAGTTGAAAGAATGCAAACAGAAAAGTCTAAGATAACAATAAAGCACAAATAAGGTTGAAAGTCAGAATATATACAATGCCATAGTCAGATTAATTGTAAGCATAATAAAAATGTAATAGTTTTACTGCAGGGATCAGTATATAGATCAGTTTCTGTATGTTTTTAAGTACCATAAGTGAAATATAAGTAGTGTAATGGTTACATGGTTAGCGCATAACGTTCATGATGATGAATCAGCGGACAAGCAGGATAAATCCTGTTGAGGAAAGAAATAAAGAAGTGCTTTCTCTTCCCTCATTACCACCGTTAAGCAAAGCCCTTAACCCCAAGTGCAAAAGTGTGTTTGGTGCTCAGTGAAACAGTGAATAACTAAAGGTTAAAAAACTAATAATAATTGGCTCAATGCAAAGTGCTTTACTGAGGCAAAAAGGATTAGAGCTCAATTTAATACAGAATTTAAAAAAAAGATAAATATAAAATAGAATGACATTAGATGAAAAAAACAAGACAAAATTATTAACAAATGAAATAAAAAAAAACAGAAATGAAAGTATAGTGCAGCTACAGTGCAGCAATATGTTGTTCCAAATCCAATAAAAGAAAAAAAAAGTGCATCATCACATCCGCAATGACATATAAATAATATTAGAAACAAGAATAAACAAGTAGGCATCCAGACACAGGCATGCACCTACAGAGAGCAACACTCCTGAAATAAACACGCTATAGCCAGCACTCTCTCTAAAAATACTCACACACACAAAAGGACACACAACTGTAAGCACGCAGACATGTACACACATGTTTATACTTCCTGAAAATATTTCAGTGGTGTTGCCTAATAAGAGACTTTAAATGATGAATTAAATTTTATTACAGATGTCAAGCAGTTTTAGTCACTTTTGAGCAGAAAAAGAATGTAACTGAAACAACTTTGTGGGATGGCAGGGGAGCTACAGCTGTAGGAAAATGCAAACATTTAAAAACAGCCTCAGTGCTTTTGATAAGGCTTCATTATTGGTGCACTTATGAGTAGGGCTGGACTACTGATTGAATTTTATTTTCAATTAAGATTTTTGTTTCTAACAATAATGAAAACAAGATGAAATGATTGTTGTGCCGCATTGTTTCACAATGATGCTTCTGTTTTGTCTGGTGTCAAAAATCTGGGGCATCCCTTTCCTTGACAGCGATCATTGTTACTAACGTGACAACTTCCTTGCTAGATATAGTGACTTTTTAGACCCTCTAAGGATTTTATTATGTAGAAATAACCAGCGATCATTTACAATGCCTTCACCTGAGTGTGTCGATTAGCAGAATCAGACAGAAACAGACTAGAAGATGTGTCCTTCTCCCTACTGTTGAGGCTGCCTCACACTGCAGCTTTGTACCATGCCAAAGTAATAATTTAAAATTAATTAATGCTTTAGAGTGTTCATCGCTGGTTGCTAATATCCGACCTGACGGCAAATACTGTACAGCCGTGGCCAAAAGCTTTGCGAATGGCACAAGTATTGGTTTTCACAAAGTTTGCTGCTTCAGTGTTTTAGATCTTTTTGTCAAATGTTACTATGGTATACTGAAGTATAATTACAAGCATTTCATAAGTTTCAAAGGCTTTTATTGACAATTACATTAAGGTGTTGCCCCTTCTTTTTCAAGACCTCTGCAGTTCGCTCTGGCATGTTGTCAATCAACTTCTGGGCCACATCCTGACTGATGGCAGCCCATTCTTGCATAATCAATGCTTGGAGTTTGTCAGAATTTGTGTTTTTTTGTTTGTCCACCCGCCTCTTGAGGATTGACCACAAGTTCTCAATGGAATTAAGGTCTAGGGAGTTTACTGGCCATGGACCCAGAATTTCAATGTTTTGTTCCCCGAGCCACTTAGTTATCACTTTTGCCTTATGGCAAGGTGCTACATCATCATGCTGGAAAAGGCATTGTTTGTCACCAAACTGTTCTTGGATGGTTGGGAGAAGTTGCTCTCTGAGGTGTTTTGGTACCATTCTTTGTTCATGGCTATGTTCTTATGCAAAATCTTGAGTGAGCCTACTCCCTTGACTGAGAAGCAACCCCACACATTAATGGTCTCAGGATGCTTTATTGTTGGCATGATACAGGACTGATGGTAGCACTCATCTTTTCTTCTCCGGACAAGCTTTTTTCCGGATGCCCAAAACAATCGGAAAGGGGATTCATCAGAGAAAATGACTTTGCCCCAGTCCTCAGCAGTCCAAACCCTTTACCTTTTGCAGAATATCAGTCTGTCCCTGATGTTTTTTCTGGAGAGAAGTGGCTTCTTTGCTGCCCTTCTTGACAGCAGGCCATCCTCCAAAAGTCTTCGCCTCACTGTGCGTGCAGATGCGCTCACACCTGCCTGCTGCCATTCCTGAATAAGCTCTGTACTGTTGGTGCCCCGATCCCGCAGCTGAATCAACTTTAGGAGACGGTCCTGGCGCTTGCTGGACTTTCTTGGCCACCCTGAAGCCTTCCTCACAACAACTGAACCTCACTCCTTTGAGTTCTTGATGATCCGATAAATGGTTGATTTAGGTGCAATCTTACTAGCAGTGGTATCCTTGCCTGTGGAGCCCTTTTTGTGCAAAGCAATGATGACTGCATGTGTTTCCTTGCAGGTAACCATGGTTAACAGAGGAAGAACAATGATTTCAAGCACCACCCTCGTTTTAAAGCTTCCAGTTTGTTATTCTAACTCAGTCAGCGTGACATGACATGTCATGAGAGAATCACTGACGTGATGTCAGCTGGTCCTTTTGTGGCAGGTCTGAAATGCAGTGGAAATGTTTTTTTCCAGGATTAAGTTCATTTTCATGGCAAAGAGGGACTTTGCAATTAATTACAATTCATCTGATCCCTCTTCATAACATTCTGGAATATGCAAATTGCCAGCATAAAAACTGAGGCAGCAGACTTTGTGAAAATTAATATTTGTGTCATTCTCAAAACTTTTTGCCACTGCTGTACATTGTAAAGAATAGCAAACTAAAACATAAAGGGCTTGAGCCTGACAACAGTGTGCCTTCAGATGTGCCTGTTCTGTATAAATGCGCAAAAACTGCAGTTCGGAAATCATAAACAGGTCAGAGTCATACAGTGAAGCATTAAAGTAGGCTACATTACTAACATTTGTGATATTTATTTTTCTTATTAAGTGCTTTAACTTTTACAGTGAGAATTCTGGCCTGTGAGCTATTGACAGCTAAATTATATTTAGAGTTCAATAAAATCTGCGATTAAAATGACAAGTTTTTGCTTAAAGTTTAATAGATGCCTGATGTTTGAAGTGAATGAAGTCAGTGAGTAATCATGGTAAATAATTGTCATCTCAATATTGACCAAAATCATCATGATTATGATTTTGCCATAATCGAGCAGCACTGGTTACAATGAATCCTCAAGTGTCGGTTCATTAGATTATTCCCAGGCATTGCCTTCTCATGCCACTAACACGTTTTCATCTCATCAACAGCATTTTCTAAGGATCTCTTGAAAGCAATTAAGTCCATTAAAGTTGCTGATGAATATTTAAATCCAAGAGACGGAAATAAAAAGACAGAGGAGAGTGCTTTACATGGGAATACTTGTGTGTGAACATGTGAATGTGTTTATGAGATGCGCTGATAGAGCGAGGGGAAAGGGAGAACGTGGTCCCTGCAGTGCAGTGTATTAATCGAGATGGTAGTTCAGTGTTTATTTGGCTGGTATGCAAAGATGCGATGACTCTCAGCAGGCTGTAATAGTTCCACCATGGAAATTTGAGGCTTTTATGGCCTAAATCAGCACATACAGTAGTCAGGCATGTTTGCCAATTCTGCATGCCTGATAGGGTGTCTCATTATTGTAACTGCTATGCTTTGCAGGTTGAATGGATACGGCTAGGTCACCCTTAGGCAAGCGGCATCATGTCCGAGATGGCATTTTTGATTTTAATTGGGGTGTATATGGCATCAGCTGTGAATCCTTTCCTTAATTAGTTTATGGGTAATACAGAATGAAGAGCAGAGTGTATTTCCCTTTGATCCCATGGGATTTTAGTGGGTTGTTGTCTCGTCTAACAGTTTGAGACTTACGGCCTTAATATTTTAGTGTTTATTATCATGGGCTATAAAACACTTTTTTTTCACTGGGCAGATCATGTTTCACTATTTAGAAAGCACACTTCCACTGAAGCGCAGCAGCAGCTGTCCTCCTTTGTGTTCCTGTCCTTAGGCTCTGTACTGGCATTCAGCTTTTTTTTCCAGCTCTCAAAATTGATAATTGGAAACATGCAATAGTTCTGTCAAACCCCTCTGCAAAAACCACTCTGACCAAAATGAAATAGACACTCCACTATATATTTTTATCTGCTGCTGCTTTTTAATGTCTGTGCTTTGTGAGTGTGAATGTGTCTTAAGTGTGTTTAATAATGTGTTATATTTTTTGCTGGAGCCTTGTCAAAGGAGAATTTCTGTCACTGATTGGGACAGACAATAAAGTTTATCTTTATCTTCATCTTTATCTTTAAACAACCATTAGTTTTTAAGATTCTGTTGGTCATTGCTTACTTAAAATAGAAAAGTGATCCAGGGTGACTAAATTTAAGAAAAATGACAACTGCATATACAAGTACTTGCCAATATGTTACATGACAAAGTATACACTGTATGTTAGCATGGATACAGGGCTATATATCGCTATCTACTGCTGACAGAGGTTATTTCGGGTTTAAAAATGTCTGTACTTATTTGGGAGGATGACTAACAGGGAAACTTTCAGTGTAGCTTTCATTTCTAATGTTATGTTACCTCATGTCATCAACAACAACTGACATGGCTTTTTGCTGGGACCGGTCCTGGCTGTAGACCATCACTGAAAGTCCCACAATGGTGTTCAGGTTAAAATGGAGGAACATCTTATATTTGATTTGATATAATTTGTTTCAAACATGTAAACAAAAACATAATAATTATACAAACAAGCAGACAGCCAAAACAAAAAAAAAACAACATATTTACAGACAATGAAAAACATAAAGCAAAAGAAATGATCAAACATGATGACTCGGTGTACATATTCAACAAGGAGTGAGAAAAAGTACAAACATATTTAATCCCACCCTTTCTCCATAAGTCTTTGAATTTTAATCAACCAGCTTCCTTATTAATTTAAACCTATACTGTAATAACGTAAACATATATGCATACAGTATCATACTCAAAATCAAATATCCACAATTTATCATTATTATTTACAGCAAAAACAAGAAGATAAACTAGGGAAAAATAATAATAAAGTAACCAAATAAATGAACAGTGGCCCCACAAACATCTGGTCATTATCAAACCCCCTCTTCATCCTTGTACCTCGTGAAAATCATGTTTTTATACATTATTTTAAACTGGTTCATGTTTGAAAATTGTTTTAGCTCCACATTAAAACTGTTCCATAGCCTCATTCAACAGGTTGATTTACAAAAAATTTTCCTGGTTGTTCAAAATGAAATTGAAAATGTGACTTAAATCTTTGCTCCCAACAGACTATCAAAGCCACTTCCCCACTTGGAGATCCCAGGGTAACTTACAACTTGGAAGATGGTATGGTCCCAGAGACCAACATGCCGGTTCGTTTCTACTTGACCCCGAACCGAGAAGACGGGTCGGCCTCCATCCTTGTGGCAGAGCCCCTGGACTACGAGACCACCAGGAACTTCATGCTGCGGGTTCGAGCTCAGAATGTTGCTGCTGTGCCACTGGCAGCATTCACCACGGTTTATGTCAATGTTACAGGTGAGCCTTTTTTAATTGTTTAGTTTGAAGTATGTTTTCATTCCTCCACCATGCATTACATTATCTGTGGGTACCACTGTGCCTCTGTATAATTCAATGTGAATCGTGTTTTCACACAATGTGTTTTCTCAACACTTCGTGCTATCACATTTAAACATGAAACTCATTATTACTTATTAAACATGGATGTGTAGTTAATAAATATGCAGTTAAACACCTTTCATACTAAGATTACAATCTAAATATCGTCTAGGCGTAAAGGAAAAAGGGAGACGTTTGAGAAAACACAAAAGTCATACAGATGTGCAAAATATGTGTTGTCGGTGAGCACAGGAAGTATTGAGAAGGAAAAAAAAAAACTTTGGGAATAAATGTGTTTTTGTGACAGATAAATATTAGTTGATTGCATCAAAAAAGTATGTCTTACAAATGCCCAATGGTGTCCTTTATGATGCTGTTGTGTAAAGTGAAAGGTTTTGTAGGGATTCATGTGTGACTATCAAAGGTTGCAGGAATAGAGGACAAATTGGGTGTTTGATGATTAAGTTTTTTAACAGCTGAGTTATAAGCTAATGGAAGAATAGAAATTATTTTACTTGATTAATTTGCACAGTGACCTTAATGGACATTTTAGAACATAAATAACAAAAACAGTCTAAAGCAGCATTAGGTGCCATGCTGACTGAAAAACTGAATGGCTTCTGGACTCAGTCAAAGGGAAACTACATCATTTTTCAACCTGATCCCAATCTTCTCTTGTGGTAACAACATTTTTTTTAAATATACAGTGAAATCCCTCGGGTTGGGCAGGGCTATATAAAAATGTTATATCGTATTGAGATATGAGACTATATATCATCTTAGATATTAAATATTGTTAAATCGGGATATGGAATAAATGGTGTTTTTACCTGATATATAGTCAAGTGATTTACTTTTCTCAACTTATCAGTTCTACTTGTTTTAATACTTGCCTTGACCCACTTCGTCATTATCTGCATTACTAATGATTATTGATCAGAAATTGTCACATCAAAGAGGGTACAAAAGTAACGTTCGATTCTGTCTCCCAGTTCTAGCAGTAATGGAGCTTTTGGGGAGATTTAAAAAAAAATTATCAAGATATACATTGTGTATCGAGATTTTGCCTCAAAATAGAGCTATTTAAGTATCAGCCCATTTCGCCCAGCCCTACCCTCGAGGTATATGTGCACTGTCAGTTTATTTCTTTAGAAAGCGCTTGCTTTTTCCAATGACAGGCTCAAATTGTTACTATGCGCTCCCTCCAACATTATGGAAAGGACCCTACAGTCAATTTTTTTCTTTCTTTGTCTTTGGCTAGTTTGTCTGTTATTGTGCCCAAGTCTGGCTCAAGACTGAAGACTAAAATCTCATAAGAAGTGACTTCACACAAGTAGACAACAGTGGAAATCTCTCTCTTTCTCTGTACGCCAACACAATAAACTACTAGCAGCAATCCTATCTCGATCTAACTCTCACCACTCTCACCACTCTTCCACCTTCCTGCAACATGTCACTGCTGCATTTCAGAAAAAGACTTCTTCTTCAGCAAGGCTTGGTCATAAAACAGAGTAAAACAAACATACGGTGAGGAAAAGTCTGCATTTCTCTGCAGGGTTCTTTCTATAATGTCACCAGATTCTCATAATAACAAGCTGATACTTTCACTAGCAAAAACACAATGCGAGTGGTAACATTTCAACTTGTTCAGCGGCTGCCAGCTGCAGTGCTTTCTCAATACTGGACCAATTAAAAAAAAAATGGTTCCCACATATCACCACATTGAAAAGGTTAAGGTCTGACAGCTCATTTATTTAAAAAGTACAATCCATGAACATGTTAGTGACACACATTAGTGATTTTTTATCATTATCACCTAAGTTGTTTTGAATCAATACAGTAATTATTGTCTAAGTGCTTACTGTTTTCTCTTTCTTATTCTTATTTTTCAACATGGACTTCATCAGTGTACTAGCTCTTTCTAAACTGCATATGCCACATAACCAAACATGGACAGAGTAAAAAACGAAGTGCATTTTGGATGAACAGAAGGGTAAATCATATCATAGCACCCTCTCCAAGTCCAACTACGTTTTCCATTAGAGTGATTCAAAGCTTAGGAATCGAAAGCTACACAAATCTGAATTATTCACAGAGCTCGCCAGCTGGTGTGAGTGTGATGAGTCAAAGAGTGCAAGATATATGTTTAACCCCACTGCTTCGCCTCCTCTGCTAAGAGATTCCACCAGGGACTCCAAGTCTAGTTGCTCTCTTATTCTATCCCATCTTTGCCATAGAACATGCTTTTTCACCGATTTATCACTATATCATGTCTATCATAATTTGATGGTACTTCTTTATATGGTGACTTTAGTCAGGTGTCATTCTTTTAGTTAATGCGCAGCTCATGGTAACTAGGCTTAAACCGGCATCTTCTCAGCTAAATACGGTGTCAGCTAGTCCCTGACCTCTCTCCTCAGAATAACTCTGCCTACCCCACACGCCCCAAACTCCCCTGAATTTAATCCCCTTTGCAACATACGCGCACACACACACACACACACACACACACACACACACACCCCATTCCATCAAATTGGTCTTAATCCAGTGAGAAATAATTATTTCGCACAGACCCTCTCCCTTCTCTTGCCTTTCTGTCCCTCTTCTACACCCCCCCCCCCCCCCCCCCTTCTCAGCAAATGTCTCAAAATATGTATTATAAATGCGGCCCCACAAACCCTTTACAGCCCCCCCCCCCTTCGCTTATCTGTCTTAATAAGAAAGCTCTTTGACTCCTCCAGAGGCATTGCGGCTGAGGAAGGGAGGGAGGTCTGTAATGGATTTAAGGCCCCATTTTTAATTCATAGATTAAGACATTTGCTCAGAAGAAAGGGAAGGAAAAAATGGCACAGGGAGCAGCATTAGATTTAATGTGTTGCTCTATTCAAGTCATTTCTGTAATGCTTCTGGCCATATACCAACTATGTTCAAATTTGGCTTCTGCTTTTCAGGCAAACTTCAGAGTTCACCTCCTGTCTCAGTGCTTCTTGGTAATACCTGCTTTATCTTATTGAATAATGTAACTCCCTTTTGACTAATGTAAGAAAAGGCACATTTTGTGTCCATTATTGATTGGCCTAATGCATGCTTTGACTGTGCTATTGACGCCAGCACAGCTTGAACAAATAACTAAAACAGCAAAAATGACATTATTAAGTCAGTTGTGAGAGCGACAGGAAACTTATAACCTGCAAGGGATGGTGCTAATGCTGATCCCCTAAAATGTTTCTTGTCTCCCAAATGATATCTCCCACAAAACAAGTTAAATTAAAAAAAAAACTAGGATGAAATCTTATTAAGTCCCTCCAACAGCCAAATCTCAACAATGTATGTATGGGATATAGATGTCCTCCTTTATTCCAATAGCTACAGGCTTGTTTCTTTATTAAGGTCCAAAATCAATCACAGTTCAGGATGCTTCATGGCTGCATCTAAAGGAGGACAGAAGGCCAATGTGCACCAACAATAAGTAACTCTCATATCTGCTGCCAATTTCTTCCCTAAATATATTCAGTACCTACAGAGTTACTCTTAAAAATGCTTCAGAAAAATAGAAAGGTATTGATTTAAAAAGGAAATTTCATCAGCACATAGAAAATGCAGTTCAGCTTTGCTCAGACTGCAGACATCCCTGCATTAGAGCAATACATATGGGCTGCGTTTGTGGAGGTGTGTTGCTTCAGGTACTAGGACGAAGTGAAATAGCATCCAGGAAGTTCAGTTTCAGTAACAGATCAAAGAGTTTGAAGGCTACTGGATGCAAAACCACTGATCACTGGTTTCGGTTCAAAATTTACAACTCTGGCAAGTTGTAACATCGACAATTATTTTATCTTTTGTTACAGTGATTGCAAGGTAAACAGGAGAAATATGGCTTTCACAATAAAAAGATATCTACTCGAAAGTAGCGCTTCCACATATTTAATTGACTAATGCAGTGTCTTGCTGGTTTATGTTTTATTGGGTTCAGGCAAAAGTGACCTTATTTTCAAGTTTTTTAAGTACTATTAAAATTACTTTTACTACTAATACTAATAGTAGTAGTGGTAGTCATAGTAGAAGTAGTAGTGGTAGTGGTAGTTGCAGTTGTAGTAGTAGTAGTAGTAGTAGTAGTGGTAGTGGTAGTAGAAGTAGTAGTAGTAGTAGTGGTGGTAGTAGAAGTAGTAGTAGTAGTAGTGGTAGTAGAAGTAGTAGTAGTAGTGGTAGTAGAAGTAGTAGGAGTAGTGGTAGAGCAGTTTCGTTCCCCAGGCTGTGAGACTCATAAACTCGCCAAAAGATGTAGCAGGATTTAGGGGCAAATTTCTTTTATTTTTTTTAAAACTATGTTTTAAAAAAAAGACAAATAAATCCACCTTGTACCTATTAATTGTAGTGGTGGTAGTAGTATGCAATCTTTATTTGTGTACGTCTTCGCTGTACAACAGTTAAAAAGTTATTTTCTTTTCCACATAGTTCAACATACTGTAAGTTCAGTAAAGACAAGATACACTGAAGTTAACTGTAACGTGTTCCATTATATTGGAGCTAAAACAGTAAAAGCACAATCTCCCTTTGTTTTGAGTCACACTGCAGAACTTCTAGAAGGATTTTGTCAGCACTTTTGAAGAGTCAGGTTACAAAGTATGGGGTTAAAAGATCAGAAATGTACGAGGGATCCAAACCTCGAAGGGCTTCAAATGTCATTAACAGGATCTTAAATTTAATTCTAAAATGTGATGGAAGTCAATGCGGTGCAGCCACATAAATCTGCTCTGTGTATTTGGTGTTCCCAGAAACCATGCTGGTGCATTCTGGTCCAAAAGCAAAGACATGTTTTAGCAGAACCATTTAGACATTTGAACTAGAGCTGAAATAATCTAGGATAAGTGGCAAGTAAGTGTTGTTTTCCAAAAGGCAATAATTTTCAGCAAAAGATGCTAATTGAACTGCAGTAACCCTTTAACAATATGCATGAGCTGAAAAATGTGGCTTAACTTTGTTGGCAGAGCGAGAAGAGTGTGGTAGACTAGACATAATACCCCTTTGAAAATCCAAGATTGTACTTGGAATTTTTTTTCAATGTAAGATACTTTTAAAAAGTAATAATTTATCTTTTTAAAATAATACTTAACCTTGTAAATGACCATTTCTATATAAGTGACTCAACCTGTGTCAAGTTGAATTTGTGAAAAAGAGTTAAGTTTTTTTCTCTTTGTGATGGGGTAGTGAACTAAAAGTTAAAACGTATATATGCTCTCTTCAAAGCCAGACTCCACTGACAACAACAGTAATTTAACCTCGCTGAGCATGGGAGTCAGTGGTTTACTGCTGTCTTGATCACTTAGTTTGTTTGTTATTGTGTGACTTTTGTAAATCCGCAAGATAACAGAAATAAACTATGGGACTGAGCTAGTTATAGACGAGCAGCTCCTGTGTTTAGCAAGGGTTTTGTCAATAGAGTCTTGCTTTGAAGAGACCATAGATAAGTTTAGCTTTTATTTCGGTTCCTTTTCAGAAAGGGCTGTCAGTTTGAGAATTACACAAGCGGCAACCTCTGAGGCTGAAAAATGAAGCCAATGTAGAGGTGCTAAAATCTGCAGGTAATCACATAGCTACTCCAAAACAGAGTCAATCCAGAGGACCCCGATGTTAAAATGGCCAACCACACAACAGAAATAAACGTGTTTTCCATCTTGAACAAAAAACAGTTTTGGTCTCTGATAACATTTTATAAAAGGCTGAAGTTACACATGTTTAAGGCTGGGGCTGCCTGTCCTCAGCTTCCACCCCTCGCTCCTCCACAGCACCAGCCCCTCGTCCAGATATGGTCATTTCTGGCTCCAAAACACCAAGATGACAGATGCCACACTCAAGACTTCAAAACTGCAGTCCACAAACCAATGGCTGATGTCACAATAGCTACGTCCATTATTCAATACAGTCTGTGGAAGCATTGAGCATATGACAGGATGTGTGAGACTTGGATTTAATTGCAAGAGCTGTAGTGGAGTTTGGAAACGGATGGTTTGATTTAGTTTTTGCTGTTGTTAAACACAGACCCCTATGACTACAATTCATCAAAAATTTTCCTCCATTTTTAGATATTTTTACATGAGAAGAAGTTTTCTTCACAAGTTTAGTGTAACACAAAGTGATTGCTTGATAAACAAATGGTAATTTGTGGGGTGAAGTATACCTTTCATTGATAACTCTGCTACCACAGCCAATTGTTGGTAAAAAGCAGGTATGGAGATTGCTAGATGGACGTTACCGCCGAGCACTCCAAGCAGTTATGGGCCCTGCAAAGACCCCATCAGTCATCTACTTTATGTTTTTGTTGAATCCAGCAAACATAAAATGCAATATTTTTTGTGCATTTATTAAGCAGACTCTTTCTTATTATCCTCTTTCTTCTCCAGATGTTAATGACAACGTTCCATTTTTCACCAACTCCATCTACGAGGCCTCCGTCACTGAAGGGGCAGAATCAGGAACTTTGGTTTTCCAGGTTTCGGCCACTGACCTCGACTTGGGTCTCAATGGCAGGGTGAGAACAGTACACACACACACACACACACACACACACACACACACACACACACACAGAGTGGTCAAAGTGGTAATGCTGTTTTCTCTGCATGTTCAGTTGTGTTTACAACTCAGATTTCTTTGAATACATGCATCCTGTCTGTGTTTGAATATCCAAACTGTTTAACTGTGTTTAAGGACCTGACCCTTTATATAATTGTGTCTGGACCAACTCCCCATCCACCAGATCTCCTACTCCCTGCTGGAGGATCGTAGTGGAGACCACCAGTATTTCCGTATTGACCCAGAGCTGGGATTCATCTACTCACAGACTGTGTTTGACCGTGAGACAAAAAGCTCCTACCTACTGGAGGTTCAGTCTGTGGATGGCTGGGAGTCTGCACGGCCTGGCAAACATGGACAGCCCAACTCTGGTAAGTTAGGCTGACACCTCACAGAACAACCTGCGACTGAGCTGATGGTTAAGCTCTTTTGCTGTTGTGTTTTGGCAGTTTGTCCAGTATCATGACGTCCTGCTTTAGCACCAAGAACAGTAATTGTACTGTAAAAGCTGCCATGAGGTAGTTAGGTTGAACTGACACTGTGTTATGACAGTCAGCAATGAGGAATATAGAATAATATAGAGGTGAAACTGAAGTGCTGAGAAGGGCGCTTATATATAAAATGTATCATTATTATTATTATTATTATTATTATTAATTAAGACTTTTAAGCATAGACATTTAATAGTGCTGGGAATCACCAGAGGCCCCAAGATATGATATTATCACAATACTGAAGTCATGATACAATATTATCGCAACTTTAAACTAGGGCTGCGCCTACCAATTACTTTTTTATCAATTAATCTATCGATTATTTTTTTTATTGATGGAACTATTATTTTTCTATTACCCGATTAATATAACAATGAATTTACCGAAATTAACATTTTAAAACTTGTCATTTTGGGCATTATTACCCAACAAAAAATAGCCCAGTCTTAACTGGTAATCTGTGTTTTACAGTCTGATATAAAGTCCCTCCAAAATAAAATTAATACGAGAGCTTGTTCCACTCAAGTAAAAGGAATGTAGTGCAATCTACATTTAGCAATCCAACAGCAAAATAAATAAAACAATGTAAAATTCAAGTCACTTTCAGGAGGATTAACAAAAACAGTTACTCTTTGTTACAGTAACAAACCTCAAATCTAGCAGTCCAACAAAACATCTTACAGTAAAATTAGTGCAATTTGAATAACACTATAACTTTTCTCTAACAGAAATAATTATAACTAGTCTATTCTTTCTGCATCAAAATAGAACAGCTTTAACTGGGCCTTAAGGCATACCTGCTGATATGAGTGCTGTATTTTCATATTTATAAGCACATATTCCACTCATTTATGAAGTTATACAAGCTCCTGCACAGCTGACAACCCCATCCTGTAAATGTTTCAAAATAAAATGCATTGTGTCAGCAACTGATGGCATTCTGTCCACACAAAGGGAAGCAAGGAAGTTGAGGTTAACAAACATCGTTGTATTTCCTCATCTCTGTGACAGAGAGACTTTAAACTGCAGTATAAAGTGGTTTAGAGTCAACAAACGCGAGTGTCAGACATAAAAAAACGGAGAGCCACTGTTTCTCTAGATGTGCTGCAGCTGACACGCAGCTCAGACACGCCTGACAAGAGCTGCCCGGGTGAGCAGTGTGCACGCTCTAACTTGATACGTGAGCGGCGATACAAAAAACAACATGCTCGGCGCTGCTCACACTCACATTACGCGTGCCTCTGTGAAACGGTGCAATGCACTGACGCACTTAATGTGAATTGATGTATTCACATAATCGATTACGTCGATTACCTCAACACGCTGCCCCAGCCCTACTTTAAACCTGTTTCGATATTGCCATAACATTTATTAATAAGATTCAATACCTTTTTTGAACTACAAATTATATCTCCAAAGGTAAACTTTGTCAACAATTGTTTTATCTAATAAGTTTTCGGTCTCTTCGTCTCACTTTATTTTTATTGCAGCAACGCATGTATGTAGTGGACTGAAAAAGTAATCAATTTTATTTTTCTAGCATGCCACCAAAGTTTAATTTCTATTTGCAATAATAATAATTATAGAATTATATATATATATATATATATATATATATATATATATATATATATATATATATAGTTATATATATATTATTGGCTTCTGTGTAACTGCAATATTGCCACACAAAAATATCACAACACTATTCTGTATTGATTTTTTCCCTCCACCCCCAACATTTAATATTTCACTAACCCCCAACAGGTTTTTACCGGTACTCCAAAAATGTGCAGCCATATCTTACAAAAAGGGATAGCCACTTCTGTAGCCCACAAAGTTGGTGAACACCTGAACGTCACTCCCTCATGTGATGTCTCATCAAACTTCTGCTGCTTCTCAGAGGCTCTCCATCTGATTCTGGAGCCTGTCTTCAGGGATTTGCTCCCATTTAGCCACGGGGACTTTAGTGAGGCTGGCCACCGATGCTGATAAGGCTAGGCTCGCAGTCAGTATTCCGCTTCATGTTAAAGGTGTTGAGAATTAAATTTGCACTGTGCTGTCAGACAGACATTGTTCTTCTGATATAATTATGTCAAACCCAGCTTTTCAATTCATAAAGCATGAATCAGTATTACAGTCTTGACATTTGCACTGCTCCAGAGTTAAATCTGGCTGTACTTTATACCAGCACAACCATGGTGCTGAGCATGGTGATCTTAGGCTTGTATCCTGAGGAAATCCATGTCATGATGCTCCCCACAAACCACCATGGTCCTGATGTTGCTTCTGCAGGCCGTTTGGAATTCTGGTGTGACTCAGTCCAGCTCTGTGAGCTTGTGTGGCCTGCTGCTTCACCGTTGAACTGTCATGGCTCCTAAAATGGACAAATTTTGCAGGGAAGAAATTTGACAAACAGACTTTTTGGATCCATAATATCTTTGACATTGACAAATCAAAAGTCAGTGAGCTCCTCAGTTCTGCACATTCTGCTGCAAATGTTTCTAAATTCAGATTCTGTTTCTGTATGATTGATTTTAAGCACCTATTGGCACTGGACCACTAATTGGAAGGGCTGTCCACATACTTTTTTATTTATTGCCAAGCACATCTACACACAAGGAATTTGACTTTTGGTGCAAAACAATTAACATAGAGGAAAAATAAAAAATACTAACTTCAAAGAAAAATACATAAAATGGAATATGGAAACGATATAAAAAATATAAACTAAAAAATGGATTAAAAGAACACAAAATGTATGTATAAAAGGTGCAACGGAGGAATTGTATAGTTAAAGTTAGCATTGAAAATATCTTCCATTTATTGTATTAAGAATTACCTCAATTGCTTTTCTTCAACATTTTTATTTGGCAGTTAAAGCAGTTACATTACATGCTATCAGTGCATCTACACACAAGGAAAACTACACAGCCCTAATTAAAATGTATCTAAACAAAGATAACAGTCCAGCTTAATAGTTGTCAGACTTTTATATCACCTATGTGATGTTTTTCTGAGATATGATCTGTAGTAGCAGTTCATTTTTAAACAAGACTTAATTATATTGGTTGTTAAATATTCAGCTTTCATGTAAATATACGAACAGATTGATGTAATTGCAGAAATGATTAAGATTGTGTTGATAGCGGTGTTGTAATCCTGTTTATATTGTGATGGTGGCCGCCGTTACACTGACTGAAAAGAAGGACGCGCACAAAAGGGGAGAGAGCTGCAGACAGCTGCTCTGTAGACTTCATTTAAAGCTCCAAATCTTCATTGAAGGCAGCAATAATCTCTGTTTTCCTCTTTCTGTCTCTTTCCCACATCTGCTCATCTCTCCCTGCTGAATGACCAAAGGCCATCTTTCTCTCTCTCAGTCTGTCTCCCTCTCTTGCTCCATCTCTCCATTTCTCTCTCATTTGCTGCCAGATGAAATGCATACATGCTCCAATGGTAGAATAGAGAGGCGCAGAGAAATGAACAGATGTTGAGACAGATGGGTGAATGGAGAGAGGTGTTGAATAAACAGCAAGACAGACCAGGATATATTTTTAATAAATATGATCATAGATTATTAACAGATCCTCTCTCCAGGTTTGGCTCACTACGACATTTGTGGCAATGTAAACAGGAGTTAAATATTAAAGAGAGCAGAGACTGAGAGACTGCAGTGAAGCTGGGAGTTTGTTTTTTTATGTCTTATGAATATTAAATGGGGTGGCATGAAGAAGGATGGGTGACAGGAAAATTAACAGATATTTAATACAGATTCATACATCATATCTGTTGAAAAAAAAATCTCACGTCTTGAAGAGCTGCTGGCCTTAAAACTCCATCTTTAGGAAATCTCTACTCTTTGCTCTAAAACAAACAGAAAATAGAGAAATTAAAATTTGATTTATATGAGCATGGCAGCATACCAGCATGGCATGTAGCCTTTCTCATTAAACTGAAGGCAGAATACCAAACTATTCCCCTCAATCGCTGAAGAAATGAGTTGGTTTTTTTTTTATTCGAAGAATATTAATAATTAATTTTAAAATGATAGAATTGATATAAATCTGATTTATCCCCTGATGCTCCTTAAATCAAAGAATGTTTTTCTCTCATATCTGGCTTCCTTCTGTTACAGCTTAGCAAATTCTGCTGTTAAAGCCGTGATCTCCAACAGTGGGGCCTCCAAGGACATGCCAGAGTATTGTGCCCCCCCTTTGTACAATATCTGGACCCCCCTGGCAAATGTAATTGGAAGCCAACATTACTGTTTTAAGAGGCTGTGGGGTGCTCATTATTTAAGCCAGTGAAAAGGTAGTGGTATTCTGGGAAACAAGACGAGTAATGCATTAACTGCTTTCTGTTGTTGGGAAGGGGGCTGAGGAATGTTTCAGAATTAGACTAAATTTTGGCAAGAGAAAAAAAGGGGTGGTCATTTGTTTCAAGGTTTCCTTTGAACTTGCACCTCAAGAAATCTGAATGAAAATGGGGTCTGTCCATAAGTCTTCCCTAAAGATGAGTGGGCTTGTTTCCAGTATATGTTTTGTTCCTTACAATCTAAGTATATGTATGATGTATATTTGATGTATATGATGTATATTTGTCTTTTTAAGGAAAAGGAAAAGCCCGTTTGAAGAGCAATAAATCGCCAACATAACTTATTAAACAATCAGTTCAATTCAAAATGTTAACTCAACTGGTATTATACACATCAGATAATTAATAATACAAACTGTAAAAAAAAAAAAAATCAGTATTAAATTCCTTAACTTTACATTTTGATATAGTGTTCAAGCCTATTGTTTCAACAGCATGATACCTGAAGTTTAGTTATGGCTTTTGGTTTTGGTGAGCCACCCCAAGAATTTCAGTGCTCCCATCTGGCCACCCTTATAAAATATTACTAAAATATCACTAATCTCCGAGCAAGAACTTCTTTTTCCTATGAAATGAATGCAGTCTGAAGTTTTCCAGGATATTTGTGATTATTGTTTGAATAGAGCTGTTACTCCCTAAAATTAAGTACCAGCATATCTGATTTTGCCTCCTGCTGATTTTTTGTACTTAAGCAAGCTAAAATTATAACAGTTTATTTACCTTCTCCATTGGAAACAAGTCCCCACACAAACATTATATCCTTGCATTCAGTAGCAGTCCTCATTGTAATTACTGCTTATTTATTAATTGTATATTTTGGTTTGGATTGATTGAAGCCTACTTATATCTTAATATCTTTGTGTACTTGATAACTTCTTAAAAATCTTCTATGCTTCAGTAAATTGTACAATAGAGTTCTACCTGAGAAGTAGCTTTACAGAAATACTTGCTAGGGTTTCATTAACTCATTAGCAACAAACAAACTCCTTTTAAAATCAATTGAACTTGTCTGTCACGATAGCACGATGGTCGCATGATTCCATTGGATGGATCGACTTTTCCATAATGATCACCTTGCTGCAATTCTCACCAACAGAGTGTGTTCAGTTAATTTTAGCTCCCACAGTGGTGTAAAGCAGGGCTGCCAGCTCTCATCACTGTTATTACTGTGAGAAAGTATTGATTGTGCGCTCACCTGCATTTTGATATCGCTTTGGTTATGTGAGGATACCTCACCTGCATGGCTCGATACTGAAGCTTCATGTCTTCATGTCATGAATTCCCACTTTAGAATATTTTTCAAAAACATAACACTGATAACTATTATAACAGGCAAGCCTGAGGTAAATGCTTACTTATCCCCCAAATGTTCCCATGGGCTACTTTGTCTAAAATATTTACTTGTACAAGTACTGATTTAACTTTATGTAATTTTATTAGCTAGCTAATAAACATATTCCATTCATTTTATTTCATTATATGTTATTTTCAAGAGCTGTGTTTTTTTTCTATATTATTTCTTACAATTTTTAAATTAAAGTGGAAGCATGTAACAGTATTAGTTAATTCACACTAAATTTGGCTTGTGTCACCTGTTTTTTTTGGCTGGCCTGTAGAATGCGAGGCCATCCCTATAATTGCAAAAGTCTGTCTGTGAGTCAGTGATGAAGTCATGCCATTGGTCGGAGTGATCATTAATGTGTGTGTTGGTGTTTCCCTATTGATGTGAATGAATAGGTGCTGACAGAGCTGTGGTGACACAAACCTTCTATTTATTTCAACTATTTCAACTGAAAACCATTTCCCTCGGTAGAGGCAAAGCTTTCTTTGTGAATTTCACAGATAAGAAACAATAAATTGCAAAGAATTAAAGCATTTGAAGTCTTTTGTGTAATTTATCTCAGGCTTTATTTGAGTAGACGGAAAAGTTCACTGGCTGCTTGGCTAATTTATGCAATGGGAGATGTCATAAGAATGTGTCAGTAATGTTAGCATGTTGGACATGTGGGGAAAACAGGTCCACCATAAAATGCTGGTCTTGTCAGTGAGCATTGTCAGTTATAATAGAGCTAAATGTTGTACTTTTGATTAATGTTGTTGCTATTAAGCCATGTTTTATGTGTGTTTTAGTTGTATCAGACACCACTCAACAAAGTGGCAGAGAAACCCCATTGCCAATTAGTGTTTAGATGGTGTTTAGATGGTGTAATTGCTGAACAACCAAGAAAAACCTCCGCATAAGTATAAATCATGACACATCTATGGTGAAAATGTTCACATAGGTGCAGGGCACTTGCTATAAATCAGCCTTTACATCACTGGCCAGAGCTGAGGAGGGGAGAGTTGTGTTAAATGGAGTAAAAAGGAGCTCGATCAGTGGGTTTACTGCCAGAGAAAGCAAGATCTTTCTGCTGGGTGATTATATGTTGTTCTTTATTTTAAGATGCATTTGCATTTTTTGGCTGGACTGCAACAACATAGCAAATTAAAGTCCTCTATTGTTTCATACACTGTCCAGCCATTTACTAGATTTTGACCTCGTCCTATTGATGCATAAACATTGGCTTAAACATTACTCAAAATCCCCGAGGTGCAGACCCTTGTGTTTTATCTGAAAAAAAAAAAAAAAAATGAGAAAAAAAAAGAAAACTTACATGGGGGGGTGTAGATTTGCTGTATATAACTTTGCACATCTGCACAAATAGACTCACACATACCAAGCTACAAGTTACAAACTAGAGACAACAGAATCAAGTCATGACAAAAATAACCTCGATAGGCAGAGTTTTCACAGGCAGTTAACAAGCTCTCCTGGCTAGTGTCTGGGGCGGGGCTGGGGGTGTGATTTTAACACATACATGTCTGTAGAAGTGTGAAAACGTGGATGAGCAGGCAGCATTAACAGATGAGAGGGAGGATGAGAGGACGGCTGCTACATCTGCTTATCCACTTTCTGTGTTCTTCCTCTATCCCTCCCCACCTTTCTCCCTCTGTCTCTGACAGATTCTGAACACGTGCAAAGCTCTGGCATCTGCGACTTGTTTTGTTATAGCTGCAAGGGCTGCATTAGTTTGCTATCTGTGCCATGAACTGTATACCATCTCTTCCACCCTGGCTTGAATAATTTATCTCATCTTGAAGCGTGTATTGCAAATTATGCTCGTTTTGATGCAGATATCAAAGGGAGCTTAGTATGTTGGGTTGCTCAACTGCTGAGCGATACACTGATGCCCCCAGGGTGCTTTGTACTCAGCTTCAGCCTGCGGTCGGATGCTGAAGGAAAAAGAAACAGCCAGATTTAATGGTAAAATAGACAGAAATAGTGGAGACAGATGACAGATGTAATAGAAAAGTGGAAGACAACGGTGGATGGAAGAAAAAAAAAGGATGTTATTTTTGTTTCCGTCTGTGTGCATGAACAAATGTCTACTTCCCTACCTGCATCTATGTATATGTGTGTATGTGAGCATGCGTGCTGGTGAAAAGTGACTAAATTGTTGCTATCTTAAGAGAGATAGACAGATGTTCATGTTCACGTTGACAGAATAAGAACAACCTCATGTTTATAATCGCCTTCCTCTCTCTCTCTGAATCTCTCTCTTTCTTATCTTTTTATTTTCAGACACAGCATATGTTCGTGTTTTTATCAGTGACGTGAACGATAACAAGCCAGCGTTTGCACAGACATCCTATGAAGTTGATGTGGATGAGGACGCTGATGTAGGCTTCGCCATTCTCACTGTCAGTGCCAACGATGGGGACGAAGGTAGGTGACATGGATAAAGGAGTATGCATACTTGAATAGGTGCGTGTGTTTCTTTGAATAGGGTGATGCAGATACCATATGGAAAGTGTAGGACTGATGGTGGGGCTGGTACTGTTAGTCCATAATTGACCACATTTACTCAAACATTTAAAAAGTGTTTCTTTTTTCCTTCACTCCAGAAAAACAACTCACTTCATTGCTTTTGTTTGACCCCGTTTTACTTTGAGAGGGGAAAAAAAGATTTGCACTACAAAACATGTCATGTAGTCGTGAAAACCACAGAGTTTGAATCAGCAACTGCAGAAGAACCCATTCAGTATAACCTTTCGAGGAAGGAAAGCTCTCAAGCGCTGAAATACTTTCACCACTTTGGGCTTTTTTCCCTTCAGGCAAACATTTCTTAATGTTAAGATGTTGCACCCCTGTAGATACTGAGAAGCCAGCTGCAGCTGGTACATGTCCTTGGAGTCCTCTGGCATTGCTTTTTCTTTGTATTTTGAACAGTTTTTCAATATCAACACTGGCTACTTTATTAAATTATCAAACATTTCTTTTTACCTTGAGAATGTGGTGCTCAGTTTTGTCAGCTGCTTCAGCGACTCCATTAACTCGAGGTTTATTGTGGCACGTTCTTCCACATGGTTGCCCCTCATGTCATGAATTATAATCTCAAGTAAAAAGGGTGCACATTCTTTTTCCATATATTCCCGTCCGTTCAGTGGTTTCCTGATTAGAGCCAGGGACAACACAAGTAAGATTCAAGATTTTTGACGTTAAGCGGAATTTAAGAATTTAGATTTTTTTCCATTTAAAATTGTTAAAAGTACAGTTCATCCCAAAATCAAAAATACATACTTTCCCTGTTACCCGTGGTGCTATTTATCAATCTAGATTGTTTTGGTTTGAGCTGCTGAGTGTTGGAGATATTGGCCTTGGCCTAATGTCTGCCTTCTTTCCAATATAATGGAGCTAAATGGCACTCAGGTTGCGTTGCTCAAAGCGCTTAGTCTATACATCTGAAAATCTCAACAGCACTGCCTCCTTCCAGAAATCATGACCCAATTACTCAAGATAATCCACAGATCTCGTTGTGAGCAGTTACATGTAGTGACTGTTGTCTTTCCTCCAATCTACACCTGCCAACTGCATCACATTGCAGAAGGAAGTGTTCATCTGCTCATGGACGAGAGGATTGAGCTCAGGACAGCACGAGATGTGAACATTAATGGCTTCCTCCTTGGCTGAGCTGTAATGTTACTTATTCCAGTTGTGATAGGTAAGACATCAGTTGATGCACATGTGGTATCCATAAGTGCTGTTACATTGGCAACTGGACTAGTTTGAGTTGCCAATGAAATAGCAGGATACCATGACCTGGAGAACCTTCATCATCATGCACATGTAGTGATTTGATATGCTGGTGTAGTTTGGTTGGGAAAAAATAAATAAAAAAAAAAATCTTGAATAAGAAGAGTATCTTCAACACTCCCCAACACACCAAAACAGTCTAGATTTTGTGGTGAATTGTCCCTTTAAACACTTTGTATTAGTTACATACGCCTAACTGGTTGACATTTCCAGTGCACTTGCCTTTAATAGAGCACTAATTAAGAATCCTCATTAGGATTGGCGAGCTTGCCAAGACCTTTAAATACAACAATTTAGGTTTGTGGTGGAGCACGGCGAGACACTCAGCTGCCATGGCCAGAGGCAATTGTAAGCTCCTGACAGCAAAGACAAGGCCATTATTTCTTTATGGAATGAAAAAAAAAAACTCTTCAAGCTGAGCACTAGCCTACACTATCAAAAGGAATGTAGTAACTGGATAGAAATCTGTCGGAAAAGGTCCGGTAGTTATAGATCAACAGCAAAATCAAAAGATAATTGCTCATTTTAAGTGACCAGGGGTTGCATAACAGAAGTGTGACTGCATCAGACATCAAGATACAGCTGAATGAGAGTCAAAAACTGTTCCACTTCATCAGAGCAGAGAAGAATTGTGGAAGTGGGGCTGATGGCTCTTTATTTAGCTATCAGAACAGAGTTAACTGGATAAATGCAGTTGTTACGGCTAAAGTGTTGGCAAACAGTTTGCACTTAAACTCCAGCCAACACAGACCCACATATTATTTATATGGATTCACATTTCTGCCCACCAACTCCTAAGGAAAATATTTTGGTGTGGATTTCTTCACCAGGTATTTGCTGACCGTGTCGGTAGTCTGGTGTTGCGGTGCTGAGTGGGTTTAATCATAGCCTTTTAGGTGGAAATCACTGCCTATGGGGTTTCTTGAGTGGTGGGACTGATAAAGCAGCAGCCTTAAAGGTGCCCTGTGGAGATTTCTTGTGAACAAAGTTTGGATTTGTAAGCAGTGTTACTGATCAAAATGCATTGTGTGTCCTTTTGGAAAAACGTATTGGCAGGTAAAAAAAAATGATCCCCATAGGGACATTTATCTTGATAACGCTGATAAGTGTTTGGACATTTTTACTGGATATCAATGGGTCCAATAGCCTGCTATACGACAAATAGCGCAACAACAGCCAGTCAGTGTGTCGTCTGTCTTCTCTGCTGTCTGTGTCGCTGCCGTTTGCAGATGGGTGGGATTATACTCCACACACAAAGTGGACACAGTTTAACTGTAGAGCAGAGAACACAGCATGAGGAGCGCAACAGACTTAAAGATACTTAAATGGTATCACCTATGTCAGTACTCATCATCCATAAGATGGCAAAAGGGCGACAGTCTGATCAACACAAACTTTTAAATTGTGACGGCTTTCCTGGTAGCTCTGTCTGCTGTAACTTGCTGCCTCCTCTTAATCCACGTCTGGTTTGTTTTACACAGACACAGAGCTTGTTACGCTTAAGTCCTCGAACACTTAAGTGAACTCCTGTTGTCCTCAAAAGCTGAGGAAATTGTTGACAAAGTAGCTACCATGAAGTCATTCATTTAAAAGTGGTTTGGACATTATAAGGGACAGAGCGCATTAAGACAGTTTGAGATATATAACATCGGTCGCTGCCAGCCAAGACCTGAGACACAACTTATCTTTGCCAACACCTGAAAAGGTGTAATCCCTGAAACCACACCATTGTTTTGTTAAGTTATAATAGAAGAAAATAACTGTGCTGTTTTTTTTTAAGTATGTTTGAAGTTTAATTAGATGTAATTCAGTATATTCTAATGTTTAAGGTAACATTAGGCAACTTTAAATTGATTTTTTTGAGTCTCATTTTCAGGTTGTCAAATATCAACATGTTTGGCTGATGGTCGGACAGAAGCACCAACTCAAGGGTCGGTCTTTGACAACTTGGGAATGAGACTCAACAATCAACTAAAAGTTGCTTAATATTGCTTTAACTAATGAACCATTTGCTTTATCTAGGTCTGAGTCATTATTGGGATTCTCTTCCAACTGGCAGTTTTATATAATGTAATATCAATATTGATTAATTTGAAAAAAAAGAAAAAGTCATATTTTTGCCAAATTACGCAGCCCTAGTAAAATGTATTTTCTTCCTGATAAAATATTTGCAGACAGTTTTTTCTGAAAATATTTTTAATACAGAATTGTTGGCTTAGTTGGTATTCTTCTTCTGCACAGTATTTGTTGGTGCATTGCTGCATTTGTGTGCTATGATATGGCCACCTTTTGAGCAGTTGATCAGTGTTTGAAACTGTCATGAGGAATATGTATCGTGTCGTACTCAGTAAAAATGTAAAATGTACCAGTAGAGGTCAAATAGATAAAAGAGACTAAAATCTTACTTTAGCTAATTAAATCTTTTAGCTGTTTTGTTTTTAACTTAAGCACTTGAGCTTTTTGGCCTTGTGGAAGATAATCAGCTTGTCACGATGAGCTACACTTTTCTTTATGCTTCTTTGGTGTGCATGTTGAGTGTTTGACCTTTAACACCCATATATGTCGCTTATTATGCTATGCTGTGACAGAACCAGAGAAGGCAGCAGTACACATTGAAAACTACTTCCTGGGTGTCCTTGAAAGAAATCACATTTTAGTCAGGATCCCTATTGTCTGTCTCAGAACGTCGACAGAACAAACTATATAGTACCTAGTATTAGTATTACAAGTTTTAGTCTGCTGGACTGTATATATTAAATTGTTTTATACTGTCTAATAATGCAGTCATATTAGAAAGATGATCACAAGCAACATCCAGAATGAGAACATCTCGTTACTTTGTGTGACTATTTTTAGAGATGATGCAACTAAAATTGGACTTGAAAATATGCCCTGCATTTACGTATGACTGTAATTTCTTGGGAGGAAGACAAGTAGTGGACCTGTGTGTGTGTGTGTGTGTGTGTGTGTGTGTGTGTGTGTATGTGTGTATGAAAAAGAGAGCGATAACATCAGAAAAGCTCTCACTAGTGTACACAAATATAAGCTTTCTAACCTTGTCTGGTGATAGTTGTTCATGTTAGCCATTGTTGCAGCCAGATGCTCTCTCTCTAACTTACCTTTTTTTTTCTCTCTCTTTAAAAAGAAAACATAACTACTGAATACCAAAGCAGATCCAAAATTCTGATGTGAAGGAAAGTTCAAGTGATGATTCAGCAGCAGATAATAGTGTGAAAGAATATATTGCTCTTACAAAAACACGACTGCAAGCTTAATATGCATCTGGCTTTCCAGCCAAGGGATAATATACATTTATATGTGTGCGAGATGGATGAAAGAAAAAGGTCTAATTATAAATGCTTGTGCTCATTACTGCTCGTGGCTCATGTTGAAATTGTATACAAGGGTCCAAGGTGGAAACTCCACTGCTGGGATTGAACTTGTGTCCCTGTGTTGGTAGAGCGCTTGTTCTACCAACCTGGTACTTGAGTCAGTGTGCTGCCTTCACTGTATTTAGTTCAGCCTGCATGAGTACATATTTTTACCTTGCACTATCAGACACTATTTATTCCTTTTTGAGTTGGAACAAATGGCTGGCATCTGGGGCCCATTTTGTGCCTGTTATGGCTCGCCTGTGAAATTTGTACTTGTCCCGACTGTGAAGCAATGGCTCTATGTAAAACAAGACAGAGGAATTGAAAGTCAGTGTTTGATTGAAAAGGGTACTCACACTTTAAGCTGTCATCATTATTCAAACCAACTGAATTTCAGCCAGTTAGAGACTGGCAATGGTGTTCACGCATTTTCTGCTGATGGCGTTTAGTCTAAACCACGTCCAGATGAATTCTCCCTGCAAGCATGCTGTTGAGAATCCTGTTTGAAAGCCAGAGCCGGTCAATATTCAGATTTAGAAAGGTCACATTATGTCTCATTTTCAGTCTAGAAATCTTCAAATTTCAGCTCATCTCACTCCACCCCTGATCAACATAAGCAGTGCTCTTACCAACTTATGAAATCTGTATAAATGCTTCCTAAAACAAAATGTTTTTCTGACCTTGGTGTCTTTTTATTGAATCAAGTGAAACTAAAGATTAGCAAGACCTTTGCAGTAAAAAAATATATGGCCATTTCAACTGAGTCATCTCCATAAATTCTCATAGATCTTTAGGAATGTGCTATAATGCTGCATATATAGTCCCTTGAAAGAACACTCTACTGAAAATCTTTCAGGAGCAAATTCTCACCTCCTGTAGGCTTGAAAGGTGGAGGAGGAAGAGGACAGCAGCTGCCACCTTAGACTCACAGAAAACTCAATAGTTTGAGTGATTGTTCCCCCCCAGAAAACCCAAAAAAACAACCAAACAAAAAAAAAAAATGCATTGAGACATCCACTAATGCCCTATGACAGCATGTTCCACTTAACAGCTGTTGATCATTTTGCTCAATATGTTCCAGTCACTTCTCAATTTGCAAATAAACGACTACATAAACTACTTAGCCTTCGAGATAGTCATATTAGCTCATCAGAGGAAATGTTATTAAAAAAAAGCAGTAAGAACTGTAAGTAAGTCTCTTGGGAGCTACCAAGAACCAGTTAAAATTTGATTGCATGTTTGTATTAGTTGTTGTCAGCATGACAAAAATGAGTTAAAGTAAGCAATAATTTTTTTATGTTGGCTGTAAGAAGGTTATTCATTGTGCTCTGCTATGCTGTATATATAAAAGTCATCACACACACACACATACACAAACATATTTTTAATGCATGTCATCAGCAAAATGACAGTGTCCTCTCCTACAAGGCTGTGCTCTGTCCGTATCAGGTTTTCTGTCTGCTTATCAGCATGTACAATTGTTACACCTAATCTACGAATCATAGTTCATGTACACAAAAATTGTAATTGTAAAATTGTAAACTTTTCCTTTTTATCTATGTTATTATAAGCTACAGTACATTTGTATCTGTTTTCTTCTCAGAAGTATTTCACCAACATCAAGGGGTTCCACATAAAACGGGCATCTGTGCAGTAGAAAGATGCTAATACTTTTGAAATTGGTGCTACATGACTGCAGAAAAAAAGACAAAAAGGACTGTGGCATTTACTTCTGCTCAAAAGGCAGAAAACCTACAACTACCAGAATGCACTGTGCCATACCAGACCAATTAACACTCCTACTGGTGGTTAATGTAATGCAAACTGTGAACTTTCACCCAGTGGTGGCCAGCTGGCAACAAACAATCTCGTATTAGACAATAATCTAAAAAATTTGAGGTTAGAAATAGGCAATGCAATAACAGTCTTGGTTTACATTTACTCAGTGCTGCCAGTGTCACCATTTGATCTCAGTTTTTGGCCTCCATTTTCACTGTGCAGGAAACAGTATCGCGCCCACTTCCTATTCACAAACACCCACTATTACAGCTAAACAGGGCAGTAAATTTGTATGTTTCTGAAGATATTTTAGGCCAGAAATAGGCAGTGCAGTAAAAAAATGATTGATTTATAATCTAATCGTCACTGTCTAATTTTACCATTTTATATGTTTTTTTTCCAAGTGTGAGAGAGATAGCTTATTCATCTTATTAACTACTGTTAATATTTGATTGATATATTATTTTGCAATGTTTAAAATGATATTTATATGGACTATCAAATGATTAATGTTTTTAATTGCAAAATATCAAATTTGTAATCGCTTGTTTTCCATCCTGTTATTTTGCATTACAAAACAGTTTTTAAGTCCATATTGACAAGGTGAAGCAGGTCTTACCAGATTTTCTTGATTAGGAATCAAATGACAGCAAAAAACTGCATGGGACTAGCATAAAGTGGGCATGTCTGTAAAGGGGAGACTCATGGGTAGAACCCATTTTCATTCAGATATCTTAAGGTCAGAGGTCAAGGTATCACTTTGAAATGACCATGTTGTTTTTCCATCGCCAAAATTTTGCCTAATTTTGGAGCCTTATTTATCCCCCTTCCTAAGAAGCTAGCATGACATGGTTGGTACCACTGGATTTCTCAGATCTTCTAGTTTCAAATGATCATCATGCTAGCTTTGAACCCCGGTACAGCCTCTCAAAGACAGGAATGTTGATTAAACGTGATTAAAAAAAAAATAAAAAAGTTAATTACTGACCTTAATCACATCCCAATTAACAGATTAACGCTGACAGCCTTAATATTCATGATGTCAAATCCTCTGCCAGCGCCTTGGTCAGAGGTGCAGACAGGTGTATTAACCTAATGTTCATGTTTTTGATGGTGGTGAGGGAAACCAGAGCCCCCACAGGAAACCCACACAGACATGGGGAAAACATGCAAATCGAATCCGGGATATTCTTGCTATGAGGCAACAGTGCTAACCACTGAGCCACCGTGCCGCCCTTATACACCACCCTAATACAAAGCTGGTTGAAAGTCAGCAAAATATCCCTATAATGGTTCAGGGCGGACAATGGTGATAAAAAATGGAGCAAGTATAAAAGATCTCTCTTGAAATGCCATATATAAAGTGAAATGTTTGATGTCTTTGGGATTAGAAACACCTGTCAGCCCTCTGTGTCTGTGCCTGTGTCTCTCTTCCCCTTCCTGCTCTCATCTGTCTACTCCACTTTCAGGAAAGTACAGTACCTAGGGAGATGAAAAGAGTTTTAAAATTGGTACAACTGGGAAAAAACAATTATTTTCTCTCCATTTGTTTGTTTATTTTAACCACTGTGTTACCCATTGTGCCATTTCTGTTGTCCTTTGGGTCCCAGCACTTTTCTAAATACTTAAGAGATTGAGACAACTTGAAAAAATCAGGGATGCAATTGCATATATCCCCTAATGTCTCATTTAAAATGCCAACAGACAGACGGTACAAAACGATCTGGATTAGTGTGTTCTCCTCTCCCCTTCCTTGACTTTCATCTCGCTAATAAGCTGCAAATCTCATCTTGTCTTCAGAGGGTTCTCCTTTCCCTTTCATATTAACATGAGGGTTGGTAGATGCAATGGTGATTGAAATGCAGACTTTCACTTTACCAGTAATTGCATTGAGGGGGAACATTTTGTTGATCAGCAGCTAATAGACTTTATTAAAGATGCTTTGCACATCTTTAAAAAAAGATATTAAGTGAGGTGTGGAAAGAACTTTGGAGATGAAGGCAGGGGTAACCTCACAGCAATATGATTTTCAATTGCTTGGAACAATGGATTATTAATTATTCAATGAAAATCGCCACATTCCGCTTGTGTTCAAGCATTCTTGTAATTTTACTGACTTATGGGAGACAACGCAACAGCACTGTGCCGCTTGAAGTCCTAAAATCTGATTAGATTCTAAGTTTATTTGTTCATAACACCATTTGTCATACTTAACAGCTTCATTAATGTTGGTCCTGGCTCGTATATTGTGCAGGAATGCTACTTTTCCTGAATATTTACATACCTCTATGTCAATACAAACACCATCAATTTAAATTCTATGGCATTCCTCTGCTAATAAGTGCACATTAGTTGTAGCACTTGTACCTGCAATAAAAGACCTGCTGGATCGTAATCAGTTTTCAGGACTATTCAACACAACCTGATAGCAGCATTTTTGTGATTGAACACAGGCACGTAGACACATCTTTGGTTCTAAAGAGAGCTCATGCTGTTTTTTTAGACAAGTATGGTAATGAAACTAGGTGAAATTAAGCTTGTGCACACAGCCTAACAGAAGCTGTAAATGCAGTGATAGTGTGCTGTATATGTATTTTGTTTGTAGTATTTGAAGACTCATCTCTATTTTTTCTTTTTTTCCTATTTTCTCTTGAAGACCTTGAACAGTTGTGACGTTCCATTCAGTACTTTGATCACGTTTTCTGGCTTTTAATCTGTCTTTCACTCAAAAAACACATCTTGAATGCCATTATTGCCAACTTTTTGATGGCAATAATCAAAAGCATCAAAATTTAAAGCAATTTTTGAAGCAAAATTGCTTCAAATGTTGAATGGTAATATTCAAAACAGCAGCCAGAGCCTTAGCAGCAGAAGATATAACACCTGCACTGAGTATTTTTGATACATAAAAACCATAAACCATAAAAGTGTCCATACCATGGTTTTCATTTTTCTTTTGTTATTGAATTGGGTCTTAATGGACTTCTAATAATTCGTAATGATTTTTAAACTTAAATTTGCTATAAAAGTCATCACTTTGGTCTTAGACAAATATTTCAAATCATTTCAAAACTTTGAATCATTAATATTTGAACGATGCTGTTAAGCATGACAAATGGCATTATAAACAAAAAAAAAAATTCATAATCTAATCAGATTTTAGGACTTTAAGCAGTAAAGTAATCCTCTGGTCAGCAGAGGGACGCACAGTAACTGAAATCACAGTCGTTGGGATCAATGCATCAATGCAATTTTTTGAGTGCTCTGGACCACTCGAAAAATGTTCTCTTAAGAGAAAAGCAAAAATAAGAAAACATTGGTGAATCCCAAAATTTAAACAGTAACTTGTCTGGTTGTTGGAGACATACAACCACAAGGTGTTGATTCTAGTTTGTGGATGTTCCAGGTATGCCAAAAATAACTGCATCAAATGAAAATGCATTCCTTTTTCTTGTTTTCTTCTTGAACATGTTTTTTTCTTTATTTGTGTAACAGTAAGCTTCAGTTAGGTTATTGTCTTGAGGTGTAAACATCTGATACAAATTGTTGGTCAGGCTTTAGTTTTTCTGTGCACGGCTTTACAATTTTACTTCTTCATAGATATCCTTTCATGAGGATGCTCCTCTAATGCAGCTGGTATAGTAATCACCTTTGTAAGGGCACAGGCTGCTTGTTGTTTAAAGACTCATAACAATCAGATGACACCAAACACTCGATATCTGATTCCCGTCTGCCTGCTAAAGCAAGCTGATGCTATCCGTCTCAGTTAGGGAAGACGGATTGGTGGATTGACAGAAACAGACAGCAATAGACTAGATGGGGACTTCCAATCCACCAAAGCTCTTTCATGCTACAAATACAAGACGTACGCTCCTGGCCTGTTTTTTCCATCACTTACTAACCATATGCTGCTTTGTCAGTAACTAAGGTTAATTTATACAAGCTGTCATTCATCATTTATCCATCTTGTCCTGTTCTGCAGGTGGAAATGCAAAGCTGCGCTACCAGATCACATCAGGGAACACGGGAGGGGTGTTTGATGTAGAACCAGAGGTGGGCACTATCTTCATCGCTCAGCCTCTGGACTATGAACAGAACAAAAGGTAGGGAAAGAATCATTTCAGACACAAATATGTGCTTTTTGACACAAGTAAATGTTGGTCAAAGGATTTACCTTACACATATAGTGTGCTTTTCTCCTGTCGTATTGCTTCATTTCTTTTTCTGGTACCGTATATGTTAGATTAGATTACATTAGATTAGATAAGATTCACTTTATTAATCCCGAAGGAAATTGAAGCACCAAGCAGCTCACTGTAAAAAAGAATAACGCAACAAGACAATAAAAACAAGTTTAAAAGAACAGATAAAAACAGATGAAAAACCAACAATAGATAAAAAAAAAACACAAGCCACGAAAACACTAAAGGACTGAAACTTAAAAATAAATAAAAATCAGACAGCAGTTCTAGCTTTTAACTCCACTTTTGATGAGCTATGCCTTAATAGATTGTAAACATTAAGTTTAAGAAAATTTTTTTAATTCAATTTGGATCTAGTGCTGCTTATATTGAGAAAGCCCCTGACAAAGCTGAAACTTATGTGCAGGTACAAGCTTCATGTCCTGGCTTCAGATGGGAAATGGGAAGATTACACAACTGTGACGGTGAACGTGGTTAACAAGAATGACGAAGCTCCGGTGTTCACCGTTAACGAGTACTACGGCAGCGTAACAGAGGAGCTGGATGGCTCACCGGTGTTTGTGTTGCAGGTACTGTCCAATTATTATAGAAAGAGTTTGTGAATGTTTGTGCAATCATCTGTTTTCTTAACATATTGTCTGTGTTATCACATGCATTGACCATTTGTTGAAGTGTAAATCTAACCTGTCTTGTGTGTCAAAACTATGCAAGCTAAACAGCTTGCATTACCCTGCAAAATGAGTTTGACCTATCATTTCTTCCTTGCTCCTTTAAAACTAGTATTAACTAGTTTTACACAGCAATGCAAGCCTCAGCATAATATTGCCTAAATATACAGGGCAATTCTTGTACTGCTCCCACACTATCTTTGTGTTTTTGTCACGCAGAAAAATACTGGACAGTATTCACTGAGTTCTCAGGACCTCTTTCTAGGACAGAAATTGGAAAAAGGGCTTTTGGGTATTCTGCACCCTCAGCATAGAATTTGTTGCAAAATGACTTGAAACACAAGGAGCTGGTTTCGTTAAATGTTTTAAATCTATAATGACAGACTTAGAAGCAGATTCTAAAGGATGTTGATGTTTTTAGCCTGCCTGGTTATACAATTGACTCCCAGGAAGTTCACTTTTGACTCATCGTTCCCTTGTAATGCAAATTTAAGTGCTAGTGAACTGTTTTGTCCCTCTTCGTGTCTCTGTCTGCAACTTTGTGTTTTCACTTCTGACTGCCTTCGCTTGTAAAATGATTCTTTATTTCAGTGGGACCTGGGTTAAATAAAGGTTAAATAAAGTAAATCAACGAAATCATGCATGTATGTGTTGCCAGTTGCCAGCTTCATGGAAAAGGCTGCTTTTGTGTTCCTCTGTCAGGAACAGACCTGTTATTTAAAAAAATATTCAACATTTCAAGTGGTAAATCTTCCTGTTGTGAACATGGAAAGTCTGACAGGCATAGCAATTATAGCAAAAGGAAATTGAACTTTACAAACAATCAATTGCACACTCAAGACCTGCCGACCGACCAACTTTAAAATATACATTTTATATTGTTATATTTTACATTTTTGTTTGAAAATCCTGCATTTTGTTCAATGTGTATAGAGTTGTTTAGTCTTTCTGAACAGCAAAAAAAAAAAAAAACACTTGTTCAGTTTTTTTATTTATTGATATATTATTGTTAATATTGTATTTGTCTTTTGCCGTAAGTCCATCAATTCTCTTATTCCTACAAGCTTCTTTAAGGGTGTACCATGGAGACAGTGTAGGAAACCATTGTGGGAACTTTACATTTGTTGTAATGGAAAAGTCGCTATGTTAGGAAGGTAAATATGCTAACTGCTGGCACCTACTTGTCCAACAAAAAACAGGCCAGCTCTGCATCATTCTTCATCCCATCCTCTCCTTCAGTGAAACCAAGCCCAGATTCACTTTTGTTTTGCAATGAGCTTTGTCTGCATGGAATTTCGCCTTGTTGTATTTTTGTTTCCTTGGCGCTGTGTCTGCAATTTTCTTAGCTTCTTCTTGGATGCGTGCAGCTACTACCTGGTCTCTACAAACTCCCGACACAGCAGTATATAAGAATATACAAACATGCAGGCAGAGGGCACAGTCTTTGCAGATAAACACACCACCACACACTTCTAGTGAGTCATGAGTGTTGATTGAGAAAGATTATTCTTGTATGAGTCTATGTTTATTTTTTTTTTAAAGAAAATCCTGTGTAGTTGGCCTTTAAATGTCAGAAGTTGAATTCAGATTGAGATCATCCTAATTTAGTTCTGTCTTTATTTATTACTATGTAGCTCAGGCTGGATGTAAAGCTTGAACCCTGAATCTGTGTGGTTTATAAGAAATCACCCTAATGAAAAGAACACGTGTTTTAACAAGTGTTAATGCAACTTGATTAGCACAGTTCTAAATTAACAATTCACTTTGAATATTATTGTCAACCATGTCTCTACAAGACACAACAATGAAGTTATTCATATTGAGACTGGTGCTCTCCTTTCTCTCATCATATGTAAGAGCACATTTCTTACTCTTTAAAAAAAAAAAAAAACACACTTTAATTTTGGCTCTACATCACACAGCAATTATGGTGCTAAATTGAACCATCTTTGGCCTGCCCAGAGTGTAATTGCTGTTGATGTGTTGAGGGTGAGTGAGACAGAGCAGACAGAAGAAGAGAGGCAGGAGAGGTGGGGGTTGGGGTTGAGGAGTTTGGATCTCTGCCAGGTTTACCTACCGGGGAGTTCATAACTGCACTGAGCAGTTATGAAGTGCTTCCAGTCAAGATATCACTCCAAGTCAGCAGCATTTCAATAATTAAATAGTGTAAAAAAAAGTGATTACACTCTCATCTTCCTCTGTCTCACTGTCCCTTTGATGTTGTAGGTAACAGCGTCTGACCCAGATAAGGACGCTGACCAGGAGGCCCTGCGATACTCCCTCCATGGCCAGGGTGCCGAGAGTGAATTCATAATTGATGAGGTCACAGGCAAGATCTACGCCCAGCGGACCCTGGACCGCGAGGAGCGTGCCGTGTGGCGTTTTGTCGTCTTGGCCACAGATGAGGGTGGCGAAGGTCTTACAGGCTTCACCGACGTCATCATCAATGTGTGGGACATCAATGACAATGCGCCCGTCTTCACCTGCTCTCCCAGCTGCCACGGAGACGTAGCAGAGAACTCGGTCGTGGGGACGTCCGTGATGGAGATGACAGCCACCGACCTGGACGACTCAGCTGTAGGACAGAACGCTGTGCTCTCCTACAGGATTATGGGTAGTTTAGATGCCACCAACATCGAGGTGGGAGGAGTGCCTACCTTCTCAGAAATGTTCACGATCAACCCCACCACAGGGACCATCACTGTAGCCATGGGCGGTCTGGACAGAGAGCAGGTTGAGTCCTACCTCCTGGTTGTGGAGGCCAGAGATGGAGGAGGGATGACGGGAACTGGAACTGCTACCATTCAAATCAAGGACGTGAATGATCATGCTCCAAGATTCACTGATCACTCGTGCCTGGCCAGGATCTCTGAGAATGCGGAGCCCAATGCAGAGGTGGGTCAGAGCTGAACTTAATGCCCAAGTTAATGAGGTACTATTTTATTATCTTATTTTATATAACTATTAACCGAAGCCTAAACCATATTTAATTTCTTTTAAATTACCTCTGTACATGTAAACACTTGGTAGTGGATGTTGTTATACTTCAGTGTCCAATATCTCCCAGAAAGGCAACACACAACAGAGTAATACAAAAAACATCAAAGGAAGCAAACTCAGCAGTCTGCCTTAAACCCTAAGAAAGCTTCCTGTTTACAGCAGGCGCAGCACTTCTCAGTAGAATATTTAAGTTAGGACACAAACCTTTTGAGGTGCCTGACTCCTGATTTGAAATGTAACTCATGGACTTTCTTAGATACAATATATCTTGCAAGATTTAAAAAATGAAAACAATGGCAACAGGTGAAATCTGAAATCAATAAACAACTGAGGGCATCTGTCTAAGAAATGGGTTTTTTTGTTTGTTTTTGTAAAGTTTAAAGCAGTTTAAGCAGCTCCTTTGTGGCCGGTTTTCCATAGAAGAGCTGCTGCAATCCTGTTTGTTATTTGACTGAAACAAACTAAAGAGATTGCATCATATATATAACAGAGCGTTTGGTATCTTCACAAATCTGAAAACACATTAATGAGATATTTAATCATAATTTAATCATAATTTCAGAGCCCAACTCTGCAGACATTTGCAGCTTTCATTTCTTTGTAGCTTACTGCTTTAGCTTCCCATGTCATACATTGACTGTATGTGGCAGAACACAAGACTAGAGATTGGTGTTGAAGTCAAGCCACAGATACTCAGATATTTTTTTGTAGAAGAAGAAAGGAGCTCATCTCAAAGATATACTCTGGCTATGGCTCAGATCAATCTAATAGACAGACTGTATGAATACTTCTAAACTATTGCATAGCACAAAGTTATTTAGCTCCTGACTATCTTAAGAAGGCTTTGAATTCTGGCTAGGTTTTTTTTTTTAACTGAAATACATGTCTGACTGAGCAGCAGCAAAACACTGGATGTAAAGAGAACTAGACTTGGTACCACCACTCAATTAAAAAAAAACAAACAAAGAATTGTTGCCACAGACCACCATTATATAAGAAAATGTAGCAAAGTTACAACAGTTAGCAAGGCACCTGTGACTCTAAATGGGTGGGCCACACAACAGATAGCAGGAAATGTGTTTGGGCTCATGTGAGCAATTTTGATTCATTTACAAGATACAAGTCAGGTGTTCTGTTGTTCTAATAAAGCCAATGCCAGGCTGCTCATCTCTGTTGACTCCAGCAGAAAACGGTTGCCTTATGGAAGAGCTCAGCAGTTACATGTCAGTGGTATAGAATCTCACAGCAGTGCTGACTGTAGCAGGGTCCAGGGTTTCTGATAACTTTGCAGTCAGGCTCATGAAAGAGTCTTTGGGCAAACAAAAATAGGTGACAGTGTGCTCTGTAGAAACTCTTTCCCCTCTTATTTCACTCACTCCACAACCTTGTTTGGGGAACACAGTGTATGCCAAGGGTTGGGCACTGAAACCTAGAGCCAATATGGTGCTGCTTCCTTTATGACAACAAAACTAAATCAGAACGTGATGTGTGCTAGAGACTGTGTGTCAGCTGTTTATGTAACACATCAGTCATGACAACTTCTGCACTGTTTCAAACTTTGCGACTCTGCTATTGTCAAAAATGCACCGCCACTTCACAGAGATCTAAATTAATGTGTCAAAAATGTTACGAGCTAATGTCCCAATGAAATACTGCCTTGTTCACATAATATTATTGCTTGTGATAAGGTCCTGGAGCTTGCTGCAGAGGACAGGGACACTGGAGAAAATGCCCAGCTGACCTTTAGTGTTGTGGCTGGAGACCAAGAGCAGAAGTTCTACATGGTCAGTCACAAGCAGGAGCAGCGCGGCACCCTGAGGCTAAAGAAACGTCTGGACTATGAACGACACAGCGAGCAGAGGTTCAACCTCACACTGAAGGTATGTGGAAGCTGTTCCACAAAGTCGCGCACCATTGAGGGTTACCTTGAGTCAACTTCTCTCTTTAATTCAGAGAGTTTAACTTAACTTTTGTGGTTGGAACCTTAAGTGACAGTTGTGCAGCATATCTTAAAGGGAAATAAAGAAAGAGAGAGTCTGAATCAAAACTGGCAGAAGCCAGATGATGACCAGTGCGTTGGTTCTTGATATCCAAGTGTTGAAAATATGAAATGGAATTTAGAAGGAATCTGATGTTTGGGTTCATTCGCATTCACAGTATGTTCCTGAAAGGTTTTGAGACTTAAAGAAAAAAAATGAAAAAAAAAAATTTGAAAAATTTGAAAAAAATTCAAATTTGAAAAAAATTTGAGAAATTTTATAATTTTATAATTTTATAAGCACTAACCTTAAAGTTATTTGTTTTCCTTAGCGCTACTCAGAGCCGGTTCAGACCTCCATGGGGCCCTAGGCAAAATTCTGCTAAGGGGCCCTTCTAACTGAACTCCAAAAATTTTCAACAGTCGCACCTGACACCCAGCGCTTCCACTTATCCCCCCTTTAAACATATTGCACTGTCGCCACCTGTTGGTCTAACTACGAATAAATTCAGACCAAATCAAATCAAACTAAATGTGTAAACAAACAATCATACAGTATTATGCATGTATGTAATGTTTGAAATAACTCACCATTAAAAGTTCACAAATTTTATTTATTTACTAAGATATCTGCATCGATTTTTGCCTGTGGGCTATCCAAGCAAACAGAATTCAATCTTAGTCAATATTTATCCATTATTTTCCATTTTGTCTAAATGCAGTTGTAACTACACTACAACTAAAATTATAGAAGCCAACAAGATGCACACAGAGACCGGGGTTCACCCAGGGCTCACTGCCCTGTTAATGTAGGTCAAACACAGACAAGTCCCTCCCACTCTCCCACCCAGAGATGAGAGTTACCTGACTGCTGTTCCCGCAGTTCATTCTCATGTTGTTTCTTCCTCCTTTTTTCATTTCCGGAGGGATAACTCCGCTTCATCGTGGCCTTATACAGTCAATGATCGTGGCGTGCTAAACGCTTTCTTGCTAGGCTGATGCGGAATGCGGAATGTGGGACACGCGCACGACGGACGGTGACGTCGTCATGTTTTTTTTTTTTCCACGGGGCCCTATTGGCTTGCGGGGCCCAACGCAACGCGCGTAGTGTGCGTATTGGGTGAACCGGTACTGGCGCTACTAAATCCCTCAAATCAAGCTGTCATTGTCTCTGTCAAAACCTAAGACTAAGACATACAAGGGGTAGAGAATATACTGTAAAGTCAGTCAGAGAGGGCACAGAAGGTGTCATATGTCAGCTACCAACAAGAACTATAAAGCTCCACCAGCTTACTTCTCACATTGGTGTCAGTTAGAGAAAGCTGTTGAAAAATAAACAGAAATGCTATTGAGTGATATAAACAGCAGCTGCGGCACACATGTGCACACTGATGTACGGATGGTGTGATGCTGCTTTAAGAATGCAAAGAAATAAGAAAAGGAGTGTGATCACGACTGTTTAGACCATTGTTTGACTCTTTTTATTTTTGAGCAACTCTTGGTGGAAAATTCAACCTTTGACTTCACAGAACATCATAAAACTGTTCAGAAAGAAAAGATAACTATTTACAATCACAATTACTGCAGGGTGCCTTGGAGTCATTGCAGAGCAGCCTGTTTTGGCGGATAAGACAGAAGCTTCCCTCTGCTGCACTTGTATGGCATGTGATACTATATGAGGTTCTCATTTTAGGTTGAAGACCTGGACTTCTCCAGCCTTCTGCACTGTGTGGTGGAGGTGGAGGACTATAATGACCATGCTCCTGTCTTCATTCCACACCTCCTCTCACTCGCTCCGCTGCCTGAGGACATTAGTGTGGGAACAAGCGTGGCACGTTTGGTGGCCAGTGACTCTGACTCAGGACAGAACCGCGACATCACCTATAGCCTATCAGAGGACTCTGATCCGATGGGCTCTTTACCATTGACCAGACTGGTGCACTATCTGTAGCACGCCCTCTGGATCGGGAGAGGATATCGCAGCATTATTTGGTCGTCATGGCAACCGATCATGGGGTTCCACCTCTAACAGGCAGCGCCACAGTCCAGCTGCCGCTGTTGGATGTAAACGATAACGGACCAGAGTTTGAGGCGGCATACGCACCAATAGTCTTTGAGAATGTGGCCGGACCACAGGTAGGTTGGACTGGGTTAACATGCAATGAGAGATACGCCTAATGATCAGCTGGTCTCAGCATAATGATATAACGATATGATTTGGTGAAAAAGAAGGAAGTTGGGAAGAAGGAAAGTAGAACAAGTGTTCATTTTAGAAATGGATGATAAAAATAACAAACCTTAGCAAGCCACAACCTCTCATGCTCTGCCTTCTTGTTTAGGTAGTAAGGTTGAACCAAACATCAACACTCCTCCGAGCTGTGGACCAGGACTCTCTAGAGAATGGCCCGCCCTTTCACTTCACCGTCCCCTCAGAGTATCGCCACAGCAATGACTTCTACCTCCAGGACAACCTGAACGGCACGGCGACACTAACGGCTCTGAGGACGTTTGACCGTGAGCGCCAGAAAGAGTTCCTCATTCCTATTATCATGAGCGACAGCGGCCATCCAGCCAAAACAGTGACCAGCACCCTGACAGTGACCATCGGTGACCAGAATGATCACGCTCATGTGGCTGGGGAGAAGAAAATATTCATCAATAGTCACAGAGGTGAGAGCTCTCTGTCTTTAGGATTTGTTGTTCAAAGACTAGCTATATTTACATAACGCGCCCACATTTTCCAAGCACATTTTGAACTTTGATCTCAAAAGTAGTTTTCTGTCTCTGTAAGTGAAACTGACACTGCTCGCCAATTAATTTCTGATCAGTGTGCAGTAAGTATTGGAGACACACAGACTATTTTTATTGTATTTTTCACCTCTACCTCAGTCCACCCACTGTCACCACATTATCCCTGTCTGCATGATTGGTTGTTAGTCAAAATGACTCCCATGGTGCTATTCTAAGGATCACAAAGGCAAGTTATTGCTTGATTTGACATGCAATTAATCACATCTATAATGTTTGTTCCCCTTGAACCATTGCACGTCTAGAATAAAGATATAAAACAAACCACATAGTACACACATAGTAAAGTATCTAGGCTCAGACTATAGTGATTCTAAGATACTGTGTCACAAAACGCCTGCTCATAATTTTGGCAGGATTAAATTGTATTCAAAACATGTTATTTTGTTGACCAGTTCTGCAGTCAGGCCTTTCTAGACTTAAATATTACCAGCTCTACAAAAATAACAAGTATTTGCATCCCTTATCACCAACTAATGAAAGACCTTTTTGACTCATCTGTTTGTCACAATCCAGAGCTTGTGTTCGTACTCTTACACCTAAACTTGTGGGAAAATAGAATAGCATTATCAGTGTTTTTGCCATTGAAAGCCATGAATGCCTGACAACATGCTAGAATTCAACATGTCAGAGTCTGCCTTTAAATTTTCAAGGGTACCTTCAGAATAATTCCCACAAAGAGTGTGGAGTTGAAGGAGAGAGAATGGAAGCAACGGCCATTCTTACAGCATGATTGTAATCATTGTGCATTCAAACAACATTTTCTGTTATGCATTTCCCTCTGCTCAAAGGTAATTGTGAATGAAGCCAGATACACGTACATCCAAGCCTGTAATTTCTTCAAATGTTTTTTTTTCCATTGTTGGTACTATTTGTGTTTGCCTGTTGATTTGCCTATTGTAGTGGTTTTCAAGGGTCTTAGTAATACAGACACTCACACACTTAAATACATGGAGATACGCATGCTGAGAATCAACAGCTGCTCTTACACATTTTCCTGAATAAAAGGAAGGCCAGTGCAGATGTAGTGGTCAACTGATAAGCTGGTGTGTTTTCTGTTATCAGGTCGTATGCCAACTACAGTGCTTGGAAAGGTCTACTCTCCTGACCCTGATGACTGGGACAACAAGACATACGTCTTTGAAGGACACGTGCCAAGGTACATAATGCAAGTCTTCATGAACCATTCATGTTGGAATTTCTCACATATTTGACTTACGTCAGAGGAGAAAGGGAGCTGTAACACAGATTTAGGCAGAGGGCCATCCACACACAGACACACTAACCACTAATTACCATATTTGTACAAAATGCATTGTATTCATTTTGTTTATGCATCATTTTGTCATCTACATTGTCTTTAAATTTTATTATGTTGGTCAGTTCTGGACATAAAACATCCATTTTTTTGCACTGTGAGGGTCTAAGCACAGAGGGTGTTGTATAATGTATAAATATTAATATCATTTGAGGCAAATTGTTATTTATGGTATTGGGCTGTATAATAACATTGAACTGAAATTAGGAAAACTAATATATTCTAATCAGAACTGTGTCATGAATAGTCTCAAGTGAGTGCCTCATCAGCCAGATGAGTTTCAGTTTGTCATTGAAGCAATCTGTGGATGTGTACAGTATATTCTATCATATTACAGCTTGAATGTATTTCCGCTGAACCTGCAATTTACAGTCAAGGTGACCTTTTTATTAAAAAAAAAAAAATAATAATATATATATATATATATATATATATATATATATATATATATTCTGTTTTCATAATCACCTAATTTGCTTGTTTTCCAGACAGAGTCAACAAGCTCAGTAGGTGATTATGAAAACAGAAAGCAGTCAATAAAGTATCCTTGTGTGTTTCTTTTACTGCACTCTTTTAGGCTCGTACTCAGGGCTGTCAAAGAGCCATCATCATCTCTCTCGAAGGCAGCGCTGGCCAAATGCTTTTGATGGCCTGCAGTGTTTGTTGCTTAGTGCTAGATGATGGGTCTGCGCATCTTGATGATCTATACTTTGTCAAGAGATAGTTTTCAAAGTGATGCGAACACCTGTGTTATGGCTCATTTTGATCAGCATTAGATACTGATGGAACCTTCTGTCCGTACTCTGCGTTTATTTCAGCTGATTTGCGAATGAAACAGAGCAGTACCACCAGAGATCATGGGATGGTGTTATGTAGTTCAAGCGAGATACAACAGTAATACTCAACAAATACATTTAAAAAATGCTGAAACAGAATGAATCGGTAATATAGTGAAAAGAATTATCCATCAACATGTTGCGATGTATTGAAAGGCCTCACAGCTCACTGCTATCTAAAATGCTGCCTCCTTTAAACTGTCCATTATTGCGACCTCCTCCATTGACGCCTCATGTGCTGTTGTCAGGAACTTTTGACTGCGCCCTCTAGTGCCATCTATTGGCTTTATTTATGCCAACATAGAGGATGCGTGGAAGTATGAGGGCATTGACATTTACAATGTTGGAAACTTAGGTGCTAAATTTCATATGTAAAGGGAGTACAAATGAGCCTTCACACATTACGTTTATGCCCCTGAGCCATATTACGTCAGTATAGTGATTGTACACAGAAAATCATAGTTGTGGCTGTTTTGATGTGTGCCGTTTGGCAACAATTTATTTTGGCTTTGAGGAGGTGGGCAGCAGCTCACACACCACAGCTTTGGAAAGCCAATGAGCTCACAGGAGAGAGGCTGTGCTGCTAGCCCCAGACTGAGTTTTTTTCAGAGCAGCAACAAATCGCTAAAAGGGTCCGAAAAGTTGCTATGAATCTAAAGATTATTTTAAGCTTTTTAGCCTTTAAATGATAGGACAGACTAAGTGGGGGGGGGTGACATGCAACAAAGGGCTGAAGCCAGGCTGAGCTACTGGGCGCCCCACATTGCTATAAATCTAGCAAGAATATTTTCAAGTTGGCAACGCAGTGTTTGCATTTGTTTTGATAAAAAAGACCTATGGCTATAGCACAATAGCCAGGCCCGAAACACGCCCCTGCTGCTATCCAATAACTTCTTTTCTGCCTCCCAATGCCTTTTTGCATTTGTAACTAATGTATCACAACACTTAATTTCCATCTATTCTGTATACATTTAGTGATGATATTAGGCCTAATTTTGTGTTGGCACTGTGGTCAGCAATCAGAGTCCTACGTCCCTGATGAACAGCATAATTCTGTCGCTTCTTCTTCAGTTATGTCCAGTCTTTTTACCACTTTTTTTTTCCTTTATTGCCTCACCATCCTGTCCAGTTTCCAATCCTTCTCAGGTGATTCATTACTTTTCCTTGTTTTTCAGTCTTTGCTGCTTTACTTGGTTTTCTGCGATAGGATGTGGAGGCTCTGGCCTGTTTCTGAAAATGGCCTCCTCAAGGCATCCCTCTGCCACACAGAGCAGATACATTTTTTATTTTTACACACTAGCCCAAATGCACACACACAGAAGTGCCAAAAATCACATACAGTGGCACCCCACGACACCTTAGTGTTCATCTTCAAAACTGAGCTCAACTCAAGATGACAAACTTTCCTCCTTTTTCTCTCAAAGTCAAAGTTCAGCCTGTATAAGGGACTGGGTGTACTATGAGGTATTAACGTTTCATGACAGCTCTCATCTCTTGGTGTTTCAAACCTTAGTCAAGTTCAGCACGCATTGTGTTACTGCTGCTGTACTGGATTTTCTCAGAGCGGAGCTGATCAAAGCTCATTCTGGTCTGCTTTATATATTTTTATTTCAGTGCTTCAAATCAGCCACAGTTATTGTTCACAGTGTGTGTACTTAAGTTAGTCGATTTCTGGTGTTTTGGATCAAGAGGTTGTATTATAGTTGTATCTCCTTTGTTGTTAATCAAACAGCACAGAAATGATTTTTTATTTATTTATTTTTTTTTGATGTAGCACATCAATGCATCTTATGGAAAAGTTTAACTGCAAGTGTCCTACTTTGACTTGAATAAATGTGGCTGATAGTGTAAGTAATTGACATAATGGCATAAAAAGCAGGCTTCAGCAAATTGGGAAATACCAAGTGGGAAAATATTGTTATTTTTTGTAGAGATGTAAATTATCTTAGTCAAACCTGAAATTAAGTGCTAGACCTAAGACATAATCTCCCCAGCACAGCGTATGCTTTAAAATGACTTAATGTGGCCCTTGTCTCTACAAGTGGTTTATTATTTGATTTGCCAAGGTTCTGTCTTGGATTTCCACTGTAATTAAACTTGAATGAGCTCATTTACTGTACTAGGGGAGTACGGAGACAAGGCTCAAGTGAAATTGCTTCCTTGCATGTCTCTGTGCCTATTAGTCAGTCTCATTTTCCCCCGTACCTTCCTCTCCCTAATGCATCGTCTCCTCTCACTTTCTATTATTGTCCCAGAGGGCAACTGGTTTACAGCAGAAAACAGAGTAAACACCAAAACACAGAATAAAACACTAAGTAGAAGATACGGCTAAAGGGGATGAATTAGTATTTGTGTCTGTCTGTCTTCGTCTTGAACTGTTGGAACAAGTTCTGCAGGCAACTGGACAGGGAAACACTGTTGAGACTTACTTGTGCATTCAGCCTTTTATATCACACAGCTCAAACAGACACATCTCCTCCTCTTTATTAAACATTTTCAATGAAATTGTTTAGGACAAGCAATCTTTTTTTTCCAATCATGTAAAATATATGATATGTATAAAATAATCAACAGCATACTTTGTCTTCTACAGACAACCTGACCCCAAAAGAATTTGAATCGCATTGATTTCAGGAATGTGAGTGTATAACTTTCCATCTTATATCAATGATTTTAGCTTTTAAACATTTTGCACCAGGGATTCCAGTATTTGGATTAAGTAGGTTACTGCAGTTATTTTTGTGTGTGGAATATATATTGGTGCAACATATAGGCATCGGTATCAGCACACATCCAATGAAAGGTGTCTGAATGGGATCAAGACCAAAACATTTTATCAGGACATCCCTGATATGTGCCTGTTGCCGATTTTTTAAAATTCTGTCTTTCTACAATGCAAGACCATGCCATATACAGAATGATTAAAGTGGGAGATAGATTGTGGCTATTAAATTAACCATTGTTATGTTATAGTTAGGGTTAAGCAACTTAAACTTTTGGTTAAGGTTCGAAAAAGATCATGGCCAGGGTCTATGATGTGGTGCAAACTCCAGTCTCCTGCATGAATGTCAGACTTGCTACATGTTCATGCGTCACCCCAACCTTTCATCCCACAACATGAAGGGCACACTACTTACTCTGTTGGCACTGAACATCTGCGTTGGATGTAGATCTTGAGGCGTGGAAACATCTGATATGGATTTAATTCTTAATTAGGGTTCTATAAACTTATTTTAAGGGCACTGGGAAAGGTGTTTTTGGAAACGTGTTCCTGTTTTGAGTATTTTTAATCTGCTTCCACTTGGCACTTTCACCTAAATGTTATATGCACTGCATTGATAAATCTGTATTTTTTTAACTAATTGTTGTTATATTGTATGTTGTCGGAAACAGGTCTCTTGAGAATGAGACACTCTGTCACAGTGAGATTACCTGTATAAATAAAGGTTAAATTAAAACAAATACATAAATAAAATTAACCTAGGCATAGCCATCAAATAGGGCTGAGTTTCTACTTCTCACCCTAAGAGATACTAGAAATTTTCACATTGCACAAAACCAAGGATGAGCCAAACCATATGACCCCCCAAAAAAGGGTCCATGTCAATAACATTTTTTCATGTTAAATTGTAAGAAGGCTGCATGCCCTGCTGGGACACCAACAGTGGATACCAACAGCAGAGCCTTTGGGTAATCTGAGTCACTACCTGAGAGGAACGAGCCATAATATGCTGCATTGTGTTGGGTCCAGTTGACTCTGGCTGAATGGACTAAGCATGCAGTCATACTGAGCATTTATGTCCATTCAGCCAGCTAACACGCTAACCTTTTATGGAAAAATAACTGAGACTAAAGATCTCTGAAGACTCACTGTGATGTCGGTAATGGTCTAATGACTAATTGGTACCACGCCAGCGGTCAGTCCTATGGATTCAGCAGCTTGACCCTCTCAGGCTCTGAGCCATTATAAAATAACTTAGGCTGGGCCACGCAGCAGTCGCTCTGTTCGCCTGCAGTGAAATTGGATGTTGAAAACATAACAGCCAGTCTTGCACCCTGTACAAATTGTGTTCAAGCCTTCTGGGGATCTGCACTAGCCGGGAGATTGCTGCATGAGGTGGCGACTTCAATGACCTCAGTCATCGCAGAATTCTTCAGTGTTGGTTATTATTAGTAAATACTCCTTAAAGGAACTGTTGTGTGGAAGATTGCCATTTAAGTCACTGCATAAAAGTGGATGCTGGGGTGAGGGACTTGTTTTTTTTTGTGCTCACCAGATTAGCCTTTGGCTGTAAATTTTTAGTGTATTGATTTCTGAGGGTGAGAGGTTAAAGTTATTCATGCCTGCACAGGGCTCGGCCTGTGTGATGAAGAACAATAGGTCAGAAATGCTGGGAGTGTACAATTCTTTTAACTGTTTTTTTTTCTTTCCTCAGTTACTTTATCCTGAACAAGCGAACAGGCTTCCTGATCATCAAGGAGAATGCTCCACCAGGTGTCTATCAATTCCAGGTTCGTGTGTCTGACGGAGTTTGGCCAGATGCTGTGTCCTCTGTCACGGTGCACGTAAGAGAACTGCGAGACGAGGCGATCTACAACTCAGGGTCTCTCCGCTTGGCAGGTAAGATTGACCCTACACAGACACAAATACACAATTTGTGCTTAAAAGCTAGCCAGTGGCCCTAGAGTTAAGATATAGATACAGTCAAATAATTTTGTCTGGTTTATATTTACATGATGTCAGAAAAAGTTGAAATATTATGTCAGTCCAACTAAAATTTTTGAATTCCAACTTTGAGAAATTTCTCTTAGTATGATTTCAGTCCTACTAACAAGCCAAGATAATGCAGTTGGGGGTTGATTTAGTCTTTGATGTATACACCTCAACTTGACCTAAACTGGCCAGGGCGTTCTACGCATGCTCCACAGTCCCTGCACCAGGCTTTGACCCGGCAGTCTAACAGCCTAAATTCGAAAAAGAAAGCCGGGAAAAACTAAAGAAGAAGGGAAGAAAACAAAGCAAGACAAAGGCACCAAGTAAAGTGTAGAGTACACATGAAATATACAGTGCATATAAGTTATCCATGTTTTTGCCATTTGACATGAAACCATTTGTGAATTGCTAACTTGTTCGGTATGTGATGCAATAGGCCAACCGGAAGAAGGTCCATCAGCAACTAGTTGAAAGGGAGCATTTCGCCACCTACCATGGCAGAGCTGGACAATGAATCGACTCCCCCAGTGCTTGTATACTGGGACGAGGACAGTAGTCCAATTAAATCACACTACATCTGTAGCTCAGCTTGACTGTGCATGTAAGTGTACTGAGTGAATGTACATTATTTTAGTCACCCTTTTAACAGCACTCATACTTCCTGTCTTGAGTGGATTCGGTGAAGACCAGATATCTATGCAGAATTCTGTAAAGGGCAATTAAGTCATAGTTCTGAACATTACACAGGAGTGTAATAACTTATTCTGAAACTGACCTTTCTCCTCATTAGGGCTGACACTGTAAATCCTGATACGCTCAGGTCCACAAAAAACTTTCCTTGACTTTAATCCGCTACTCCTTTGTGTCCCTTTTGTTTTGACATTCATGCAAAAGTGCTTGACCCCTTCATGCTATTACAGCAACAGGTAGGACCTTCAGCGACATCAATTTGGGATTAGCTGATAAAAGTCAATGTTGCCTTAAGGTGAAAACTGTACTTACTCAAATGGATCATTTAAAACTTTCAAAGTCTAGATGTATGAGATACTTATCCATAGTGGGTGTATTACGTATGTCCTCAGTTTGGAGAAGCAGGCTGGAGTACCAACATGGAAGCTAAAGAATGTACTACTGTGGAGTGGGCAGCAACATATTGTATTTTAGCCACCTAAAGATCACACAAAAAAAATAGTTTAAGTGTATGGCATATTCAAGTTCAAGAAATCTTTATTGTTCCCCAAGGGGTAAATTCTTGTGCAGCCGGCAAAAGTACATTAATGCATACAATAGATTATTATCATGTTTTTACTTTGCCATCAGACTGTAATTTCTGGTAATAAAGCCATAATATCACTCTCTTCCAAGCCCTACTCCACTGACAAAAACAGTAATTTTAGCTTGTTGAACATAGGAGCTGCTGGTCTACCACTGCCTCAATCAGTTAGTAGGTTTGTTAGTTTATTTTGTACCTAGGAATGCATTATATTGGATTTTTTTGCCAACATGCAGGTTCTATGCGTTCATTGTGCAAAGTAAGAAAAATACTTTAATTGAGGTTTGATGTTTTGCACATGTTCACTTTGTCTATATATACAGTGTGTGTGTGTGTGTGTGTGTGTGTGTGTGTGTGCGTGCGTGCATGCGTGTGTATGTGTGTTTGTGATATCAACAGAAATCAGCATGTTGGCCAATTTTGATATTTTATTTAAAAGCCAACATCTAATGGCATTCCGATATTTCTGTGACTAAAAGGGTTTGTTTGGATGCACCCAAGTCACAACATATCACAAACTAACTGATCCATGCAGCAGTAGACCAATAGCTCCCTTGTTTAGCTAGCTTAAATTACTGTTTTCTGTCAGTGGAGTCTTTTGACTTTGAAGAGAGCGTAGACAGACATGTAACGCCATTAACGGCTCACCTGTTGTAAAAGGGCTCTCTGACAAAAAGGTAAAATAGTGAAAATAAATCCAAAACAACGCACACACTGATATTGATATTTTTAGGGGGGCCTTCTTTTTGGATGGCTTGAATAAATTTGTCGCTGCCCCCCATCCAAAGCAGTACATTGCTCGGCTTCCATGTCTGTACTCCTGTTTACCTCTCCAAATTGAGGGGACCCTACTGTAGGTAATACACTGACTATGGATAAGTACCTCATAAAACCCCACTTCAAGAAGTCTGAACTATCCCTTTAATAGTGCTGACAAGGGAATGTTGGAGAATGTGGTCATTATTTGCGCACTTGTCTCCAGTCATAGAAAATTAATGAGCACTGATTAGTGTTTGCTCGTGTTGTTTGCAGTGTTTCACAGCACTGTCACACTCTCAGTTAAAGATGTTTCCTTAGCAAAAGATTACACCCATTATTAATCCCTCTCCCCTGACTCATGGGATCTCAGTTGTCGTTGGCGCACACACAGAAAAGCCTGTTTCTATTACTTATGCTGGCAAAATAATTAGTGGAGAGGTTTTGCTCAGCCAGCACATTCTGCTCACATGTTGAGCAGCATCCATCATTACCTGATGTACAGCACATCGGCTGTCTGCTCAGGATTAAATTCGCTTTAGAGAAATGGGACATGGCTGAAGGATTTTTATGATTTCAGAGATATTGAAATAGAAGCAGAGGGGGAGGCCAGAGGGTGCACTCCAAAGATGGGAGGAGAGTCGAGGGAGAGAAAGGAGAGGACGGAAGGGAGAGTCAAGCCTCATATAAGTAGATAAAAGGATTTGCTCCTCATTCTGAAAATGGGGCTGAGGTAAATTAATGTGCACAAACCCAGAGACGGTATGGTGGAGAACAGCTGGTACCCACATTTCAATATTTGTGTAAGGGAATTAAATCCATTCGCAAAATGCCGACGAGCAAATGTGTGTTTAAGATAAATTATGGAACCGCCCTCAGTTTGATTTGTTTTTGCAATTGAAACTACTTTTTATCCACTTGATTTAGAATAATAAGGTTAAGTTTGTCAACAACCTATCCCTAATGGGTGGTCACTTCACTGAGAATGTTTAAATGCCACCACTGTCATCAAAGGGCTGTTAGCTGCACAGAGTATTGATTTAATATGCCCTGGCTGTAACAGAGGGACTTAACTGGAGAGCTCGAGAGCACGGGTGTCAGCCACGGCTGTGAATACAGTGTCAAAATCACTTTAAACCTGTTCAGCGAGGAACAAACTCACCAAAAATATAAGTTTGAGGTTTCAAAGCAAAATGTAATATCAAGGATTAATGACTTTGAGATCATCCTGAGGTGTAGGCAAGCTACCAAAACTGTGTGTGTGTGTGTGTGTGTGTGTGCGTGCGTGCGTGCGTGCGTGCGTGCGTGCGTGCGTGCGTGCGTGCGTGCGTGCGGAGGATATGTAACAGAAGCCATTTCCAGGATTTTATTTTTCCATGTGGAGCTTTGGAGTAAACAGTCTCATTGATTCTCAGTCTCGGGGATTATGAAAATATTCTACTTATAGCATTACTTACACCCTCCTTGACATTCTAAATCCCATTTCAAGAACAAATGTGGAATGCAATGAGGACGCACAAAGAAAGCACTAGTTAAGTCTGCCTTGCTGAGATTAAGGCTCCCTCCCTCTCCCACTCCCCCTCTCTCTCTCTCAATATTGATGGAAAGGTAAAAACTGTGGTAAACAAAAAGTCCTTGAAATGTCTATAAAACACGAGCTTAGAGTGAAATGCATAGTGCTCAGGGAGAAAGCACAATCATAAGCACATGATAAGTACAAACACTTCATACTGATGCAGTATGTGTTCAAGATGAAGAGAGAAGGACAGTCAGCTACTCTTGCCAATAGATTGTCCTTTAACACAAAAAGAAGTTCGTTCATCAGGGTGTCAATACACAGAGATGAAAAAATACCCGCGGTTGTTACTGCAGTGATTGTATGTGAGACCTTAAACTTCTCTCACCTCCTTTATTGATCTCACCCTTTAGTCGTCACTCATGTTGCTCCTGTGACTGTCTGTGTTAGTCGTGGTTTTAGACAATGGAGGACCACTATGACTTGCAAATACTATCAATCTATGAACTGAAGAGCTGTTAGTTTGTTTCCAGCTTGCAGTGGATGAATTGTCATACCACAGTTACACTTTCCAACTGTTGACCGGACTCTTCAAGTCCACAGAAAAACATATCCACACTTCCAAACCAAGACAAGCTGGGTTCTTCAAAATAAAAGCACCATGGGTTCTGTTTTGATTTACTTGATTCTAACAAAACTTCATTTAACTTTATTATAACAGTATTTTATTTAACTTTATACTTAACTTTATTTAACATTATAACAGTATTTTATTGAACTTTTTTTTTTTTACTGGTAGTTTATGTAACTTTATTTTATGGCAGTAGCTACTTCATTTGTAACTGTGGTTAATTTAATGAGTTTTTTTTATTTTAGTAGTTTACAGTAGTTTAGAGGAGACTTAAAAATATCAAAATATATAATTTGTTTCGGGATGTTGCCTAAAAATATTGCGATATTGTATCGGCCAGCCCTAATGCAAGCAGTGACTTTTTCCATTACCAATCAGAGGGGCAGTGCACCATTTTACCCATCGAAGCCAGTTTACTGGTCATGAGGAATATGAAAATTGACTGTTATCTTTTTGTGTACATTTGTTTATCTATGATATTAAAAAATAAATGCACCTGGACGGAGAATCTCACCTTTAGTTTAGTCATTGACAAAAGGGAGACATACTTACAAAAAAAAAGGTTTCAAGTGTCAATTACAGTAACAAAGCATTTGGCCGACCAAATCTAACCCTTCTGTAGTTATTGCTTTAGGGGTCATTCTGAATGTTCAATATAATAAATTAATCTTATTATGATTAATTGGGGCTGCCGGTAGCTCACCTGGTGGAGTGATAAAGAGGGAATAAAAAATTTAAAAATGATGATCAAAGGAATAAAAGAATAGGAAAATAATTCTAATTAAATACATAATACAATACAATTTGTGACTGTTAAGGGAATTAAGAAGAATTTGAGATCTGCATAAATATAAATCATACATTAATAAATATAAAATTTAATTAAGATTAAATTCCAAAAATAAAAAAAATTAAAAAGCAAAAACTCCTCTGTCGAGTTGACCAACGTCAGGAAGGGAGGGGGGTACAGGGGCACGCCTGAAAGCACCACACCAAACCTCTGTAGTAAAAAATAAGTGTTGTATATAAAATTAATAAAACAAGAACAGCAGCTACTAAACAGTCCCAACACAGACACAAAACGACTTGACTTTGTCATTCAGCTGGTAAACAACCATTAGATAACGCTCGCTGTGTGATGCTTACAGTTAGCCCTGCCACTGTGTGTGCGTGAACCAACTCACACAAACTGTCCCTAGCAGGGAGTTCACTCTCCTGCAGCAGCAGTCTCCTAATGAGGGTGAATGAAATCCATACGAGTCCATTCGTATATAAAGCAGGAAAGTGAGATTTATTCAAAAGCGGTCACTGGGGACGCATGCCAATACCAGGTGTGAGTAGACATACACACATAATGATCCGTCCAACACATGTTGATACCAGGTGTAAACATGCTATAAAGCTCACAATATTACAACTTCTGCTACATTTTTGTCAATTTCCAAGTTTCCCAAAATGATTGAATTCCACAACTACATCCCTGGCATTCTGATTTACTACATATGAATGTCAGAAGAAAACACCCATTACAGTTAATCCAAGCACAAGGTGACATCTTTGAATCACTTGCTTTGTCTAACTGGCAGTCCAGAACTCAAAAGATTTTCAATTTACAATGCTGTCAAACTGACAGCGGTCTTTGTGGTCAAAACTGTGGCTCATTTGGTGTTTTGACTTGACAGAGATTAAACTGAAGTCAACCATTCTGTCTGATTCTGGGCAGGATGAAACTATTCCCCTGAGCTCTCCCTTTAATCACTAAGTGGAGTCCTGAAATAAAATCAGTGGAACAGAGTACATAGATAGATTTGACAGTAATAAAATAGACATACTACTGCTTCACCTGAAGACAGATATCACATACACCTACAAAGTGTTAAGGACTTAATTATATTAAGTCCATTACCTCCATTGGGGAGGTTATGTTGCAGTTCAGTTCCTTTATTTGTCAGCAGGATTAAAGAAAAAGCACTCCCCTGATTTTCAGAAAACTTGGTGGAAGGGTGCAGCATGGGCCAAGTAAAAACCCATACATTTTTTGTCTAAATCACAGGGCAGATGCACATTTTTTTGTCCTCTTTGCCAACCATTTCTTTTCGGCCTGCTCAAATTTCGATCTGCTTCAGTGAGTTTCAGAGACACTGAAAGTGTATTCTGTTCAGTTGAAGTCATGTAAACAAAGGTATATTTGCCCTCAGGACTCTTGAATCTTAAACATTTGTTGGTTCTCCTCCAGCATTACATGAGAAAGTAAAATAAATCATGAATAATAGTAATTGTTTCATCAAAAACAGTCCATATTGAATAAAGTTAAGGGAGGAAAGATTTATGTTTCAGCAGAGTGCCATCTGCATACTGCTGCACACAAATATGCTAATTACCAGTGTGTTTTCATCGTCCTCATTAGCTACCTGTTTTTGTCTGTATTGTGATACAAAGTTGAGAAAGGCAGAGTACAGAAACTTCTATAAACACATTTCATTTTATATTCAAACTAGGATAATTTAGTCCTTACTTTTTGCAGTGGTTTGTTTTTCTTATTTAATTTGTTCTCAGTAGTTTTTTTTTTTCTCTGCCTTTAAATTGTCTGTTTGTCACTTCCCAAGCATAAATGTATTTCTTGAGTAGAATCATATGGAAAAGGGCAGCAGTTGACTTTCAGTGGAGACAATATAGTAACATCTGCTTATTTTTTACTTTTTTTGTGGAGGCTGTTAGTTCCTTTCAGATATGTTTCAGGGTAGTTCTCAAAACTTCAAAAGTCCTCAAAAAAGCCCTAAATTTCTTGACTTGTTCCAAAGAGCACCTTTAAAGCTTATGTCTGGAAGACCAGCATGATAGTGTCTTTTTTGTCTCAGTCTTTCTCATAATAGTATACTACTATATGAGTAGTATATTTGTCCCTTTTTTGCACCTATTTGTGTGGAATCACAAGTCTGCAGGCAGGAGTGAGTCTGTGCAGCACTGCCTCGACTCCAATGAAGCCTCTGGGAAGGAGAAAGCAGTCGTGAATTGTGAGGTTGGATCAAAGCCAGGTACAAAGGCTGCCACTCTGTGTTAGGAGTTACTACCCTCTCCCCCCAGCCCCCATCCCTCCTGACTGTCTCTCTGTCTGCCTGTGTCCTTGTTTCTCCCGCTGGACTGACTGATGGGAGTTGACATTAGCCTCGATCCCTCACGCTGTATCCACTGAGCCCATTCTGAGCCCCCGTTTTGTCTCTTAATGCCGAGGCTCTGTCTCCCTCTACACACTCACAAACCTAATCACCATGCCCAACCCTTTCTATATATACACGTGTGTGTGTGTGTTCTTGTACTTCTGTCTCTGTGAGAACCAGTTTGAGTCCCAGAATGCTGATTATGAAGATATTTTTATGACATAGGGCAGTTTTTGTTAGTCCTTGGAATCAGTCCTCAAGCTGCAGAATAGGCTCACAATTTTTCAAGTCTGTCTTAAAACAACACCCACATGCCCACATGTATAAGAAGACAATTTCTGGGCACAGTACTTGCTCTTCCTGTTCATGCTGGCTGAGAAGAGATCTCTTCCTAATGTCCTAATGTGATTTTAATGTAAGACATAGGGCAAACCCACTGTCCTTGTGTGTCTTTTTCAGCACTGAATTCTACTTTTATGAATTCATAAGGAGGGAATCTCACACTAACAAGACCCTAACTGTTGGAGATTCCCACCTGATAATCGACTGCTGAAGCCCTGTATTAGCTTTAGCTGAACTTCAGAATGCATTTTTGCTGAGAACAAGGACTGTGTATTTAGTACCACGTCTCTTACATTATTCACGTCAGAAAGGGATCTCTTCACAACTATAGGAGGGACTACAGATGGGTATTGTTAAGATTTTAATGGGAACACTACTCTTTTTGATACAGCTTATCGATCTAGTACTTTAACGGTATTCCTTTTGGTTCTTTTCAGGGTGTTCAAGAGAAAAAAATACATTAAAAATAAAAAAATAAGAGCAGAAATAATATAGTGTTATTTTCTATGCAAAACATTCTTTAAAAGCATTGTTTTAAACAATTCACTGTTATAGACTATAACATACCTGTAATAGATGGGGTAACTGGAGATGAACTATGAGATAGACAAATGTAAACAGTGTATTTCACTGCCTGTGTGTGATGCAATTTGGACCCGTAATGGTATCTGGGAAAAAAACAACATTTCTTTCTGCTGCAATTGATTTTACCAGGACCACATTTCGCCGTAATGACACACACACACACACACACACACACCCACACACACACACGCACACACAGACTTACAAGGTGATAACAGCCATTGCAGCATTGTAATGGCTGGTAACAGTTACAGCTATTAGGGATTTCTTTTTTTTTTACCCTTACTTAAACAGGTAAACAGGTATTATGTGTGATGAAAGTGCTTTTGCATTAAAGGTATACAATACAGGATTTGCTTGTAAAAAAAATATAAATAAATGAACAGAATTACACAAAAGTAGTTAGTCTCAATCGTCATTTACAATCTACTTAAAGTGTGTATGTGTGTGTGTGTGGGTGTGTGTGTGTGTGTTTGTGTGTGCGTGCGTATGGCTGTGTATTTATCAGCAGAGACTTTACCCTCGGTCTGCATTTTACCATTTTCTTCTTTTTTTGCTCTGCTTGAGGTGTTTCGCAGAACAGTGCGCAGGTGAAGTTGAGACGTCATAAACCATAAGACTGTAAGCGGCACACATATAAGAGTGAGCTAAAAATATAACTGACACAGCACAGAAAAAATGCAAATATAGCAAAGCAAAACACCAAGCGGAATGAATCTGGGGTTAGCTTTTACGTTAACTTGTGCTGGCGATAACACTTTCTGCATAGTTTACGTTTAAGCGAGTTCTCCAAAAGCAAAACTGAAACACAAAGCCAGCACATACCTGTATCTTTAAACTCAGGTTGGCCAAAATTGAGGACCAACATTTTACCAAAGACCAGTCATTCTTCAAATCTATTGGCTTTATGAGCTTTGCCATTGCCATTTCAGAAGCTTTTTTTTTTTTTTTTTTTCATTTCCCTACTGTCGTCTCTGCCTCTGACTTTTCAAGTCCACATTGTCGCAACCATCAAATTAGGTCTGCAGCCATGCAGTTCCTCATGTCTGGAAGTGATTAGAGAGGGGAAATCCCTATCTGTGAACTGCCCTATATTTTGTTAGAGCATTACTGCTTTAAACATGGACCCAGACTAGAGGCCCAAGTGTATGAAGGGGTAGCTTGAGGGTAACATTGGCCTAAAGTTGTTAAAATAGGTGCCAGGCTCTTTCCTGGTGGTCTTTGGCCTGATCTCAACCGTGACACATCCGACCAGTTCTTTATCTCGATGAGGGTCAATAGATAAATCTTAAAGTTGACCTTGTTCTTTGCACCTGTTTCTGTGGATATTACTGTCAAATCTGCTGCTTAAACATACAACTCGGTGTTGGACTGTTTTTGGGAAACAAGATTTCCTTTTTCCTCAAGAGCCTGATGTGGAGTATGATTAGAAATTGAACTTTAAATAAGAGCATAATTGCCTTTGACTGGCACAGTAAGGCATTGAAATCCAACTTCCAGTCACTACCTTCATGTGCACACACACTCACACACACACACACACACACGCACACACACACACACACACAAACAGACTTACAGTGCAGACCCCAAATGACCAACCAAACAAAAGATTTTGTTAGATAAAGTGAGCCATTTTCAATAATTTATCATCACAGCTCCAGTCTTGAGTGTTCTGGACTATTTTTTAGTTGAGCACTCGGGCCCAGTTTGAAAATAATTGGATTTATCCTTGAGCAGGGGTGGAAATAATGAGGCCAATTCTATATAGTCTACCATTTCAATATTGTGTGTGTGTGTGTGTGTGTGTGTGTGTGTCTTCTCAGACATCACAGCAAAAGAGTTCATTGAATTGAGAGGGAAGCATCGGAGCCGCTACGAGCTGCTGGTGGACTTCCTGTCTGAGATGCTTTCCGTTCCATCTGATGATGTCAACATCTTTAGCCTAATGGATGTGAAGGAGCGGATGCTGGATGTTCGTTTTGCTGTGCACGGTGGCCCCTCCTTCCTTCAGCCGGAGAAAATCCATGGTTATCTGGCCGCACACAAACAAAAGGTAGGTCGCTGTTTTCTTTAGCCTTTTATCCATATCGATACTTCAGGCAGACACAATAAATCCCTTACAATCTGGTGGTTTTGTAAGCTGATCTGTTGGTGACTGTGTTCCCACTCTAGACTTGACTGATTGACAGCACAACCTCGTGAATGACACGCACATAGTCTACATAACAGAATTCAACCAACCGCACGTCAGTCAGCAAGTGCACTATAAAGGCACTAAATGAGTGTGCCACCATGAAATCCCATATGGGACACTTGTTGGTTGCAGGCAGCCGTTTTGCCTTTGGCTATGTTTTGGCTGGAGCCTGCGTTAAATTCCAACAAATCAAATATGTCAGTCAAAATGTGGGACATTGTCTCTGCACACAAGATAGTACACAAACCCAATTGCAGCAGTTATAAAACTGTTAAGACAGAGCGGTGTGTCAAATATCTTGGACTCACCCTGCACAAGTAACTTTTTTGAGAACAACACACCCCTGACAACCGTAAAAACTGTGAACAAGTACTGTCATCAATCAACTGTTTCTCACCTTTGGTTATTTCTAAGGAAAAGCACACTTTAACTTTTTTTTTTTTTTTTTTTTTTTTTACAAATGAATATGCTTGTGTGTGATATATATATATATATATATATATATATATATATATGTCTTCGAGATGGACAACAAAGCATCTGTTTGTCTAATACAACATAAAGAAGAAGAAACCCCTCTCACCTGCTTGAATGGCATTATTTGCTTTTTATAAGCACTGCAGCAACAGTTTTTCTTTGTTCCCACCTGGGTCCTTTACTTCCTTCTGATCTCTCACCTGAAAACAACTCTCCATTGTAGCCTTAATAGGCCAATGGACATAAAACAAGACACACAAAAAACATCAAAAGTATTTATGTTTCAATATGTTGATGCTCATTTGTCCTGACAGCTTTCTGTGTTTATTCTCCACCACTTTGGTAAGAGTTGTGCATGATAGGAAAACAAGATGCCAAAGCCAAGTGAGCATTTAAAGTGTCTGAGAAATGGATGGATTTAGGCCATTTTCATCTGCATCATGTCTCATTCAAGAGCAGACAATTCACATAGTGAATGACAGAGACCTTTAACTCTTTTACCTCCAAACTCATCAACCTCACTTCTTTTCCATAACTGCTCAGTAAAAGATGTCTTTTTACATTTTGATTGGCATATTTTTGTGCAGTGTTATGAGCTTGGCTCTTCTTTCTTTGGTTATCTGTTGAAGTAGAGCAGCTTAATTGATATCTGTTAACCTGCAGGTTAGGCGAACTGAATATTTTTAATTTATGGTGGAATACTGTACTACACCTAAACAATTACAGTCTGTTGAGCATTTGTATTTATGTATACAAAATTTATGTATGTATTTATTAGCCATGAGATGTGCCATACTAAGTGGAATTCACTGACATGACGTTGCGCAATACGTACCTTGCCCTACACTGATCATCTCACCCGTTTCTTATAGAGTTTCTATATGAGCCAATGAAATAAGTCACTAATCCAGGTGGTTTCAGCTGATTGCAGAAGCTTATCAGTGCACATTTATAGTTGTAAGAATGAATAAATATACATGCATGATGTTATTTAGTACACAGAGTTGATGGGCCACCATTCAAGCTGCTGTTTCTGATGTTGCTTTTAATGAAAGCTTTGCTCCCTTCATTTATACAATCCAGTTCCACCTGTTTCTAATTATTTTTCTATTATTTTTTAATAACAGAGTAGGGCATGATATTCTACTTGGCCCATACATGCTATGCTATCTTTTTTTTTTTTTTTTTTGGTAGATTATGTTGGGTACAGCCAAACAAAGACACGAAAGGGACATGGGACGACATGTCGGTCAAAATCAAACCACTGTTAAGCCTTAGTACATTGGGTGCATGCTTTATCAGGTGAACTACTGGGATGCCCCAGTATCCAATATGTTATGAAGAGCAGATTTTCTGAAGCTCTTCACACCTTAAGTTATTCTTATGGATCTTTCCCCTTAACAAACTAATAGTTTTATAAATGTGTGGATATACTGTTCAGTGTTGTACACAGACACTTCACAAGTGTTGTCACTTAACACAGATTAGAATAAACTAGTTCACAGTTGACAAATGTAATTTTGAACTAAATTCACATTCACAAAAATGAAGTAGAATGAAATGAAAGGAAATTATTTAAATTTTCTTTTTTTATTATGAAGATAAAATCAAATCATTATTTAACTGCAGACATTTCCTGAGACTGGTGGTACCTGGCAAGCACAACTTGCATACTAATGTGAGAATTTTTTTCCCCATTGGCGTCTGTATTGATTTACCTACAAAACCCCTGGCAAAAAATGAACTGGAGTCCGGAGTAATGTTACCAGTAGCTGTGTTGTCTGAACTATCAGTTGCACCTGCCATGCTGGTGTTGTGATTGTTTCCTCATCAGTGTTTCCCCTCACCTTAATCTGAACCAGATCTTTTCATTTACTTAACCACAGAGGGGACGCCATGCATTTTATCAGAAGGGAAACCCTAATTTACAAGGAAACAGACTTGAACACAATACCAGCATGCTAGGTGCAATAAATCTTTGTGCGCTGCAAAACACAGTGCATGAGCGTGGTTAACTGTCACAAGAGTGAACAGCACTGATGCACACATAAACAGATGTGCTCAGTTCACCATCCACCAAAAACATGAGCATGCACAAATCTCCACTGCATTGGAAATCTAATACTTTGTTAGAATGGCAATACAAAGACAGTGTTGAGATCCGTCATAAGTGATCACCCACAGTGTAGTTTATTTACTAAAACCTCAGGTGGTGGATGCACATTTGTCATTTATATTATTACTGACTATAAACACTGCAGTAATGCAGAAACACCACAAACCCCCAGTATTAACCTACATAAACCTATGACTATGAGATTGTAACTTTTCAGACCAATACTGCAATGGGCCTTTTACACCGGGGTCATTTTCACATATCATAGTTTCTCAGGGTCCTGGCGTTGTGCATGCTGGCTTAATGTCAGCTTTTTGGGGCACTTGAATAAAACAAGCCATTATCAATGATATTGGTAACACCTGAAAAAGGCCTGTTGCAATTTGAATTCTGATTGCTTTATGTTTAGTTTTTTTGAATACACTCCAGGTCAGTATTAGTGATTTAAATATCATCAAACACCTAGAAAGCGCAACAGTTAACTTTTTAAAATTATTTTTCAAACCAATCAGCCAGAGGGAAGTCAGCATGACATACTGCTGATGAGTCGCCTCTGTTAATATAAAAAAACTAGCTTAATGATATCTGATGGATGCCCTGTAAATTGACTCTGTTTACAACATTTCATACTAGCAGCTTGAGCTAACATTAGCATCACAAACTGACAGGAAGAGCTGCTTCACAGCCCCAAATTCTGCAAGATTCAGAGCTTTTATGGTAATACCCTTAAATAATATGCTATTCAGACTACTGTTTATTATCTGACAGTTGCAAGTCATTTACATTTGTCAACTAAAGCCTAACTGAGAATGACATGATGCAGACAGCACTCTGTTAGTCAGTTCTGAGAAGAAAATAAATCACAGACTCTAGTCTGGCATCAGCATGCATGGACATTGGCAGGAATATGCATGTGAAAAATGAAGAAAACCGAGTTAGAGGAGCACTTCTTGAAACCTTAAGCAGATCAAAGGCAGGTGCAAAATGCCCACTACAATGTTTTTAAGAAGTGCCAGCAAGTAAATGATCCCCCTCTAGGTATGGAAGCATTGTGAGAACAATTCTCTTTACCAGCGAACAGCTGCTTATTCTCCATTGGATTTTCTTTGAGCCATTTCCACCTATCTGAATGAACATTATCTGCTTTCAACAGTTTAGATTTTAATCCAACCACTTTATGCACAACAGCGGTGAACTCACCTAGGGGTTTGATCGACTTATGTACCATCTACATCTTTGAGCAGCTCTTTTTGTAGTAATGTTTTGATATGTACTCCTCTAATTTTGACACAAAGTAGCAGCACAATGGGCCCCAGTCATGGTTGTTTAAAATAGAATGTGTATGTATATACATATACTGTTTATATACACATTACATATTACATATACATATACATGAATGAGTACATACATGAATATATACATATATATACAGAATAAGTAGATATATTTACCAAAAAGGTTTGCAGTTTGAACATGAAATACCCTGTCTTTGCAAACCATTGCATTCTGTTTTTATTCATAGTTGATACAGTGTCTAACACTTTCAACTTGAGAGTTTTATTAACAGAAATGCTTTTAGGACTTCCTGAAAAGAGGACTCAAGGCAATGAGCCATTGAAACAAGCAAAGACAAGTCTGTGCTGATGTCTGTTTTTGTCAAATACTTCCATAAAAATAAGTTATTTACTGCAGAGGATTTGATACCAAAAATTAAATGACGTTATTTGACTTTATGCAGTCTTTCCCAATTATTTTCTTTTCTTCTTTTAAATTTTGGAGTGTGCATAAACAGGGCTACAGTTCCTTCACAGTTCTTCTGGTTAGAACATAAAAAGTCTCCAATTAAAACTCAGAGTTGTCACTTTAACCTCATAGTCATTTTATTTCAAAACCAGTGAGCTGGAGCGTGAGTAAAACAACGGAAAATGTGTCACAATACTTTCTGCTGTATCTTTTGTCACTGTATGGTCCCATTCAAACCAGAAAAAAGGTCTCGTTTATTAAGGTTTTTATATTACTTACTTTTGAACAGATCAAGAGCTGTCAAAAAAGTCACATGGACTGCCAGACAACTTGTAACAAACTAACTCACAAAGTAAAAAAAAATACACACACTACAAAAACAGGTTGCGGGCGGATCAGATCTGATCAGCTGGAATTGAATCACGTATCTGGATGTAGCTTCAAATGTAGGGGAAAAACTCCATTATTTTAGGTGTCTAAATGTGCTATGTGATTTTACATTAATGAAAGAAAACATAGGAAGGCTTAGATTATCTTGTATTGAAAAAAATACCATTGAAATCACGCCTGCGTCAGGCGGAGACAACAGAAAACAATAGCGGAAGCCTCACCATAGGAAGCCCGACAAACGCTTGACACACAGTCCTCCCCAAATGTCCATCAAAAGTCCCTCGACAAAGTCCAAGCTGCTTCCATGCTTGGGCAGGCAAAAAACAAACGAAAACAAAAGAAAGCAATCCTCCAAAAGTCCTCTTGATGAGTCTGGTCCATGAGTGTGGAGCCGCCACAGCCCAACAAAGCACCGAAGCCACGCAAACTCCACACAGGTCCCACTGGTAGCAAAGGTTCAGGCGTGACACATAGGATAAATCCACAGTCTGCAGATGACACTTAAAGTCCTTTTGCAGAAATTCCCAACTTCCCAAACAGCGACTCTGACCCCTCCTATTCCCCAACTTATTTCCTCTTCTCTCACCTCTGGTGAGTATATGTGAACAAAACAAAAACAAAGATAAACACACCCATGATATTAAAAAACAAAAATACATCACAGCATAAAAATCATCCAGACATCTCAAGCCATGTCCTCATCAAGAAAAAGAAATGCACAGGCAACTGAAAACACACAAAGGTCAGGCATCTACACAACTGATAGCAGAACAATGAATTTGAGACATTGTCTCTACCATAGAAGGCCCTGATAAAAGGTAGGACCGAGTAGTTCTTACAAACTGTCACACTGAACACTTTTAATTAACCTGTTATCCTGCAACCCTGGGCAGCTTTATGCTATGCTAACAATAAGCTCATGAAGAAATAGTTGGATATAAGCAAGTACCAGTTTGAGACTGTGCTCATACTGCTATCGCTATTTTGTTGTCATGGTTATGTTAGTAGCTGTATTTGTAAATACACTCACCACATTTGTCCAGGTCTTATAAGCAATTTCTGTTGCAATTAGGGACTGCAAACAAACCCCACTGTTGTATCACAATGGCAAAGCAGACCAATGTTTCAAAGGCAAAATCTTAGACGACCACAGCAATCTCTTCAATCACCACTTTCAGCTGCTGCCCTCAGAGCAAAGAAACAGAGTCCCCTGCGCAAAGAAAAACATCTATAGAAAACCGTTTTCCCCGTTGTGGTAAAATATCTTAATCAGTAAGGACAGCCACTCTTTGAAGCCAGCTTGGTACCTCAGCAAACAGCACTTTATATCTATTTTTTCAGCCTTGATGCAGTCCTCACCATCAAGTCCCAAGTGCTCCTTTTAATGTGGCTTCTATTGTGTATTGTCTTTTTATATAAAGGTGTCTCAGTGTGTCCTGTCTGGATGTGATATCTGTTTTAATCGACCCTTTTAATAGCAGATTTTACACATGCAAACAAAGGACACATTTTATATTTTGCTTGCAAAAGTAGACAAAGTATTTTCTTTTTCCTTTTCAGCATGCTGTCAACGCATTACCTCTCAGATTATGTGGTGTTGTAATTATCTGTTCAGCATGGCTCACTAGAATTTTTTTGTTTTTAAGTCAATAAAGAGAACACTGATTGCTAATAGGGCATCAGGGTGCGTAGCTGACCAGACAGAGGAACGGCCTGTCATGGTTGCAATTATGAATGCAGACTTTAGAATTATTTTTTCTCAAACTACCTGTTTTTTAATTGTGTGTGTGTGTGTGTGTGTGTGTGTGTGTGTTTGCGTGTGTGTGTGTGTGTGTGTGTGTGTGTGTGTGTGTGTGTGTGTTTATGTATGCATGTTTCCCTTCCTTGTCATTCTCTGTTCCCTCTCTAAAACTGAGAAGTTTGAGTTGCAGGTTGGATTAATTGAGCAGTCGATCAGGTCAGAGTTGGTCAGATCGATGTTGCTACAGAGTGAGTGAAAGCAAACTGTTAGACCCAGCACAATAAACATTTAAGTTTCACTGTCACTGCACCTGTCATTCTGCTGCTCCATCTTTCTCTGGAGTGTGCTCTGTGCTCTGACAGTTGGGTGCAGTGCATAACTGAATGGTATATATTCCAATACCCCTACTACAAAATACAAAATGAATTTGAATGTGGCTATCTGGATATCTTTAAGCCAGTGTGTCAGGTCATTGATCCAATTGGACGGAGAAATTCTGACAGGACATGACAGCAATCCACTTTCATTTATTAAGATATCATGTATATTTGGTTTCAGGCAAGGTTTTTTTTTTTTTTTTTGAAGAAATAAATGCATAAAGCAAAAGTTATAAATCAAACACATCTCATATTGCATTGATATCCATAAGATCTTTGGGTTTTTTTATCCCCCAGAAAGAGCTGTGGTCTTGACATATTGACAAGTGCCCACATGTACTGGTCTGGTCTATTAGAATATGCAGCTCATTGGCAGCAGGAATGTCTAATGAGCCTGTTAGTGGGTTTCCATTACAGTTTTGCAAAAATGAAGCGTATTTCGTATTTTCGAAATGTCGATAAAACACAATTTCGAGATGACTGCATTTTCAGTGAGTGATGTTATGTGACTTCTCTTGCAGTAACACTCCAGGAGGCATGGTGATGGATGTTCAAAACATTAGCAGCTTCATTTCTATTGCAGCCACCGCATTAGCTGTCATTATTTCCAATAGAAGGCAACATAGGCATGTTATGGAGCCATAATGGAAAGGCAAGTCCCTTACACATGAGAGCGGCCTCGTATGATGGGTTTCAGGTGATTGTCCATGATTTCACAGAGGAATTATGGGTTTAAAACTTCTGAATGGTCCGCTCAACTTTTGAAGAGTTATGCAATGCAATAACATCCCTTATAGCTCCTACTGCACCATTTCCGAGGGAGCCAGTTCCTACCGACAAGCAAAAAGCCATAGCATCATTTGACCTATAAATACAAAATAAGTGTTTCCATTGCAGTGTTCTGAAATATGTTTTTCGAAATTGATGTGTTTCTATTCGGTGTATTTTATATTCACAATTTCAATTTGTGCAGTATTAGGGTTAATGGGAACTTGCCTAGTGAAAGTTAGCAAGTGCCAGCAGTTTGCTTATCTGCAAATGCTTGGAGGATGTGTGTTTAAAAATGTATGGCTGTATCGCTAAACAGGCCCACCTATTTTAAACCACTTAAATAGTGTCATAAAATGGGGTAAAGGGGAAAATTATGGAAAAGTTTGAAAGTTCATCAGTAAATATGTTTGGGAACATACTAACTTGCATTCACATAGTGTTGTCACTTAGATGCAAATTATTCATTCATTATCCGTAACTGCTTGTCCTCGTAAGGATCATGGGGGGCTGGAGCCTATCCTAGCTGTCACTGGGTGAGAGGCGGGGTACACCCTGGACAGGGTGCCGGACTATGGCAGGGCTGACACATATAGACAGACAACCAGTCATGCTCACATGCACACATACCGGCAATTCCGAGTCACCAATTACCCTGACATGCGTGTCTTTGGAACAAAAAAATATTAAAATAGTAATACAGAGATAAATAATCCCACTGCTACCTTGTCTAAAAACGCTAAACCTTAAATGGTGTTTCTTAATTGATGGTTGATTCATATGCCACATCTCTCTCCCCTTTATCCCAAAAAGACTAACTCATATTGACAAAGACACAGCTTGTATAGTTTGTGTGAACAGACCCCCTGCTGTGACCATTTTTGACTTCTCTTTAGTGTCAGTGATATATGTTGGTCTCTACAGATCATCCTCTACCTAGAATAAGCAGTCAAACGGTTTCTGTTATTTAGGACAGGGGGAAATGGGGCCTGATTCAGACCATTGTCTTGGACAGTTTTTTTTTTTTCTGGGCCAATTCAGGAAAAAAAAAAAAAACTGTTATTTGTACTTTCTTCATAGTCCATGAGTGTGGAACATCCTTTTAAATCCAACCCAATTTGACTCTAACAGAAATGCACAGTGTGGATTATGTCTGTAATACGCTGGCTGTTGCAGTCATGGGAAGAAAAAAAAACAACCTAAAACTCCATCAGAACTGTGTCTGTCAAAAGGTGTGTAAAATTAGATCTTCCCACATATAGTCATACATTGTCTTAATAAATTACATTTCACCCACTGGAGAGGGCAGGCTGAGCAAAACTGAAAACATAAAAAGCATATCATTATGTAGGAAAAACAAACGTTTCACTTCATCACACCGCCACTCTCTGGCCGCTGGCTTCAGTCAGACCTCATTTCACGTTTCAAAAGTCTGAATGGGAGTACGAGACCTGTGTTTGTGTGTGTGTGCGTGTGCGTGTGTGTGTGAGAGATAGAGAACCGTAGAAAGTTAAATTGTAAGCATTTCAGCAGCAGGGAGAGAGGGAGAGAGAGAGCTTGACCCGGTGTCCTCAGAGGGAATGATGAGCCAGCCTACATTTGCATGTGTGTGTCTGTTAGGGGCGGAAACAGTGTGAGTGCACGGCTCAGTCATGGCCATGGTGGTCAGTTCAGGCCAATGACCCCACTCGACCCATTGCCCCTCTCTTTGCTTCTCCCCGGGTACCCTCTCTTTGTTTCATGTGACTATTTTCGAGGAAGCAAAGAGGCGAAAGATTACAGATGTGGAGAAAAGCATGCAAGTGCATGATTAAGTTTTAAGGATGAGAAAAGCACGGCAGCAGAGAAAAGCAGAGAGGGAGAGGGAGATGTGCAAGCGCAGAGGTAGCCCAGGCTTTCAGGTGTGATTTGTGAGGAGAGCGCCGAGCGTTTCATCTGAATTCAGCCAGGTTCTCCGAAGAAGACATTGATCAGAATGAGATGTGAAGCGTGGCGATGGAGAGGGTGAACGAGAGCTGGAGAGATAGAGGAGTAAGGTGGAGGAGGAGAGGGGGAATGAGGGGGGAGGGGTGCAGAAGATGAAGCAGCGCTTATTATTAATGTTCTCAATTCTCCAGTAATGCCTCAGAAGTAGGAGATTTGAAAAAAAAGACTTTATTCCCTATGTCTCTCCATTTCTCTCAGCTCTCCCTCAATAATGGAAGTTATCCCTCAGTGTTTTCAATCTGGTGCGCTCCGCTTGACTTTTAATGACACTACATTGGTTTTCGACTTTTTAAAAATCATTGGTATGGCTCTCTGATACCAAGGTTCATCTTGTTAATGTGGCCCTGAGGGCAGTGGGAGAGGATTGTAAAAGCTTCTCAGTGCAGAGGAACAATAGTCCAAGACACAATACGTCCCTCTGATCTTTTGTTGAGTGCTATACACACTGTTCTGCCTTTGAAGGATCCAATGTATGCCTTGCTGTACATTTCCTCAACATGTGGGAGACTGTGTTCAAAAGATGGGAATCATTTCCAAACATGTATACTTTGGGGTTAAGACTCCAGTGAAGGACAAAGTGTTTTATGGAGAGACACATTTAGAGGAGACTGTTGAGCAGGGATATATATATATATATATATATATATATTTCAAAATGTAATCTATCTCATAGAAGAACAATGACACAAAGCAGAGCACAGCCCAACCTGAAAACAGACGGGGGGTTATGGTCTTCATTTACTCTCTGTTGCGTTCTGCATCTCCCCTCCTGTATGCATGGTAGCTCAAATCATGTTTGAATAGAGTTTGAAATCTGTCATCTTTGGTCATTTTTGTCATCTTTTTTATTTTCTATTTAAAAATTCAGGTTTTTTTTATGAGTCCTGAGTCATGGAAAAGTATTGAAATTTTGTCCATGAAAATGTGTGGGAACACTGTATATGATGGAGTCTGGAGCTTGCAAACAAAACTCAAAACTCAAAACTCAAAACTCAAATGATTTTTGTAGGTTTACCTGTGTGCTGTTCCCCAACAGCTTTTTAACCAACTGACACGGAGCATGACGCTGACTCCACCACAACCCACCCCTTACCCCTACATGTCTCCCTCATGTCTGTACTCCCTGCGTCTCCTACACCCCTAATAATCTCCCCCTACTCCTCTTCTATCTCTTCCTCTTTCTTCCACTGTCGACATTTCTAAACTACTTGTATGTGCCTCATTGGCTTTTAATGTCAAGGATTTGAAGGATCTCTTGTCCTGAGCTGGGAAGGAGGCGGCGTAGACCTTGACCTACAGGAGGAGAAAACATATTGACCGAAAGTCTTTTTTTTTTTTTAACATTTCTCCATCAGTGCTGATTTTTTAGCTTCTTACTTTGAGGTATTTCTCCTCCCAGACTTTTTGGAGTATGAAACAAATGTAAAAATGTGTCGGAAAAATATTATACTTCAACTTGTAACAGTCAGTTTAAAGTGATTGCAGTGCTAATAGGTATTCTTTATTTTTTTAAGAAATGTAGGAAAATATCTAGAGAAACTAGATGGGTTTTTTTGTTTGTTTGTTTTTTTTCTGTCGGCCAAATACTGGTTCCATTTTGCACCTGTGATGATATTACGGCTGTGGCTCAGAGGTGAAGATCTAATCGCCTTGGGCAATATACTGAACCCCAAACTACTCCTGATGGTCGTTCCATCGGTGTGTGAGTGCCTGTGAATGTATAAAAACTGAGTGGCAGGTGCCACTATGTTTGCTAGCCTTAGTCACCAGTGTGTAACGTGTGTGTGTGTGTTTGAGTGAGCGAATGTGACTAAAAGTGTGGAGCGCTTTGAGTGGTCAAAATGACTAGGAAAGCCCTATACAAGCAGAGGTCCATTTACCATCACTCTCCACGAAGTTCCAACAATGTCAGAATTAAAGTTTTCAAAAGTACAATACATAACGCATTTGTAACTACTTCAAAGTACAACATTAAAACCTATCCCCCACCACCCTGCTGACCTTCACCTTCAACATATGGCTCCTTACCTTATTCTGGCTAAATGGTACACTTTACACACCAGATGCCCTCTCCTTTTATAAAAGTGACACACTGCCTTGTATGTAGGGCTGGGCGATATGGAAAAAAGTCTTATCACGCTATCTTTTTTTCATATCAGTCAATATCGAAGTATATCACAGTATACATCAAATCACCATTTCTGTCAAGCTTAAAGGTTCCTAAGTGAGATATGAAGATATCATAAGGTTAATTTTGGTTTAAATATATATTTTCTGTCAGACACTGAACATGACAGATATACTGTAGAACAGGCACCACCAACTGCCGGACCTATTCAACTAAAATTCAAAGAGGTCCAGTTACTGAAATTTCCACCCAGAAAAGGTCCGAAACTCATACCTAAAATCAAGATCAAGATTAAGTGAACATTCTACTTCGATTACGATTAATGAACAATTCATTTTAATGAATTTTTTTTTTGCTTCCTGCCTTCTGCATTTTTTTTGTTTGTTTGTTTTTTGCCCCCATAGTTCACTGACAGTTGACCATGGTGCGTTGGAGTGTGATAAACGCGATTTATTGTTACTTATTAAACTTTCCAGCATTAAATAAAAATGAAAAGCTCCATTTTAAACAAACTTCAGGTAAATTTAAGCACATTGTGCTGATAATAGGCCAACTTCTCCTGACTGCAGGACTCTGACTTGAACCTCTGTGAATCCTCTGTGAAATGTCTGTGCTATTAATTATTTTACTCAGGAAAAAAACAAAACAAATTTTGAGTAGGCCTACTTCTCCTATAGCTGCCAACAGCCTGCCAACATTCCCAGTTAGAGAAAGGGTGAAAATAAGGTCATGTGCTTGTGGCCCCAGGCCCCCAAAACATTACATCTGCCCCTGGTAATAATAATGAGAGCTTAGCACGTGCGGCTGGATGAGACACGGAGTGATGCGTCCTGGTGTTTTTAAATAATTCCATCCAAAGTCGAATTAAACCTGAAACTAACACAAAGTAGTCTGTAGATGACACTTTCCACCTCCACCTCTGCAAATCTGGCTGTTTCAGACACTTTGGTGCTGTGAGGAGAAGCTCTGGCCTGTTTTTCTGTCTCACTGCGCTGCTGTCGGACCATCAGCCGTTTTATCCGCAATAATGAAACGCTGTGGAAGCACATTCGATTCGGTTGTCAGACACTCAGCTGTTCTAGAGTCAAAGCCGTTCACTGCATTTGGTTCGTTGTGGCTCTATTCTTAATATCATTGGCTGTTCGTTTTGTTCTTTCAAAACATTTCTGGAATGCGTCCTATCGACATTCTATTAACTAATTCTCATATTTCAAAGTTATTTCGTGATCGATATCGGTATCGTTTTATCGCCCAGCCCCTACTTGTACGTATAATTTCTGTGATCAGATATGCAGGTAATAAATGTAACTGCATCCAAATAAAACTGTAAAGTGAAGTCTTTAAAGTGTAAGGGTAGCATTATTTTCTGTTTTTATTATTTCAATAAATCCCCTAAAAAATGGGGATTAAAGCAACAATGACTGTAACTTGCTTATGTGCTTATGTTACTGCCTACATCAATTTTAATAAAGGCGTGTGCCATGGAATGCAGTTCCATGTCTCTTGTATGTGTGGACAACATTGGATTGTTGCCTTTCCACCGGACTTGTTCTGAATGACAAAGTGAGAATTTTGCCTTATTTTAAAGGCTAAGCACTGATGTTCCAAACACAGAAATCTATTTTTTCTTGCCAAATTGATATAGCCTTTCACAATATTTTCTCCTACATTCAGGTGCAAGACAGTGTGTCTTATACCTGAATATACATTGCTGGGGAGCATGGTGCTATCTTAGTTTTCTTGTACCTTTATTTGTTTTCTACATTTTTATTTTAACTGTCAGAGAAACATTTTTGTATCATGTCTTTTATAGATTTAACAGGTTTTCAGGACAGCAATTCTTAACACAAGCACATTAATTGGACATACCTTCAACACCTACTATACAGTAATCATTTTATACACTACACTGTACTGTAAACAAATCCCTTCTGTGGAGCAATCGACACCAACACCCCAGTATATTAGGTTGATCAGTCAAGCCAAACATACCATCACGTCACACCCACTGGCACAAAGAGCATTGGAAAGAAGGTTTATAGATAAAGTATATGATAAGTCATAGGCCCCATTCCATCATTACATGCCCACACAAGGCCCTCAGTGTTTAATCTAATATGTACAAGGCTGTACATACTCACAGGAGCATTACAGCCGAGGAAAACCAATGAATAGAAGCATTTGTGTCCGATTTGACAATCGAGGGAATATAGTAATGACGACAGTAGGTCAAATGAAAGCAGATCGTTTGAAAGGATCCACCACTACTCATACTGGCAAATGCACAGTGTTTAAAGCTCAACTGATTTAAGACATTAGTCAGCCCTATCAATGATCCATAAACACAACCTGTATCAAAGACACAGCCACTGCGGCACAGGCCATTTGGTGGAATAAGTGGAATAGATGTGAACTGCATGGTTAGTGAGCACAATCCAGTCACACTGATTGAGGTCCAATCAGTCCAGAACATTGAGCATGAAGTCACCCTCTTTCGGTTCAGCAAGATTCACATTGAGTGGCTCCGTTTGTGTGTCTGTGTGTTGCATAGATGTGTGTCTATGCGTGCATGGCTTCTCTACAGGAGTAAAAGCATGTGTGTGTAAACTGTAGTAATCCTTTTGGCCGGTGTCACTCTAACCAGCCAAGGACAGCGCATCCGAATACACACACACACACACACACACACACACATACACACAGCGACACATACCCACTTCCTCCACAATACTGCTGTACATATTCAATTTCATTTCCATTTTCCCTTTCAGCGCTTTATCAAACCGCTCAACCTGGAGAGCCATAGTTTCCTTTCTGCCTCATCACCTTTTAGCCCACTTTTTCAGGAACTAGTGCAGAAAAACAGCTTGAGTTCTTAGACCCAAACTGCCTACTGTACTGTAATACATTCTCACATTGAACCTACACTTTCCCCATCAGCATTCTGTTGTTAATCGCTGTGTTGTTGTGTATACACATGGGTTTATTGGTCTGTTTAAACTAGATTAGCCAGACATCATTTTCTACGCATACATTTGCACTTACAACAGTACTTACTTACAGTAACAGCTGATATTATGGATGGATGTCTGCTCAGGTACAGATGGAATGCATCAAATACTGATTAAAAATCAAAGTATGTTCACAGATTATTGGGAAGCAGTCAGACATATCAAGAGCTTACCTGCTATCTGCAGTTAACATGTTTGTAGCATTCATGTTGGACTTACATCTAAAGTATGTTCCTGTGTTACAGTTAAATGTGGTATCACAGTATATATTTCCTTATTGAAGTCCATTTCCAATTGTAATGAAAAATGATCCTTTAAGTTAATATAATGGATAATTGTTCTTGAAATAATGAGCTAATATCTTAAACTAATGAGCAACTTTCTAACAATAATATCTTAGTAGCTCAAAATAATATAAATATCTCATTGTTATAATAACAGACTTTATAAAAATAATGAGTCGTTCAAAATGAGTTGTTATAGCACCTTAATGACTTACTTATCTCAGTGTTATGCCATAGTATCCAAAAATAATAAAAGACTTTCTGAAAAATAATGATGTAGTATCTCAAAATTAGTTAGTATAACAACATGATGACTGACTTATCTCAATGTTTTGCTATGTTATCCGACAATATTGAGAAACTTTATTTTAATATAAGAGAAACTCTCAAATAGTTATTGTGATATTAAGTCATTAAATTTTAAAAGTTGCCAATTCATTTTTTTAATCTCACTGATGAAAATTGACTTCCATACTTCCTGACTGTATCAGAATGTACTAAAATTCAGATCTACTCTTTTTCATGCCTTTTTTAGTAGAAGTAATGAATACTGTGGAAATTTAAATTAAACTTAATAACTAAAATGAAACAGAAAAAGTGCCAAAAATCAACAACAAAAGATTTAGCCAAACTAAACCCAAACCATGAGTTAGTCTTCAGTGGCTAAACCGTGAGCATATGTCATGCCTGAAGCTACTTTACTATAATAGCTCTACAGTGTTTTATCATGCCTAGATCATAAAAGGCACATATGCTCTGAATTATTATTGAGGGAAGCAGGCTTTTTATGTTATCTATACTCACATGCCTCCATACCTTCCTGACATTTCACAGGGGTATGAGGTATACTACCTGGTGCCCATGGCGACCACTCAAGCAGCGTGTTTGCTACTTCACCACCAGCTCTCTTAGCTTTTTTAGCCCTAACCCCAGCGCTCGCAGTCGCCTTCCTTCTCAGTGCAGCTGCCTGTTCCACGACTAGAGACTGACCTCTGGTGTCTTGTGCTGTGCACTACATACAATACATCTTCAGTACAGCATCTCCATATCCGTTTAATAGTAAGAGGAGCATTTTTATTTTTGAAGGTGCTGAACATCATACCATCAGGATTTCTAAATACCTTTGTGTACCGTAATACTGTGATAGCTCCTGAGCCTAAAGGGACACTTACTCAAGTACTAACAAGTATTGTTTCATTATGTGGTAGCAAATCCAGGCTTTTTTAAAATTACATTTTAAGTGATGAATAATAAAGTTATATAAAATATTAAAATGCACTCGCCCACTACTGCAGAGACCTGGATTCATTACTAAACTATAGTGCTTCTGGCTTCTCTGTGCCCATGACTGAACACAGTTGGAGGTGTTTGTGGGTGAGAAGCTGGTGGAGGATTGTTGTCAATGCACTAGCATCTCCTACCGGTAGGTATAAGAGCCTTTGCCAATGAGGATACACACCCCTGTACTGTACTACTCAAAAGGAAGATAACGCTCGCAATGTAACAATAAAAGTACAAACAAAGTTTTACCTTGTGTTTTACCGATATCATGTCAATAGCCAATATCTGGTTTCTTCTTCTCTGTCTTTCTCCATCTAGCTGCAGTCATTTCTGCAGGTCAGCGTGTTCCAAGTCCGAGTTGATGAGTGTCCTAGCTCAGAGTGTGCTGGGGCCGGCGGCTGCACCAATGTTTTGAATGTGCGGGATACACCAACGGTCGTGGACTGTGGGACCATGAGTCTTGTGTCTGTGACAGTGGAATCTACCGCCATGTGCTCCTGCCCCGGCAGAGAGCAGTCCCATCAGCCCTGCACTGCATATCCCAGAAACCCCTGCTTCAATGGTGGCGTGTGTGTGGACACTCAGCATGGCTACAGGTGAGTTAAAAATAACCGCCACACCCAAAATAGAGCCTGAGGGGTAGAGATAACTTGAGAGGTAGAAAAACTTTTTCCTTGTTATACAACAAATGAGTTTTCCAGTTATTCCTGTCACATTATTATAGTCACCAATTACAAAATGTTGATAAGTGCATGCTCTGAAGTTGGAGAGTGTGCAAGAATTACAAACAGAAACAGATTTTTTTTTCTTCAATTCTCCTTTTACTCTGACTTTATCACACCAAAAAAGACAATCATTTACAGGAGACAACTTGCAACTCAGATATGACTAAAATGGAAATTGACTAAAAATAGACATATGAATAAATGAATACGATGATACAATACTCTGAAATTGTTAAGATGTAAATGTGGTAGTATCGCTTTGGATTAATTTTACTGAAAAATTATGTTGACACTTAATTCCCAGCATGGATATATGTAAAAACACATTAATGTATGTATTAAGTTTGTTTCATTTATTAGTCTATATATATATATACATACATATATATATAGATATATATATATATATATATATATATATATATTAATATATATATATCATTCATGCAATATTTCATTCTTTCATTGGTTTTCTTAAAAAGTCACTAAAATGATTTTAGCTTTTATTACTTGCTGAATCCCAGAGTGTAACTGTGGTTTAAGAGGACAACAGATTGAGACAGGGTGAACTTGGACAAAAGGAGATTGCACAAAGGCTTTTTTTGGACATAATTGTACTTTTTTGAGTTATTTAGTGAGTGTATTACAGTTGAATCAATATAGGGAACAAATTTAATATGCTTTTTTATTATTTTACTACTGGAGGCTCTCCTCTTTATATTTTGTTCTCTTTCCTCTCTGTTCCTCTTCATCTTCTTTGTTGTTGCTTGTCCATGAAGGTTAAAATTTGAGATATTTTTTTTAACCTTTGTCTTCATCTGAAGCCTCATTATGAGGGCCATTGGGTCTGAAAAACTGCCACACAGATTGCAGCACTTGAGTTATTTACAGCACAGTACACATAAAGCACCAATAAATCTCCATATATTAGCATTGTCTGTATTTAGTTAAATAAGACATTTTCTAATGACAAAACTATTCCATGTCCATTTATTAACCTCATTAGCATAGTGCAACTGTCACAGGAAAATTAGCACATTACTGCCGTTCAAAATAACGGTATCATCACTGTTTGTGCAGCATCGCTCACCACTCCAGTACAATGGAATATCCTAATGTATAAAAATAAGTGTATTGCCACTTCTCATTTCACATTGTACAAAAGCAACTATCATGACAGCTTCAAAATGACACAAAATTTTGCCACATGGTTTATATCTCGCAAGCCCTTTCAACATTATGCCATCATCCATGTCATTCTGGATGTATTCTACTTCAATATGTAACATGATGGATAGTGTAGTTGGATTATCTGTTAATTCTGTTCTTGGATGGATCAATGTTGGTACTTACACTAAACTGGAGAAATGCACTGATACGATTATGATATGAATGGTAGCTAAATTATGGAAAATTGGTACAATTATGACTTACAGTTGCCTATAAATATAATATGAGTTTTTCAAACCTTAAGATGAGCCCACGGTGTTTTATTTTGAATTTTTTCATGCTGGGTGGTACACACCGATAAAACCTTTAACATATGTGACGCCTGGGATGACTTATTGGTGTGGTTGGCTTCAATCTGATGGCACAGAGGATCAGCAATTTAATCATTTGCTTTGAAATATTCAATCATTCAATTTCAAAGTGAACACAACCAGGAGAGAATGTCTGAATAATCTGTAGATATTTTCAAAATAGTAAAAAGTATGCATAATTCACTGCTACACTTCACTCTTTGAGAAAAATGTCACCAAGGCATCATTCTCCTTTCCCATCTTTGTTTTTGTTCCCTGGCTCACTTGACAAAAAGGTGAATATATCGGAGTGGGTGTTACAGTTTTTTTTTCTTTTTGGGTGGTGGTACTAAGGTCATTTAGCTCATTTATGACCTTCTTTGCCTTTTCCCCACTGAAGTAATGTAAACCTGCCGTCGCCTATTCTGCCAGTGAGAGTAAACATCACTGTTTACACATGCGTAGATCCGTACGTCATTGCTCGCTGTCGTTGATTTATTAAAATAAAACAATCTGCACAGGGTGTTTTATTTTGAAAATTGACAGGATTCGCTGCTGTTATGTCTGTGACTTTTTTCGCAGCTTGAAGCAGCGAGCCTCTAACTCGCTGCAGCTTCGGTCTATGATTGCCGTGCTAAAATAGTGGATAAATTGTTTTGAGTGTCACACAACTGACGTGAAATGAGTGAAGTCACTATCAGCGTTTAATCCATGCAATTTGGAAAGTGCATGGATTAAACATAAACACACATACAGTACACACACTTGTATTGACATACACACACTTCCCTGTCTCTAAAGAAGCCACTCCACTCTTGTAACACAGTTTAACCAAAGAAGGCACAGAAAACTAGCCAATCAGAGGCACGTTAGGGCGGGTCATGGCTCATAGCTCCTAAGGGCAAAAAATACATTGTACTTGCCGTCCTATGCAAACTTTGCAAATGTTTAGGCCTGGCACGGGGGTCTCGTTGGTCTGGCGGTATGCCAGGGCTGTGATATTTTAGGTCAAACGCTGGGCCCATTTAGTTTCCAGTAGCCCACTCTGCACTGAAAGCAGTGTTACAAGAAAGTATTTAAAATTTCTGTCCATCAGCTGCTGGGAAAAACATGAGTTTGTTGTTGTGGGGTCTCTGTGCCGATGCAGAACTGACCTACATGATAACAGGACTGTATGTGAACTTTTTAAACATTGCACCGATGTTACAGAGATTGAAATTTTGATGGCACAGGCCAAAGCATTGTAACACAAGAATAAAAGTATAAAATAAGTTTGTGGTCGTTGAGACAGTTTAAATTCCATTGGGGCAAGTTCAAGAAGTCCTTTTCCATAACCTTTCAAATATAGAACTCGAAAAAAAGGAAAACATTGTTTTAAATATCTTAAGGCTATTTTTTTAATATTGTTATGCATGTACATAGCATGGACAGAAGAAGTAGGAGTGTGGAGGGGGCTGTAGTGCCTTTTAAAGATAGGTTTTATAAAAAAAAAATTAAAAAAAAAACATCAACTCATAAGTTTCAACTCAGTGTTCAAACTATCATGTTTCCCTTTTCTTACTGGGATTCAGGCTGCATGTGCAGTGCACAAGTTACAGTATACATCCATCAGTGAATTTGGGAAAAAAAAAAATGCTTGTTGTAGTAGAAAAATAGGAAACCTGGTGCCAAATGTGAGAGATCTGACACACACACACACACACACACACACACAAAAAAAAAAATATTAGCTTTAGCGTTTATTAGCTTTAACTCTTTAAATGCTGTAACTCTTGGATAAACTCAGACAGAGAAATACACACACACATCCATGGGAATGATCACAACGCCATCAGTTTCCTTTCCATGAGCGGATTACAGGTTGGTTTCACCTGTATGACGTGTTTGGGGTTGTGACTGGTTTAATGGGAGATTGTGGTTGATAACTGTGGTAAACATAAATGAACTCTTTTAACAGTTGGGCAGGGAGAAAATTCTGATGGCTGGGCACTACAGTGGGCAAAGCACAAAGGGCTACTTTGCTGATTTTCTACCATCTTTGTATCAAAACCATTTGGGTAGTATGTGTAGATAAACTGTGTATGATGATCTTTAGATGCCTAGATATCCCTCCCTTTGGCACAACACCAGTAGCTCTCGTGCTGTTGCGCCAACTACGGGCTGTTCCTGCACGTTTTCATATGGCCACATACACAAGAGACACACCCGCCTTTCTCTCTGTCTTTCAAAGACAGACCACATCCGATAAAACCATTGTACTAGACAGTGTTGATTGGATGTAAATCAAGATATTGTTACTGCACTGCCTATTTTTTGCTTAAATTTTTTTCAGAAACGTATTGTAAACAGGAAATGGGCATCATACTGCTTACTTCACAGTGAAAGCAGAGGCCGAAGATATAGAGATCGCTGATCAAATATAAACCAACACTCTGTTACTGAGTTGCATATTTCTTGCCTCAAATGCTTTCAGAAACCTGTTTTTGCTTACCATTCAACTTTAATAGGAGTTCCAACCGGCTGCCATTGTTTCCACAACATGTCACCCACCAGTAGGTGCGGTAATAAGGTGGTAATATGTTGGTAGTTGTAGGCTTTCTACCTCTTGAGCAAAAGCCTCCTTTTCCTGTGTTTTAGCTGGTCATGTAGTAACAATTTCAAAAGTGTTTGTGTCTTTCCACTGCATGGACAGCCTAGTTTTAATGTAAGGGCCTTCTTTATATCGGTGAAATACTTCTTTAAGATGAAGTTATGTAGGAAAGAAGTGATGTAGTAATCCAATTTGGCTGATGTTGTTTATATCCCAACTGCAAAGAAGTTCAATGGTATGAATCAGAGAAATACCAACACAAAGACAATGAGTTTTTATCACATTCAATGCTCTTGAGCCTAAACTCAACAAGTCATCCATTTCCAGCATTCAGTCATGTCTGGCTCTGGTTAATGAAGACTGGTATGATATTTAACAAGAGAGAGAGCAGGGGAGAAGATGGAAGTGAATGGAGAAATTAGAAGGAAATGAAGAAGTGAACATGACCTCAAAGCAAATGCTTTTGAGACTGTGAGGGAGAGATGAAGGGGAAATGCCTGTGGTGTTGGTGTGCCACAGTGTACGAGTGTGCCTGTGTTGTGTTTAGTTTAGAGGCAAACTCTCTCTGAACTGATGTCAGTGATTACAAAATGTGAAAGAAATAAAAACATCAAAACGAACGACCTGCCCAGTGCCACTAAAGGAAACTTTTATTTAATACTGTGGCAGCAAATGTTGCAATAATCCCATAACTGCTGAGCTTCTAATTTGCACTCCCAGGTCTTTTCACACTTATTTTGCTCATTAAGAGCAAACTATGCTGTTTCTCACTGGTGTGTTGCAACTGAAGATGAGGTGAATTAAAATGAAGTTGCAATTAGTATTTTTATTCATGCTGAAGGGAATTTTTTAACCTTGCTACAGTTGTTAACAGCTGCTACAGCTCAGCATCCCTGAAACTTTTTAGAATTTGAACAGTGAGGTGTTGGCAGTGTTGGCCAAAGTGCAATAAGAATGTAGTTGCATCTAGTATGTTTGAGGCTGCTTATTGGAACAGTAATGTAATGTTGCTCACCTTTATTTTGTTTGGCAAAGTTAGAACTCTGTCATTGAGGCACTACATGACTGCAGTCACTACCATTTATTTAAAAAAAACCTCTTTATATACTGTACATGCATCAGCAAAATGCATATTGCACAAATACATTTCTTGAGCTGTGCAATGCAAAGCTAGTATTCCTTTCAGGTTGCATATAGCATAAAACCTCCAACTAGTTAAATTAGACTTCAGATCAGCACATGTGAAATAACTGAGAGCAACTCAGGTTAAAATATCAAGATCTTTCCAAAGACTTCTCTCGTCTTATTTGGATTAGTTGCACATTCATATGATGATTTTAGTTTTAGAACATCGACCTGAAACAATAAAAGTGAGAAGAACCAAAATTTACATTTTTTTTCCATCCTCATCGAAAACTATATCCTTGGTTATTATTTTGATTTCTGCTCAAAACAGCGGAAACATAGCTTAGCAAGTTAGCCGCATTTAAATCAAGGGGTCCTTGTAGAACCTAATCAAACATAATTGTTTCCTAGTAACCAAGACAAGACTAGGGCACCCAACTCAGTCAAAGGGGACACACTATCCTTCTCACAAATCACTTGTTAACACAATAGACAAGCTAAGACTGAGAGTAAAATGGCAGCAGGGCATGAAGAAGTGTTGCATCAAGTCTCTGACAGAGATGTGGATGAAATGCAACATTCCCAATGCTGCCATGGAACTGCAAGGTACAAGGTAGATTTGTCCTTTTTTAAAGTAGTTTAAAAAAATATCAAAACGGCAGTGGAGGATTCTCGTTTAGGGTTCTCACAGCCTGGGGAAAGAAGCTGCGGATATGTCTATATCTTTTCCAGGATGGCAGCAGGGTGAACAGACTCTGGCTGGGGTGGCTGCTGTCTGTCAATATCCTAGCAGGCCGCTCACTTGCAAAGTGCACACAGGATATCTTATTCGGGATTCAGACTTTATATGTACTATAGTAAAACAATGTTTAGTGCTCGGACAGAAGTGTCATCCACATTGTAATTTCATCGTTACTGCCTTGCACAACAGTGTAACATTTTCTTGTCGCTTTTTCTCTTTTTTTTTTGGAGCATACCAATGACCACAGTTTCCACAGTGACTGTAGTTTTTCAACCGTCCGCCATATCTGCTCCTGGGAATAGTAACAGCAGAGAATTACACTGATACTCAAATGTAACTGGAGATAGCTATCCATAGCTACCAGGGAAACACTTTTTTTTGTGATGTAAATTGATCCTTTATTTTCCCTGTGGAGATTGTACTGTGCGGACTGAATGGTGAAGTGAAAGCAAGACTTGTGTGTTTCATTTTAATTGGCAGGGCAAAACACAATTGTCAGTTTTACTGCTCCCTTTTTGTTTAAGTCTGTTTTGGTCAAACACACTGTAGCTGAGGTTTATTTATAATTTGGTCAATTTAGAACTGGGCCTTTACTGTGAGGTTTGGTTGTATTTTGCAAAAGTCTGTTTTAGATCAGGGCCACAACTTTCATGAAAACCTTTAATATGAATGTCTGCTTTTCTAAGACAGAGGAGGTAGTGTGGATTCAAAGTTTAAAATTAACTTCCTAGAGGATATACCAACAAGTACAAGGCTTACTTAAAAGAGAAGAATGCTGAGGAACATTTCAGCTACTCTTTCTATAATCAGTAATTTCATTTCAGGCTATCTTCACGTAATGTATTAAAAAATGTATTAACACCAGAATGGTTTAATACAGCAAGAAATACAGATACGTCAAGATTATATTTACTCTTCACATTACCTCGCATCAAACTCTTCCCACACACACACCGGCCTTTATATTCCTGGATTCTAGAATCTGGGGAAAATTACGTGGAGACAGCTGGAGACGGTTTGCCAAAAAAAGACCCTTATTAGTACCAACCTCCCGATGCCCAAGCTGGTATGCGTCTCCCTGGCCTCAAGCAGCAATTCAACACTTGAATGGCTGTCGCATTTATCCTTTAATACAAATGTATTGGGCATCCATATGGGCCCTCGCATGCCCAGCAAAAGAGCAAAATGGAAATTATGCAGACTTAAGCATGAAAAGCAAGTCGAGCTAGACAGGAAATGAGTTGAAAATGGAACAAGAGTTTTCTTTGAGGCTTTGACATGTTGACAGAGAAGCCACCATTACTGATACAAGGGTTATACCACAATGTCAAGCTGATGTACAAGGGAAAAGGAGATTGCTGGAAATTATATTTGTCTATATGAGACAAAACTTACAAATCCTCCCCCATGTAATAGTTATGGTGTGCCAAATTTAGAGGACAAGTGTAGATTTAGAGGGGATATTAAAACACTTCAAACAAAACCCTGAATACCGTTGGAAGATTCAATATAGACAGTAAATCAGTGTGTGAGCTCATGCAAAGGATTTTGAATGGGATCATTCAGTCATATTATCTCGATCTGCCGTCCCTTTTCTTTTCAAGATTTGTCTTTAAAGGTTAAATGAAAGGCCCATAAACTCTGAAACCTTATTCTCAACTGCAAGCTCTGGAAATAACACAAACTGGACAGTTCAGTTAAAGGTTAGCTTCCAGCAAACAAAGCAGCTTTTTTAAGGAATATTAAACAGTTTACCCTCCCTGGCCTTTCTTACATTCCACAGTACGACAATTAAATCCAAGATTTCACTCTTCTAGTCACGTGTCCTTCATCCAATGGTTCATTGTCAAAACTGCAGTGTATTTCCCCCACATTGCCTATATAAAAGCACAGGCTTCAATTTAGCATCAACTGCCAGGGGCTCAGATTTTTCAGCATTTGGTTTTTATAGCATTTTGTTTACAAGGCCTCCGTGGATGCAGACATCAGTGTTGCCTTTCCTGACAGGGTTTAACTGCCTGGCCTCCCTTCTGTTATGGAGTCTGACTTGCAGATGAAAAATGAAATTTTCAAAGTATACTTGGCAGAGTCTAACTCAGCATATACAGCTCTTGTTTGCTCCTGTGTTTCTTCGCGTTATAAATAGAAACAAACCTTTCACAACCTCCTACTAGATGAAAAATCTAGCATGTTAGCTGTCACATCCTGCCAGTTCTTGTTTCGAATTCCCCGGCAAACAAGTGAACTAAAAGAGGGTGTCTTCATTAGCATAAATCACTCTGTAAACAAGGCCAAAAGTGGGGTGAGAGCATTTCAACAAATCCTTTTATCTACAAACATGATGATGAAATAAGCTCTTTGGTGCTTCTAGTGGTAGAGAAGACATGGTGACCCTATTTAACTTTGTGTAATTCAGCCTGATGCTCTGCGTGTCCTCAGGCTCGGATCTTTAATGGTGGAAGTGAAGGGCTCTTTGCAACCAATTAAATGAAACACCAATGCCTGGACCTAGGCTTTTATCACTGTCTCAACTGTTACTCCAGAATTTGAATGTTATGATGAAATGAAGAGTCATTTCTCACACTGGCAATGGCTCAAGAATAAAGATGAAATATTCTCTACATTGTTACCCTCCAGAGTTGTTAGGTAAACAAAATGATGTTTTGACTTCAACACAGATTGCAAAACCATCCAGAGTCAGCCTCGATGTAGTCTTGTTAGCTTTATTTTATTTTCATTTTTTTCTTTTTAACTTTTTGTAGCACTGCAACTTCTGTTTTCTGGTATCATGTTAGTTTTTCAGGGAGATATTACTAAGTGTCAAGCAGACAGAACTAAAGCTAATTGCTATATATACTAACACACAAGTTTAGATGATAATGCAAATTCATTTGAACAGCTAGCCGCAGGTTAGTATTTAACACAAGCTAGACCTGAAAAAAAAATAGGAATACCATAAATTTTTGTAAATACTTTGGCATTAATGTGATTGCCAAACCAATAGTTGTCAAGACATTTTAATAAAATCCACAAATGCCAACCTGCTGGTGGAACTAAAGGAAAAGTCAGGGGATCAGTCTCAGGATATTTTTCTTAGCAACTGTTAATGTCTGTCCAAAATGCATGTCAGTCTGTCCTCTAGATTTTGAGACATTTGACTGGATAAAAGGGAACTTTGAGCTCTTGGTGGCATTGGATGAAAAGTTAAAGGAACATCAAAGCTTTTAGGTTTTATCCTCTGGGCACCATGGTCATTTGTACTAAATTCCATTGCAATTTCATACAGCCGTTTTCAAGACATTTTACTAAAAGGAAAAAATGTCAACCTGCTGGTGATGCGAGTCAGAAGATCATCATTTGGTATCACAAATGTCTGTACAATATTTCATGTAAAGTCATCCAGTAGGTTTTGAGAAATTTCTGTCCAGACCAAAGCAACCGACCGACCGACCAAACGTCTGCTCGATTGACTGTCTTTGCCATCCAAAGAGCCACGCCACTTAATTCCTAAAAATGTGTCTACTATCTTTCTTTTATTGCTGATGTAATTGGGTGAAACTACCAAAATGACCCCAGTTGTATCGCTTCTTGGTTCTGGTTTGAACATGCAAGTGGAATTATCAGCCTGAAAGGAGACAAGATACCACCTGGCAGTGGGTTTAAATAGCAGCACATAGACAGCATGTTCCGCAACAGTAAATATCCCTGTTTGAAGTCTAACTGAAATGTTATAAAACATCCCTCTTTACAGTCGAACATCACTGTGATAAAAATTGTGATCACACACGAGTCAACACGTGTACGACTCAATGTGATCAAACTTGCCCTGGTAACAGTAAATTAACTCGATGCAGAGATTTTTAAGCAGTGGCTGCAAAGTAATAAGAGCCATACTTTTGACCAACTGACTGTTCTTTTACTTAGCCGAGTTTTTTTTTTAACTAACAAATATTCTACAACTGAGTGGCTAATTACTTATTCAGCCTAACAAATTATGTTAGCACCTCTCTCACTGGATGTTTTTTGGTAGCTCGTTCGGCAAGCCAAGTAGCAATTCAAGACATGCCCATGCTTTTTGATAGAGAGGACATATAAAAGCTGATGTAGGTTGAAGTCAGAATTGTCTTTTGTCTTCTGTTGCAGCTGTTATCTGACTTAGTCAGTGTCACTGTCAGCCAGTGATAGAGTGTTGACAGTTACTGCTTTGTGCAAGTCAATTTGAAATTAAATTATTAACTGTATCTATGTGGACAAAACATCATTCTCACTTGTATATGGACAGACACGGGTGCTATCACAAAGCTGAATGTAGCACAAAACATACAGCATACCTTTCTCAATTGTGGGGAGGAATTTTCTTTTCTTAAAAAAAAACAACGTTCATATCAAGTATACAGCAGATCTGTATGCTGTGGCAGAATACAACAAAACATGTTTATTTCCATCAATTCGTTCGTCCGTCCATCCGTCCATTATCATCGACTCATTCTGGGCCAGGTTGCAGGGGCAGCAGGCTATGCAAAGCATTCCAGACATCTTTCTGCAATAACCTTTTCCATCTTTTCCATCTTGCCCTGTGGGATCCAAGACATTCTCAGGTCAGATGAGATATAATCCCTCCAGCATGATCTGGGTCTACCCCATGGCTTCCTACCAGTTGGATGTGCCTAGAGTGCTTCAGATAGGAGGCACCCAGGAAGCATCGCAGTCAGTTGCCGGAACCATCTCAACTGGCACCTCTGACCGGGAGGAGCAGCAGCTCTACTGCGAGCTCCCTCCAGGTGTTGTAGCTCCTCACCCTATTTCTAAGTCTGAGCCCAGCCATCCTCGGTGGAAGCTCATGTTGGCCGCTTCAGTCCGTGTTCTCATTCTTTCTGTCACTACCAAAAGCTCATGACCGTAGGTAATGGTTAGAGCGTAGGTTGACTGGTAAAAAGAGGTATTTGCCTTCCAGCTCAGCTCCTTCTTTACCACAACAAACCGGCTTAATGCCCACAGCACTGCTGACACCACACCAAACCACCTGTCTATCTTCTGCTTCATTTTAGGGCTCAGTCATGATTAAGACTCTAAGCTATGTGAACTTCTCAGTTCAGTAGCAGTAATTCACTCTTAACCCAGAGAGAGCAATGCCATGTATTTCAGTGGAGAATTATGGCCTCAAACTTGGAGGCATTGACTCACCTCCCCACTGCTTCACATTCAAGCTGCACCCCACCCCCCACCCCCAATACACGCTGTGGGTAAAAGTCCGATAAAGCCATCAGAACCACATTATCTGCAAAAAGCAGAGACGCAATTCCGAGGTCCCCAATCTGGACGAGTGACAACCTTGGCAGAGGCCAAACCCACTGAAAACACGCTTGGCTTTGTGCCAAGTATACAAGAACAGCTCTCTCTTTGATTATACAAGGACTTGCACAATCTTAAGCCTTCTCCATGTCATCGAAAGACATGTTGACTAGATAAGCAAACTCCCATGACCCCCCACAGCTGATCCACTGTTCCACAACCAGGATCCAATCTACATTGCTCCTCCCCAAACTTTCCATGGGGAGGCTGAGCAGTGTGATTCCCTGTTAATTGGAGCACACATTTGGGGTCCCCTTTTTTAAAAATGGGACTGATCTGCCACTCCACAGACACTTTCCCCAACCACCTTGTGACACTGAAAAGTATCATTTCAGTTTGACTTTTACTTTTAATTATGATGAATGCTTTAATAAATTACAGATTTCAGCTTTGAAATGATAATGTGCAGAGCAACGTCTCTGTTTGCCATACACCGGCAGGGAACCAGTGAAGCCCATACACATGCATCAGACTTCAGCAGAATTTTCACAGAAAAAATCATTGTAGCGGCTGCTACTGCAGGTGTGCTGTGCTTAAGATGTTCAAATACTTTTTAACCCTGATGTACCAGCACGGATAAGCATGTTCAGCCCCCCACACACATGCAGTACACACTCCCTCTGAACATATGTGAGAGCAGATGAACACAATGTCTTATCGCACACACGTCCACCAAGCTTTCTCACTATGTCTTGTAGAAGTTAATTTTACCCTTCAGCTTCATTTAATTAGAAGCAGTGAGTGAAAAGTGCAGGATTTCAGTCTGGCAGGCAGGAGCCAGCGTGTAATGTGGCTCACCACTGGTCCAGAGCAGGATGACTGGATAATCCCTGGATTACACACATGCACGCAAACACAGACAAATACACAGTTATTAGAGATGTGGACATTTTTCTCCACCTCCCATTCACTCTGTTCATCTAATCTGCAAACAATGTTGCATTGCTTTGCATGTTAAGATGCCTGGATTATTACCTGGATACCATACTGACGGAGCAGATAGACTAGACTAGACAGGATGAACTTCACATTTTTATGATGTTGCTGATGAGGCATGATTACATAGATTTTACTAAATTCCTATATTGTATAAACAGTACATTTTGCTTTAATTGAAACTTCTGGAATCCTTTGAAACTCAGTGTTTTGAACAGTGAAATCTTTCCCTGTTGGCAATATTATTCTTAACGCCTACCCTAAACTGCAGAGAGAGAGAAAAACAGCCTAAACATAAATGAAAATGTTGAAAAATGAGTTTGTGAATGATTAAATGCAGTTTTTGCTGTTTTTAAAATACCACATGCTGCATATCTGTTGTGACAAGTGAATGTGGACCAGAATGAAAGTGCCAAAAATGTTTCTTTGTAAAGTCTCAGCCAAAGAGATGACAGTGGAGAACAGGGCAAGGCAGGCAAAGGTGTCAACCCTGAGACACAGATGCCGTATGATTGTCACATTTTCAATCACACTCCGGTACCTGAGCTCTGTAACATCTGCTGTGTGATTCTCCAGGTTCAGAGGAGGAGAGGAGGCGAGTCATGGGGTGTCAGGGATGGCGAAAATGAGGATAGAAGTGGGAGAAGAAAAATTATGGAAATTAGGAAAATGTTACAGCAGAGCAATGCAGAGAGAAAAGAGTAAAAGGAGAGAAGAGTAAAAAATAAGAGAGCACAAGATAAGCGAAGGGAGACAAAATAACACGTCAGTACAATAAGAGATAATAAAAGATAAAACTGCCGTAAGAAAGATTTCTATACCGGAGGCTTTCAGATATGACCCAAACTCAAACACATCCCAACATTCACAAACAGATTATGGCCCAAGATTGAAGGAGGAACATGCAGATAATCGAGGCACTGGGATTAATAATGAGATTAGGCGAGTGAGGGGGTTTGGGGTGGGATTACAGCTCCTGGTTAACAAACACAATTCCCAGCAGACAGCGAATGAGCAAAACAAAGCTGCCTTAAGAGGATTGGAGGGTTTGGCCATTGTGAATAAAACTATGTCTCAGATTGTCTTGCGTTCGGAGAATTAGGATGACATTGCCAAAATGGAAATACAGGCATGGATGTTTTCTTGGTGCCATCAATCACACACACTCATACACAGCCTGATAAATGTGTGGTTCTTTGTGAACAGTCTAAAGGTGTAGAGCTTCTGGAAGTATTTTTTAAACATTGAATAGTCATGTCTTGATAGGAAGTATTCAAACAAAGGAAGGTTGGGGAAAAAAAGAAAAAGAAAAAACAAATAAACATTAGCTAGCATTAATTTATAGTTTTAACACTCAACATTTGTAGACTAGCAGGAGAGTGGTCAGCAGGAGACAAGGGGTAAACAGTGATGTGACTCAGCTGTCCACCTGTGTTCAGATCACCAAAATGCACGCTAATACAAGGTCTAAACACACTCCTGGTGTTGTCTGGGATGTATTGTGTAACAATACAGGCTGAGGAGAAGTGGAACTATTAGTGAAGGACAGCTGTTGTTAGCAATTGCTTTGTCCCATCTGTGTTTTAAATACTGTCTACATTACCTCATGTTCAGTATGTTTCTCTGTTTAGGGATTTGGATTATGCAGTGCTTACACCTTAAAAGTAGCTTATTTAAAAAAAAACAAAACATTTACATAACTGTACTAATTACTCAACAGCAAAAATAATTAGCGGCATCACTTGTTAAATAACTGTTAATACTTAGCTCATGCTCCATCAAAGGTGCCTTTAATCAACTTAAATGTGGGGGAAAGAAATATTACTGGGAATAATAAGCAGAATTACTGGATTTTAATTGAAACCCCTTATATTGATCGTCGCTAAAAGAAGTATTTACACAAATAAAACTCTTTTCTAAATAATGTCTTAGTGTCCAATACTGCCTGCAAGGTGCTGATGTCACGTGCTGCGAGTTTTAACAGTCTGGTCGTTTGCCAATCAGTTTCAAATTTTCCTATCAATAAAATATCTTAAGATATTGTTTGTACTTGAGACCTACATCAATGAACCAGAAACCAAAATCAGCTGTTTAGTCACAGTTTGTGGAAAATGGAAATTTAAATTACTTATTGTAATGAGTAAAAGCTCTGAGCTCTTTTTTATTCAGTATTCAAACAGCTATTTAAAGTGCAAGTTGTTAGCAAGTTATTTTGAATTTAACCCCCAAGCAAGAAATTGGTAAAAAAGAAAATTACCCGAAAATAAGCAACAAAAAAAAGTTAAAAGAAAAGAAAATTACCAGAAAAAAAAAGAAAAAAAAACATGTATACTTTTTTGTTCTGTAACATACTTTTTTAAAAAAATATATAATTAGACTAATTATAAATATTATTCTGGATATTTTCTTAACTTTTTTATTTATTTATTTTTATTTTTTGACTATTTTCTTATAATTCTCCTCCTTTTGTAAAAGCAAATTTTCAGGTCATTTTCTTTCGCCTTTTACAAATCTCTCGCCAAGTTGGTCATTGCTTCCCCGCCCCCACACACACTTTTTAAAGAAATCAAACCAATTTGCTTGGATTTCAAAGGGTCAAATAGCTTGTGAAAGGCATTTGAACACATCACAAAGTGATGATGATCCAGGTTTCAAAGGGTTAACTGTGTGTTCTCAACTTTGAGAATGTATAAAAGCTGTGTGAACTGATCAGGACCAGATACTTCTGCAGCCATGCAGCTGAGAGACACAATCAGGAAGAGATTAGATTTTTTTACCACAAATATGTCAGAAAGCAGTTTTAGCCTCTCTGGAAAAAAAAAAAAAAGGGAAATTTATGCTCAATAGCGGAATCATCATTATAGTTCACATTTTCACACACATAAAGTGAGGGGAATTGAATATTTAGTTTAAGTGACACCAAAGGGACAATTAGGTTGAGCGACACTTCACAGACTCTCAGTACTGCACTCTGCAACACACACACTTGTACACCAAAATACAGACATACAAGCACATGCATGTCTTCTCATTTAAATATCCTCCCATTTCATTTCTGCTCACTCTGTTGTTGTGTTTGCACATTTTATTAGCATCCCCTTAACATGTTTCTATTCATGCGAACTGTGTCTCAAGGCAGAGAAACGACATGTCCGGTTTTTATTTGCAAAAGCGTCATGTATTTTACGTGAGCTTTGTAATTTCTAACTGCGTGTGTGCATTCGTCTGTCGTCTTTCAATCCTGGGAGAGAGCAGATGCAAGAAAATGAGCAGCGACAACGAAGGAACAACTTGGATGAGAAATGAGCTGTCTGCAGAACACCAATGAGATGTGTGTGTGTGCATCTGTGAATGCACATGATATTGCAGACACACATCTTTGTGTGGTTTTGCAGGAGCCACAGAGCTAAAAGTCAGAATATGTTGAGAAACAGCTAAAGTGTGAATGAGGTAAACCAATGAAAAACTCACGTATTAGGAGCAGAGCAATTGCCCAGGAGAAATATTTTTTTTCTCTTAGCTGTGTGTTTGTGAGTGAAGTCAGGATGGAGGCTGTGTGTGCAATTAGTATATTTTGTAATTACTAACAACAGGTGGATTATGTGGGGGGAATTTTTATTTAGCCGAAACAGTGGAAGTTTTTCTCATCAGATTCATTTACAACTACTCAGTGGAGGAGGGTGAAAGGAGAAATGCTGAGAATCATAAATTAGAGAATATGATTTGCTGTTTGTGTAGAGCCTTGAGTACCGATAGAAAAGGTAAAAAAAAAAAAAAATCAGCGTTCGCCGATTATTTTGTGGGTTAATTCTGCTTCTCTGTGGTGCATTTGTCTTGTCACAGACAGAACAGTTAGATATTTCATCCATACAGAAGAGAACTGTTCACTAATATAAACTACAGTAAGGTGTTTCATGTACTTAAACAGCAAGAACTTCTTTATACTGTGGATGCTTCTCTGTGCTTCATTTAGTCCTTTTCAAGACTATAATGCATTTTGAACATCATAAAACGTGCACGATTGCAATATATAGTGACAATTTCCAATTGAACTACAATATGTACGTGTTATTTGATTTATTTACTGATTATGTTTGAAAAATGTAAAATTGATTCTTTGTGTATTGTAGTTTGGACATGATCACAAAAATTCAGCTTCTTCAATTTCTGCGATTTGAGAAAATTAATAGGAAAGTATAGTCTATTTCATGGTGCTGTCTGCCAATACTACTTCTTTTTAAACACAAATGAAATCCAGGAACATGCAAGAATTGCATGCACACTATGTAGTCAGTAGTGCTCTCAATTTAATGATTTGTGCACACAAATTACTGATTCATGCTCTTGATTTAATAAGATTGATGGCATGAGCCGCCGTCTATCACTTTAAGAAGAGGAAGTCAAATAGGAGGAAAAAATGAAGATTATGTCTCGTGATGTCATTTCACTGTGTGCTCCATCTTTGTTTGTTTTTGGTAGTTTTATGGTATGATAGCTTGCAGGCGCAGGAAAGCGTTCTTTTCAACATGTAAACATCAGCATTTATGTTTCTGTATATGTGCTCCTTAGTACAATACTGAAGGCCTTTCCTTTGCACTTGTGACTCTCTTTACAGTCATTTGAAGGCAGCAGGTATCTGTCCCAGCTTCACTCTAACTGGAGTGATGCTGCACACAGATACTGCAGATCCGCTGGTTACATTTTGTGCACCCAGTATCAGAATGTTGTAAAATAACCACAGAACCCCCTGTGCACATCAAACATGTACTTTCATTAAACAGTTTCATCACAGTTTCTTGTGCACATTGACAGCCATGTTGGAGATAGATGCCTTGAAACACTTTAAAAAAATTGTGAATTACTCAAAGCTTTATTTGTGTCCAAGACAACAACAAGTTTCCTCAGAGGAAAACTCTCCACATGATTCCCAAACTGTCAGTGCATTGTGGCGGGGAGAGCTCTGTGATTAACCCTTAGGGCCTGATGTACTACTACACGCAATTGTATCGCTCTGCGCTTTTCAAAATCAAGCTCTGAATAATATTACACATTAATATTAATCTCTACTGTCCTAATCATTAATATTAAATATTAATTAGTTGAGAAGAATTTTCCAGGTTTTTATCATAATGCCACTATGTTTTTAAGTAGAAACACATACACACACAAAAATAATTATTTTCAGTATACTACATGAAAAGTATATGTTTTATTATCACAGCACAGCACACAACCTTGCCTAAGTTTATGCCATATGCATAAACATGGCCAAAATGAATAAAAAATTAAGAATGAAAAGCATGTAAAATGCTCTAAACAGTACCTAAGCCTCTACTGAACCCACATTTAGTAATGCAGTTTTTCTGATCTCACCCAAGTGTGTCATAATGTGCCTACAATGGAGCCTGGTCACAATATAACCAAAAAGTGTGTTTGGCGTGCTTATGAATCACTTGGCAGGGGCCACTGGCTGTGATCTGCCCACACCGCGCTGCAAAGCTCATGTTAATAAAGTTACCAAGCCATTGCACCAGAAAGTGAGGGGACAGAAAGTCTTATTGCCCCTCCTTTTTCCATCACCAGTGATAGCTTCAGCCATCACTAAGCAGTAGGAACAAATCACTTCTCTCCAAATTAATAATGGGCTGTGCAGACTTGACACATGTGGCACAGCAACAGTATTAGTTATTCATAATCATTAATTGCCCCGTCACTTCAGCAGGATCAGTCAAGATCTAATTTGAGTTGACAGTCTGTTCTTCAGACAGAAAAGCTGAAACAGAGAGATTTCATGTTTATCCATTCAAATCATTTGAAATGAAGGAGCTGTCTTCTGGATGAGCCCCGAGCTCCATCAAATCTGTCAAAGCATTTGTATTCCACTGTAAGTAAAAGTCCAAACTCTGTTTTCTCTAAAAGATTTTTCTTCTCCTGTCAAATGTCTGCTGCCTAAATGGAATGTTTCACAGTATTTGCTGTAGTGGCATTATTATGTGCACAGTGCCTGGATGCAACCTTTCTATTCATTAAAGTAAATAACAAAATATGGCAGCAGATGGTGAGAATGAATGCACCTTTCAGTGTATCTCCTGTACAGTGACACCTCACAGAGTTTAGATTTATTATGTGAAATAAAATGAAAAAGTCCACACAGATTTGATGGAGCTCAGTGCTCAATGTGCAGTGCAGTTACTGTATTTTGAGACAGTCATATTTGCACAAACCTTTAACAGGCAGGAGGGCCCCTGAGAGGCTCCAGTGTTGTTTTGACACCAGTAAATAGACAATCAACACTAATAATATTTTCAAAGATAGATAAAAGGCAGATAAAAACAAATCTTTTCTTCTAAGTTTCTTAACAGTAGTTCTACTATCCGTGACACTATGATTATTATCTGGAAAAATGACTTATATTTCTACAATAGACTTTCTTTAAAGATAGGCAACACATCTTGTGCTTTTGGAGCCAGAGGCTGCACAGTTGTTATTGGGAAGTGGAAATTAACCAAATCGTGAACAGCACCTTTGATGGTGAGCACACCTATCCACACATGGCTGTCAATCATGATTTTACAAACCCTTTTTTTACGCGTCAACTAGCCAATTAATTCATTGATTGATTAATTTCAGTTCATTTCAAATCCCATAAAAACTTCAAAGTTCACAAGTTGGGTATTTAGCAAGGTATTTTATGTCTGTTATGGACCAAGCAGTCAAAACACAAGAACAAAGGCTTTACAGACCGAACAGAATGAGACACTGGGGCAACATATATACTGGCTGATCAGGCCAAATTAAACAACAACTAAAACAGAGAATTATTCCCCCCATGATGTCAGAGCTCTTGGTTTGATCCGTGGGATGGCCCTCTGGATAAAAACAGGCTCTGCCCTCAGTGCCATCTTTTGGCAAACTCCAACCAGGAAGTGAACACACTCAAACTCAGGTAATTCAAAGACGTTAATAACTCACAAACGTGTAGCAACATAACAAAACAATGTGAACTACATCAAGTGCTATTAAATTCATTTTAAACTGAGTGTTGTATGTAATTTAAGTGGCTGCAAATTAAGGTAACTGAACACGTGGTTATGATGTGGGTGAGTGTGTGAACCATGTGCCCATTATGTGGCTGTGGACACAGCTATCACAATGTTTCTTTTAAGCTAGTGTTAAACATTTCTGTACAATCAGCTTTACTCTCACTTTACTAGTTTTGTTGCTTTATACTTCTACATTAAACCCAACTGGATGCAACAAGTCTTCACATTTGGAATTTCAGAGGGCTTCTTTTAGTTTTGCTCCTTTGAAAATATCTGGCTTCTAATTGTTTTGTTTGTTTAAAATCAGCCTTAAACCAAATGCCATGTATAAAACTAAAATATATATTTTGAATGGGTGAGATAAATGAGCCACATGTTTAAAAAAAAAAGAAATGATCACATGGTATGGTTGCGATAAGAGCCTAGAACATGTAGGGAAGCTTTGAAACAAAGACGAATAAGAGAAAGGTTTTGTATTCATAAATCAGAGGATGAAACTTTGTTGAAGACAGGTGGTGAGAGGTGAAATTTTGAGCAGTAGGATAAATAAGCACTTGGATGCATAAAAATGGAAATACATAGAGAAGAGTTTCCTAGTGATGTAGTGATTCTCCCTGTGGTTCTGCCACTAATGAGAACATCTGCATCAGTGAAACAGATGGATTGAGAGAGAGATAGCCGAGGGGAGAAGGCTGTCTTAGAGGAGAAAACAACTAGACTTTCAGAGACGGAGTGCAGAAAAAAAGAGTTGAAAGAACAAAATACAGTAAGTGGTTCAAAAAATGGGAGTTGTTTCGATTCAAATAAAGTAACCAAATTGTCAAGAAAATGAAATTGTCAAGTAATTGCATAAAAAAAACCTCAAAGAATATGTATTGCCCTCACTAATTCATGTAATTTTGGCCTTTTCATTTCTTCTTCTCCCAAAGGTGCCAATGCCCAGCTCAGTTCGAGGGGCCTGAGTGCCAGCAGAACAAGCACAGTTTCCACGGCAACGGCTATGCCTGGTTTCCTCCCATGATGCCTTGTTTTGAGAGCCACGTGTCGCTTGAGTTCATCACAGACGTGGTTGATGGACTGCTGCTGTACAGCGGACCCTTAGCTCAGCTGCAGGCCTGGGATCAAGAGGACTTCATGGCCATAGGTAGGAGACATCTCAAGCTTAATAACATATATCCCATCTGGCTCTCATTCAAAACTCATCCCATTTTACAACTAATGTTACTGAGATGAGGTGGAGGAAATTACTTTAACTTTGTATATAAATAATTTGACCTTTATGGGGCAGCAGGCAAATGTCCTTAGTGTGAGGGAGCACTCAGATGACAAATGAATACTTGATGGAATGATGTGACTTCATGCTGTGTTTTAACATGTAGAAAAAAAAGTTGATCAAACACAGTCATAGAGAATTCAGTTGTTTGACAAAATATTCTAAGTGTTCTGTTGTATAGACCAACTCACTGTGACATGGCACTGACAACAACAATCACCTCCACCTCCAATTTTGCATGCAGATATATGTTTTTACTTGTTTATTTCTGTTATCATTTCAGCAGTAACTGGAATGTTTAAAGATAAACAGTGGCAGGGAAGATGAGCAATGTACTAGCTAAAAACCTAGTTTTCCACTTGAAGAAATTAATATTGGTGTAAGTTTATCGTAATTTGTATATTTTATCTGCTGTACTTTACGCACTAACTAATTGAGGCAGTGGTAATCCAGAAACTCCAGTGTTCTGGGAGGTAAAATGACTGTTTTGTCTATGGATCCTGATGGTTTTGAGATAACGGCCTCAGTTACTTGTCGCAAAGGTCATATGTGCACACTCATTTTCTTTGATGGGACTTCTTTTTAGGTGGCAAAAAAACTAACCAACTGAGGCAGCATTTGCTCAGCGCTGTTTGATTTAATGTTTGTGATGCAAAGGTTTTCTACCAGAAAGTTATTGAAAATAAATGTGATTTGGTCTTTATGATAAATAGTATTAAATTAAATCCAGTTTGATATCATTTGGAGCATGATGGTTGGTGATGAAGGGGTTCTTGAGGTCATCAGAGAGTGGGGGTGGGGGTATATATGGGGAAAAAAAAAATGCAAACAGCTGGACTGTAGTTAGCTGGTTACCATTACAGATTTGCAGTAAACTTAATCAATATTTTTGAAATGGAGATAAAACACAATCGCAAGATGACTGTGTTTCCAATAAATGATGTTATGCAACTTCTCCTCTCGTGGTAACATTTCAGGAAACATGGCGATGGATGTTCAAAACATTAGGAGGTTTATTTCTATTGCAGCCACTGCACTTGTTGAATTTTTTTCAATAAAGGGCAATGCTGTGTTATGGAGTGATAATGGGACCCATGTATAAGGGATTTCTGGGAGCTGATAGTCCACAATTTCACAGAGGAATTGTATATTCAGAACTTTCAGATGATCCACTCAACTTTTGAAGAGTTATGCGCCTGCTGCATCATGCCTGAGGGAGCCAGTTCCTACCAACAAGCACATAGCCATAGCATCATGTGACCTAGAAAGGCCAAAAAGTGTTTCTTTTGCAGTTTTGCAAAATATGGCTTTTTAAAATCACCTGGAATACCCCCTAATGCAAGCTTAAAAACTTTTTTTTGCGATAAATTGGAGGGTTTTTTTGACAAGCTTCTATTGGGTGTCTTTTATATTCGCAGTTTCAATTTGTGCAATTTGAGGGTTAAAGGAAACCAACCTAGTGTCAAGCACCAGCATTTAAATTGTCAAAATTCAGCGGCTACATCAATAAATTCCAGTGGAATCCACCGTGGAATTCAACTTAAACTAACTTGGAAAAGCAAATTTGTGCCACAGACTAAAAGCAAGCAGTTTTGACAGTGCTGACCTTTCAGGGAGCGGAGAGCTGGAGAGTTCAAACAGGGGAATGCTGTTATAGTGTGTTAACTGTGTTGCTGATCTCTTTTATTTAACCTACTCTGTTAAAATATAAACTGTTCCCATAAAAGAAGAACTCTTGACAGACAATTATGAGACAGCAGTTATGTGAACTTATTGTCCCACCAGCGATGCAGCTTTTTCCCTCTTTAATAAAACTCCTTATTGAATGAAATGGTGTCCAATGCTGAGAACAAAATAGGAGTAAATGGCCTAGTACAAAGAAAAAATAATAAACCTCTGGGAGCTACTGTGACTCCAGCAAATAGGCAGGGCTTGCTGACAGTTATGACACAGGACTGAATGGCACAAATACATCTTTTAGGCCTTTTTTTTCTCATCTCACAAAATGGATGAGCTTATTGTGCCATTAGTGACCATGGTAACAGGACAATAACTTCATGTCTGTGTTGAGACAATAAGTTATGTTGCTGTTAGAAACCGTGTTAACTTGGAGAGCTGTTTTTCCTCTTCAATAACTTACTGAAGTTGCTAAAATTTAGGAAGACTGATTTAATTAAACTTTTTAAGTTTAAAGTAAATTTTAGTAAATTTTTAAGTTGCAACAACTTTTCAAAATTAAGTAAATATGACTAAATTTTAAGTAAACTTAACAATAACATATAATGTACGTATAAAGACTAACAGTTATATTTACTTAAATTTCCAAGGCAATTGGTTTCTTAGATTTTTTTAAGTAAGCTCAACTTGTCAGATTTTACAGTGCTCAGCAATTCATAATCTAGCCCTGTGAGTATGCTCATAATATCACCAAGTCTGAATAATGTTAATTTTGCCAGCAATCTTTTTTTATGTAGTCTTAGTCCTGTGCGACATGTCCCCATGAGTCTATAGCCCCTTTTACTCTTGTACTCACTTTTACACAGGAATATTGCGCTGTTATTCTGCTTCACCGATCTGTATAAAAGATATGATGGAGGAACTGGGGGACAGATTTTTTTCCCCTTTAAGCTAGCAGGGGAGGTAGTAACAGCACTGCAATGGTTTATGTGTGAAAAGGACAGCAGGCAGGACAGGTGTGACGCTTTGACAACATGTTATGTGTGCAACCAACTGCAGGAAATTGGAAAAGAAAAAAAGATGGCCAAAAATGTCCACTAATTAGAAAAACGTTGAGATTTGGGAGCACTTTACCCTCCGAGCAGAGGATGAAATCAGTCATATAACAGAGATGGTAAATGACTGTTACTGCAACATTAATGCCATTGTTAAAACATGTTTTAGCCAGTTTTAAAAAAGCCTACCTTAAAAAATACGATATCAGTCTAAGCAGATGCTATATTTAGAGTATTTTTACTACTCTATCTCGCCGTCACACAGCCCTTTCTTTTGGCGCTACATTTTTCAACAATCTAATTTCCGTAATCCTGTGCACAAGCCTAGCTGAGCGGACCATGGTATCAAGCCGGCGGTCGGCTGTTTGAGTCAAACTATCAGCCGTTTATGAAAGACACAACAAATATAAGAGTATTATGACAGCAGCAATGAAATGGAGCCCATAGTGGAGACAAAGGAATACTTAATGAACCAGATTACAGAGAGGAAAGGAGACTGAATGGGCAGAAAATGAGACAGAGGAGAAACTTATGTAAAAGCGGTGGAAGCTGAAGCTAACTGTGGACTGTAAACACAGAAAGTTGCTGCTTGCCTTACTTGGTAACAACACAACCTCAGGATCTTTTAGTCAGAATCAGAATCAGAAGATATCGGCACTTTGCACTTTACTTGGTGCTTGGTGAGTGGTTTCATGTATCTGTGGGTATTAAATGTAATTTTGGTTGCTCTCCAGTGTCTCTGTTGGTTTTATATAATCCTGAGATAAATGTTCACTGTAAAAACAGAGTTATCTCAGTCTTGCAGGTGAAGTGTTGATGTCTATATTTAGTGTAACTGGCCACAGCAGTTTTTCTTTCTTCCTTGAAAAGCCTTGAAAGACACATTCATGTGAAATCTTTAGAAACCTAGAAATCCCATAGAGTAATACAGTGCATGGATCAACTAGGCCTCTGGGTAGGAATACAGAAGTTATACACGGAGAACATGTAGTGCCAAAAGGTAGGGCTATGTCACACTGTATAAAACACTCTTAATAAAGCATGCACTTAGACTGATATTGTTTCTTTCAGGTAGGTCTTTTTTTAAAGTGAGTAAAATCCATTTCGATATCAACCTCTCTGTGCAACACGGTAATACTTACATTTGGGCATGTGCATCGCCTGTTTCTGCAAACCAGGAGCATGCCGACCACCAGCTACTGTATGTAGTACAATAACTATACATAAGTATCTCAAAAAAATCCCAAACTATCCCTTTAAATATCATGCCTGTTGTGGTTCTTGTGTTTCCACAATGCCGGCATGCTGTTAAAAATTACACACTGAAGCAGACTGATGCTGCAATTTTTTGGGTCCATGTAAAAATGCAAAGATGGCATAGTGAAGTGACGTTGTAGTGGCCTTATAATGCAAACATTTTAATAAAATTAACACTAGCAAAGATGCGTAAATGAGTCCTGCTGTGATCAAACCCTTACACACACAGAGACAGAGGGAGACAGAGGGAGACAGAGGGAGAGAGACAGAGAGAGAGAAACACTGGGAGACAATTATAAAGGGACATGCTGACTGACAGTATATTGTATATGTTGTCATCATTCGGGAAGACAGAAACAGGAATGGACAGAACAAATGATCAGACTGCAGAAATACACCCTATATCACCTCCAAACTCCCTCTTCCACTTAGCCTGTAGACTAAGGATTGTTTGTAGACAAAAACGGAAATCCATCTCAGGTTTAATTCCCTGTGTGTATTAACTTGCCACGACCTGAGGATTAGGCAGTGACAGTCGCTCTTACACAATCTGCACACATACACTCTGTGATTTTGATCTTATTAAAGCTGACACCCCATGCATTTTGATGTGCACTGCTTTGATTCCCATTTATACAATTCTGTTTTTACACAAATGCTAATTTAGGAAAGGAGGAAAAGATGTGCAGCAGACAGACACTTGCACACACTCCTGCTACTCACTATGATATATAGATCTGTACGTGTGTGTGAACTGAGCCTCGGCAGGTTTACATCTGCAGCTCTTGAGGGAAAATGTCAGTCGTTTCCTTTGTTGCTGTGGCAATATTGTTGAAGTTGAAAGACAATAAAGCTTGTTGAATTGAGGGCAGCAGGCGGGAATTATAGACAGACTGAAACCGAGAACAAAATGTCTTGTACATCTTGGTATATTTACTGTTTTAATCTGAGAGACTAACGCCTACTTGTCTCTCTCGCTACTTCTTCCCTTGCATTGGTCCTCTCTCTTGAGAGAGATGCTGTTGTTCCATCACTGCCAAAGTAATATGTGTGGGAGGTGAGGTCCATCCAGAGAGCCGGACATGTTGTGTATTTGTGTCTGTGTGTGTTATAAGCAGGTTTGCAGTGTAAATCCTGCGTTATATCTTCAGCTTTGGTTGGTGTCAGAGGCTCTGTGTGCTTCTGAAAGCCAGCTAGCATGTGTTATTGGATCCTAAAGAGTTAATGGGTTCAGCGAGTTAATGCTCTTTTGTCACTGTGCTTGTGCAATTAGAGTCAGGCTGTACATATTTAGAGCTCTAATTAACTTGTTTCAAGGTTCACCCACTGCATGTACGAAATCCATCAGCAAGACAAGACTGTGCTGGAGCTTAAAATAACTGCATGAATGCATTCATGCACATGTATGTAAGTCTATTATTGTACCGAACAGTGTTATGATCATGCGTTAAGGCTTAATCCAGTATTTGCACATGGAAGCTGTTGATACATAATCATCTGCACCCGTAATGTTTGTGTCTATACACAATAATGACTGTTGATATTATTAATGTCTTTAAAGGAGCATGCTGGTTTTTTTTTTTTTTTTTTTTTTTTTTTTTTTTTTTTTTACAATGTGGTTTTTGTTATTATATTTTTGGAGCCAGTCTGCATGGCTGGGTTGACCTGCCAATTCAATGACATTGCCAAATAGAAATACGTCTTGTGTCAACTTCAGATCACAGTTGCAAGGCTCAGGGTAGTTGTAGCCTCCAGAGCTGAAGCTGATATTCACTTTGGGGCTGAGACTCTACATTTTACCCAGCAAGACAAGGGAACTGTACTTGGGTCTTGAGGGGCTGCAGTGTTTATTCACAGTCAAAGTGAAATCTACATTGTACATTTATACCGCCTCCACTGCTTTGATAATCAACACCTGTCAGCTCTGAGCTCATCCTCCCTCACTTTCTCACTCTGCTACAACATATGCTTCAAACTGTGCCAACAACCTTAAAATATAGGATTGAAACTTCATGTTTAACACATACAAAAAAACTGACAAAAAAAAAAAAGGTAACGAAAATGATGGTCTGTTAGAGCTCCTTCTTTAGGTCCTTAAATGAGGACTCAGGAGCTAATTTCTCTTTCAAGGAGACGAGACCCCATAGCTACTCCTTTATATTTTGAACCATGGTTCAGAGCATATACATCAAGCGTCCTATGGCAGCTTTACTATACTACTAAAGTAGTTTGTGGTAGTTTGATCAAACAGCTTTTATTAATTAGATTATTTACAAAGCAATGCAACTTAAGAGTAAAGATGGGTCCATAACATTAGCTTATAATACAGAATGTGCCTTAGTTTATTTTATCATTTAGTGGTGTAACAAATGTGAAATTAATCAAATTAACAAAACCAAACAGAAAGTGAGACTTTTGAGGCCATTTGACCTCTGAAGCAGATCACATGAGCAAAAGCACAAGTGGTCAGACCGATTGTAAGAAAGCCTTTTAGACATATTATCTAATCCATGTTATTTGGAGGCAGATCCCTAAATCAGCAAACCCAAAATATTGGTATGGTAGATCAGAGTTGTACTTGATATATGCTTATAGCGAATTAAATTTTACAGGAGTAATTTTAACTTTCTCCTTTGCTTTCTCTTTGAAATAAGTTTGGAGTTTTGTTAACCTTTTCCAGACAGTAGACAGTAGAATATACAGTGTGAAGAAACCAGAATTATCTTTTAGGACCATCATGAAACAAACATTTCCCAAACAGCAACCACCTCCTTAACAACTAATGATAATTATTTAACTAATTTAACTTTAACTTTATTATTATCATTTTATTTAATGGTTCTTTTAGACAAGGTAAGGCAGGTTTCAGAGTGTTATAATTCATCCGTATGCACACAACAAAGGTTTTCTGTGCTGAGACACCAAATGCACAAAGCCATCTGATATACAAATATTATTAAAAATCTGCACCATCCACAGTCCAGGATGAACCTCTGTCATATCAGATATGAACAACAATGAATGACCAATATCTGATTTTTAATAAAAGGAATAATATTGGCACCATATATTGCAAAAGCCCACCTATACTACAAACTTTGTACTTCAGTATTCATAGGAAGTATTCTAGAAACTATTCATAGATATATTGTCAAAGCATATTAAATATGAGACAGTCAGACATGTGGAAAGCATTGTGTATACTGCACACTGTATGTTCAATTGAGACACATGAAAAGAACAAAAAAAAAAAAGAAAATGGTATAAAAGCTAACAATAATTCTTTCAGTGAGCCTCACTTTCCTTCTACAGGGGAGCTGATTAGATTACATCCAGTCACAAAGCATATAAAGGCCAAAAGCTATTAAAGCTAAAACAAAACAAAAATAACCAATAAATCCTGCATGCTTGTTAGTGGTGGCCTTAAAATAATATGACAATATGTCAACAATATTTTCAACAATATGCTTGATGACATGACATGACTACTACTACTACTACTACTACTACTAATAATATTAAAACCAGAAATATAATAATAATAATAATATTAAAACCAGAAATATTTTATTATTCATTTCAAGAACATACAGTTGCAATAAAATAAGTATTAAAGTCTTACCTCTCAGTTTCACAGTTTGATTTCAAACATGCAGTAAAACCTAAACAAAAATAATCTCTCATTTCTGTAGTCTGTAAACAACAACATTCACTTGTAGCAATTTCACTCTCAGCCATGCTTGTTTTTGGTATGTTTAATGGTACACCTAACATCATTATGTCAGCAAGTTGGAATATTGCCATTATCAGGATATTATTTTTTTTCCTATCACATTAAATAATATACCAAAATAATGGTGAATGATATGATATGGCACACCACTATTTCCTGTTAGATTTTAAGAAGGGCAGTGAGCCTCCTTCATCAGTGTAACAGTGAGCAAACAGCATAAAGAACAAAGAAGACGAGCATAAGGGAAAAAGCACAACATTGATGGACTGACTGTTTATTTTGACGTTAAGCTGACGCAGCTTAACAACAAACACAAAACAAAACAACAAAAACAACAACTTTTTGAATAATATGATTAGTGTGGGCACAAAGGAACAGGACGTTCTTTTCAACCTCAACCTAAGCGCACGGCATCAAGCATCCGGCCCTCAAGTTGAAGCTCAAAGAGCCAGAGTGGATTGATGCATAATTACAAGAGGAATCAGTCAAAATGGGGTGATCTCTCTAAAATCAAAACAGGTGGTGAACTGAATGCTGAGGGTCTCATCCCGACATGAATGTGTTAAAAGTACAAGAGCTGTGCTAGAAAGTAGAAAGTGAGGGGAGGCTGCACTGCACCTGTGGCATGATTTCAAGTTGATATGTTAGTCTAAAAAGGGTTATTACAGAATAATTTCAGAGGAAACGAGAGGTGAAATATGGATTTGAGGGAACGGAGGCTGAGGAGACTGTTGTACAACCTGAACTGCTTTTTGATTCATGAATGTCAAGTGGTACATGAAAAACTACTAATATACCTCCAGAATTTTCATTTTGACACCATCACTATTGTGTGTGTGTGTGTGTGTGTGTGTGTGTGTGTGTGTGTGCGCGCGCGCACACGTGTGTGTGTGTGTGAGAGAGAGACATTGTTCACCTTGTTATTAAGCCTTGTTATGGGATGCTGCCCATTGAGCCTGATCATATTTCCCACTGCTTCACACACACATTTCCACACAGAGACCTTCAGCTTCTTAGATGCTGGTTTGCTTTTCCAAAGCCGCCCACTCAGTCACCCTTTATCCTGCTGCAGGGCAGCTGTACCAAGCCAGCCCTGCTGTGTAGACCAGAGAAGGTGTAAAGCACTCAAAACACACACACACACACACACACACACACACACGCACACACGCACACACGCGCACACACACACACAAACACACCCTGGGAACATAACTGTGTTCTACATCCAATCTGCGGCCGCTTAGGGAGAGAAGATTACATGGTAATAACAGAGCTAGTGTAGTTTGGGTGTTTTTGCACATATAAGACATGATAATGCCCATACCTAAACTGACCTCTGGTGTTCTCGTTAGGATCAGAACAACGGATGTTCCCTTCAACCCATTTACTTCAGCAGCATGTAAATATTGTTTATTAATTTATGGAGCCTGAAATTTACATGAAGGCATTTTGTTGAACAATTCAGAGTCATTTTGTTCCAAGCTAAGCTCTTGTTGCACATTTCTATGCATGGAGCAAATTCCCAGCACAAAAGCAGCAGCAGTTCAAAGAACAATATTTAGTTCCATCGAACAATACTTTACAGATATATTATTCATGAGTGTAGAGCAACCTTTGATCATGAAGTGCAACCTATCACACAAACAAGCACAAATGTAGCAGCCTCACTAAGCTGTATCTGCGCAAACACGTCTGTTAATTAGAGGTGGTGAATTTACAGCTCATAGCAAAGTAATACAGTTTTGATATGTAGTATTGGCAGAAAATGTTGTTTTAAATTTAAGAACCGTTGTTAGCGTAGTTACCTTTTCTACTTTTCTAAGTTGTGCACAGCCCTAGATATTGGATCGCTGATCATTGAATTGATGCATCGATCCAGATCAGTGGATCCTTAGTCCCACACTGGTTTGCAGGAACTTTCTTGGCTTTTGGTAAATCCGATATTGTAGCTGCTACACATGGAGTCTGCTGTAAAAGCAGCATAACAGAATCCAATATGCAACCAACCCTTACAGCAAAGTGTATTTTCATGCTAATTTACATGGCCATTATCATTAGTTTAGCTGGAAACCATTATCAACTACCAGTGCTTTAGAACAGCTAACAGGCATTTACAGCTATTAACATCACAAGCACACAGGCACAGTTGTTTGTATAAAGCTGCCTCTCCTCCACAAGGCTTACACAAGGGATATTAAACACATGAGCGGGTGTCACTCTGTAACCAGGCGAGGTAATTCTTTTTATTATGTGTCCATAAAAGCTGCAGTGCTGGAAGGACAAAAAGAGACCCCTGCTATTAACATGTGGCTGGTGTCCAGCTTGTGTCAAGATAGGATTTAGTTGAGTGGAATTTACTATGCATCACTTCCACTGGGTATATTTATGGCCCTTAAGTTCCCCGGTGAACACGTGCTCTTGCTTCTATTTTGTCATTACATCTTTGACAAGTATGACACTGTCCTAGCTGCCCCACCAGCCTATCTGACGGGTATTTACTTTGACGTTATCACTGCCACCTGTCACTATCTTGGGGGATGTTTCTCAGTGCTGATCTGATCTGTTATATACTTACACGGGGTATTTATACCTCTATCACCGCAAGGTCATGTCAGATTTGCGATGGATATGATTTGTTGACTACATAGAAATGTGTGTTTAATCAATGTTTCATGGTCATTACAAATAGCACATATATTTTTCCCCATCCTGTGACATTGTGGATGCATGTAGAAAGTATGGTTGTCTTTATGAATTAAAAAAAAACAAAAAACACAGCTCTGCCAAAGAAAAGTAATGTCTGCTTCTTTTCAGTTATGGATTATTTTTATTTGATATAGGCTAAACGCTATCAGTTCATTTGGATTCCGCAGCAACAAGCCAGTTTTCACAATTTTTAGATGGATAAATCTATAATCTATTTATTTTGTTGGTTGCTTTCAACGCTGCCTGTCAGTTAGCTGTGTGCGAATTCTGCATGTTTAAACCCACAGACATTTTGGGAAATTCGCATAATTGCTTAGATATTGACTGGACATTGGGGCAAATGGCTAACCTGACAAGAAAGACTGGACTCTTCTTATGTAGGTTCATTGATTTCCTGTAGTTTTGTTTTCCCTTAATATGGGCTGGTTGCACCAACAGAAAGTCAAAATCTCAACTGTTTCTTTATATTAGCAGCCTGATACACAGCATAAGAGCCACAAAAGTTGAACAGCAACCCCCATTAGCGTTCCTTCTAAAGTCTCCTCTTTTTCTGGCTAACATACAAACACACTCATCTTGTCCTTCATGTCAGCTTGTCGAGTGCTCAGCGGTGAAAAGTGCACCACAAATGTCTGTTATGGAGCAAGATAGCAAGCTAATTAGCTGGTCAAAAGCAGCACATTAAGCAACAGTAACATATATATTTACCAACATGTTAAAGGTGGAATATGTTGTGGCTATGTGCTGTGTGTGCTGTGTTTGGTGTTCATGTAATGCAGTAAAACTGGATGGCATGTACTTTTGAATGTATGTGTGTTGTGCATTGACAAGCAAGCTTATCGGCAAATGTCATTTTGGTCCGTTTAGATGCTCGTGTGGTCCTTATTTTTCAATACCACTGCTAACAGCACTCTGTCTGTGCAAGAGTTGCAGGCCAGCTTTGTTTCCTTTTTCTTTCTTTTCATGTGGAGCTCCACATGCCAGCTGCCGTCAGTCAAACACATACACGTCTTTCCTGTACAGCTCTATAAAATCTTTGTGTCCATGAAAGTCGCTTTTCTTTTTCTCTGATTTTAAAAAATAACGTTGCAGCAAATGATAAATAATTAGCTATGCATTAGCAAGACAGCGGGAGTATTTTCATGTATCCTAGCAACACAGGCTCTGCTCAACAACAGCCATAGTTGCAGGGAATTATCAAGGCTGGGCGTAGCTGAGATTAGGACTGAAAACTTGAAGTTTGAAAATGTAGAGTCCGTTTAAAAGACTGGTCTTAACAAAGATCAACTTAGTTATGACCAGGCTTAATTAAGACCAGCTGGTGCAGCTGGCTCCAGGAGACACCAGTAAATCAATTTTGGATGTTTTTCAGTTGTCCGTTTGTCTGTGCCATTCTAGTCAATGCAATCTCTCAAGAAAGTTGTGAGGGAATTTCTTTCTATTAGGGCAAAGTCAAAGTCCATTTGTCCTCAGAGATGAACTGATTAAATTTTGGTGGTTTAAGGTCAAGGTCACTGTGACATTGCATCTGTCTCATTCTCATAAATGTAATATCTCAACAATGCCTAGAGGGAATGTCCTTAAATTTGACCATAACTCAAGAGTTCATTTAATAGATCTTTTCTGCTGCCATTGGGAAGATGTGTGTGAAGTATCCATGTTTTTACAGACATGTCTGTGAAGTATAACTGCAGCTTGACTGATTGACTGGAGGCATGCAATCACTAGGTGATAATTTTAGTTTGGAATAAAGTTAACACATATTAAGAAAGGTGCATTACATAATTTGCCCAAGCTTTGTACTTTTCACTGTCAGATAAAGACAGTTTTATCAATACCCCTGGTATGACGTACTATGTAACTGGCTCACTTAGCATCATGATCAGCAGTGACACACTTTGACCTCAGTATTAGTAAGAGTGATTGTCACGGTAATGATTTGTGTCCAGCGAGATCAACAATAAATGACAAACATGGCTGGAAGCATTCGACCTGCTCTGAGGTGCTTGATGAAACACACAGGACTCTCTTACTCTCACACACACACACATACATGCATGCAAAGACTACCAGCCAGAGGCCAGTGCTTGTCCAATCAATAGACAAATTAACAAGACAAATTAAATTTGTGTAATTACAACACCCTTGAAGAATGGAGAAAGTTTGCCGGTACGACGCCAGATAAGAATTGGCGAGTGTATGTGTGTGTGCGCGCGTGTGTGTGTGTGTGTGTGTGTGTGTGTGTGTGTGCGTGTGCGTGTGTGTGTGTGTATGTTTACTTGCTTTTCAAGTCTTTCCTGTGAACGAAACAGGAATGTGTTCTTAACACTGTAGTTAGATAAAAATGGAAGAAAAGCGATCTAGAAAGTAACAGCACACAGAAACACAGAGATTCACTCTGGCATAACGTTCAGTTTCCACAGAGTTGTTTTGGAGTAGAACCCCCAGCTTAGCACTGCAACTGCTTTCAAATAGCAACTGCTGCTGGTTGCAGAGATCCAATATGCATCGGCTGTGGGGCTGGCTAGCTAGCTGACAGATCGTTTATACAAGAAGCTCACTGCTCTGCACTTGCTGCATCGCCTGCTGATTCGTACACAGGCTGACTTTTGTGGGCATTAGTGTATATATGACTGCTTGTGTGTGTGTGTGGGTGATTGGTGGGTGTATGTGTATTGCAGTGTGATTTGTAATGCTGTTTATGCAGTCCATATGCTCTCGGTTTGACTCCTGTGTATCCTCAGGCGGTCAGAAGAGGACATTTTTCATATTTAAGAGCCCCAAACTCTGTTGGAGTTGAAACTCTCCTTGCAAACAAAGCATACTCTCTCTCTCTCTCTCTCTCTCCCTCTCTCCCCCTTGTCGTTCTTAGAGTAGGAGGTAATGAATTACGTATGAGTAGCAGAAAAGAAGCCTGGTCGTTTGGATGTGCCCTTTAAGAGCAAAGTCTTGTCCTAACCCTGGTACACCCAGAGCATTTAAAAGGCGTGCTGGCTTCTATGAAGATGTTCCCTTTTGGCCTGCCAGCCTGCTGCACACCCAGCTCAACTTTTCAGCTTTTCTTTTTCTTTCTTATTTATCCATTTCTGTTTGTATGTGTCTGTGTAGCTCATTTACTCACTTTACTTCTATTTAACTTAACCAAAGCAACAAGACAGAAGTTCAGCAGTTCTCATGCTAGCCATAGGGATGCTGACAGGCAGGATTTTATGCTGCTATAAGGCTGTAGGATTTTCTTTTTTTTCACCACCACCACCACCACCATGTTTCTACTGTAGCCCAGAATGGATGAACCCAACACTGGCTCTAGATCAGGACATTTGCAATTTGGGGTTAGGCACAACAGTTAGGAGTCCCTCCACAACGAGAGCAATGTATAAAAAAAAAAAGTAATGATTTTTTATGTAAAACTGCTTTATTCAGTGTTTTTATGGGTTTAAATCACCAGGTCGGTATTTTTGGAAAGGAAGAGATCATGTGGCTCAACGTTAGACCTCTCACCACTAGATGCCACTAAATCTTGATTAATTTTACTACTGGATCTTAAAGTGAGCCTGGCTGTGTTCCAGTGGAAGGCTGATTTTGGGGCTAACCCCTTCCATTTCAGTGATCAGGGGGCAAGCAAGACACAGGAACTTGGCTTGGATAAAGAGGATTTAGAGCATTCATTCACAACAAATAGCTTAAACTGTACAAACAAAGCACTGTTATGTGTAACTTTATATTCCTTACCTCATACGCATTTTTTTTTTTTTTGTTCTTACAACAGTGCACTTGTTTCGCACAGTCTGGAACCAAAATCTTTTATAATTCGATCTGATAGGCACCAGTCATACAAGTTTTTGTACCCAACCTTAAACTCAGGCCTTGTGTAAACACATATTTGATACCAGTTCTCTCTTCTCCCCTAAGTTCTCTATCAGACTTGATTGGTTTGAATAAATACAGACCTTGCACACATCGCTGAATTTGAGGTAAAGGACATTGATCAAAGCCGATGCTGCGCTTGCTGTTTTGGTGTGTCAACAGACAGCTGAGAGGAACGATGTCTTTCAGCTTCATTACATGCTTTTACTCCTTATCTAAGCATTTTACGTTTGCGGATCTGACTTTTCTCTTTTCCCCCCTGCTCGACTATTCCTGCAGAGCTCCTCTGAAGTGGTTTTCTTTTTTAACTCTAGTTAACGAATGTTTGTTGTTGATAAGATGCAATGTCTTGTCTTATTTTTCTGAGCTGCTCTCCTCTTAAGATTTTTCATACATAAAGTTAGATCAAACATAACTCCATCCATGCAATGTTTGCAAACAAGTGTCTGAGCAAAAGAGTAGAAAATATACCCTGGACAACATAACACAGTTAACCTTTGGTCATGTTAGCTGAATGCCAATGAAACTAGGGCTCCCATACCTTAACATTAAAATGCATTTGATGTAAAGCACATGCAGCAAGTGAAAGCTGACAGCTGTGATTTAACACATCAAATGATCTCACAATAACTGGAGCACAGAAAAAAACCCAAAATATTTCATCGGGATCGATCATGTCTGACTGATACTCGATCAACTTAATAAGTTCACTATCAGGCCTGATACCAATCCAACAGATCAGATGGCGCATCCCCAGTAATGGCAGCACTTAAACTTTATCCCAAACTCCAATCTGAAACAAATGTTTAAAAATCAGTTGCATAAAGCATCTTGAGATTTTGTGATAAAGGGTTCTTTTAAGATATTATTTTCCCTTTGTCAAGTAAATTGTTTGACAGTTGCAAGACTGTCTTAAACAATTTAACAACTTAAACTCCTACTGATTATTTAGATAAGAAAAAAACAAAAAACAAAGCTGTTTACTACAGTACAGTTTAAATCCGTAATAAAAATTTAACAGTTGCCAACATCACCCCAGGATTTTTTTTTTTTTTGTGATGTTTAATAGAAGCATTCAAAATGACTTTTAATGTCCAAAAACACCACTTGATGAATAGGCAAAACAAAAGGGAGACATTTTTCTAAAAGTAGATTTGAGAATGGTAATTCTCTCTGTTCGCAAACTGATCTTCATGTCTAGCAGGGGCTTGAATATGCGCATGAATACCTACTGTGTATGACTCTTCACAGTTTGGGGATTCCAGCAATTGGGAAAAAGTATTTTGAGTGCTTATCATGCTCCACTTTGATGGGAAACCTCACAACGCTATTCAGATGACGTTTGAGAGCATTTGAGACTCTATGCATAACCCTACATAGCTTTAAAAACATCACCAATATCAGACTGTACGGCAAAGTTGCAAATTGAAATCAGTAGGCTAACTGCGGGACAGCAGGGGGGTGCTGCTGTGCTGTGTCAGGTGCCCCAAATCCTGTGCGAAGTTGTCGGCCACAAATAAACTGACTCCAGGTAAATCTTTACTCTGGCAGCAACTGCTCATCTGTTAGTGTCCCCTCTGGGTTGATCTGAAACAAATGTGTTTTCCTCTGTCTTTTTCAACAAAAGGGTTACTGACCAAGTGTCAATATTTAACAATTTAGTAATCTGAGCAAATTAGCTTGATTCCTTTCAAAAACATGGGAAGAATGCAATGAGCAACAAAAGAAGAAATGACCCCAAAATTTGCAAGAAATTGATAAAAAAAATACGTGAACATTTCTTGAAAATTAATACAAAAAAATAAACAAAGAAACGTAATTTTAAATATATTATTATTATAATTTGAAATTTTGTTTTCCCCTTGTTTTTCAATTTGCAATTTGTAAAACATTGCTTACCATGGTGCTAAATGCCTTTTCCCCGTGTTTTTGAAAGAAATCACACCAATTTGCTTAGGATTCAAAAGGTTTAAATACTTGTGAAAGGCATCTGAGAGCAGCACAAGAAAAGTGATTCTGCTCCAGGTTTTAAAGGGTTAAACAATAGTGCATTCAAAATCCTACTTTAGTAAATGTGAATATTGTCAGTATGTTGTAGTTAAAGTATCAAAAATAAACGAACTTGTGTTGCAATAAAATGCCCACTGTGACTGCTGTTATATTAAAGAATTGGAAGTGAAAACAGGAAGGGTTAAAGTTGTTTAAAATAACAGTGCTGTTTAGTGAAATTTATTTGATTAGAACTGACAGGCATGATCTCCCTGGCTTGCAGTGCCACAACTCATAGTTTTTGGAGGGTACAAAAACAGCACTTGGTAAAAAAAAAAATCTTGTTTCATAACAGATTTTAGTTGGCATCATTGATGAATAATTCTGCTTCATAATAGTGTTTGTACAAACAACTTTAATTGCTGCAAGCCTGTTTCACTCATTAACAAAAATAATTTAAAAAATGAATAAATCAAAGAAAACGCTTGATTCTGACTCTTTTGATGAGGACTTCAGCTTATCCCCAACTTCTTTCTTTGCATCCTCCATCTGCTTCCTATTTGTCCTCTGTTTGATCCATCATGTTCCTCTCTGCTCATCACCTCCTGTTGCTTCCTTTTGTCTTCTCCGCATTGTTCATTTTTCATTTATTTACCTCATAGTCCATCATCCCACCTGTCATCTGCCATTTCATAACTTGGCCTTTATCCCAGCTTTATGCTCAATCACACTTGCTCCTAATCTCTCCTCTCTAAGTCCTCACTATTGTTTCTCCTCCTCTACTCTTACTTTCCCCATGTCCCTTTCTCCTCGATTTTCTCATCTTTTTTTTTTTCCTTTGCTGACTTACTTTTGACTCTCACAGCTCCATGTTGCCCCCATCACTGATTTTTCTCTCGCTCCTCACTGCTTCACTTCTCCCCTCCTCTCCTTTGAGACCTGTGAAGTCAGTCTTCATCTCACGGGAAAATGTCACGTCAGTCTTGACAAGAAGGCTCCTTAGCCGTGCCAGACGGTTGGTTGGTCAATCTACCTTTTAACTGGTTTTGGGTGTGTGAATGTGTGTGTGTGCACTTTTTTGCACAAAGCTATATCTAGTATACACAGGGCCGTTACACACATTTCATGTGTACAAGTATGCTCATCTGTGAAAAGGTAAAGACTTACGCAGGTGTGCTTTGAGGCTCTAAGTGAACTGCCAGCTCTGAAATATCTTGCTGCACCAGTGCTGGCGCAAAGAGAGGTTCTGGGGTGATACCATTAGCACACATTGGAGTTCAAGAAAGAGGGAAATTTCCCTGAGGGATGGAAATGGGTAGCATGAAGAATGGAGATTGAAAGACAGAGATGTGCCAGATAAAAAAGAAAAGAAATGAGGGGTCCCAGACAGGACAGGAAATGAGAGCAAGGAGTGAATGAGGTCACTGAAATGTGCGAAGTGTGAGGTAGAGCCTAAAGACGATAAAGTACAAGTTAAACAAAGAAGGGAGGCTTTGGATTGAACTGATATATTGAATTTGCTCTATTCGTTTTGGTCACTTGTCTGGCCTCAGCCAATGTATTAAAATTAATTGGATCATTCCTGAAGTGCAGCAGCAACTCATCTTGCAGCCTGAGTGGGCTAAATCAACTTGCAGGTAATTGACGGAAAGTTGAGAGGAAAAGAGAGGCTAACAACAAACTTGCAGTCACTGTGGCTTGAAAAAATTACATAGCCAGGGCTTTGGCTTTTCTTTTTTACTTGTATATGAGGCAGCATAATGAAGTATGGGGCACTCATCACAATGGCACATCCCAGCCTTGACAAGGCAATTAGAGTAGAGCCGCATCTCATGTACTCAACAACACCTAATTTCTTCTTGCTCAAGGTGAAGATTTACGACATGACATCATTTGAGAAGGTGGTGATACTGTTACTGCAGACAGACATTAAGAATCTATGCATCCCATACGTGATAGAAAACGGGTCTCACAAAGGCACAGTGAAAAGCAAAATGTCAGTCGAAAGTGTTATTTGAAAGCAGCCCAATGTAAAAATGTCAGTTACGGTGAAAAAGTTAATGAAAGAGTGAAGCCAGGCAGGAGGTAAAAGAGAGAGACTAGAGATGAAAGAGTTCTGATAGACAGACTGACATTGCAAGAGATGCAGCAAGAGGGATGACGAAAGCTCAGCTGAAGTCAGACACACAGCAGAGTGAACAGCAGTAAGAAGGGAATATGATTCTTGTCAGCTTCTTTTGACTTCCAACTTCTACTGACTCAAGCATGAAGACAAATGTCATAGTGCAGAAGTTAGCGGAACTCACACTCGAGTTTTGTTTCGGTGTTATTATAATTCTATCATATACTGTAACTGCTCCAGCTTTCAAGACTAGGAGTTAACCAGCAAAGCACCAAACGGGAGCGCTCAAAATGAAACATTAGTTCAAATAGTTTAGTGGAAACTGAATCCCTAATTTACACACTGGGTGCTGAGGGTAGCTTCAGGGTGTCAGCAGGGAAAATTAGGAAGAATGAGTTATTGGACATGAACGGTGACGGCCTATTATTATTTTTAATTGAATACAGCCAACAGAGACAAACCACACTCTTGACATAAACCATAATTTCAAAACAACATAATTACAATATGTTTTTTTGAAGTCACTGCAGTCAACAATTGAACTTTTTCTATACTCTCTGAATTGAATAGAAAAACATCACTCTGTTGTCTCAAGCTTTGCCATAAGAAATACACATATTTGCCACAGGAAATACAGAGTGTGGATAAATGAAAAGAGGGAGCAGTGCTCAATGAAATGGTCAACTGCATGAGTCATGATAGGAAAGACTTCAGCACCATAGACTGTATAAAATAACTGAGGTAGCTAGCATTAGATTGTATACCAATTCGAAGCTTTTAGTTTATCATTTTGGCCATCCCCATGTTTTTTTGTTTTATTTCATCTTATTTATTCATTTATTTTATGGAGCCATTAGTGACCATATTTGAGCATGAGTGTGAAGATAACCCTAATGCTAGCTGCTAGCTTAGTCAGCACAGTGTATTTACAGCTATTAACTTTGGTAAGACTGTTTTTTACTAGCAATAAACGGGCTTAAAACCATAGAACCAAAATGTACTTTGAAAAATATGAATACACGACTGCTTAGAGGGTCTTTTAAGGTAACCAAAATGTTAGTCAACTTTCAGGAACTTAAAAAAAACAAACTCTAAAATGGTGACAGCTATGGCTCAGGCTACTCTGTGAATCTAGGATTACGCCATATTTACACTACCTACACTGACAGTGGTTTTCAAACTCGTCAGCTGATGGAACGCACATGTCACTCAAAGCAGCCACGCCATTGGTTATGCAAAACTTTAAGCCTTAATCAAATTCAATTGAGTTGTACAGAAATGTACCCCCATACAGATGTAAGGAATGATCAAATTGAATATTGAGACAAAAACTGTTTTTTTGTACCAGGCTGTTACCATGTTTTTTTCTGCTGTAAAGATGGACATTTTAACATGGGGGTTTATGGAATACTGACTGGCTGCTGGAGCGAGCCTCTAGTGGCCAATAGGAGGAACTGCACTTTTTGGCAATTCAGCATTGGCTTCATTTTTAAGCTCTGAAAGTTGCCTTTGGCCTGATGAAGCAAACAGGACCACATCATCTGCAGCGAAAAGCAGCGACTGATTCCTGAGGTCACCACACCAGACCCCCTCAACACCCTGGCTGCGCCTAGAAAATCTGTCCATAAGAGTTACAAACAGAATCAGTGACAAAGGGCAGCCCTGGCGGAGTCCAACCCTCACCGGTAACGAGTCCGACTTACTGCCGGCAATGCGGACCAAGCTCTAGCACCAGTCATACAGGTAACGGAAGGCTCGTATCAAGGGGGTCTGATACCCCCATATTCTCGGAGAATCCCCCACAGGACTCCCCGAGGGACATGGTCGAATGCCTTCTCCAAGTCCATAAAGCACATGTGGCGGGCAAACTCCCATGCACCCCTAAGGATCCTGCCAAGGGTCCAGAGCTGGTCCACAGTTCCACGACCAGGACGAAAACCGCATTGCTCCTCCTGATTCCGAGGTTCGACTATCCGGCGGACACTCCTCTTCATTACCCCTGAATAGACCTTCCCAGGGAGGCTGAGGAGTGTGATCCCCCTATAGTTGGAACACACTCTCCGATCCCCCTTCGTAAAAAGAGGGACCACCACCCCGGTCTGCCAGTCCAGAGGCACTGCACCCGATGTCCATGCAATTTTGCACTCCTCTTGGCCTGCTGATATCTTTCTGCTGCCTCTGGAGTCCCAAAGGCCAAGAAGGCCCAATAGGACTCCTTCTTCAGCTTGACGGCACCCCTCACCGCCGGAGTCCACCAATGTTCAGGTGTTGCCGCTCGGCCACCACAACAATGGAGGCACAGAACATGGCCCACTCGGACTCAATGTCCCCAGCCTCCCCCAGGACATGGTCGAAGCTCTCCTGGAGGTGGGAGTTGAAGCTCCTTCTGACGGGAGACTCTGCCAGACGTTCCCAGCGGACCCTTACAATGGGTCTGCGACGTCTGACCTCCATCCTCCCCCACCATCGGAGCCAACTAACCACCAGGTGGTGATCAGTTGACAGCTCTACCCATCTCTTCACCCGAGTGTCAAAGGCATGCGGCCGCAAGTCCGACGACATGACTACAAAGTCCGTCATCGAACTGCGGCCTAGGGTGTCCTGATGCCAAGTGCACATACGGACACCCTTATGCTTGACCTACCCTTATAGTGTTTGTTATGAACAGTCTGTGGCGAGCACAGAAGTCCATTAACAAAACACCACTCAGTTTCGGGGGTGGTCATTCCTTCCGATCACGCCCCTCCAGATATCACTGTTGTTGCTTACGTGAATGTTGAAGTCCCCCAGCAGAACGAGGGAATCCCCAGAAGGAGCACTCTCCAGCACCCCCTCTAAGGACTCCAAAAAGGGTGGATACTCTGCACTGCCGTTTGGACCATAGGCACAAACAACAGTCAGGATCTGTCCCCCCACCCGAAGTCGGAGGGAGGCTACCCTCTCGTTCACCTTGGTAAACTCCAACATACAGGAAGAAAAAAAAATATTATAATCAGTTTTATGTTTTTGACTTAGTAAAAAAGGTCCCTTGAGAATATTTGGCCATTCTGTGGAAACAACTAGAGGACTTAAAGTAGACTTATTTATGTCAAGAAACTGACATTCAGAAAGCAATGAGTCTGTTCTGATTTTCTTTGAAGACAAGCATAAAGCGAGAGGTCACTGCAGCCACCACACTGTACTGTACTGTAAGCAGACACACAGCGATCCAAAGTGTTCAGTGTTATGTGTCCACATGAACTCTTGAAGTTCAGCATGCATGGTGATGGATTGCCAGTGCTGATTGGTAGACATGCTTTCCCATAATTCCTTACACAGTACCGAGCCCACAAGCAGTCTTAACCACTTCATTAACTTTTAATTTCCCATTTGAGTAAGTCAGAAAATAGAATGTAATAACTTGTGTCTGATGTTTGTTGACTGCCATGAGATGTGAAGAAAAGATGACTTGACCACAAGCTCTGTGCAATAATCCTCATTAAAGTTAATATTCAGAGATAATATCTGCGAAGTTATCTAAAACACTGTCAGCACCCTTTAACAGGCATTGTAACCGCACGGCTGACGTTTATTTTTGTGATCAAATTGCTGTATTAAAAACTTGGCAAAACCTAATTTCATTTTACATGGATAGATTTTAGTATTATAATTCTATTCAATTTTATTATTACTTTTGTTTTTTCTACCATACATTTTAAAAAGATTAAAAAGATTAACAAGATTCATTATTATTTATATTTATTTTTATTTGTTTATGTTTTAAATTGATTTTGTTTGTTTATTTATTTAATTTATTAAGTTATTAGTTATTTTCAGATTTTTATCATGTAAAATTGACTATTTGTTTTTTACCACATTTTTATTTTAAAGATTTATTTGACTAGATTTATTTGAATTTGTACCTTTTCATTTTTGTTTATTCATTTTTATTTATTTTTTTGTATGTGGTTACTTTAATTTTCAGATTTCTATTATATCACAAAGACCTTTGCACTTTTTACATGCATTATACAAGGTATATGTTTTGGAGGTTTTCTCCTTAAAAAATGATGCATGATGTTATGATGTGTTAACATATTCTATGGTCTATTGTGTTGTATACTTTTTTGCAAAGGTATTTCTTAGTGTGATTGTTAAAGGTTAAAGGGTTAAAAGTTTTTTACACTAAATTAGTCTTTGGCATGTTTTAGTTACTTAAGATGGTTTTAGCGCTGTTTCAGAGTCTTGAATACTGACACCAAATATTTGTTGTCAACATCTTTAAATGAAAACTTTTGATTGCAGCTCTCAAAACTTAATATTTCTTAAGTCTAATGATTTCAAAATAACCTCACCTCTCACCAATCCTCCCTGTCTATCTCTTCATCTCGCTCCATCCAGAGCTAATAGATGGGACCCCCACCTTAAAGATCAACCATGGCTCTGGCACAGTGGTGCTACAGTTGCCAGGCAACGTGAATGTGGCAGACAGACGATGGCATCGGCTAGATGTCCGCAGCAACAGCAAGGTAGGACGCTTCACCTAATTTACACATACCACCATTTATTAAGCTATTTAGCAGATGAGTATAAAGTGTCTTCACACTGAGCTATACTGGCAGGTGGAAACATGTTGTTTTTCTTTTTCTTTCTTTCAATTTCACACTCTTAATGCCGTCACCAATATCAAACATTTTCCTGCATTAAACTATTTTAAACAGATGTAATATGGCTTGCAATTTAAATGGATCATTCAGATGAATGACCTTATTTGCCCTAATTTAGCTAAGACCTGCCACTTACTTATACAAGGAAAGAAATTAAAATGTGTATTTCTGAGCTGTCACTGGGGAGAGTTCAGGTGCATTTCAGCTGCTGTTATTAAGTCCTTCTTTATGTCCTCTGAGATTGCACAAAGGCACTTTCAAACAAATAATCTCTTTTAAAGTAGAGGACACTAGTGCTGAACGTGTCTGTGGATGAGGCATAAAAAGAAAGGTGTGAAACCACTAACACAGTGTTGTGGTTGTAGTGCTGAACTGCACTGGTGATGGTTTACTGAACATCCACCCACACCTTTGGCCTCAGATTGACATCAACTTATGCAGTTTGCAGGTACTTATGAAATAATCTTGCCTTGGCAGCTACATTTTTACTGGGAAACGGTTGGCTGCACACAACTTGCATGCTTCTTGAATACATGCTTGTCTACATGCTAAAAGATGCATAGTGAAAATTTGTATCCAGTCAGGGCGTGTCTGTTGACTGCAGTCTCGGAAAAGACATTTCAACTTGGGTCAACTTGAGATGCTGATTTTGTCTCCTGCTTTTGGAAAAAACTGACAGTGGATGTAACAGTGTCTTTGGTATCATACAAGATGTAAGAATATAGTGTGACTGCTGCTTTGTATGTTACTCTCAACTGAGAAAAAAACAAAGAGGCAGTGTAACTTTTGATCAATGTTAGATGCCACAATTCCTCTTAATCTGAGTCAAAACTTGCTTTTACAAGAAATGCATTGCTTGGTTATGATTCCAGTTTTCACCTTATTGTAAGATATCCCAAAAAGAGTGATGCACAGATAAAGAGGTAGTATTACACCCCAACATTTCATAATACTTTGTGCAGACCTAGCCAAAGATTTGGATTTTTGCTTTAGTTAATCAGACGCACGAAACTGATTGCTGCTTTAGTTTAGTTTTACATCCTGCAGATGGCATGTTGGAAATTATACTTCCTATCATTGGGCAATCTTTATGTTCAGCATTTTGCCACTTTTACACATTCAAACTTTGTATGTCATTTATATAACTAGGTTTGGCCATTTTCTTTGCATAATTCTAAGAGCACCACAGTAAACACATTGATACAGGTAGTTGGTAGAGGTTAACTGATTTCTTGGTTTGGCTGATAGATTGGGACCATCGGACATTTTATATATGATCATTACAACAACAATTTGTGAACCTTGAACACACAATGTTTTTCTCTTGTCTTGGTAGGAGTGCTCTCTTACATGAGAGATGAGCAAGTGAAAACATTAGTGAATCCCAAAAAGCAATGGGTACTTACAAAATACAGACAAAATATAATATATTACAATATAATATCAAAAATAAGAAAAAAATTGTTTGAAAATATCACACAATGGGCCTCATGCGAGAAACAACACACAGTCTAAATGTTCTCATTAGATACAATCTATGAATTATTCCTGACATTGTTATGAACATAAACACATTTCTCTCCATATTAACTTTGCAGCTGAGGCTTAAATATCATTTCATGATACAGACACCAAATATCACCCATTTAGCTCCATCCAGACCTCTCTGATATGGTTATTAGGGACCGATATGGGTAAGGTGTTACTTAGTGATATAGTATTGCAGAAGTAACTGAACTGTAAAGTACAAAGGAAGACAATGGCAGTGAGAGCGAGACAAATTATTGCAATGGCCCTCCTTTGACATTATCTTCTGTCTGGTGAATTAAATTAGAGTGAAATTAAGCTAATCTTCATTTGACTGGGGAGCACGCAAAGCTCTTCACCTCCAAGGACTCACACATTACCATTGTCTTATAGCTCTTGCACCTCTTAAATATCAAGAAGACAGTCGCTGATGCTATTTTTAGAGTCTTTGATGTAACCCAGTCTGAAAGCTTCAAGCTTTACAGTCTCACTCCCAGCTTACGACACCTTGGAGCAGCTGGACTGCCTAAACCCTGTTCTGGAAAACTCATCTCCACATTGATAAGGGCCACTTCAGTAAAAGCATAGGACTGAGTCAGAATTTTGTCAGCACTCCGCCAAACTAAAAGCCTTTTCATATCAGCCCCATCAAAACCCTTTTTCGGACCTTAAACTCAATAATCACACTCACGACATACTTAAATGTGCTTCATTTAGCTGGTTACTCAAAGACTCCTAATGTTCCCCAACCCCTCCTCCAAAAAGACACTGTGTACACCACCTAAAGTGCAGTCTAATCATTTTAATAATGCCATCAGGAACCTAGCCTCGCCACTAGTCTGCCACTAAAATGTGTGTACAATCTGTGTTATTTACCAAACGGCTCCATTCAATACCATGCGATCATTGTGACAGAAATGCAGCAGTTTTGTTGATCTTTTTTTTATTCATTCACTTTCTTTTTCATGAAAGGACATAACTTCTTTAGGTTTGGCTTTGCACTGACGCATGCACAAACACAGCGTGCTTTTGCTCAGTATTGAGAATGAGGGCAGCCAAACCAATGCATGAATGCAACAACACTTTGGCTAATGTGACATCATTATTCATAATTGCATGAATACAATAATTCATTGACATTTTAGTCATTGCAACAGGGATTATTCTGCATCATAACAATGCTTGTCTCAATCACGTGAATCTGTTCATTTGTCCAGAATGGCAGATGTGCATCCAGATGAGTCCCGATTTGCATTTCAGCACCTCAGGCTCCCTCGTCTCTAAGTCAATGGCTTTTTTGAATGGGTTTTTGGTTAGAAGCCGTCAATAAGGTCTGTGGTTAACACAAGCTTAAGAGACTTTCATGTTTTGTCATAAAATATAATATGACATAAAATATGTCAGTAAATGCCCCACCTGTGGACCTGCATTTGTATAGCACTTGTTATTTTGACCACTCAAAGTGCTTTCACACTACGAGTCACTTTAACACACACAGTCACAATCTGTTGGCCAAGGCTTACCGTACAAGGTGCCATTCATACACACTGACACTGATAGAACAGCCATCAGGAGCAATTTGGGGCTCAGTATCTTGCCCAAGAATACTTCGACGCGTTGACCAGAGGAGCTTGGGATTGAACTTCCAACCTGAAGATTAGAGGAAGACCTGCTCTACCTCTGAGACAGCTGCCCCAAAGCTAACCTGTCTCACAACGGTCTTTTATGTGTCTTAAAAAAGACGGTTGCTAACAAAGTGGCTAAATGAGACTACAGAAAGTTTCACATCAAACTGCTCCAAACACTGCGCTACAGCCTCTGAGCGGTGGCGACACAACTGGAGTGTAGTTCGTTATAGCCTAACATTAACTTTTTATTTATGCCGATTACATTTAGGCTTCAAAAATCCTGAAAGTGGTGTTCATTTGTGAAGATTATCTTGCTTTACAAAACATGTAAGTATCATTAATGTTTGTTTACGAAAGAGTTGGGTCTTTTTTTTTTTTTCTATTATCTATAATAATTAGCTTTTGGGTTGGCCTACAAAAAAATGTCGTCCCAGGGACACCCTATTGTATGACCCTGTGAAATAAAAAGCAGCAAGGACAGAGCTGCTAGCTGTAGATTTACATAACGATTCATCAGCCAAAAATCTAGCCATCTAACCATATGCAGTGTTTTCTAACAATATCTAAAATTTAGCAAAGAATCAGATATTGGTGAACCAAAGCATTTGTTTTTGTCTGAAATAGTTGCTGTACAGTACGACAACTGGATGGCATGCAGTGCAGTATTCGAATAACTTACACTGATGCAGTTGCAGATGTCAAGCCTGTGGTCCCAAGACTTGGAAAGACCTGACATTTTTAGTGCATACAGTATGAGCATGTTAAATCCTATAAACCTCTACTGTTTATGTGACATCGTCAACCTAATTGATGCTACTGAGCAATCAGCTGGCACAGCAGGTATATATTGCAGGCATATTAAGCCCCTGTTGATGCTTGTTTTAAAGTAAAATTAAGAGCTTGGAGTAGGGAATATTCCTCTTACATTTCACTGTTTAAAGATTTTTTAAAAAGTGCCCCAGAGTTAATGTTAATTCTATGGTTTTATTGGTGTGGCAAATTACACAGTTCAGTAGCAGTTAGGGAAATTCTCTCATTGCGAAAGCTGTTTCAAGGTCTTTAAGCAAGTTGCTGTCTAGGGGAACATCCTCAGTTGTCCCCGACAGTGTAACATTGCATACTGTCTATACTGTGTCACAGTACTGCTCTCTAATACTACTACTGATTATGCTAAACATTTTATGTTTTTGTCAGTTTTTCAACAACAGGATATAAATTACTGCTGTCTGAATTACTTTTTCTAATGTTTTTTTTTCATATGTCCGTGCTATTCTCGTGAGCATGATGTCTCAGCAATGCCTTCAAAGCATTTCTTCAAATTTGACACGAACGTTTACTTGGACTCAAGGAAGAACTAATTTTGGTGGTCAAAGGTGACCTCCTAAAACACAGTTTCGGCCGTAACTTAAGAATTCACATGCTTATAACATCAAAATTTCCCAAAGGGCACAAAAATGTCTAACAGTATAAAATAATGAAGTGATGACATTTTATATCCCTGAGTTCAAAGGTCAACTTCACTGCAAAAACATATTTCTCGGGTTGTTATTCAACACCATAACTCAGGAACAGAAGGGGAGACATTTAGTCAAACATTAATTGGTGACACTAATCTGGTGTTCAATTTTAAGCTTTGATTGTATAGATCATTAATATTGCTGGGTTGAAGATGTGTGTAAAACATCCAAGTTTTCGAATTTGTATGTATTTGTATTTGTTTGTTTGTTGTTTGCAGCAAGATCTATATTTGAAGAACTGTCTACTATCATGGCTACATAAGAGTCTGGACGGATGTGGCTGTAAACTGAAACTTGACTAGATGCATCTTACCATCAGGCAGTAATTCTTTTTTTGTTGGTTTGTTTGTTTTTTTTTTTTTTTTTAATGTTTCAAACACCACTTCCCATAACAATTTTAGCTGCCAAACCCAGATTTGTACTCAAGGGTAACATTTTTCTGAATAAACCTTGCTCAGAAACGGAGCCGAACAGGCTGATTTTCTGTGTGTGTGTGTGGGGGAGGGGGTTGATTATGTCAGCGATCAATTCTTGTGAATGTGCAGTTACTCATGAACAGGTGGTGTTCATCAGGTTGAAAGGAGCTCTTGGAAAAGTTTGGTTAACCTGAACTGAAACACTCATAAAACGTCATGGAAAATCCACGAGAGATAGGATAAGAATACAGGAATGTTATTGGCCCATTTTTAATTTATTATGTCTACAAAGCATTATTCAAAGTATGAACAGCAACTTTTTAGTTTCAGAAACTGGTATACTTTTTTTAGGTTTTAACTCTGTGCCCTAAACTCACTTACAACTTGAAAGACTAACTAATCCCCCCACTTTTGGCTTGAGTGCCTCCTCTGTAGAATTAAATTTTTTTGAAGTCTCAAAACTGGGCAAGGCTGGTAGGCGGCCCTAGACATGCCCCATCATCCAGTTGTGCTAACTCTCAATCAACAGCACCTCCCTGTCCCCCCTCCCAAAACCCACAAAGTAGCTGATGAGTGGGCAGCGACAGGGTTGGTGATGAAAGCAGGCTCCTGCTATAAGGATCAGACATTAGCAAAGCTCAACTGCAAAAGCCAAGTTTTAACCTTTAGAGGGCAGTCGCTATGCATATTTTTATGCATAGTGACTCATTTTTCAACTCAAATCTTGAAAACACAACTAAATACCCCTATATATTGCTAAAAATGGTGGTTTGGGGGGATTCGTTCCTCCTAAAATATCTGACATAAATATTGCAGCACAAATATTATAATATATATATGTATATATATATAGATATAGATATAGATATAATATATAGATATAGATATAGATATAGATATATAGATAGATATAATATTATTTTTTTTTAACAAGTATGAAAGCTTTTATCAGCAATGTGAAAAAATAAACTCGGAAGTGATTTGTTTTGTCATGGTTGTAATGGTTAGAAACACATGCTAATACACAAAGACTAATTATTATATCATTTTGGTCATTTTGGCGGTCAGGGTACCTGTGGATCAAATTTCTAATAAAAAAAACTGTAATGTACTGTATGAGAAAGCAAAAATTAAACTTATGTCCAAAAAGATCAGATGAATATGTGTGTTTGATCCCTCTTTTATTGTTACTTTAATGTTGCCTGCTTCTCTAGCCAAAGTCTCTATTAGTAGGACAATTGTTAATGAGAATGAACTACTTGTTGTAGTAAATTGCTCTCGCTGTTTGGAAATAGGTTGTCATGGCTCCTGCTTGAGCACCTTTCTCTTTACTCGTATACACAAATTGCACAATTATTGGAATATATGCTGGTTCAAGATGTGACGTCTTGTTTTTGCATTAACAGGAAACATAGCAGATAGCAGCAGAGTAATGTGCACTAATGTAGGAAAAGTGAGTTAGAGAAGCAGCTCCCACTTAAGTGTTCATGGTAAAAAAACACTTGAGAGCAACAGGAGGCATGTCATTATGGAAATACAGAGAAACAGAGGCTACATTCATTCATTGAGTTTCTCTGAGATTTTTAGTTTCATACAGGATGTACTTTTTTGTGTGTTTTCTCCAGGAAGTGCGTTTCACCCTTGATCGCTGTTCAGGGGCAGCTGTGATGGAAATGGAAGGACTAGGCAGCTGGTTGACCACTGAGGACCACTCTTCCTGTGAAGTGACGGGCGTTACACCCAACACTGACAGGTACACACAAACACCTGAATCCACACATACACACACATATTTCAAGTGTGATTTTATGAGTTGGGATGTGAAGGAGAATGTCTGTGTCAAGGTTATTCAGTATGGGGGGCCACGTTTAAAATCATTAATATATTTAATCAAACTGTTTTTGTGCACAAACAAAATCCAAAGTGCATATCTTAAAAATACACAGTGCGGGATTTTCCCTATAAACAATGTGTTGGCTCAAACAAAAGTAATACCTCATCACTTATGACCCACTAGAAGTATGTCGCAGTGTATATATCCTGCCCGTTCACTTCCTAAGCCGTCAAATACTGTAGCTTTGACAGTGCTTTTATTGTACGATCCAGACACCAAAAGCCATCTTTCCCGGGTGCCTGGCTCAGTTGGTAGAGTGGGAACTCCATGTACAGCGGTTGTATCCTCTCCCCAAGCAGTACTGGGTTTCGAGTCTGGCCTTGGCCCTTTGCTGCATGTCATCACCCCCCCCCCCCCCCCCCGTTCACGCTATATCTAATAAAGGCAACAAAAGCCCAAAAGATATCTTTAAAAAAAAAAAAAAAGCCACCTTTCCCATCCGCATGATATGTCAAGTATAATAAGAAAAGCAAAAGGGCATCTATAGGTGGATTGTTGCAACAAACCCCGGACGTTCATGTAGGAGTCTGGTGTTTTCCCGTCTGAATTTGATGGTTTTTTTTGGTAACACTTTCTATGAACGCCACATCTATATTGCATCATGAGGGCATTCATAGTGTTTTCTAATGTATTCATAATGCTTTATGAACACACTCATAAATGCACATAATGCTTGATGAAACACTACATCAACAGTCATAAAGCATAGATGTGACTTATAATGAATTATAAGTGTCAAGTGTCTGATGGATTCTCTTGACTAGTTATAAACTATACGTTGACTGATGGGGCTTATAATAAATAAATTTCTAGAATATGAGATTTTATTAAGTTTTGATGGTATTGTGGACTTTAAGAAAAAGCTGTGCATATCAGTACTTTTGATGTCTAAGAGATCGCTAGTAGCATATTTGCCCCCAAAAATTTATAAGGCAATAATCACTAGATTACTAGTAGCATATTTGCCCCCAAAAATTTATAAGGCAATAATATGACAATGTGTTGTGTTTACTGCTTGTTCAGCTGTAACAGCTTTAGTTTGTGGCTGACATGTTTGGTTTATCCAAGGTAAAAGGCTTGATTAGAATGAGGTGGTTGGAAACTAAAGGAATGCCAAAAAATGTCTGATTGATTTTTTTTTTTTTTTTAGTTCCTATGTGTCTACAATTTCATGACGTAGCTTTGGATTTTCAATTCTTTCTAAAAAATAGACCTTTTTTCACAGCAGTCCTTGTAGTAAAAGCACATGTGTATTTATTAGCATTAATGTTAGCTGCATTCCATTTAAGGAAGGTCCTGGCATCGTGCCTGCTGCCTCGTTGGAATAGCTTATTGGCACACAAAATGGAACTGAGCCACTATTAATGTTAACAGTTTCACCTGTGCTGTTCCAACTATGACCAGCAAAAATGGCTGCTGTGAATAAGGTTGTTAGTACCCACATAATATAGATATGGCAGTGCATGTATTATGTGTAATATGAGCCCCGATTGGCAATATTTCCCATATGTGTGTGTTTTTTAGACACTTGAACATGAGCCAGGTGCTCCAGCTCGGTGGCGTGAACGAGGACATTCCCTACATCTACCCTCGCTTCAGCACAAACACTTCACCGCTGCTGCATCCGCAACCTCATCGTGGACAGCAAGGTAACACACTTGTACCTGTGTCAATGACACACATATCCACACAAGCATTAGCACACCAGCATTCATGCTAAATCCAACTCACGCCTGCACTCTAGCTGATAAATGGATTAATAGCAGGTTTCTACAGTCACAGTACCCTTGTGCCATGTAAGAGATGCTTTTTTACGCTTTTAACTGAAACCTCAAAGTGCTTTCAAATATTACATACGTGTCGTCCAAGGGTGAAATTGAATGAAAACCTTTCCACTTCTGCCCAATCTGACTTCAAGTCAGGACTTTCAAGTAACCTTCCACTGCTCTGTTGGACTTAAAAAGTCAAGGACTCTATGCTCAACCATGACAATCGGAGCCCAACCCCAACAAAACCCAAACAGTTTCTGTATGAACACTGGCCCCAGGTATGATAGCCTTTTGTGAACCTGCTGCCTTCTAAAGCTTAAAATTTTGGCTCTGCTTCAAATAAACCTATGACTAAGTGATAAATTTCACCCCTGCCAGTCAAAAATGGAGTCTTGCCTGACATAACTGGTATTTAGAAAAGAAATGTTTATGTTTGAAAGATTTTAAGCTTACTGCTCTAAATAGGCAATGTTTAACACTTCAGTCTTTGAGGAGCACTACTACTTTTGTCCCTCGAGTGATAATTTCTCACTCTCTTTGCTAGCATTGCGATTAAGACTTAATTTACACCTGGTGTAAAATGTACTCTGCATCTAAATACTTGGAAACTAAAAATGACATTTTTGCACTCTCTGTGCAAAGAAGGAGATTGGGAGAGGAGCATGGATTCTCATATTTTATGACACTTTCATGGGATGCAAAAGAAGCTTTGACAGGTTCTTCTTGCTAAATTAGTGCTTGCAACAGCATTGAACACTGCAGCAGTGACTGCTTAATTTCAAGAGAAAAGAGTAACCACTGGCACTTTTGGAGCTGATCTGGACTGGGTTTTAATGTTTTTGGGGTTTCAAATGGTAAATTGGACAATCTGGGATAAATGCATGTTCTATAAAAAGACGACCAGCGCTGATATGCTTTTTTGCTGCGCAGGACTATATTAAAGCTGAGTCACACATTTGATCAAAGCCATGTTTTGGGGTGAACTAACAGAGCCAGGTGTAAAGTGGAAGATCAAATTAAAGGCAAACAGCCAAACGTAACTGCCTCTGCAACTACAAATTCACCAAACTCGGCTTTCCAATATCACCACCAGCAGTAATGAGATCAGTATCATCACAAACAGCATACATATGTATGTATGCACACTAATGGGGCAGGTGCCACTCACTCATATAATTGCATAATTGTCTAAGTTTAATAGAAATGTCTGCCAGCTGTTAATTTTTAAAAACAATATTTCTGTGCACCTGAATGTGTAACAGGTGCGTCAGATGAAGGTGCAATGTTGAAAACAATAACAAAAATTACCGCACACTGTCTCCCTTACTGCTGAAATATTTATCAGATTACAATATGGGCAGAATCACGGAAAAAAAAAAAAAAAAAAAAAAAAAAAATATATATTATATATATATATATCTATATATATATATATATCTATGAATATGGATAGATGGATATAGATTGATAGATAATCATCCAGTCAAAGGACTACAAAGATTGATTTGACTGATGATCACCTAGACCTCCATCAATTAAAGTGTCAAGTCTTAAATTAACAATGAAAAAAGATAAAGAAACAAAGTTAAAGCACATGTATATATACGTGTGTGTGTGTGTGTGTGTGTGTGTATATATATATGTATATACACACACATATATTAAATTACAGTTTCTAAAAAAAATGTTGGCCTATTGTAGACATTTTTGTGCTTTACTGCCCAGTTTAAAACATATGTTAGAAAAGTCATCAAAAGGTAAAGCACATGTATATATACATATATATGTATAACTTTGATGACATAGTTAATGTAGTTGCTTTACTTTTTGCATTTTTAACAGAATAACTAGTCACCTGTAAGCTATTACATTTCAAAAGTAACCTTCCCAACACTTTCTCCAGTACATGGAAGTGCTGTGATGCTGCCAGTATACCTGGTAAAGGTCAGACAGACCAAAACACTGTAATCAAATAAATTTCATGCATGAACGGGACAGTGTGTGGGAGTTCTTGTCATTGTCAGCTGTTAGACAAAATGTTCTATTCTCTCTCTTCTATTTTAATGTTTGTTTTTAAACTGTATATAAGTGTGTGTTTGTATGTGTGTTTTTGTGAGTGTGTAGTCATGTATTTTTTTGCTCTTTTGTGGTCGCCCACTCATGCTGTCGGGATCCATCCTCCATCCAACAGTGTGACAAGTTTGTGTATGTGCATGTATGAGCTTTTGTCAGTTACTTTGCCAGTCACTTAGTTCAAACCACTTTTGTCTAGCAGTCCTGTTAGGTGTAAGGAGCCACAGTGCCTCTAGGCATGGTGAGTGTGGCTGTTAGAATTGTAATCTTGTTCCCTCCATAAACACACTTTATGTGTATCCATTCATATATTATATCCACCAGCTATACCTACTTAACTTTAGAGCAGGGATACTCAACCTGCATTGCTTGGGGGCCACTTTTGAAAAATGACAAGAGGCCAGGGGACAGTTGCAGCTGCCCCATATGTCTTTTTCTACATGACATTACACTACATAAGGATTTTTCTAGGAATTAAGGACATTTCTAGGACTTAAGGATGTTTCTAAGATTTCAGGATATGTTAAGGATTTCAGGACATGTCTTAGATTTCGGGATGTTTTTAAGATTTCAGGACATTTCTAGTGTTTTGGGATATTTCTCAGATTTTAGGATGTTTCTAGGATTTAAGGACATTTTTAGGACTTCAACACATTCCTAGGAATTTTGGACGTTTCTGAGATTTCAGGACATTTTGGAGGGCCACCCGGCACTTAATCATGGGCCAGATTTGGCCTGCAAGCCATAAGCTGAGTTTCACTGCTTTAGAGGGTCATAGGATGCTGGAGCTGACCCCAGCTGATGTTGGGCAAGAGGTAGGACACACCATGGAAAGTTCACCAATCCATCACAGCACTGACACATAGAGACAAACAATCATTCACATCTACCAGAAATTCACCAACAACCTAACCTGGGCACCTGAAGAAAACCCACACAGGCACAGAGAGGAACTCAGCACAGAAGGGCTTAAACCTAGCTGGCAGGTTAGAACTCAGAACTGTCTCCTGTAGACCTTTGAAGCTCTATTAAGTTGTTAAATCTCAAAAGTGTGGGTATTAGGGGATACATGCTTCTCCTGTTGCAATGCTCAAGGCTTGCAGTTGGTGTGGTGTACCTTAGCTGGAGACGTAGCGGGAGGCTGCACTAACGCTATGTACTAATGAGAGAAATCTGCATGATGTGTGTGGGAGGACATGAGGATAATAAATCTCCAAAGAGCAAGCAACAGTAGGCGTACTGATGATTAATAATGTTGATGGACATGTTCCGGCATTGTATGATTTTTTTTTATTTTGTCTCTTTTTTTGTTTATTTGGTGGTGTTGTTCTTATCATCACAGCATGTGCTAATGTGTGACATTTTTATCAGTTTCCCTTGAGGTGTGTGTGCCTGCGATATGGTAAAGGTAGTTGGCATTGATAGGCACACCTGCTGTATACTCTGCATGTGTCTGTTTCTTTGGATGTGTCCTGATGTTTTTGTGATTTTGCTTCACTGTGTCTCTTAGTATATATTGATATATTACTAGATCCTCTGATTAATCTGGCTGTGTCTGCTGTGAGTGGGCCTGTACTGTATTTCCTTTGGGCATCTCTGTATTTTCTACATTTCCATGTTTCTGTTTTGGAGCCAGAAAGAGATGCAGCGTGTCAGGTCTGTGTCTCCTCCATTAAACCTGTCGAAGTGTGATGCATGGCAGTGTGGAAACAGTGTGGTAGTGTGGATGAAGAGGACAGCAAAGTAGACAGGGCTGAAGGCAGGGGCGAACGTGAGGCTGTGTCCAGGAAAAGAGACAGGATTTTTTTTTTTTTTTAAATTTTATAATTATGTTTCTATTCTGGAGTTGGGTGTCTTCCCTCTGGCTGTCATTCGCTATATTTTTATAACTCTCCATCCTCGTCCTGTCATTATTCTGCTTGTCTGTCTCCCTTCAGCTCTCAGTCTAACATTACCGCTTTAAATTTTTGGGTTGTTTTGACAAAACTGTCACTCCATTTTTTAAGTATGGAGGTTTGCCATTACAGAGGTTGGGCTACTGGTATTTTGAATGCAAGTAGCTTTAAATTGAAGTTGGATTTGTATTGTTGCTCAGCAGAAAGTTTGACATTAACAGACATTGTGGAACATTCATAACCAATGCTAAAAACAGTCGTCATAGTTCTGCAAAAATAAATGTTGCTGCTGCATGTTTATTTCAGGAAAATCATGGTCTTAATGATTCAATGTATTCCAGTACAACTTCATGGAAAAATAGGAATAAATGAGATGTGATTTTCCTCTCATTAGATATCGATTCTCTTAAGGTTCAAATATGTTTAACATTGAATAAGAATATGGATACAGACAGAGCCTTCCATTCATACTCTAAGCTCATTTTGTCTCTATTTGTGCACGTTACACACGATATAAATGTAAAGAAAGATGCGCGGAGTGAATACCTGAACACGAGCTGTTAACAGATGCTCTACTTTCTGCAGTCTCTACAGTCTCGTCCTGCTTTACAAAAATAGTTAGCTAATAACAGTGGTTAAGCAAAAAAAAAGTTTTTAAAAAACAAATTAAAAAACACATTTTTCAAAAAAACAAGCTTATTAAGTATGTTTGATTGTTAAAATTGTTTTTAAAATAGGTAATAAAGATAATGCTATAGAGTTCCTAAAATATCAGGAAAACTAAAGCAATATACAGAGGAGATAATTTGCTCAAAATTCATCATAATCAGTCATTTTTGCACAAATCCTCTGCAGTTAGGCATTTAAGTAAATTGTACCGCTTATCAGTTACTCTTTACTGTTAATTGTTATGCATTGAATGCATGAGGAAATATCTCTAAAACATGTCAGTTGGGGTTGTCAGTTTACTCAATGATGAGGATATCTCCAAAAAAAAATCTTAAGAAAAAGAAAATACTATTTTAGACATAATGTTCTTTCAACTCTGTGGCAACAGTGTGGTAAAGTCCCTTTGCTTGGTTCAGGGGTGAGAATGCAGCTGTGCACAAATTCAGGTCTATTAAGGAAGATTAGTTTGGTGTGGAATAACTTGACCTGGTCCTGATCTCAACCCTATCCAACACCTTTGGGATGAACTGGACTAACTGCGATCCAGGCCTGGTTGGCCAGCACTAGTGTCCAACCTCACGAATGGTCTTGGGGGAGCAAATCCCTGAAGACAGCTTCCAAAATCTTGTGGAAAGCTTCCCAGAAGAGTGGTGGCTGTTATGGTTTTGGACTGAGGAGTTCATCAATCACATATGGGTACAAAGTTGGGATGTCTCCAAACTTTTGCCCATTTGCAAAGTAGTACTCAAGCTCTCCTGGCACCCAACACATTACTAAGACACCTCACTGTATTTTAGGATTTAATGTATTTTGTAATTCATCTGTATTTTCCAAACTGTGTTAATCTGACATTCAAATACTGTGCTCTTTCAGCCTGGCATTGAGCCTGTGTTCTGCATGTCGCTCTCCATCACATCACCTCGCTCACTGCACAACACACTCACAGCTGTATACTCTGTGTTTTATTGTAGAATTTGTGTTTCTCATCCTGTGGGCTGAGATATTTTCATACCCTACACCTAAAATTAATCTTGGCAAATAGGGCATCCTACGGCGTCTCTGTGTGGCGGTATGTCAGTCCGCTCAGCAGAAGCCAAAATTTGTCATTTAAGCAGACGCAGGTGTATTTTTGCATTCATCTCGTATAACTGTCCAATTTTTTTGTGTTCAGAAACAAAAATACACACCACAGTGACACAGATACATAGTCCAATCAATTGCAGACATCTTGATGTGTTGTTCAGTCATTGATTGCTAACATCTGTGTTTCACTTTTCCGCAATCAACACAATCGGTCCAGACAAAAGAGCTGTAGCTTTTACAGGTCAGCAACCAGTAAGATGCCTTTTTGCTGGAGGTCAGAGCCAATCAGCAACTCCTGGGCGGCGTGACTCACAGTCAGTTTTTACGATCCTTTGTATTTGTGCGTCCTCACCGCAGCTCCAACAGATCTCATAAAGTTCGGTTCGGCAGAGACGAGATTGAACATATTAATGTCTTTTATGGCATGGTTTTGTGAGGGACACAAATTTAGGTGTTCAAGGTCCCCTCGTCCTTTCAGCTTTCTATGCAGGCGGCCATGCTGTTTGTCCGTTAGAAGATTTGTCCAGTGTTTGGTTTCATTGCTGTGGGAAGAGACAGACAGAGAGGGTATAGAAAGAAAGACTGAAAAAGTAGAGAAGGCCACAGTGTACCCTGAGCCCATGTCCTTCAACACGTTTGAAAGTTTCCTTTTTTCCCCATTTTCACTCTGTTTGACTTTATTTTCTTCTTTAAAAAACTCTGACTCTTGCCTCTGGCTACTTACCCCCTACCTGTCTGTCCTGTGTCTTCCCCAATTCCCTTTCTCTTCTGTCATGTTGCTTTTTTCTCTCCTGTTTGTTTGTCACAAACTGTCCATTGGCAACTTTCCCCGTTTCCCAGCTTCTCATCTCCACTTTGCTTTTTCTTCCCTTTCTAATGCTGTTCTCTCACATCTCCTCCTCTCCTTTCTTCTCTCTGTTCATCTTCCCTCCATCCCCTTCTCATTTCACCCCCATATCCCCCCGCGCTGCCTTTAAAACCCCCCCCCCCCCTCATCTGTTCTAACCCTTCATCTCCTCTCCTCTATCTACTGCGTTCAGCTGTATGATTTGGGCTCCCCGGCCGACTCGCAGTCCAGCTCTCCGGGCTGCCTGACCACTGACAGCAGCTGTGTCAACATGGGCTATCCGTCCTGCGGCCACCGGGGTCGCTGTCACGGCGAGTGGGGCTCCTTCAGCTGCCAGTGTGTGCCGGGATACACAGGACACCAGTGTGAAGAGGGTAAGCCAAAGATTTTTGGACTCATGTAATAAAGAAATACATAAAATTTGTGTTAGATTGCACCATCAGCACAAAACTAAATCACCCATGTCCCAGAAAAATAAATTGATCCTTGGCTTAACGCTTGCAGAAGTTGGGTAGAGTTGTGGTGGCATAGTCATAATTTTAGTTTTGTGTTTAAATCTACTTTATTGAGACAGTTATACAACAAGTTTGCAAACCCAAGCTGCAGCAGCAAGTGTCAAAACAGACGCTGTTATGCACATCATCCTGCAAACAATGATGGTAGTATTTCACAGATTTTAAACATAACTAATTATGCTCAATTTTAAACAAGTACTAAATAATATTTTATGCATTTTGTGACATTCATGCTATTGATATTATGTTATATGCACTTGGTGCAAAAGTGATTTTGTTACTTTTCCCCATTTTTCTGCAAAACTATTGATCCAAAGCCATCAATCAGACTGCAGATTGTCCCTTGGATAATTCCCCTGAGAATGAGCACAAAATCATGCTTTTCTGACTCATACCAACAGAGGAGTGCTCACTGATGTGCCTTAAAGGGCAAAAATTAGATGAAATAGATGTTTTCTCACCTGAAACAGCATTCAAATATGAACCTCACTATGTAAATTATGAATAATGATACCATTATTATTTGTTTTAAATATGTGGATCTAAAGGCCATATTATAATCACACTAACAATAGGCACAGTTTGCAAATGCACATTGCCCTTTCTAGCTCCAGCTTTGTAGCACAGTCAAATGAGATGGTCAGTTTCATCTGAAGATTAAAGAGGGTAAAATAAGAAGCATTAACAGCTTATAGGCTGTTTTCGCTCACAGCCTCGGGGATGCGAAGCGAGTAAACCCAGTTGTTTTATTTGCAGTGTAAAGTGTCAGTCTCCAGTGCTGTATTAAATCTAGCCGACATGAATTTATTGTGAATGTCTTCATAAAGATTAAAGGTGGGAACCTCCCATTTTGTAAATGTGTTACCTGAAATAGTAAAAGAGGATTGAATGGACTGCAGACACCAAAATTACTTATGTTATCACCTGCAGCTTTGCCTTTCTAATATTAACAGTATACAGTGCATACTGCATGCAGGTGGGATGTACTCTATTTGTAAATTCATGCATAAAGTATATACTGTAGGTCAAGCACTTGCCTTTTTCTTAGTGGATTATTCATCATCCTTGTGTAATTCTCATCATACTCAGAGAGCAGCATGCAGACCCTCAGCAGCATCCATACTAATGATACTTGTTGCCTGAAGAAAGCAGCTCTTTGTGAGCTTCTCTGTGTCGACCTTATGGCTGTGGAGGCGTTTGCCTGACTGCAGCAGTTGGAAGACACTGTTGTTGGATTGAGATGGGATCTTTAATAACCCTCCTGCACCACCCGTTGTGCACGTCCTGCAGATTGAGGAGAGCACCTCCAGAGATGTTTTCTGCTGAGTGCAGCACTCTCTGCCGGGCCTCACAGTCTTGTTTGGTTCTCATCTTGTGAACCGCACAGTGTCGCACTCTGAAAAGACTGTCTCAGATGTATGAATGAAGGAATCTGAATGAATCACTCTCCATATTTTCGATGATTCATATGTTTAAAGAGGCAGCAAGCTGTGGAGTCAATGACCAACCAGGGGCGCATGAATGATTTTGGCAAACTTTGAAAAACAAGGAAAAAATGATGTGCGTTTTTTTAAACAGGATTCTCACTTGCAGACTGCGATTTATCTGGATTGCATGTAGGTGCCTTTGAAAATACCTGGCAACTTGGCAACACAAAGAAAATGAAAATTAAAAAAATATCCTCTTTATTGGCTTTGGAGTTATAATGCCCACCATGTAATGTAACATCCCTGATTGAACTCCAGCAGGGGACTTTTGGTGCATCTTTCTCTCCCTTATTTTCTGTCATCCATAATTTTATTTTATCTCTCTACTGAGAGATTTAAAGAACCCCTAACCACTTTTTTAGTTGAAAAGCAATATATATATATATACACATATACACACATACACACATACATACATACATATGTATATATGTATGTATATGTGTGTGTGTGTGTGTGTGTGTGTTATAATTATGCGTTAAAGCGAAAGCTATTGACTGGTCCTGGTGCTTTCATCACCCCTGCTACCCTGCGACCTCCCTCTTGCCACCCACTGCGCAGGATGCTATGGATCGAGAGATAGCATCATTGGGTGCCTGGGTGTGTTTTAGCGCCCCTCCCATCCCTGCCCATTTTTGAGACTTTTTTTCACATTCCAGAAAGGAGGCACTCAAGCTAGAATGGCGGGTGTAGTTACTCTTTTAAAGAACAGCCCCTGAATGCTGTTTTGAACTTGCCACATACCCAGATTATGCCTGGAGATGCCTTAGCTAAAGTATATTTTGTATATATACAGTATAGTATAGTATAGTATAGTATAGTATAGTATAGTATCGTATATGTAGTTCTCTGGTCTGTCCGTGATGTCGAACGGACAGACCAAAACAAAACTTTGACCAATAGGAGGACAGAGCCCTCTTCTATGTGCAGCTATAAATGTGGTGAAGCCAAAGAGAAATGATGTGAAAATTAAGATGTTGCTGGTGCTGCAGGCAGAACTGTGGGGAAAGGTCAGTCATTGTTCCTTTTTTTTAAAAGCTTGTTCTAAACACAGCACAGCCAACATCATGAACACTGCTATTGACATCATGAAAGACAGCAAGCTTTGATTGGTTGGGGATCAAAATGTGTAGTCTACCATGTCTCTTGGCTCAGTCATGGCAAAATATTATGACTCCTTAATTGCCTAATCTGATGCAATGACAATTGTGAAACAGACAAATTTTGTTCAGTGTAAACCCAACATTATGTTCTTACTCACTTAGTTGACTTTCAGACTGAAAAAAAAAAAAAAAAAATCTTGTGAGAAAAATGAAAGAGGCTTGGGTGGTTGGTATGTTTTGTTTCAGGGAATTCAAGATAAAAAGGTGTGTTGTTATTCCAAAACAAGAGGTACAAAAGAGAGAACAAAACTAAGTACTGGGGTCCAGGTAAAAGCAGCACTGAAAAAAACAAAAAAACACTTGTATCTACAACAGTAAAAGTAACAAATAAATACAATAAAAAAACAATGGAATCTAAGAATGAGCAGTGATAAAAACAATACAAATTTAACAGTGCAAATGAGTATTAATTATTGTCAGTATAAATAAGTGTTATTGCACATAAAAGAGTCTAGTGTGTGGGTTTTATTGCACATGAAAGAATCCAGTTATGGGTACCAAATACATGAAACTGAAAGTTTGTCAAACGCCACAACACTGCACAGTGGTTTAACATAATGATAGGGAGGATTTTGCTGCTTTGAAACAGTAATCACAGTAGTTGTCTCTCTTTCATTGTGACAATCAGGAGACTAAAAAGCAGAAATGTGCTTTCGTAATACAAGCCATACTGCAGCCTTCAGTCCATTTTCAACAGTATGTTACAATCTAAAGCCCACTGCAGGCTCTGCACTGGATATAATACTTATTGGATCCATTTTTATCTCTGCATTCTCTTCCCATAAGATGCGTGGTAATAATAGGAAGAAAGAGCATCTACAACAAATTTAAAGAGCAGTAAAAAAAAAAAAGGAAAGAAAACAGCTTAGAAAGAAAATATTCTCATGTTTTTCCTTTTGTCGCAGTTGCTTTCAAAAGGCAACCACAACTGAATGATCTTTCTTTCTATGAAAGGAAAGAATATAAGTTTAAAATTGATGGTTTTCATATGACTTTATGTCCACAAATCCCAACCAAACAGCTCTGTGGCTGTTGGTAATGAAACTCAAGATGGAGTTTTGAGAAGATACGGTTAAACAGTTGCATATCGTATGCCTTGGAGAAACCAGAGTTGTGCAATCTGACATTGCCTTCAAGCAGGATTTCATGAACCGCTCAACTTTGTCAAAGTTACATGGGAGAGAGACAAAGAGGGAGAGGTGTGGAAGCGATCAACGGACAAAAATTTAACTTGCATACGCTATGAGATGGAAGAATGGCTTCGAAAACATTTTAGGTGTGCTTGGTTTAGTCTGCCTGGCATGCACAAAATCCACTTCTGGGAACGGGGGCCTAAGAAAGAAGAACCAAGCATAACCCAAGCTAAACCACACATACATATTCTATCTTGAGTATTTTGCATATTCTGTCCCGCCACCAGCTCTCTGCATAGAAGGAGAATTTAGGGACTTGTGAAACGGATTCAGCTGAAGTTAAGTGAGGTCACTTCCCTCTGGAGTGAAGCGTGGTCTAATTGGATGAAATGTCCTGTGTTGCTTTTAAAACTTTAATTGTGTTTATTTTCAATAATAGCACTATCTGACTTTTGTGTCTGTCTGTCTGTGTGTGTTTGTCTTTGTGTACCAACACCAGAGGTCCCAGAGTATTCCTTTGATGGGCACAGTCATGCGCATTTCCAGCTGGCGTCCCCGCTGCCGGCTCGGAGGACATGGGTTCAAGTCCTGGTTCGAACCCGCAAACACAGCAGCACTATCCTAAATCTCATCTCGAAGGAGCAGAGTGAATACATACGACTAGAGGTAAGAGTGCTTTGTGAGTGTGTGTGTGTGTGTGTGTGTGTGTGCGGGGCGGGTAGACTGTGATAAAAGACTGAAAGCTTCGGTATTTGTGTATTTTGGTTGTGTACAAAAACAAACCTGTTTTTGCACAATTTTGAATCGAGTGAATATGTCTCCTGTTCCTTCCATCCTATAAAGTAACAGCAGTCATTTTCTTCAATCATAAACTGCACTTACAATACATAGTTTCTATGGCTGTCATGTTTCCTATCGAGCAGCTCGGTTACAAACAGGTTGTAAACAGGAAAAAAGCAGTTGAACACAATAACACCTGACAAAGCTACAAAGATTTTTCCCAAATGTCCCTGTGAAAGTTATTAAAGCTGACATTATTTATCGCATCATGCTGCATATTGTGCATGCCCCAGTAAGCCATGAAAGGAATAGTGACTAAAGAACATACGGGTATTTTATCCTTTTTTTTTTTTTTTTTAACAGGCCCACATAATTCGGTGTGTCAAGACACAAGCTAGGATAACTAGCTTACACTTCTTTTCATTTATGTCATATCATCACCCAGCCCATTGTCATTGCAAAGTTGTCATATAGCGCCACTTTTGCAGTGCTTTTGCTGTAATATCCCGATGTCAAAAGCTAACTTTCATACGCTGCTGAGTGTCCTCAGCTGAGAATGCAGCCAGACAGAACCATCCGCAGTGTTATTATATGTAGCCAGACGGCACCTGCCACAGAGGCATGATACGCAGATGAGCAGTTGAGAACGCAGCTGGACAGAACCTGTCCGCATTGCACAATCCTGGATGGTGTCAGGTTAAAATGCTGCTGGTAACAAAATTATATAAGGAGCATGAAGGTCCCTACAGGTGGTTGGGAGGGGCCATGGATGGATAAAAAAAAAAAACACTTTTTTGCTGGAGTCCGGTGTTCAGTTGCTGTATAAATGAGATGTTTTTTGTTTACACCTATGTGCTACTTTTGCCTAATCCTAACCATCCGTGCCAGCATGTGCGTCTGTTAACGTCCCACTGTTGGTCTCCATGTGCTTTTGTTGCCTAAACATAACCATGTGCAGCATAATCCCCGCATGTGCTTGTGTTGACATCACGGTAGTGCATCCCGTAACATCAACAGCAGATGCAGAAGGGTACCTAGAGTGTAATACATATACATAGACGTGTAAGTCCACTGCAAAGCAGAAATATGTGATGACTTGGGATGAAAACACGTTGCAACACATGTTGTCATTGGCAGCTCTTGCGCATTCACGGGCAAATTCAGAGTGAATTGGAGCAGTTGATAGCGCTATGATTCGGGCATCACTTGTAACTGCTATCTGTCTCATCTCTGTCAGAACCACAAAAGATATTACGCTAATGAAATTACAATTCAAACATGCCCACAAAGATATGCAGCTTTATGTAACTTGCAGATTACAATGATCCATTTGGCAAAGTGTAAATTTTGCCTTTGTGCCAAGAACACAGTAGACAGAAAAATGTCAGAAGAATTAAAATAAAATTTTCTGAACACAAGCTACGGGTTCTGACTGGTGAGTTGCCTTCACCTGGCTATTATCGCTGTTGCCTTGATCACTGAAAAGTCTGGCCCCCAGGAACGTTGCTCAGCCATGCTTCCAATATTTTTCCACTGGCCACCCACAGTATTGCAGCAAAAAAGAATTCCCTGTGGCCCAAAGAGCATTTTTGCAATAGACCACCGTTGCAAAAGAGCCATCGGTAGAACTGATGACAGGACACCTCAAACTGCAATGAGGTCAGTTATGACTCTTTTTTAAAATTAATTTTTCATTATATATGTAAATCTTTTCACAAGCCGGGAAAAACTGCTTCAAAATCTGACTTCATTTCAACATAAAGTCTTTGGGCTGAGCTGTAACTTGGGGGCGGAGCCAGCAGGAGAAACACTACTGCACATATTCAGTGGGCTACATACCTTTGAAGTAAACCCGGAAGCTAGATTTTTTTTTGGCATATGCGCCAGGCGATCGATTCTCATCAGGCTGAATAGGTGCCATCTTGGGATATAGTGTCTCTGAAGAAGCTGATAATTTAACTGTAACTGCATTAGGCTGTTAGCTTTGATCTTTGAGAACTGGACTTTTATTACAATGAGGCTTATTTGCATAAAAAAGGGACAATTTTGCAGATGTCTGCATATTACCTAATTTAAGTAAATGCAAATACCACAGGAGCAAAGTTAAGGGTGCAGTTCACCCTCAATGGGTGCTTTGAAAATTACAAGTTTTCTTTTTGTTCAGGATTAGCAGTCTCAATAGCCACACAGTCCGTTCAGTGTTGTGTTTATCCCACTTTAAATACAGGAAGGAGTGAAGCTGGCTTCAGCTTTCTCTCTTGTATTGTTGTGGTGATGGCGAATAACCAACTATCACAAACTTACAGCAATAAGTCGTCCTTTAAAACCACCAACTGCTATTGCATTCAATTGCTATTAATCTGCTGGTTAAACAAACACACGTTAATTGTTTAGCTCTAATTAATAGCTAATTTTCTTTTTATATGTTTATAACCAATGTCCACTTGAGCCCAACTGTATGTGTGGTAATGGCCATCAGCACCAACTTCAGAGCGTCTTTTTTGACCACTACAGTTGCATTTTCACCAAAGGCTTTTAGTGTATTACCTTTGGAACAAAAAGTACTTAAGACTCGGTACCTAGACTCTAGATCTGTGGAGCATTTCCACCACAGAGAGTACTGTAGAGAGAGACTTTATGTTTAATACATATCAGCTGATACAACTTAGTTTATATATCAGTTTTATTTTTTAATTATTTATTTTGGAATTCTGGATATTCCACTTTTTCCTCAAGCAAAAAAGTCTCAGAAATCTCAGCCCCAGAGTGACTTGCACAACAGGACTTAAACAAAAATATATGGCGATCATATATTGGTCAATACACTGCTTTTTCTGTCTGCTATAAAAAAGTCGCCCTGCAGCCAAATTCTGTGGATGATGAACAGGGTGCAGACTTCACTCTTAAGGAACAAGGAGATACAATGAGTGCTGCTGGACAGAGGAGAGAGTGACAACAATTCCTCCCACATAGTGGGAGCAATAGTGGGAGCAATTCCTCCCACATATTTTTGTTTGTAAAAAATAAAACTGATATATAAACTAAGTTGTATCAGCTGATATGTATTAAACATAAAGTTTCTCTCTATGGATATTTATAAATAGCTGGTAGTGCATTAATGCCTTGTCAGGCGAGAGCAGGGGTTAAGCGCATGAGTGACAAACCCCGACACATTTTTTTCTCAGAATGAGGATTAGAACATCCGTTCACACAATCTGGTGGTAATTAACAGCACAAAAAGTGTATGTCATCCAAGAGAGACAATAAAAACAGATGGAGTGCTAAAAGATGTCATATTAAAATTTAAGGTGTGTTAATGCATTGAGTAGCAATTCAAATAAGCATTCTACCTTAAAAGTTGCCAGCAGTCGAACTTAACTTATTTTTTTCTCAGTCTGCTGCTGCTGCTAGAGGCTGCAAAACAGCCTTTCATTTAATAGTTATAGTATACTAATGTATGAAAACTTGCATGGTATGAGCATTGGTTAAAAAAGGTGTTTATTCTCTACCGTAGACTGTAAATAAGATGGGCAACATGACAGCTCCCCCAAAGTGTAACTTTTCAATCTCCATGGCCCCTTGGTGTCTGACTGCAGTATAGGCCAAAAAGCCCTCCCCTCCATGTTAGTGACTGGGACACAGGCTAAACTGAAAACTCTAAGTACTGCTAAAGAATTTTCCCAAAGATAGATACCGACACTTTTAAGGTAGTTCTCATCACCCTGATGTTTATTCAAGTGATTGTTTTTTATAGTAAGTTCAGTTTTATTGAGTTATTAAATTATAAAAAAAAAAAAAGCGGGCTTTTCCGCCATGATTGACAGCTGTGTGTGCCAATCCATCCAGCTACTTTGGATTGGTCAGACGGGTGTTTTGGCGGTAACTCCCCCACCCCAGATATCACTACTGTGCAGACTCCAGGTCTCAATGACATAATCAGCACAAAATGGCAGCGCCCATATCCTGGATATTTCAGCCTCACTTAAGCACAGCAGGGTTTAGTGGGAGCACTTTATATGCAGTCTATGTTCTCTATTGTACAATCAACAGACTGCAGTGTTTCTAGCTCCACCTGTACTGGATCTGTGTGCTAGGTACCCCATGCAGAGGGGTGACCAAAAATGGGAACGGTTCCAAACGTATTTAAGGTACCATCCAAAACTTTTCATATGGAAACTGAAAAAATGCATACCGAACTCTTCTGAAACGACCTGCTGGTGGAAATGCATAATTTCTTTTCATCACCATTTTCTATTTTTCTATGAGCTGCTTGCAATTGAATTTACACGAATGCCTATGTTTATAGGCTGTTGACTGTGACTGAGCCATAGCACAACCAGAATGTAGATCCTGTTCCCAATACTGATCTGTACCTCCACTAATTCTCTCATTTCACTTTTGAAAACAAAGCCAACTAGTGAATTTCCCAAACTGCAGAACTATTCCTTTAAATGGGGATTTGTGTTTTATTCTGCTTTGTCTTGCATTTTAGATAAAATGATTTAATGCAATGTACCATAAATATACTCTCAGTTTAAAGTGTTGTCAGGCTTTAATACAATCTGAATTTATAGTTGAAGAAAATAGTGGTTCTCATGCGGTGTATTAGCGGTGCAGATGATTTAGATTGACGTTGAAAGCGAGCTGCACGGACGGAATACATTAACTGTATTATTTGGTTATTTGTCTTTAAGGCTTCATTTCTCCCACTCTTATTTCCCTCTGGTTGCTCTGCTCACACTTGAATTGCTTGCTCATATTTGTTATTTGCTAGCCTCCTTCTGTGTCTTTTTTTTCCATCCTTTCCCCCCTTGACTTTCTTTCTGGGAGCACTGAATACCTTCCTAGCTCTGCTTCTCATCCTACGCTGTTACCACAGGTATTGATCCAACATCACTGTCTGAAACAATGATTATTATCGATACCAGCCGCTGTTACAGTACAACCTCTCCTCTGATCCCTGTCTGCCATCTGTCTGTCTCAGTCCTATCCACCCACTCCCAAATATCCTATTAAAGGTTCTGTATGTAACGTTCTATATCAATTCATAGATTTTTTTGTTGCCTATAGGTGAATTGATTGTAATGTAACTTTAAAACTGAGACCTTTCCCAAACTTTCTTGTTTCCTGCACTGGGCTTAATTCCCCTGGCTGTGAGACTGTATAACTCCTTCAACTACAAACAAAACACATAAACATTTTTTTTTAAAACTGTTCAAATATTACTAATAAATCTACTTTGCACCTTGTACCTTGCTCTACAGTGCAAGCAGTTTACTTGAAATTGTGTCTCAAAATTGATATGTGCACACTGGAAAAATAATATAGGAGCACAGTGTGCGAGTAACAGAAGTTTTTTTTTTTAACTAGAGGGCTTTTAATTTGTAATGACTGACACAGGATGTGGTGAGACCAACTTCAAAAACACTAACTTTATCATAAAGCCTGTTCATTTTTATTCCCGGTGAAGAGGGGAGGGGGAAGAGGATTTGAGTGAGGGACATTCACAAGCAGGGTCCAAACTGATCACCCACCCAGCACCATATGCGAGTACATTTTTCATTTAGTGAGTAAATGTAGGAAGGCAATCTGCCACACAGGAGGCAGATCCCCCACGCATAAAGTCACATTTTTGGTGATCACACCTGACATTTTGGTGCAGTGACACATGATTGTGTCAAGCGCTGCAGTACTGTGTACTGTACCGGACATCAGCTGATCCACTAAACTATCATTTACGTCCAGTCTGTTGCTCTCTTCTTACCTTTCACAATAAAATCCCTAGACATAGGCAGCACATCAGTGCTTACCAGAGGGAACTTATTCACATACTGAGGCTTTGGTGTGATGCTTTGTTTAATATATTTTAAAAATTTTGCTTCAGATTTTGCTCTGGCATCTTGTTTAAGTTTGCCCTCAACATTATTATCTCAATGAAATGCACTGTAACAAATTTATATATGAAACAAAAATGGCAATTTGTCATTCTGGCCGGTAAAAAAAAATGTTTTCCCCTACCAGCCACTCACAGAGAGAGAAAAAAAATGTATTGCAGAACCAACTGAGAATGACGACAATGTTTGGACACGAGATCACAGCTGACCACCGCTGCATCGTGGCTGCCCTCACTGTATTCTCTCCTGCCAAATATGTGTGCAGTTAATGGTTTATTAAACTCTGTATTGGAACAATTTGTACTGTGCTCCTAATACTCTTTGTGTGATCCTAATGTTATTCATTTGGGAGCACATGTACTTTGGAAATGCTTCACCGTGGAGCCCTGCTGCAACAGCCTTTGTTTTCAGGCATTCTATTAACACAATGCCATCAGTCACGTTCAGTCTCATGTATGTCACGTTACTTGGTCAATGCCCAGTTGCTCGCTCGCACCCACAGAGCTGAAGCACGAGCAACAGGGTGCTGACTGCATTTCTCTCCATGGTCAACGATGTTGTTAATAACCAGGATTTTCTGAAAGTTACATACAGAACCTTATTTAAATGGCACACCGCTCCCTCTGCACAGCCACATGGGGAGCGGGTTCACATTATTTATCCACCATAAATAGTGCATTTATTCCAGGGTGGAGACAGCGTGGAAATGTGTGTAATCCTATAAAGTACCCCCCCGCCCCCTTCAGTGAAACAGTGGAAACCCTGCAATGTTCTCTGACTGAAATATTACCATATTGCCTTCTAGGATTATGTTTTTCACTGTAATAGTTCTGTTTGCTTTTAATCAGAGGGAGGAATTAGCATGCGTTACTCTTGGCTGGCTGCAAACTCACAATGTGAGGAGCCCTTTGTTTCTGCTGTTTGCGTGTGACTTGCATTCCAACAACATGGTTAGCTGGGGATGTTACATTTCTTTACTCTGAGCTTCTTTCTCCTCTCTTGGATTTCGGATTGCAGTATTTTGACTTTCTACATTCTGCTTTTGCACTCCTTATGAGGATTAAATCTTTTTGCAAGAATGGATAAATTAGAAAGAAACAACTCTTAAATGAGAGGATACATTTGTTTCTTCTCAAATGCTGCAAGTAGTTAGTTGTGTAGTTTGCTTTGATTAAATGGCAATTTATAGAAAGCAAAAATCCAAATCCATATAAAAGATCAGCTCAACCTCACAGGCATTGAGAGCTTAAGAACATCTTCACTCCAAAATATTCAAATAATGAGTATTTCAGCGCTGAAGTCCATGGAAAATCTCAGAACAGAATATGTCAACAGACATTTGGTGACTACAAAGCTGTTTGAAAAACTGCAATGATCGCTACATCAAACAGGCTTTAAACAGTGGTCTGTAGCCTGGCAGGAGTCTTGTTATCCACCATCACATGCACCTCTAGATGACAAACTCAGCTCATATACCAAAAAATGTAATGTATTTGTGGATTGCATAAATATACGATGCACCCCCCCCACCACCACACACACACACACACACATACACAAAGCTATTATATTATTATTATAACACTGGTATGAAATGGTCTCTAAAATGACGGAAATGTTGTTGCAATTTTTTATGGGATAATATATTGTCCAACAAACATAGTTATGGTGGCAGGTCGTATTTCCCTGTTGTCAGTGTATATCAAACTGTAGGCCAGTAACTATGTTATGTGGTTAAAAAAAAAAAAAAAAAATCAGCTCGTGATTTTACATAGGAGTTAGCTGAAGGCCCAGTGCGTCTCACACAGATGCTGTAGGGTGCTTTATGTGTTGGAAATAACACCAGCTGAGGGCCTCAGAGCAGGATGCTGTACTTAACACCCTCGGTATGAGAACAGTATGCATTAAATGACAGCATATGTTCTCTCTTACATTTTGTATGTTCTCATTAAGCCCCCAAAATATAGCAAGTGTCATATAAATAAATATGATATATATAACAAATAACATGTATCATACAACAGTTTTGTTTTTTCATATTTTTAACTCCTATGTTAAGTGAAAAATTTACTGTAGTGCCCAGACCTCACTGATCATTAACTTATCACACAAGCACCAAAACCCCAAAGTCTGTGTCCACTGTTCAGTTCATTGACTGTTATGCTCACCATGGTGTCTATTTCAAGCTGTTATTCAAGCCATTAAGGTGTATATTTAAACCCCCTGCGATGTGCTCCCTGACAGATGTGGACACCAGAAGCAGCTAATAATTTGGTGAATAACATAGTGCCATTGGAGCTTATTTTCATCATTCAACCACAAGCCTGGAAACAGGTCTTAAAATAATGAACCTGTATTTGTCTTTCTTTATTTGTTCCTGTGGCTTTCTAATTTCAGAGTACAACTGTCACTGAAAGCATATATGCCAATACTATGACCTTTTCAGAGTCAGTCTATGTAATGAAGGGAAGCTCTTAACTGACATTTATAGAGGACAGGCAGGTTGCAGGAAGGTGGGCTAAATTTAATAAATAAATGACACTGAATACTACAGACTGGCAGACTGTAAGGTGGAGGTTTAATTTAAGATCAGAATCAGTCAGCAATTGGATGTCCTGTCAGGTAGAATAATGTTGCAGGTTAATGGTGTGTTGTCGGCATGCAGGTTTGACAAGTCTGATATTTTGCTGTTGCTTCTCAGCTCAGTAAAGCTGCACCCTTTATTCCCCATTATTTCAGTTTCTTTTCTCTCCATCATCACTTCTTTCCTTTCTTTTACTTCCTCCATCTCACATTTGTGCTTCCCACATCTCAGGTTTGCTGGCATCTGTCTGACTGTCCTTTTATTTTCAGTTGCCCTCATTGTGAAGACATAACAAGAGCATTAAAGAAGACAACATGTATTTTGAGTCAGTTTTGGCAGGTAGTACAGTTGAACATGTGGTTAAAACAAACACTTTTTTATGTCCAAATTTAAGATTTACTTACAACTGATGAAAACAAGAAAACTGTAGACCATAATACAAATTCATTATTTGAATTATCACTCATAAGATTCAGTATTAAGTCCATTTGGACCATGAGTCCCAGCTTAATCGACCAAAACATTTCCTCTTGGCTGTGATGTTAACTGGATTTCCTTTCTCCCTTCCTTCTGAAGCTTTTTTTCAGTTTTTTCATATTATAGGCAGGCACTGACTTGAGTACATAATGCACATTATTATTAGATACTGTATGAAAGATTGGAGGATATTATTAAAAAGTACAGAATGAAGCTTATTAATAAACACTTCGCAGAGGAAATTATTATTCAACAGTTCAGCATATTATACAATGGTTATTATTGCCTCCAGTGGAGATGGTGGTGGGAGTCATTACAGAGTTTACAGGTGCATTGTTAATCATTAAAGTGTACACTTTTGACATCACAAATGAATGTTGCAAGCTAAAAAATACCATGTCTCATATTTACTTTACTCATATCTTACTTTATTGAGATGAAGTTTACAATATACCTCACCAGTATGAATATACACAGATGAAATTTAAAAGCCTAAATGCCTGTACATATAATGTTATGTAATGTAATGAGAATTGTTACGTGAATCTAGGCAAGGCAGCAACACATGCTTTTTTTTTTTTTTTTGCAAATTTAAGAAAAAAAGATTCTGGTGAATGGGGTCCACTGTCCCAACTTTCTCTGTATATGGCACCAGACTACACAGTTCTTTCAGGAACATAGGTAATTACTTGTAAATTATGGGGAATCTTTGCTTTAACAATGCCTCAGATCAAGGCCGAGCTGGAGCTTGAGGTGTTTTTTATTTATATATATATATTTTATGATCAAATCAATATCTATTCTCTAAAGCAGGGGACTGCAGGTGAGATCTCTAGAGGTGAGAAAATAGGAGTGGAGAAAGTACGAATGTATATATTTATTGCCAGTAATGAGGGAAGAGATCGGTTTCATTTCCCAGTATAATTTAAGGTGAGGAAAAAATTGCATAAACCAAGTCATATATGCACATAATCTGTATTTGCACTCATTATTTAATCATGAGAGGAGGTTAGATTAACACATCATCGGCACACATCTGCTGCGACGAAAGGCTGCAGCATCGAGAGCAGTCTGTCACGGGAAGCATCTGGGGGAACCATACTGTCCCTGCAGTGGGACTGTTTGCTCAAAAATGGAGTCACACACCTTTATGCACACCTAGTGTATTGCGCTACTGCAAGCACACATTCGCGAACACACACACTCATGCACCACCCAGGGAGCGAAGCAGGAGTCAAATTGCTCCATTCCGTTCAGCTTTAATTGGGGGTAAAATCAGGTGGCTGTGAGTGTGTCTGGTTAAAAAAGCACTGCCCCAGTGGATTCTAAATATAATTAATACTTCATCACACAGCCTTGAAATGAGCCACGGTTCTCCAACGGAACAACTTTGGAGCCGTCCAGCACTTTACCCTCCTGCTTCAAGAAGAAAAGGAGCGTCTGAGGGAGACATGGATGGAAAAAGGAAAAGAGAGGGGCTTGATATGGCGGACAGTGATTTAAAAAAAAGACAGTTTACAAATTGGTAGATGGATGCAACGAGAGCTGACAGGTGATGGTTGCTCTGTCTTTTTTTGGCAAAGTTCTCCCCAAAAAACTTGTCTTTATTATGTGGAGAAGGAGTGAGAGCATTAATGGTAGCCACCCACTTCTCCTTTCTCCTCACATCTCTTTCTGTCTCTCTGCCCTTCTCATCTCAGTCCTCTGTTTACGTGGCAGCAATGGCAGAGAAAGATGGAGGGGAGAAAATTATGCTCAGTGGGACACTTGGAGGAAACGGTTTGAAATTGAAATGAGGACGACCCACCCACTACCCTATTTCTCTTAAAACGGCCGTCAGACTTATTGTCTTGGACACACACACACACACACACACACACACACACACACACACACACTCGCACAGAAAGAAACACAGACTCCCGGATTTATTTTAATGAATATTGCCCTGTGATAGACATGCGATTATCATCACAGCCAAGCCTAAATGGATCTGAGGGCAGAAAGAAACAGCTTGTTGTGTAAACGTGTTTATTTTCTCCCTCATTCTCACTTTTCATAAACAAGAGGTCATCTCAGAGCTGGACTTTCTGTGTGTGTGTGTGTGTGTATGTGTGTGTGTGTGTGTGTATGTGTGTGTGTGTGTGTGTGTGTGTGTGTGTGAGAGTGTCTAAGAGAGACAGCAGGCCATGTTTGCACAAGTCAACAACTTGTAAGTTAGAATGTCAGCTTTACCATTGTGTTGCCTCATTTAAAATTTATTTTCAGCCCATAGCAATAGCCCAAATGACAACTAGCTTTCCCCTCAGTGCTTTGTGATCATATTATTGCAAAACATGTCGCGTGGACATGGCTTAGCAGACAAAATTCTGGGGTAGAGGTGGCTGGGAGCTCGAACCTTTATCATGGCGATTTTGTGTTTTCATATTTCCATTAATTCTATAAGGAGGTTTACTTTAGATTGCACCGTCATAGAACAGTGGCAATGTCAGTTTACTATACAGGCCTTTTTCATTTTCCCTGTATTTGCTCACCCCCAGGGAGTTGATCTGGCTTTCTGGCCAAATTGGCCTATTGATCCAGTCTTTTACCAGCCAAGTAAAATCTTTTCTTTCTCCTAATCCCTATTAGCTTTAAAAGCAGAGACTTGGACTCGAGTCAGTTCAACATATTTCCTACTTACCCTCAGTGGTATCTTGCCGTGTAGATGGTTTTGAATTGATTTGCTGAGGTTTTGAGATCTGTGCCGCTGAGACTTCTGCCGCTGTCCCGGAAACAAAGGAGCTGAATGCCATTTGTGCCACTCAAAGTATCAAAAAACTACATTTGGTGCTTTTTTCAGCTCAAAGAGACAGATGGCAGATGTGCTTTGGAAGGAAATTGTTCCAATTCTTTGATTTAATCAATAATTACTGCAGTCACTTTTTGTATTTCACAAAACATTGAATATTATTAATGATGCTTTTGATATTGTGCCAAGATGTATGATTATTATGCATGGTCTCTGCTCAATTATGCTACTGTAATCAGTTTATGACAGTGCACATGTAGAACTCAAGCTGGACCTGCCAAGATTTTTGCCCCATTTTGTTCAAGTGTTTTGTTTTGGTTTTGTTGTGTTAGACCAGTGCACTTATAGCATACAACACAATGCCAGTGGCCACGCTTAGCCAAAGCTGGGGAGGCTTACATGTTTATTTTGGTCATCTGCCAGGCCTTCATGTACTGTGGAAATATGACTGTTGTAGTTTGATGTAAGGATTTAACTGTTTGCAGATATCTCATTGTGATAAATAAATGTCCCAAAGTCAACAGGTTGCTGCCTGGTATTAAAACATTTCTCTTTATTCTAAGCCTAAGCTATAAGTAACTGTCTAATTTATTTACTTGGATGGAAGATAATGCTACACACAGTCTGTTGGCATGATAAGACTGCAACAAAAACAAAATTAGGGTCATTCATCTGACAATTATGATTATTTTTCTGAAATGGCTGTAATCAACAAAAGAAAACCTTCGACTGAAATTCTACTCTTAAAACAATTGATCAGTGCATGGGAAAACAAATCTGCAGGTTATCTCTTCATGTCTTCTGTTATATATATATATATTCTGATTAAAAATGAGAGTGGAAAAACTCTTAACTTTGGATAAAACGCTGCGCTTGTCATTGTCATCAGCTGTACCACAAATGCTAAACAACAACATCTGTCATTTTTCAGCTGCAAAAAGAAACACTGTGACGTACATTCAACCTTGTTGAAGTAACACCAGTGATTGTACAACCAGAGAATTTGGTCGGAGAAGAGCATATCTACCAACAGACCAGAAGTTTACAGCCTTGATTAATAACCATAGGACCTTTCATCATCACTGTTCTTTATAAATCTCTGCATGATTTATAGTAACAAAGGTTCAAAGGTGCAAAAAAGGAATATCTGGCTCCTTTGATGATGGATGGTATAATATTTAAAAAACAAAACAAAAAAACACTCTTCACATACAGTAAAATGTATGGAAAAAGCAGAAATGGGAAACCTCCCAATGTAGCTGCATCAACGAATGCCTGCTAACCAGTGAGTATTTGTTTTTATTCCCTTCTCAGAGAATGATACAGGATAGATTGATTAACAACTTGCTGCAACCAGTTTATTAGTTTTGACTCATTATGGTAGGAATGGTCAATATTAGTTATTTAAATCAATCACACATTTGTTTGACCAGCAACAATATCCTAGGATGTGGCAATGCGATTGAAATTTGGCTCACAAAAATAACACATTTAATTCAAGAGCAAACATCTGAAGTCAAAGATAAGCTGAACCTGTAAGCCTCATACTATCTGTCCTCTTTCCAATTGAAGATCTTCCAGGGCCTCCTCTGTGTTTTCTACAACCTCGGGGATGGGGACTACAACCTAACACTACCCACCTATCGCCTGGACAACGGTGAATGGCACGAGGTTTTCCTAGATCGCCATGACAACGAGATGATGCTGCGACTGGATGGTGGTGGAGGGCAGCGGGAGGTCGCAGTCTCACGGGGCCGAAGTAAAGAAATCGTCATTGACCCCACTGTGGTGATGGTGGGAAACACCTTCCCCTCTGGAATAAACAAGAGCTTTCAGGGTAGGTAACGTCAGCACATTGAGCTTAGAGCATCTGCAAGTGTTTATCTGAGAAAGCTTCAAACGCTTTTCACTGAATTTTCTGTCAGTTACCCTTCGAAATCAGGATTGACATCATTTTTCTTGTGCTGCTTTCAGATGCCTTTCACAGGCCATGTGACCTTTTTAAAGCTGGGGGGGTGGTGGTTGAAATGTATGCAAAAAGATATGGAAAAATATCCCGCCAATTTATGATATTGAATAATAACAATAATTTTATATTCAAAATTATGTTACAGGAAAAATACACACACACACACACACACACACACACACACACGCATATATATATATATAAAAATTAAGCACAAGTTTTTTTTTTCTCATTTTCACATAATTTTTTGTAACTTTTATTTTGGAAATTTTCAGACCATGTCTTGTTAAGTTGCTTGTTGCCTTCCCCTCACGTACATGTAGTACTGTAGGCTGAATTCCAAGCTCTTTGCAGTATTACCTTGTGTGAGCACACTTTACTTCAGCTTGCATTCAAACTCTGAAACTGTAAAGTGCGTTGGCACGGGAGCAGCTGGAGCAGCCACAGACCCAAGGACAACTTGTTAACTGGACAATAAGTAGAATTTTTTAACATTCCATAGCACAGAATAATACCAATACCAACAATTACATGTGCAGGTGCTGACATTTCTAACAAAACCTCCTAAATTTCGAACTTCAGGATTTACCATATGTGGACAGCTGCCTGAGTATAGCAGTTTTGTTTTTATTGCATTTCCTTCTGCTCTCCCTTCTGTTTTTTATGTGTTGCCATCTTCATACATAACAGCTTTAAAATATGCCCAACTAGTTTGATCAATTCATTAGTGAAAACATTCAGTGCCGGAATTGTGTTAAGACTGAATAATGGCCCTATACTTCATTTTACAAGCACTAAAATAATGGCTTTATACATCTTGAATCAGCCTCACTAATGAGGATTTCTGAGCTGCAGTGCATGAATACTTCCATGTCATTTATTTCTTCTCAGCTCTGTAAAGTTGCTGCTTTCACCTGTTCATTTTCCTGTCTACCCACGATGTTCTCAGTTGATGGCACTGAATCAACAATGTTCCGACAGTGCTAAAAACAACGAGAGGAAAACACTTGGGAAGAAAACTCCATTATTATGCAGTCACACCTTCTACAGGCACAGGAATAGGATAAGAAAGTGATAGCTTGGAAGGCCAATGGTTATTGAGACTGCAAACAGCAGGCTGATTTCTACACCCATCTGGAGTCAGTTGATATGATCTGAAAGTGTATGGTCCACAGCAAAAAACACAATGTAAACAAAACTGGTTTAAGACACTTAAGGTATATTTTTACCCTTTTTTCCACCAAAATAGCTCTGCTTCTTGAACCGGTTCCGTTCAGGATATTTGGAACCTTAGTGCCACCCAGTGAACCAGCCTGTGTTTCCAACAGCTTTGAGTGGAACCCTTGTAATCAAGGATGTATAGGCAACAGAAGGCATGGAAGGATGCACAAGCGAAACAGTAGAAGCAAAATTGCAGATAAACTTTTGTTCTGTCACTACAAATAATTGATTTTACTCCAAAAAACAAGCATACACCAACTATTAATGAGACCACTGCACATATTTCCTGTCAGTGACTCACTTGACTTCTCCATTTCTGCCTTTTCTATCCTTTCCTATTAACATGCAAAATATGATGTGCCCACTGATTTCATCACAGTTCAGATCAAGAATAAACAGTTCTGTTCTTTTTTTTCTGGGAGGAGGGGGTTGGCTCCAGCCAAGAACCAACTTTTCAGGTTCAGGTTTTCAGGCCACTTTATTTTTCCTCAAAATGCTCTGAACGGTTCAAAATAAGGTGCGGGAACAGAAACGGAACCAGCTCCAAGTTGGTGGAAGGGATAGCTGGCAGCAGCGGAGTGTAGTGGTTAGCGCTATCGCTTCACAGCAAGAGGGTTCTGGGGTTCAAACCTTTGGTGGAGTGGCCCATCTGTGCTGAGTTTACATGTACTCCCTCTGTCAGCATTCTCCGACTTCTTTCCATAGGTTAGTTTGCGACTCTTAATTGCCTGTAGGTGTGACTGTGAGTGTGAAAGGTTGTTTGTCTCTATGGCGACCTCACCTCTCACCTCTGCCTGGATAGGCTCCAACCCCTTTGTGGCCCTTAATAGGATAAGTGGTTATGGCTATAGAAAGATTGAATCTATGCAGAACCTGGTTCTTACTGGTCAGTTTGACCCAGGTTAGCTTCCAGCTGCTAGAGAAAATGTTATCTTAAGTACTGGCAATAACACCAGTTGTAAAAAAAAAAAAACAAAAACAAAAAAATACTTTGAGCAACACAAACATGGCAGAGGATTTTAACAATCTCTTCTCTCAGTAGACAAATAGATAAGAAAAGAATATCACATAAAAAGGAGACCCAAAGTGCTTGATAATTTAGATTCTTTTAAATTTCTAATGGCTAGGATTGGTGATGGCACACCATCCCAATTATCACCTTGTTTGTACTCACCCTGGTGCTTTTGCCAAGGACCATGTTTTATTATTTTGTACAGAAGAGCACTGCTAGATTTATTTTTCAAAAGTAGGACAAAAAAAGGGATTATTTTGTGTGTCGTTCAATAGTGTTCCTTTAAAATCTTTGGCAGATGAGTGCCCGGCTGTAAAGAAGTAAACATTTCAATAGAGAATGGGAGAAGGGTTGCAACACACAACAGTGTCAATCTTCCTGGATGTCCCTCTCAGTACAGAACTGACGCCATACAATGCTAAAATCAATCCAAACATTATTCATGCCGAATTGTATATATCCCGTGTGTGTGGGAGTACCAGATAATATGATGTGTTTGCTGTGTGTTACAGTGACGAAGATAGTGTGGTTCAGGGCATGTGAATTCCTCCTGGAAAGTGCTACCAGAAATAAGTCCTGTTATCTAGTCATACATTCTACATACTCTTTTCAAAGGAGGATTGTGACATTATATGTGTTAATGGTTGATTGATATGACAGTTTAATGGCTTATTCTCCTAAATGCATCTTCATTGTTAGCTGGGATGATGGCAGTATGCACAGCTGGGTGTATGGAGGGGCTGCGGAGTAAAAGGATTGTGTGTGTGTGTGTGTGTGTGTGTGTGTGTGTGTGTGTGTGTGCGTGCGTGTGTGTGTTTGTGTGTTTGTGCATATGCGATACTATTTGTATGTGTGAGTGAGAGAGATGTTAGTTTAAGTGTAAAAGAAGAGCTTTTGTTAAGATGTAATCAGCAAGTGTGCCTGTTTTGTTGCAATAAGTTTGCACGATTGTGTGTGTCCTTGAAGCAATATCTTTTTAGATTCACCCACACAAAAGATTCTGTCTTGCATTTGACCTCTTATTTAACTCTATGCTGAACAAAAAAACAACAAAAATCATTCATTAGGACTCCGAATAACGTTCAAGAGATTCAGTTGTGAACAATCCTTGTAGGTTCTTACCTATGACTCATGGTCAAGGTTTGGTTAGCTTTAGGCACAAAGAGTTAGATGAAGTACTTTGTCAAGGGCTAGGAAACATGGTATGGATGAAAGAATTATGTGTAAAACTCATGTCTCATATGTTGTTGACCTATCCATTCATCCTGACCTCCCTATTTGCTGAATTGGCAAGTGCCCCTTCGCCTTTCGTCCTTGGGAGGACAATCTCTGTTTTAACGTTTGGGTGGCATTTGCAAATTTTTTTTAATGAATTGGTTCTTCTTTTACATTTTAGTTTTTTTGTAAAGACTGTAGAGGCTACTGATTTCCCCTGATTTTCTTGATTTTTTTATGCCAAGCTAAATTTAACCATTTTTAGCTTAGCTCAGTCTTAGCTTCATATTTACACAGATATACAAATGATGTTCTCATCTAACTCTCAGCGAGAAAAAGAATAAGTATATTTCCCAAAATGCTGAACCCTTTTTTTAAACTGTTAGTTTTAACATTATCACTCCATTGTTATGAATAAATCAACAGAAACAGCAGCAGCATGCACTGATTGCTAGCTTGTTCTATGGGTCAGGCTACAAAATCTGAATGATCTATCACCAAACATAAGGATTTGGCTTTTTTTTTTTTTTTTTTTTTTTTTACAGATTTCTGAATGAGTCATTATACAGTTTTTTTTTGTAAATTTTAAGTTTGATGCTGCTCTATCAGTGACCTTCCATGTCTACCTATGACATTTTAGTTATCCTTCTGTGTCAACTGTTTATGCTGGGGGATGCCAGTACTGTGATGTTAACAAATGCACATGGAGGGATGATGCATCCCATGGTGATGTCACAGCATAGTCCTTATGTTTACTAAATGTGGACCATCACGGTGGTTGGGATTAGTCAACAAAGTCACACTTGGCTAGGTTTAGGCAAAAGAGGCACATGGTAAGGTATAGAAAAAAACATAAAAAACACACGTCCACTCTAGTGAACCCTGGACTCTTCGTACAAAAGTCAGTTGTTTGTGGGTCCCATCCACCCTCCCTATAAGTGCACTCATGCTCCTTGAATTACAAGGTGCAAGGTAAATTTTTAAACAGGATTTAGGATGTAATTACAATTTGTCCTTGATCCTGCTACATCTTTGGAGTTGAAGGATGAGTTGATTAAAATCAGCAGCTACTATGAAAATTCCATCAGGTCGCTTGGGCATGTTGCTTCTGGTGGCAACATATAATTCCTGCAGTGCATTTTTTAAAATTTCCATCAGAGTCTTGTGTCCTGTCAGCTTTGAACAAGGCCTGCCCATCCAGTACAACAGCTAGATCTGGGATGTTAGGGGTTAACTATATCTCTGTGAATATGTGTGCAGAGCAGTCTCTGATCTCCTGTTGCTGAGTGAGCCTTAATTGCATCTCATCCATTATATTCCTGTAACCAGACATTAGCCAGTTGGTCGTCAAACTAAGGTCAGCCTCGCCCTGATGCTGGCTGTCCTCCCTCTCTTCGTCTGGTGCTTTCGGTTTCATTTCTTTACTCTGGTCTGACTGGCTGCTGGCATATGACGTTGGTGGGAATACTCTCATGGTCTGCTGTATTCAGTCCAAACCCCACACAACTTTTCCTGATGTTGATAAGTGCTTCTCTAACTTGTGCTTCAGCAGAGGGCGCCATAGAGTTAAAAAAAAAAAAAAGAAGAAAAATATGGTCAAAAAGTAGCAAGGATTTGAGGAGCTACTGGCTGCTGTATCTACATGCGCTGCCATCGCCATAGCAACCGATTACATCATTACCGGTAGGGTTATTACTTGACGTTGTCCTTCAGCATTTCATAAACACATGACTGGTTCTGTCTGGTTATGTTCTCATGTGACGTCAGCAGCATACAAAACAACGCCACCGGTTCTGTCTGCCCACATTCTCATCTGATGCCGTCCAGCAGCTCTGGTTGGATGTGGAAGTTGGCTTTTGGCATCATGCGCGTACACCAAAAGCACTGACAGAGCAGAGCTATGTGATGAGTTCGGTGTGAGAACTGGCCACTGATAGAGTCTTAAGAGCGAAAAGAAGGTCTAGGATTTAGGCTAAAAAAGGCAAGATACTATAGCAGTGTGTGAGAGAGAAAGAGGTCACAACTATGGAGAGATTCAGACGCAGAGAGAGAGAGAAAGAGAAACAGATAGGAAGAGACAGAGAGAGAGAGCTCCCTGGAGTTCGACAGCTGTGCCTCAGGCAGTAAAAGACAATGCGTGTGTTTATTAAATGGACTTTAAAAGCATATCCCTTCAAAAGAGCCAGACGTGATAGATGGTGGCAGGGAGGGTGTACGTGACGCCGTGTCTGTATTTGCAATTACTTTTGTTAATGTCTCTTTTCAAATACTGGCAGAGGGGTAGTGAGATGTTGAACTGAATATACCAACTCAGTAATTAAGCGATGAAAACATAAAAAAAAAAGATCAGAAACATGTCCTCAAGTGTTGCTCTGTTGCTTCATGGTAACCTTTGCAACACTACCGACACAGAGTTTAGACATAATTGCTGGAAGACCTTTAGACATTACCTTTACTACTGGTAATCAAAACTCAGGTACTCTGCTCTACAGTAACAGCACCAAGCATTTTTATATTTTGAGTTGGATTTCAGTTTAATGTGTAAATATGAGTTATTAGTAACTCAGCACAGTGCAAGTTGCAATTTTATTTGTAACTAGATCAGCTGGTAGTCCAGGATAAAGAAGTGTGTTTAGGGGTGCCCCATGTGCAGAGGCTGTGTCCTCGCCACAGCGGCTGCAGGTTCGAGTCTGGCCTCAGCCCTTTGCTGCATGTCTCCCTCTCTCTCTATACCCCTTTCACGCTCACACTGTCCTATCAATTAAAGGCAGTAAAAGCCCAAAAAAATAATCTTAAAAATAAAAAGTGTATTTATTGTACCTATGCAAATAAGCCAGAAATCATTTTACGTTCATGTCATGTATTTAAGAGTTTATTTTAGAGAATTCAAGGTCAGTAAAATTATTGGTGGTTGTTGAGCCATTATTGGTTGATTAATTGATTGAATGAAAGCTTATTTTAGGAGTGACAGTGAAAGTAACTAATTTAATTAAATAACAGCATTGCTACTGAAATTTTAAGAATATAATGAGAACAAAAAGCTGTAAGGGACACATATCTGACAATCAGGACAAAGTTATCGATCAAAGCATTCACAACTGATTGTAATGTGTCAAAGACACCCCTGATAACCCACAGATGGGTAATTTGAGGAAGTGCCAAGGTCGGAGTCTAGACATAAAATATCAATGCTGTATACACTGATCAGCCAAAACATTCAAAGCACTGACAGATGAAATTAATAACTATGATCATCTCTTCACAAGACAGTGTTCTGGCAATCATGTGGATGCTACTTTACATGCATCACCCACCCTAACACCACTGTGAACAAAGTACCTTGCACCTTGTGACCTTGCATCCGTCTTATTCTTGTAAACACATTATCTCATGAACACCTTGAGGAAATTTTCAGGGATGACCCGATTACATTTTGGTGGTCAGAGGTCACAGTCAGGGTGACCTTGTATATTTCATTCTTGTGAAAACAATATCTCATAAACATGTTGAGTAAATTTCCTCAAATTTTGCACAAATGTTGACTCAAGGATGAGCTGATTAGAATTTGGTGTTTTGAGGTCAAGGTCACTATGACCTTGCATCCATCTAATTTTCATGAATGTTATAGCTGAAGATGGCCTTAAGGGAGTTTCCTCAAATTTGGCACAAACATCCACTTGCACTCAAGAAAAAATAAATAGAATCTTGTGATCAAAGATCAAAGGTCACGGTGACCCCATAAAACATGTTTTTGGCCATTCATACTCTCAAAAGTTTACACAAAGGTCTCATAGGATATGTAGAAGAATTGCCATTTTGTATTTAAGGGGTCAAAGGTCAACTGTGACATAGTTATGTTCTACAAAAACATTTTAATGTCCATAATTTAAAAGCAGAAGTCTGTAACAGAAGAGGAGATATTAGTCACATACTGTATTGGTGACACTAATTTTGGGTGCCCCCCTTGAAACTGCGGTGATTGTATAGATCGTCTTTGCTCCATGTTGAGAGCTGTGTGCGACAGTCCCGGCTCATACTCTGAATCTTAGATCTTGCTCTAAATGTAGTGTACAGCTCCTTCTCTCTGAATCAGGTCAATCAGTGTATACATTTTGATGGATGCTAACAATGGGAAGTTTGGATAAGGATTGTATTGTTCAACCTTGTCCTTTGGGTAACCTTTAATTAAAATGTGTCTGATTGATTGCGCATTCTCCTGTTTAGCATTGTCACCATGTTACCAAACCTCTGTCATGTTGCTGTAATTAATGATAGAAACAATGGCCAAACCTATGAAACCAAGACCCAAAGCCTAATGAATAATTACATTTCAAGGATTTTAGGACATTTCCAAGATTTAAGGACATTTCTTGGATTTTAGGATGTTTCCGGGATTTTAGGATGTTTCTAAGATTTCAGGACATTCCTAGGATTTTAAGACATTTCAAGGATTGTAGCATGTTTCTCAGAGTTTAAGAAATGTCTGGGATTTTAGAACACTTCTGGGATTTTAGGGCCTTTAGAGAATCTTAGGATATTGAAAGGACTTTAGGACGTTTTTCAGATTTTAGGACTTTTCTAGAATTTAACAAAATTTCTCTGATTTATTACATTTCTTGAATTTAAAGATATTCTTACAATTTCACGACCTTTCTAGGCTTTTAGGACATTAGTTAGGACTTCTGTCGAAGGTTGTGTGGGATCCTCCACTGGCACTTTTTTTGACAAACAAGCTCTATTTTATGCTGTGCCATGCACAGTATCAAAATACACCTTATGTATACTAAAAGTACTAAACCAATTCCAAGTGTGAATCACCTTATTTTTATTGTGAATTAGAAAATAGATAAGGACACACCTGGCATCCTATCAGGGGTCAGATTTGGCAATAAATTAAGTATCACTGATCCAGGTCCTGCAGACCTTACAAACATCTCTCCCCATTTGCAATGTGTGTTGTTATCTGAGTGTAGCATTTTGCAAACAGCCTTTCAAATATATTAACTTCCCATTGGTCAGTGTCTCAGGAGAAGCAGCGAAGCAGTGACATGTGTAAACAGCACAGCGATCAGTGCACCATGGAGCACATTATACAATTTCCAACATGTATGCAAATCTTTGCCTGCAGAGATTTCCTCGAACAGTATGAATGGCATTTTAACATGCTGCTATAAACACCTTACCCCAAGAAACTCAATGAAACATTTTCACAAACAAAACAGGGTGTATTTAAGCTGTGAGTGTCAGAACTGGAGCCAGTAATCTATCAAGAACTTATGGTTCATTTGTTTACCAGGTACATTAGGAAAAACTCTATCTAATTCAATATTGTGTACTTGTAGGTAAAAAACAATGTATTTCTTTTGCAATTGAGCTCTTTCCTATTTCTCTCCCTGCAGGCTGCATGAGGGACATACGCCTCAATGGTCGCTACATGCCGCTTGACAGCCAGCCGCGAGATGGGGTTTCCCAGGTCAGCGTACAAGGCCTCTCCCTTGGGTGCTCGTCAGACTCCTGCAAAAGGAACCAGTGTAGCCCCCCCTTCACCTGTGTTGACTTGTGGAGAGTGCACGAATGCAGGTACACACACACCACATGACTGTAACTGCACATTCCAGTACATTCACACTTGGACATCAATTTGACACAAAGGCATAAAGACACATGCCTTAAAACCTACCAAGTCCCTCTGGGTTCACATGGTCGAACAAAAAAAAAATTGCATAAATGTGTGCAAATGGTTTTGTGATGTATGCTCTCACAGTCACGATTTGTACTCATGGTTTTACTTTGACATTTTTTTAACAAAACCAGTGAAAATTACCAACAGTTATAACACCCAGGGCCTTAGTCAGTGTGTTTACAATTTGATTTTTTTAATTATTTTTTTTTCCTAACGTGACGCCAAAGGGGCTCCATATTAACCAACTCACTCTTACTCTTATGCCTCCATGCTGGCGATGGCAGAGGCCAGAGGCATTATGTTTTTGAGTTGTCAGTCTGTCCGGCCCATTGTTGTGAACACAATATCAAATTTAACACAAACATCCATTTGCACTCAAGGATGAACAGATTAGATTTTGGTGGTCAAAGGTCAAAGTCAAGCTGACCTTGCTTTTGTTTCATTTTTGTGAAAGCTATATGTCATGAACACCTTGCAGAAATTTCTTCAAATTTGGCACAAACATTGACTCAAGGATACGCTGACTAGAATTCGGTGTTATACGGTCAAGGTCACTGTGACCTTGCATCCATCTAATTTTTTGTGAACGTATTACCTAAAGAATGCCGTAAGGGTTTCCTGAAATTTGGCACAAACATCCTCTTGGACTCAAGAATGACCTGATTAGAATATGGTGGTTGAAGGTCAAAGGTCAAGGTCATGGTGACCTCAGAAAACATGTTTTTGGCCATAACTCAAAAATCCATTATCTGACAGTTTCACACAAAAGTCGCAAAGAATCTACAGACGATTCTTTAACATTTTATATCCGAGGGGTCAAAGGTCAGCTGTGCTGTGCAGCTGAGCTATGTGTGAAGCACCCATGTTTTAACAGACATGGATGTAAACTGTAAGTTCAACTTGACTTGTTCACAGAGGCATACATCAGCATGGCGGTATTCCTAGTTCAGCTTTTGACCATGGCATTAATTTTGACCATAGCCACATAAATGCACGTTGTGACTGCCTCGTCCTGACTCACGTGAAAACATAGGAAATGTGTTGAAGAAAAAGCCTCCCCATGACTCTATTCTAACTTTCTTATACTGTAAAGCCATGGAAATGTAAGATTACATTACAATAATTTTATGGCACAGGAAGCAGTTGCTTATCTATGCATAAGGAAGCTGTCTACAGGAAACTGTGGCACCCAATTATTGTCCGTTTAAATAAAAAGAACAATCAGAAAAAAGGCAGCATGATAGAAAGCAATCTGGTGATTGTAACATTTGAAGTGACAGTGACAACAGGGACTTATAAAGCATCAAATAAAATGTATAACCAGTTCTGGATTTTTATGCCAACTGTATGCGTAAAATGAATAAATATATAGCAAAACATTTTGCACTCAGCATGTTAACTAAAAGGAACTAAACATAACTTCCTGTTATATTAATGCTTGTGCACTGTCAGATATTATAAAACAGCCAGCAGAATTTGCCCGCTAATGATGTTTAATGATAAAATTGATGTGGAACTGTATCAGTGGGTTGACTGTGAGATGCAGTGGTGAACGTCCCTCCCACCATCGCTGATGCAGCCTGTGAATGAACAAAAAAGTGTCTTCATCTTTTCCATCGTAACAATTTTAACTCACTGCTGTGTTTGCACTTGTTTACTATGTTCTTTGGCTCTGGTGGAAGCACCAGTTGATTACTGATTGTGTCAGCCGCTCTGACTCTTTCGGAGGGTCAGAGCGTTAGATGATCACTCTGGATAATATGTGTAGAGATCACAAATTGACTGCAGCTAACAATGTGTCAACTCTTCAAATGCAGTCTTTCAGACCTTACTCTACCTTTTTCTACATGCCCGATTGTCTGGTTAACTGTCGTTGAGGGACTGTGGATGTTAGTGTACAAACAAAGCTTGAATTCGCTTGTCTTTCTTGTCCCTGGCTGCTCAGGTCCTTGATTGAAAACCACAGGCTGAAATGACAAGAAATGTGATGTGACTGCCAGCCAATCTCTAAGTTCCAGACTGGTTAAAGGTCATTACAAATTATTTGTTTATTTGGTTTTCATTTGAAATTGATATCTGCTCTTTGAAAAACAAATGAGCAAGTGGACTCATTCATCTTCTTAGTCATAGGCAGAGTGTCATGTGAACTCAAATTCCCCCTCAGCCTGCCTGACAGAGGAGATATACTGTGTAGCAGCTTCAAAGTCAGTCCTACAGTGCTCCATGTGACGTCGCACGTTTATTTCAACCAGCCTGTGCACATGTGTGTGTCTGCTGGATTCTGGCAATTGAATTGTCCAAATAAACTCCAAATGCACCAAATAATTTGTGTGCATCACTTAACATAAAAATAGAAATTCTGCATTTGGATGGCAGACTGAGTTATTTCAGGCTGTGCTGGCGTGCATGTTGCTACAGGTTACTGGTGAGGGGATGAAATACAAACCAGGATGTCCAGTTTGAAGGCTTATCAAACATAATGACACAGCAGGAACAGTTTATACTCTTTGAGGGAGGACTTTACAGCTTTGGCAAGTTGTCACAACAACAACGTCTCTCTCTACCTTGGTGATCTTGAAGTAAACATGATTAGCTAGCAGGGTGACTTGCTGGCTGACACCCAGGGGTGTCGCACCAAAATCTGGGCTCTATGCAAATGCAGTCTCTGTGGGTACCACATCCTACCTACCTATCTTGCATGTCCTTTCACACCTTTTGAATTTTTTTAAATGTATTTCTTTTTTTATTTTAACAAAGTCATTTTGCGTTCTATCCCTTTCGTCTCTTTTTTTTTGAGGAAAGACATGACAGTGTGCGTCAGTGCTCCAGCAGCATAAGCAGTCACTCACTCAACTGTAGCTGGGTTTAGAGACAAACCCTAGTGCAGGAAGGTGAGAAAGGTCTCCGAAAACTTCCACTTTTATTTTATTTTATTGTTTTAAAGTTTAGGCTTTAATTGATTTATTCAGCCATTTTTTTATTCACCCTTTTTAGACCTGGAGGGACATCCAAGTGACAAGTATTCAAACCTTTGAACCGTGAGCAAATTGGTCCAGTTTCTTTCAAAAACTTGGAAAAAAGGCAATAAGCCACTTGATAAGAAATGCCCCATAAATCGCAGGAAATTAGTGGATTAGAAAAATATTTTAAAAAGGCTAGGGAAAATGTCTAGGGGAAAAAGGAAAAAGCAAGGTAAAAAAAAAAAATTATATATATATATATATATATATATATATATATATATATATATATATATATATATATATATATATATATATATATATATGGTCTTCCGATCTGATCGTAAGACCATAACAAAGTTATATTATATTTGAGCACTTATTTTTTTAAAAATTAATTTTCTATTTTTTTTCTGTTTTACAAATTTTAGTTAATTTTCTTGCTTTTTTTTTGGCTATTTTTTGCTATTTTTTGGGTCAAGCCACTTTGCTCAGGCTTCGAGGGGTTAAGTTATGCCACAAATGACTTGCTTTTTTATGCTTTTTCTAACAGTCACACCCGTGCAGCCCATGGTGTCTGGCTTTACATTTTACATGGACGTCATTTAGACAGAATGGCGAGGCGGCTTAATGGCCTGTTATTCCTACCTTGAACAGGCAGTGTAAGTGCGGCTCATGACGACACTGCAGAGAAAGTGAAGCCAGGATCTGTTGTGTCTCTCTGCCAGAACTCACTGTCATAACACCCCCACTCCACTATGACTGTGGTGTGGTGGTGATTGTCAGTCTGCACATGGCCTCAGAGAGACTTTAAAACTTAAATTCCCACTAGAGCCAGTGTGTTCATGTCCTTCTTAAAAAGGCAATGAATAACACAGTAAGCCCCATCTGCTCAGTCACTAAGCTAAACGCCTAAAATGTCGTAGGTGAAAAAAATATTATTATACCAGCCCTCTGACCCTGATGGGATTCTCACTTTTGCTTGATCAACATTTCACATGCACTACTGTATGACTCCCTGTCTGAGGGTAGGTCTGTTTGTCAGCAGGAAATGGAAAATGTCATGCGATGAAAAGCCGCAGTAAACTAACAACCCTCTCTTGTGGCACAGACTGAATCAAACACCAAGTGCTCTTATCCACATGCACTAATCTCAGCATTTTTTTTTGCCATTGGAAACATCAGTCTCAATTCAGTCTGTGCAGCCAAGCTTTTCATCTTGCATGTACCTTTTTCCCCACTCCTCTGATCCACTCACCCACATCATCCATCCACCGACCCATTTTAAAAATGTATTTACTTTTTTTACAATGGCTCTCATTTTCGCACTCTTCTCCTTTATTTCTTGGTTCTTATGGCTCTCATCTTTCTCACTCTTGCTCAGTTTTTTTTTTAACCCATGTAACATTTTCACACACACATACACACTCATCTCCCCCTCCATCCCCACCATGCTTGTTTGTTCGTCTTGTTCTCTTTTTACCACTTGACCTAAACCTTGGAAGATGATTAGAGAGTAGTTAAGAGTTGGCAGCGAGTCCTACAAGCCCAAGTGTTTGATACCTCATACACAAGGAGGCACAGCCAAATAGCTGGATAAAAACATATTGTTGTGTCGATAACCCCTCTCCTTTGGGCTCAAATAAACACAAAAACAGTGATTTTCCATTGTTACTTTTGATTTTAATGTAAAAAGAAGGCAGTTTTGCACACAACACAAAACTGAGTTTTATCATTACTTTGAATATTAATGTAATAAAGAAGGTTATAGTATTCAGTTGACTGGTAAATACCTTACCTAAACAGCAATCAGCCAGTCATAATGTAGCAACCATGATTTTCATTTTTCCACATGTCAAAGTGGTTTGCTTAATAATAATAACTTAAAGTATCATGCTAATACATGAAGCATGCCTCGCAGCAATAACTGAAAGGGGCAGGTCTTAGCGCTGGTCAGTTTTGGAGTATAGCTGTCAAAAACAAAAAGTAATGTTGAATAAAAGTTTTAAAAAGCTCCTTTGCAGTGCACAATTTTGTTATTATTATAATTTGAAGGCACCCTAGCTGATCTGCAGCAGGATGAGCAATTCTTTTTCATTTTCCTGTTTTCACTGACTGTTATCAAAAGCATAATCTCAGGTGCAACAGAAAACACATGTTGTGTGACAGCATTAAAATTACAAAGATTTCTCTTTAAAAATAGTCTGATCTTTTGGTGAAAATTGGTTGAAATGATCAGCCAAAGAGAAGTGTTATTTGTTGACTGATAGGCATCCAACTCCTACACAGATTCTAACCAGCCATAATGAATACTGAAAGATGAGCATTTGTCATGGTACAATAATCCCACCCACAGTTAATTACATATTAAAATGTTGGTTTTCAAACAGCATCCCTCTCTCTCTCTCTTTGTCTCATTATCAAGATAGCTGTTATTTAAATCAACAATAAGAATAGTAATTTCTAAATTTGAACAGTGTTATGAAAATGGTTTCTGACTTTGGTTGTCTTGGACAAGTTGTTCCAATTTGTATTGGCCCTTACGGCAAAAGTCAAACTAGGCCAGAGGAGTCCTACCTGAATGCTTTCATGGGAATAAATGTACCGTAGTGTGTGTTAAAATGCTGGAAAAACAATCAGTAAATCCCTTACGTAAGTTATGCAGCCAATCTTAAGTAGAGCGGCAAAAAACTTTACTGTGTGTTCCACTCATTCGGCACTGTTACATCTCCAAACACCTGCATGTTGTCCAAGATGGAGAGTAGAGAGAAGTTGTGAATGTTACACAAACAAGTACAAGTAGTTGTTCACCAACAGAATGTACTTCCCAAAAGTATAGTGTATCATCCATGGCATTTTCAGTATATGTTTTGATCTAATGTGAGGTTTATATGATTACAACTACTTAAACTGATGATACACGTATCATCATCAAAAATTAGACCTAAATATCTCTCTCAACTACTGAAACTAAAGCAAGTGTAAGTGTTTTATGCAGTACCATAAAAACAAGAAACGTGTTCTCATGGAAAAGTGTTTTTCCATCATTGTTCATGATAAAACTTTTATTTATATCTATGGATACAGGAAGTCAAAGCAAGACACTTACCGCCCCCATCCAACAACCCAAACCTCCAAAATGTTACCAGTGAATGTGAATTGCTCAAGGAATTTATTGCATATGAACATAATTCATAGGAGACAGAGTTGATGCAGTAAGTTAACCCTTTAATATCTTGTCTGGATGAGTTTTACTTTGGAAGAGGAACAATTATGAGATAAATTACAGAGTGCTCTTGAATACAATGCTGCTATTTCATAGTAAAGTTGAGTCAATATTTATAAGCATGAAGGAATCTCTTGAGACCAGAGGCAAGACTCATCTCTGATGTCATCAAAATGTACAGCCTGGAGCTGCTCCACAGACATTGAAAGGGATACGGAATTAATGGGCTCGTAAAATGTTTGTTTGAGCTGTTACACCCAAATGAGCTTTTAATTATAGTGGTGCTTTCTGAAGTGAGGCAGAAAATGTGCCCCTGTCTGCATAAAATCATCCTTGTTACCGCCAGTGCCACAGTCAGCATTTTTATGTCCTCCAGTTTATTCTCTGTTGAGGTGAGTGTCTGTGGAATGATTCAAGGAGATGGGTTCACTTTTTTTTCACACTGTGAAATGATAATAAACATTCAAAAAGACATTTTTTTTTATCCTCTATTCATCTCCATTTTATATTCTAACACTGTAGCTGTCCAATATGATTAGTTTTATCCCCCTCTTTATTCTATTTTTGTTTACATGCTGTGTTTTTCTTTGATGCTGCTGAAACTGCTTTGGTAACAACACATTTCCTCAGAGAGATTATTACACATTCACTTAATCAAAATCTGGTGTTATGCACAACTAAGCGATCTCAATGTTTATGTTGAAATTGGAATTGAAATTTATACATGACTGTATAGTAGTACTACGACAGTAGTACATATCGACTTTTCTCTCATTTCAAACATTTGGATACTTTTCAGGTAATAACTTATATTTAACTTCATACATGATTTGTGCCATTTAAAGCTGACAAAATCTCTCAATTTTTGAGTCTTTAATTTAATAAACAGTTGGTCTGTTGGTTCAGGTTTTGTCTGGGACTAAAAAGGAGCGGTGTGAAAGCTTGAGTTAGAAAACCCCAATTTTTTATACAGTGTGGAAAATGACTTTGAAACTTTTGCTTTGATATAATTTATAGGTGGTTTCCAGCATCATTTATTATCCATTATCACACCCAGAAATGTAATTACAGACACTCTTCCTATTCCAATATCATCAATCATGTGTCTGCTTTTTGGATTTTTTGCCTGATACCCCAAAAATGTTGAATTTAGTTTTTCAAGTGAATTCAGTCTGAAGTTCAGTGATAGTTTGTTAAGGGAGCTGTATGTGACATTGAGCATAGTTATGGATCATAGCCTGTACAGCATTATCAGCAGTAACCTGAGTATCAGCACATTACTGTGGCGATTAACTAGTCAGTGGGATACACACATAGTGACTCGCATGAGCTAACAGCCGGATGCTCTACCAAAACAAAAACACAGAGAAGCTCTGATAATAACACACACAGAGGGAGTGTGTCTTCGTTTTTCTCTCACGATACCATAACACCATTACGTGTTGACATAGCAAACAGTATTTTGCTGCTACATTAATGTCCTGAATGTTGTATACAGCTCTTTTAAATTCAAAGCTTTTTTTTTTTTTTTTTTTTTATTAGAGATTTCCCTTCCTTTTCTGCTGTATCTAAAAGTTCTTTCAAATTATCACTACAAAAAAAGTGCATTTTAATGGTTTGGAAATACCGCATTGGACATTTATGTACAAAGTTAACAATAATGGGCTTAACATTGTTTATGATTCCTTCATTTTTCTCTCTCTTTCCCCTCCCCCGTTGTCCCTGTCTTACCCCTCTCCTCAGATGTCCTCCAGGCCACATGATCCGTGTGAATGGGACCAGAAAGTCCTGTGTCTATACCCTCTGTGCTACACGGCCTTGTCACCGGGGGACCTGTGTTGCCCAGTCACCCTCCAAATTCACCTGCCACTGCCCTGAGGGTTACAGAGGACGCCACTGCGAGACAACACTGGCCATCTACAGGGAGGAAGTGGGCCTGAGCTTCAGCTCCCTCTTTGCCATCTGCATCTGCTTCATGGCCTTACTAGGTAGCTATTGCATCTACTGCATGTTCCACATACACTAATATGCGGATAATTGCACAGCAGGGGGGCTTTGTTGTGTTTGTGTGTGCTTATAAGAATCTCACCTCCCCCTAAGAAACAAACCTGCTTAAGTGTGAAAGAGGACCCCAACCAGGATCAGAAATTACTCCACCATAGGACTTAAAAGGGAAATTCTGGTATTTGTCAGCCTGGGGTCTGTTCTCATTATTGCTTTATTTATGATTATTTTCATAATAACTTACCACTAACCATCTCCACTGTAAACATTTAGGACACACAGACTCTGTGCAGATGCAGCAACACAATATAATACAGCACATGCTGTATGTGGCCAAGCTGTACACCAAGCTGTGTTCCCATCATTTTTTCATCCCGATTCCCACCACCTTACCACACTCACACCACCACTACAGCAAACCCTATAACCTCAAAATAAAATTCAAAAATGTTTTAGTGTCACTGAAGAAAAAATGTCACAGTAAATTAAAGCTGCATATTAACCATTGGACCAGGGTGTCCTCAAGTTCTTTAAAAGCCCTAAAATGTCTTGGATTAAGTTTTATAAATACTACGCTTTAAAGTCAAATAGTCTTAAATTTGAATTTGTGAAGTCTCAATTGCCACAAACATTTTATCCAATGAGTCAAGCTCTTTTGCATATAAGTCTGTGTTTGTGATGTTACAAATCGTTAAACCTACCACTGAACCTAACGCTGTCTTTGTACTTTTTACTTACGCTTCCTGGCTGGTTAGATGTGGATTAATCTAATTCACTCTAAAAACCACATTCCTCTTTAAAACGTACTTCTGCATTGGACCACATACATACTACTTACCTTTATGCTCACCTGCCATGATTAAATAAGAAAAAGACGATTTGTCTCAAAAACAGTCAAAACTTGGTTAAAAAATGTCTTAAAAAGTTTAAATTGTCAGACAGGAGCCCACATCTAGCACTTGCACACACTTAAAGGATGCATACCTTTGAAAATCATGAAAAACAACTTTTTAAATAAGAAAAATAAGACTCCTACATAAAAAGAAAAAAAACACAACAGAAATCATTGCATTAACACATGAATTCATTTACTTGAAATTGAGATAGAAAACTTTATATTGTAGAAAGGCCAGAGTACAGCACAGACCTGGAATCCAGACCTGTAAAAAAAATCTCTCTTGGCCACCCCCCCCCCCCCCACCAAACACACACACACACACACACAAGCACACACACGCACATTATAATGATGATGAAAATAGTGTTCCAGATGTTTTTTTAATGATGTACTAGACGTTTCTTTGATAATTAGCACTTTACTTTACCCTCAGAGCCTTGTTGCTCAAGGTATGGCAAGACCCAAGGGACAATGTAATCACACTAACATGAACCTGACAACATACTCCATGTTGAATTGGATGTAATAATTGGGTCTCCTTTTAGCATTGACTCATCATCTTCACGCACATCTCTCAGTGCAGCCACATCCTTTTTTTGTGCAAATTAGTGAAACCAGCAAGCTCAGGTAAAACATGGGGTTAATGGGAGCTTTAATGCATTTAAGGGGAGTATCTTAAATGTCAGAACCATTCATACCGTCCGCAGCCCAGATGTAGAACATTATCTCACTGGCAAGAAGGCTAGACAACTATTCAATTCAATTCAGTTCAAACAACTTTATTAATGCCACAAGGGGCAATTAGTGAAGAGCAGCATGTTAAAGCTACCAAAAAAATACACACGGAAAAACACACATAGTTGCATTCACAATATACAATCAGAGAGAGAGATAAAGAACTGGGATAAGAATTAAGGGCCATTAGTTAAAACAATGCAATATAACTACAGGTGATCAATTTTCACTGCTGAGTTGCTGAGTTAAATGTAAGGGACTGGTACATGCCGGTTTTATGGGAGAGGGGGCCAACAGTAGGTAGGTTTCCAGTACAGATTTGCACAAAACTTAAGCAATATTTTCAAAATACTGATAAACACATTTGCAAGATGACTGCGTTTCCATTGAGTGATGTTACACAACTTCTCATGCAATGTTATGCGACTTTTCCTCTTGCAATAACTTTCCATGAAGCTTGGTGATGGTTTATCAAAACATTAGCAGGTTTATTTCTATTGCAGCCACCGCACTAGCCATCATTATTTCCAATCCAAGGCAAGGCATGTTATGTGAGTGATAATGGAAAAGAATGCCCCTTATATGTGAGAGTGGCCATGTATGAGGGATTTCTGGGAAGCGGTAGTTCACAATTTCACAGAGGAATTGTGGATTCATGATCCGCTCAACTTTTGAAGAGTTATGTGATGCATAACAGCTCTTGTAGCACCTGCTGCATCACGAGGGAGTCAGTTCCTACTAACAAGCACAAAGCCATAGCATCATGTGACCTATAAACGCCAAAAAAGTGTTTCCATTGCAGTTTTGCGAGCGTAAAAACTTTTTTTTGCACTAAATAGTTGTTTTTTATGAAATTGACATTTTTCCATTAGGCGTATTTTATATTTGCAATTTCAATTTGCACAATTTGAGGGTTAAAATGGAAACCAGCCTTGTGTCACACTTTGAAAACCCTTGAATTAGGAAGTAACGTACACAGTCCAAAGGAAGGGCTTCATGAATATAAAAGTCGTTAAAGGCAAGAAAGTCACCGGAGGAATCGTAGGTTATGACTACAGCTAGTAAACTTATGGAGTTGTATTGTGCAAGCATTTCCTGTGGCCTGTGGGTGGATGGACTGCAACACACTGCTGTCTGGTTGTCTATTGTTCAAATCCACATTTTTGCTGTCTGCCTGTCTGTTTTGCTTGTTGAATATTCATCTTCCTGTACCTTTATCTCTGTGTTCCTATTCCTAAAGGATCCTCTGCTGAGAAAGTGCCTCGGGCACAGTCGTACACGGAGAATGAGTTGTCAGTAGGATGACATGTTCCCCTTGTTTAATTGAGGACAATACAACAGAACAGTAAAGAGCAGTATGAGACACAGCGCAGTACAAGAGAAGAAAACAGATCAGAGAAGTACAGAATAAAACAGGACACAGCACAATACCAGACGAAAACAAGAGGGAGCTGAAAAGATTACAAAGCGGAGGCAGCGCGCAACACAGTGAGAGAAGGGAGAAGCAGGAGATTCGTAGTACTGAGAAGGATGGTGTCAATGTCACACTGCTGCCGGCCATGTCTGCATGTCTCATTGGTGATTCAGAGGGCACCTCCTTCCCACCCTGAGACCAGACAGACGCTGTTCAAATGATCATTTCTCCTTTCTCTTCTCCTCACCTTCATTCCACAATATCTCTCTTCAAACTTGGCTTTGGGCTCCTATTAAATGCGACATCTGACCTTGATCCTGCTGAGGCTCAGTTCTGTTTTAAGTGTTAATTACTTGATTTGTAGGCGTATAAGGTGCTGTTTACCCAAACCTGCAGAAATTGAGATCAATGCTCCAAGGGCTTTGGTAGTAATTTCAATCGGTGAAGTATTCCGTGCTCGATCGGTCAAGCGTTCCTCGCTCTGAAATTTAAATAGCAGCAAGTGAGACTTTTTTTTTTCTAAAGCTGTCTTTCAATATTGCTTGTACGGACTCCAAATGTTTGAATAGCAAGAACAAAAGGAGGGCAGCAACTCTCTTGATGCAGTGCTTGAAGGAAAAATTGGCTGTTCTTTGAGAAGGCTATGATGGGTGAAGATTAAAGACAAAATCTACTCTAAAGCAGAATTCATATTAGGTCATTCTCTTTGATCTTATTGTCCAGTCTTGAATGGTCAACTCTGAAAAGTGAGGCTACATACTGAAGGGGTGTATGCATCAAAATTTGGCAATAACCGTATCACAGCCATTTGACTTGGATTTCGGTTCAGACTGAAATATCTCTAATAACTATTGGATTGATTGCCATAAATGTTTGTGCAGCTTTTCAAGTTCCCCACAGGATAAATTTAAATATCTGTGGTGACCCCTGTCTTTTCCTATAGTCATCATGTTGATGTTTTCAAATGTCCAATACTTTGGTTTAGGAATTTGACTTTTACATGCTGAATAGCAAATGTTACCATGGTGACACAGTCAATTCATTTAGTGAGCATGGTAAAGATTACCTGCTAAATGTCAATATGCATTGCTATTGGGACCATGTAAGCAAGCCGATGTTAGTTTTTAGCTCAAAGCTTACAGAGCTGTTAATATGAAGGCTGTAGAGTCTTTGATAAGATCTTCAAACTGAAAAATATTCACGGAAATAATTTTTAAAATGAATTAAACTTATGGAACATTTATGACTGATGCTACCTTTTTTAGATGTTTATTTTATGTCATATATCCTGCTTTTCTAATGGGGATGCAATGCAAGAATTAGGAAAAAATCAGGGCCAAAATTGATGTTTAAGATAAGAGTTTGGCTTTCTTTGCTCTGTTGATTTTGTTTTGTTGTTATTTAGCCCCCCCCCCCCCCCCCCCCCCCCCCCCCCCCCCGAACAAAACAGAACAAAACTTTTAAAAAGCCATTTAGTCTGTGAAACAACCTTTAAAAATAACCTTAATCAATCAGTCATTAATAAATAATATTTTAATGAGCCTTTTCACTATACATAATATATCAGAATTCCCCGTCTAATATCCATTTTATATTGCTTCGAAAACAGTCACAAATTTCTCCTTCAAACAGTTGCATTTATTCAAGTTTCTCACAAAAAATACCTTTTACAAGATTACATGTAAAAACATAATGAGAATGTTACAATTTATCTTCACCTAATACTTATTTTTACTGAATAGAGCTTGAATGCATTAAAATGTACCTCGGTGTAACTTGAGCTGTTTGTTCTGTCCACAGGCGACTAACAGCTAACATTGACTAGCTCACCTCCTTATTCAACATGTTGCTATATCGGAGAAACAATAGATGCATCCTCTGACTCGTTGATAGTGACTTTACTGTATCCTTTCCTCCTGAAGGCATCCCAGGAAAGATCTCTCTTCTTCCCAAACATATTTTTCTATTTTCTCAAGGGTGATGGAGGCCTTTAGTCTCGAGCCCTGCTTTTTAGCCTGCAAAAAGTTAACGCAACACAACAGAAAAGCATGGTCCAGTGCCATCAGAGAATTCCATCTTCTTTAGCAATGGGCCATTGACAGTAAACAAGGCGAATATCGGCTGATACCGATGTATAGCTGATTTATCAGTGCATCCATATTTTCCAAATACTTTTCGCCATTTTGAAAACTAAAATAGCAGATTACATTAGATGTATTGACTGCCATTCCTTATTAATGAGGTTGAGTTGATGCCCCTGATCTGAGCAATTTCATCCAAAAAGCAGTCTCTGAGTCATTCTTTTACTCCTCCAATGATGGAACTGAGAGACCAGCAGTGCTGACCGGGGGACGGTCCCCAGGGTTCTCTTTTGGGGTTGTGAGTTCAGCACAAAGTTTCTCGCTGAGAAATGTCAGCACGGCTACATGCCAAGTCAAAGTCCGATCGGCCGTCTCTTGACAATATCAATGATTAATAACCTAGCCCTTTGAATTTATCGTGTAGCTTGAATATTGATTTGGTGCTCAACGATGAGAATTCATTTATTCTCTGTGCTTATTTTGGCTTCTACACGTTTATAGCTGTGTGTAAATATCATCCCCTCTTTACATGCACCTCCTCGCCCTCGCCTCAAGCCTCAATTGCTATTTCTCTATCTTAACATTTTTGTGGCGTGCTCTTAACTCAATTTATTACTGATGTTTTGATATTGACATTCGAATTTTTTTCACCATTAGGAATCATTTACTTTCCCTTACATTCCCTCCGAGGCCCTTCCTGCTCCTTTCTTTTGCAGAAAACAATACAGGTTTAATGCATCTATTAAATAGCAACACATAGAACTGCTGTGAGTAAATTATCACTTTAACTTGGGATGTTCAATCCAGTGGAAAATAAACTGTTCATCTTTACTAATCTTCGGGGATAGTTTAAGATGAAATTAAAGTAAAAAGTAAATAAAACTTTCAACACAACTAATATATTTATGGTCAGGCGGTATAGAAAACATGTTAGAAGGAAATAAACTTTTAATTTGAAAATGATAAATGAAGGTAATAAAAAAGCATTTCGAAAAATTAAAATTAAAATCTAAAACCTAAAACAGAGGTTGGCACTTTTGTTTTTGGTTATGTTTTTACATTACCAATATAACATTAAGCTCTTAGGAGCCACACTTTGTCGTTGCTGTAATTAGATTGCAGATTGCAGTTTGTTAAACAAATTTGACATCAGGAAACAATTATGAAATGAATTATGCTTTCGTTTAGATTTTCCCACAAGTCCAGTAGTCAATACTTACTGCAGTCAATACTGCATTACAGTATGCATATGTCCTTACCTGCATCTGTGGTGCAGATCTCTTTCATAAAGAGAGGCGAGACTACACAGAAGCTGAGTCAAACATAGTAAGATGACATGATTAACGTCATGGCGACCCCCATGGCCATGCTGATGTGAAAAGAATCATTAAGGCTTATGTTTTGAAAGGTAGTGGTGCATGCTTCAACCTGTCATATACAGATTTAAATACGCTTCAACTCATTTAGTGGCAGTGTTGGGACATAGGTAACTACATGTGGTTCAATTACTTATTTAATTGCGTTCAAATCTCTGTAGCTTTTTCAGTGGGTAACTACTTCTGTATTCTAATGACCTTTTGTTCTGTTTTTCTTTTCTTCCTTTTTTCCATACAATCAGGCACAATTCAACAGCTCAATGGCCACAGTTGTCATTTCATGATAATCACTCGCTCTTTGACTAAAACCACCTCTGGTTTGCAACCAAGATGTCTGTGATCAAATACTCTGACTTTCCCTTAAAGTTTAGCATTTTCCTGATTCCACCCAAACAGTTGCTCCCTTTCCTCTCCTTAAAACACATCCTCAGGCTGCCTAGGAGAGGATTGGCCTGCACTATTCCCTGTATCAAGCACACTTTCACTTTACTTGGCTTCAGTTCAGTTGTGTCTCTGTCTAACAATATGAGACTCCAGACTCAGATTGTGATCATTTCCTGTGATGAAGTTTCGATGTAGTTGAACTAATTTTTGAAAGTATCTTTACGTTGACAAGCTAAAAAAAATCGAGAGATGTAGTTTAACAACTTTTCATTGTGAAGTAGCTAGTTTGGTAAATTACAGATTTAATGTGATTTCCTCCAGTCAACTTATTGGTGCACTGAGGGCCTGTGTCCACCTAGTGTTTTTTTCTCAAGCAGAAAAACAGTGGCAGGGTGGTAGGGAGAGTTTCTTCCCAGCCCGTCATTAGAGCGCACTCCCAGCAATTTTTTTGTTTATAATGCACTGCAGTGGGTTTTGTTTCTATGACAACAATATATTGACATTAACACAAGCTAGTAAGCAAACGTCAGACTAAAATAACAGAGGGTTGTCGACACACTGAACATCAAACTTACAGCGGTACAGTGAAGCACAAAGTCAACAGCCACATCCAGTGTCTACTGGCTGATCTGCTCCCACAGATGGGCTTTTCTGTCTCTGTTGCAACAGTAGCCTAGCTAAAAGTGACATTACTGGTGAGATTTTATACTTGAAGTGCACCAAACAGCCAAACAGGAGAAAGGGGGAAAAGAAAGAAAAAAAGAAAAAAATGCTATGTGGACACAGGCCCTCATGAGATCGCCTAAGACAAACAAGCAAACATGGAAAGTGTAGTGAGAATTATAAAATAAATCATGTAATTTCTTCAGTTAAACAGTCAATCTTTCAGATGGCTTAATGCAAGCATTGAAACTTGCCATTATGGTACATTCTGGTACATTCACCAGTTAACCATCACAGCAATCGCTGAATAGCCTAAAATTCCTAGAGACAAGCAGCAGACATTCACTCTGTCCAGTCATTGAGAAAGGATTTGACTATAGTTAGCTCTAAATTTTCATAACTGTAGATGTAAAATGAGCAAGTAGTTGAGTTACTGATATTAAGACACCAGAAAATATGTCTCAAAACCTTGCAAGCCCTTTAATTTGTGATAATGTTTTACAAGTGTGCGATGTGAGTAGGGGACACTGTCCCCCTTGTTGGTAAAATAAGAAAAATGTTTTAACATGCTGTTCCTCTCCATACCCCCAACGATCACTAACAGGCAGACTGTGGTCCATGTCCAGACCTATAATCAATGAATTATAGAGAATTATTAAATTTTGACAATGCATTTCTTTTTTAACTGGCAAAGCCTTTGTAGCCCAGAAAACTCACAGACCAGTGGCATAAATCATCTCAAATGATGCTTCCTAGCCAATCAGTTTTGTGCATTTTGATAAGCATCGTGTCTCGAGTGAATGACACACACACACACACACACACGCAGAGGGAAAAAAAACAACAAAAAAAAGATGTGAGACAACAATCTGAGAAAAAAGTCAAAGATAAGTAATTTCACATAAGTGGTCAGCAAAAACACAGCTTAATCAAGAATGGACAGACTCTTACATGCTCATCCTTCCCACAGGCAATTCAGAATCAGTATGGGGGTGGGAGGGGGCAGGGTCATCCCCCCTGTTAAATATTTAAAACACTGCCCACTGTCTAACATACCAAACTGCCACTATGGTGGTTTTATGGGGTCTTAAGCATTCAAATGGACTCAGAGCGCAGAGATTAAAAAAGGATATCAGATTAAGGACACAGATGTTGGTCAATGAGTCACATACTGAATATATCCGTACAATCTCCTCTCCCAGATGAGCCAAGCAGTCAGTTCAGTGATTGCTGCATTGATTCAATCACACCAGAGTCCTTCAAGGTGAATATGTTTCCAAGGTTACCGTTGAGAGTTTGAAAGAGGACTGAACAAACACTTAAGTATATGAGGGAGATTCAAACTAACATATGTAGAGTAGTCCCTAATTAATGGAGAGCTGCATTTCAGAAAAATAGCAGGTTTAGTTTGAGACGGATGACAGTAATCAACATTTTTTTCTTCCCGTACACAGAAGTCGAAGAATCAAAATATCAAACCCTTTAGTCGACTGAGATTCTTCTAGTCGAGCAGTTGTGTATTGATTTTAATAATTTTTTGTCTGTCAGTGCAGCTAATTTCGGATCTATCATTAGTATAGTTAGCGCGCATCAGCTCGGAGGGCTAACTGGGCTTGTTTACTGTATAAAGTGAATGTCGCTGTCTCCCTGAACGTCCCGCCAAACCTTGTTCAAACTCCATAAGGGAAAAATAGAAGAAATGATTGAATATTTGTATTGAACAGCCAAATCTCGTTTAACTAAGGTGATTATGAATTGGGTCATTGGTTCTAAAAGCTGGTTCTGTTGATGGTTTGAATTTGCTAAGCTTCAAAACAAACAAATCTCTTTATTTCAAAGCAATGTGCAAAGCAATCAGTGAGCAGACTCTTATGAGTTAAAATGACAAGCTGCTGTGGATTACAGTCAGTATGTTTACTTGCACAGTTAAGTTGAGCTACAGTTAAACCCCAATTAGGCCATTCAGTTGGACTACTGCTCTTATCCCAGTATACTAGCAAGGGGAGAGGATCAATTTATTGACAGAAGTATGTTTGACTCCGCCACAGTAAGTAGCAATATGCCCCCTTTCAGCTAGTTGCTATTGGACCTTCTGCCAGTTGACCAATTACATTATATACCAAACACGTTAGCATGTGGCAAACGAGTTGCATGTTGAAAGGTGACAACATGGATACCTTTTCAGCGCTGTACATTTCATACGTACTCTACTCTTTAATTGATACCTTTAGCTTGTTTTGTGTCCTTCCTTTCTTCTTTGTTGTGTGTTTTTCCCAGCTTTCCTGAGCAGGTGTATCGGTTTAAATGGGGGATGTATTAATTAATTAGCAATTAATTAAAATGATTAATTAATTAATAAATCAATGCCGAAAATCCTTACCTATAACTCATAATGCAAAATTATGACTCAGAAACATGAATTGGTATAAAGATGAAGTGGAGTAATGAGACTCAACTTCAGCTATCAGGAACAATAAGTTTACATTAAAAATTAGAGTTTAAAACCTCGGAGCACCACCCATTAAGATAGAAAGGTTGATAGCCCATTTTACCTTATAGATTAATCTAGTCTCATGACTCTCAAGTCTCTCAGGTTTGGTACAGAGTTCTTTTTCCAGTTGTACAAGGACCTGACATCATACACACACACATCACAAGATCAAGTGTCTTTATAAATGAAAGGTTTATTGAACTACTCACTACACATCAAAACTACTTGTAAAAGACCACAAATGACTGAGTTTAAGAGTAAGTATGGATAAATGATGAAACAGTGAATACAACCAAGACACAAAGTGAATAAAATGACTAAATGAACAACAAACTCATAAATGAAGTGACAATAAAAATGAGGGGATGAAAACCAGTGAGGAACTGAATTAGGTGTGACATCTGGACTTGATCAGGTGCACTGAAATAGTGCAAGATGATCAAGCAGATGAAAAGTTAAGATTAAAGAAAAGGCAATGTCAAGCATCAGCAGCAGAGAGGAAACCTATCCCATAAAACACTGAAGGAAAAGATAAAGAAGAGGCCTGATCAGAGAATAACCCATAATTGTATTAATGGAAGATCCTAACCTCGGTCTAACACTTCCTGTGTGTCCCTATCATTTAAGAGCATCAACCCCATAATAGCACAGGAAAGATCGTTTCACCTTCCTCAGAAGTATTGATGCCAGGGAAACAGTTTGTTCTGGAAAGCTGTAGTGTGGCCTTTGTAAGGACACTGGACGGGCAGCTCGGTTACGCTCGTGCAGTTCGGTTGGCTGGCCTTGGTCGGTTTGAACATTGCAAACTCGACTTGAGTTTGTTTCCTCCATCTTTTTCTCTTCATGAACAGCTGGATCATCTTCTGAGACCTCATGTGGCTGAGATGAGATCACGATGACAGCTTATCAGGCTTCGTCTCATTCGAAGTCTCTCTTTGTCTCAGTCTCTCTCTAGTAAAGTCCTCTGGTTCTAAATCGTCATTTAGAACACGTGAAGCATGGGCATTTTCAAAAGTTCTCTCTTTCAAGGTAGATAAACAGCAGCTCACAGCATCTCAGGGCTACAGCACAAGCTAAAGAGTCCAAAGTGCCAAAAGTGCCAAAAAGCCAAAAAAGCCAAAAAAAAGACCCCAAAAGATCCAAGTCCTTCGACTTCACTGTGGTTATAACTCCTGTGAAAAAAAGGGGTGCGGTGCTTGACCGTCAAAGCAGGAAAAATACACTCCTCCCTTCTATCACTTCTCCTGTTTTAACTGTCTAGATCTAATTTCTTCCTAAAGTGTTGATAAAGTTCACTACAGGCCTTCAAACCTTCAATATTTGAAACCATGACGCTCTCCTCTGCTGATCGATATCAAACACTTGAGAAAACCAAATTATTATTTGGCAGATCTTTAACTAAGTAAAACAGTATTAACCACGTTTAACAAACAACGAATATCTGTGAAAATAAGTCAGTGTAATACTCCAGTGTCGAAACACTGATATAATAAAAGGTTGTTAAAGATCCTATTTGAGTAAAGGTATACAAGTAATAGCACCAAAAGGGTTAAAAATAGTTTATTAATACCAGCATGCCTTACAAACAGTAAAGCAGCGTAACATGCAACAAAGGTTTGATGTGCTAGTTTGTCTGATCAAGTGCAGTTGAACAGTTTAACAGTGGTTTTTGGGCTTTAAATTCACCATCTTTTTTTCCTTACAGAGATCTGCCTTAAACAGCAGCATCAAGATGAACACACAAAAAATTCAGACAATCAGCGTACAATGCCCAAAAGCAAAACATAGTCAATTTCACTTAAATGATTAGAGCAGAGTTAATCTTTGCTGTGTAAGTGCTTCAAACGGCAGTGGTCTAACAGCGCAGCAGCAAGCTCAGGGCCCAAACCCATTTTAATCTTGACTAAACACAGCATAGGTAGCCCCTTATTGAGTCTCCCACCAAATCTGTCTTCATATTCCACAGAATACCCAGATCTCTCCAGCTGAAAGTACATTAATACCTACTTAACTCATGTGGCGCTGGATGTACTGCTGAGGAGTACGTGAGTACATTATTATCAACTCAGGCAATGTAAGTCAAAGATAATTAGTCTGATAGGGAAGGCTGCTCTTTTTCCTGTGAAAGGAGGGTGAAGTGGTTAATGTATGCATTCAGTCTGTGAGGCGTTTAGGAAAATGCATGTTCTGACCCTTTTCCGTAGTTTACTGACATGAAGGTTAAGTGAATGTGGATTTCTGCTGATGTGCGTCAGCCCTCTAACAAAACTGTCCAGGTTGTACCGGAGCCCCAGGAGCTTCACTGGGCTGTGCAGTGATTCCTGAGCATCATACATTCTAACAATAACGTTAGTCACTCAAAGACAGACAGGGCACACCCCTGCAGCCGTCTGACACAAAAAAATAAGCTTTTCTTATATTTCCCCAGACACTCTTTTCATCCTTTTAATAATAAAACACTATTTACCATATATTTCAAAAATACTGACATTTGTAGAAAGTCCCAAAGTGCCACATCACAACAAGGTGTACGTGAAGAAAGACTTAAAAAATCTAAAACAACACAAACTCCTGAAGCACTTTTTCAGTGTCTGCAAGTACTCAACTAATATTCTATGATCTTGGAACTATATCCAGTTCTCCTACATACAGTATTTGTCCTGCCTCTCACTCAATAAGTGCACTTACAATGACCATAATGTTCCACTAAAAACTAGATTAATAGCCCATTCAGAATAAAAACGCCCCATGGAACCACCTCCGTTGGAAAAGACTGACCTGAATGGAACCAATCAGAAAGAATTTTTAATCCAGTTAACAAGAGTGTTGTGATCCTTACATAATTCATTCAGTTTGAAATTTTTAGCACTGAATATCCATATCCCGTTGTTTCTCTTGTTATCATAAGGAAATCAAATAATCTTTCTGCACACATTGGCCCCACGTCAGGGTAACATTAGGGGACACAGCTGGTGCATACGAACACAACCTATCTAAGAGCCTCCTGCTGCTGATTTTAACAGAGATCATTCATGGCCGCTCTGATAGTGCCACATTCTCATGTTAGTGCTCTGCCGAATATATGCTTTCTTTGATTTTGAAACGATAGCCTTGTGTGATATTGTTGTTACAGGCTGTGATGTGGAGCTGCTGGACATAAAAACTGTTATTGCCACTGCCGTAGCCGGCAAATGGGAGGTTGAGAGAAAATCGCTAAATTGTAATGTCAGCTGATTGCCGGTGAGGTGTTTAGGGGACAACTGTAATTCATAACTACAGAAAATAACCTGGGTCACACTTAGGTTACTTACTTGTAAATTATATTAACTGTACTATCCCTTGCCCTGCTAAACTTTATCTTTTGAATAAATATTTTTCTCAATGAGGTTAAAAAGAAAAGTTTTAAAAAGAACTTCAGTTATATTTCAGGCAGATGAGGCACTTTAAAGCAGGCAGAACATCTTTGCACAAGTCAATGAAGTTATTTCCTGATTGATTCCTTTGGGGCATTTAAAAGCGCACCATTTTGGATTCATTTATTTAGCGTCCTTGTGAACAGTTAAGATGGATTGGAGAAATGTTATCTTCATAATCGCAGCTAATAAGATAGGTCAAAGGCAAAAGTCCAGCAAACTTGCATCAGTGACAAACTTCAACAAAGTTCAAATAAACCAAGTTAACTCTTCATCTTGAGTCACCCACAAACTGAGTTCCTCACTAAGGAAATAAGCTTAGTTTCCACAAAGTAAAAATATACACAACATAATTTCAAATGCATTTACAGTCTAAATGAAATCATTTCCCAGTGTTCCTGTGCTGCTCTTGTACCCTGTGAGAACCATCATTATGACTTCCTATTGGGACTTGACCAACACAGGTTCAGGAGGTAATGTCTTAATGATGGAAGTTTGTGCTCTAAAATTGGAGAATTCCATTCCCAATTATGCTGAGAACTTAATATATATATATTTTGTTCAGGTTAGTGTGTGTCTATCTTATATCTAAGGATTTTGTTTTTACAACCCATGACCTAATTCCCCATGAACTGAAAAATAGGTATTCTTTCTTTCTTTCTTTCTTTCTTTCTTTCTCCGTCTCTGTCTTCCTGACTCCTTCCTGGGGAGGGGGGTGTGTGCAGGGTTTGCGCTAAGCTTTTCGTCCATTTCCTTTCCTTTGGTTAGTTTTTTTTTCCTTTCTTTATTTTCTTTTTGCACACTGAGATGAGTTTTCTTCTATTTTAGTGGTTTAAGTGGTACACACGTTGGGTGATGGAGCAGGGAGGGGGGTTATAGTGTTTTTTTTGGGAAGGAGGGGAGACGATGTGTTGCGATCAGCATGGCCTCGCATTTGGGGGGGGGGGCATGTCTCTCCGTCATGGAGTGATGTGTGTACCAGAGAGCAGCATCACGGGGGAGGATGTTTTGATGCAATAATCTGTCTTATGCATCGAGGATGAATAAAGCTGTGGTGGTGTTTCTGAAGAAGTGGTATCTGGGCAAAACAGGGTTATGGTAGCCATGTTGCCACTGTCAGCTCCGGCTATGAGGGTTGCTATTAAAGTCGATGCTCTGGCAAAAGAACTTCTCCATTTCGGGAGGTTTGCCAGCGGGTCAAGCCAATCACTCTTGGGTGTAAAGACCCAGGGCTGAAGCATGTCCTGTGGCTCCAAAGACAGGTGTTTACACGAACATTGACAGTCAGGGGTGTTTTGAGTGCAGGGACATCGGACACAAGAGGTTCCCGTGTGCGTATGCAAAGTATGCAGAGGGAGAAGCCTTACATAAATTAAAGCAGGCTACACATGAGGGCCCTGCTGTGAGTGAGGCGGAGCAGTGGGCAGGGACAGGCGGGGTGGAGGAGACGGACGAGCAGGCGGCTATTGACGGAGCCAGGCGGACAGGTGAGAGTGGGCCAGGGCCGGAGCAAGGAGAGTCAGGAGAGGGGGCTGGGTGAGGGTTTTGGAGAGGTGAGTGAGGGTGGTGGGCCTGTGGAGGGGGTGAAGGACACAGTGGAGGAACAGGGGGGGCCCTCGGGGAGCTATTGGCTCAGGATAAGACCCTTGTTGTAGGGCGGAGATGTGGTCTAGTGAGTGAGGGGAGCCAGCAGGTGGAGGAGGATCAGATGGAGCTTGAGGGTGGAGGGACAGATGATGAGTTCTCATCAGTATCTGACTCTGAGGTGGAGGGGCAGGGAAAGGACAAGCTGTATACAGTGAAGGAGCTCAGCCAGTTCCTGAAAGTGACAAAAAACAAAAAGAGCTTTCTCTGAAGGGGTTCCTCCCAGACAAAGAGAAGTTCCTGAGATCCACAAGTCACACTGTTAAGAGTACTGACTCTTTTCTGATGACACCCAGGAATACATTTTGTTTGAATAAATGGGTCACTAATGTGAGGAAAAGTTTATTATTTAGTTTGGCGTTAAATGAATAAGTCACATGGATCACATCTGCCAGTGGGGCTTCTCTTCTGGTTTCTGTTTTTTTTTTCTTCCTCCTCTCTCTCATGGAGGTCCTATGTGTACGCTCCCTCAATGTTAATGGAACCAGAGATGGGGTAAAAAAGGGGTTGGTTTTCAAATATGTTAAACATAAAAATGTGAGTGTCATGTTCTTACAAGAGACGAATAGTGATGTTGGTAATTAGGCTGACAGGAGGTTCAGCTGGAGGGGAGCTTGGTAATGAGTCATGGCACAAATGTTAGTGCAGGGGTGGCAATCCTGTTTTCTCCAGGTTTAGGGGTAAGCGTCCTCTCTCAGAGGGAGGTGTGAAAAGGCAGGCTGCTGTTGGTGAGCGCTTGCATCCAGGACAGGGAGTTTGTGTTCATTAACATGTATGCTCCTAATACAGGCAGGGAAAGGATAGTGTTGTTTAGGCTGTAAGCTCTGAACCCTGATGTGGCGCTGGTGTTAGGGGTGACTGGAACTACACTGTGGACCCCACCGTGGATAGAAGTGGGGGGAGCTTCATCCTGGGTCTGCAGCTGCTTTAAGGAATGTAATAGGGGCCAGTGATTTAGTGGACACATGGCGAACCCACAAGCAAGGCATTTTACCTGGGTCAACGTGCTGAAGGACAGGGTAAGTGCAGCTGGGCTTGACCGCCTTTATATTTTCAGTCAGCATAGCAACAGGTTAGAGAAAGCTGAATCTGCCCAGTTTGTTTTTACTGATCACCATTTTGTAGCTGCACATTTAGTTATCTCACTAGGGCCCCGCTGCTCTGCTTATTGGAAATTTAACGTAAAGTTTTTACAAGATGCCATCTTTTGCGCCAGTTTTTTAAGAGTTTTGGGAGAGTTGGAGGAAGAGAGAGGGTCAGTTTGAGTCCCTGATTCAGTGGTGGGATACAAGTCAGGCCCAGATAAGGCTTTTCTGTCAGCAGTATACTGCCTTTTCCACAACTGAGTCCAGATGGGCCCTTGAGACTTTTGGAGCATTGGGCAGGTGGAGGTTGAGTTGATGGGGAGTGATAGTGGGGGGCTCTGAAAGAATTTTTCAGAGCTGCCCAAGGATCTGGGGATTTGCCTCCACGACAGAACAAAGAGCATGCTTGTGGGAGCTAGATTTGCCATGCTGAGAGAAATGGATGCTCCTAGCTCCTTTTTCTTTGGCTTGGAGAAGAAGTTTTAGGAACAAGAGCAAATGCATTGTCTGCGGTTAGCAAACAGGCATGTCACATGTGATAGGGGAGATGCTGTCCTGCTGCGGTTTTATTCTGAACTGTATGGTTCTGAACTATGTGACCCTGTGTGTACAGAGACATTGCTGGAGGATCTTCTCCAGCTTTCATTAACACAACGAACTAACCTGGACTCCCCTCTGACCTTTGGTGAGCTGTCCAAAGCAGTCTCCCAGGTGACTCCAGGCCGTGCCCCAGGGGTTGATGGTCTGATGGTGGACTTTTCTAAGGCATTCTGGGCATTGTTGGTCAGGATGTGTTTCGTGTTGTTCGTGAGTGCAACAGGGTGAGGAAGCTTCTCCTGAGTTGCCAGCAGGCAGTTCTGGCTCTCCTGCCAAAGAAAGGGGACTTAAGCAAGCTCAGGACCTGGAGGCCAGTAGCTTTGCTTTCTGTAGACTGCAAAATGGTTGCCAAGTGCTTGTCCTGAGATTGGGATTGACAGGCCGATCTGTGTGTCTGCCCTATGCAGATGATCTGACCGTTTTTGTCAGGGATGGAGAGGACATCTAGGCAGTGGAGGACAACCTCATTGTGTATCAGAGGGTTGATTCAGCCATGTTGAACTGGGACAAAAGTGAAGAACTGCAGTGTAGGACTTGGAGGGGCCGAGCTTTACCACAGTTACCAGGTGGACTGCAGTATGGCGAGGCTGGCCTTAAGCTGCTGGGGGTGTATTCAGGCACAAGGAGGTGGGTCAGTGAGAACTGGGAGGGTGTAGCGCAGGAAATGGTGGCAAGGCTGACTAGGTGGAAGTGGCTATTACCTCACTTATCTTACAGGGGGAGGGTGCATTATCAACCTGGTGGGTTCCTCCTTGTGGTATCAACTGGCTGTTCTTAATACTCCCAGTGGCTTCCTGGCAGACATCCAGAAAAAAATTGTGGACTTTTTCTGGTCTGGAAATCACTGGTTGAAGGCTGTAGTGCTCTAACTGCCTGCACCAGAGAGGGGGCAGGGCCTGATCGACCTTGAGAGACAAATCGTGGCTTTTCGGGTCCAGGCGGCACAGAAGCTGCTGCACAACCCTGAGGTTAGCTAGAGGGGGCCAGCATGTGGAGTGTCTGAAAGTGTTAGCCATGTTTTTGACCACTGTCAGAGTCACTGGTGTTCTGTGTTTCCTCAAGGGTTTGTGTGTGATGTTTTGGGAGACCTCCTGTGTGGGGAGCTTCATCCTGGGCCTTGTGTACTCAGGGCAGTCATTGTGCTGCTGAACTTCCTGTTTAGTCAGGCAAAGCTGGCTATGTGGCTGAGCCGCAGAATCAAGATCAGGGCTGTGGGTCCTACAGACCCAGTAGCCATTTTGAAGAGAATGATCTCTGCGTGCCTTATGGTGGAGTTTATCTACTTTTCTATGAAACATGACTCTGATGCTTTTGCTAACGTGTGGGGGGCTGGGAAATGTACTCTGCGGGCTGACTATAGGTTAAGGGTTTGGTGTGTGCGAGTCTGTGTGTGCGTGTGTGGGTGTGTGTCTTGGGTAACTGGAGGTTTTTATGAAGGTGATTGGAGAGGCACTTTCTTTCTTTCCTTCCTTCTTTCTCTCCCGCTCTCTCTCTTAACACATACAGTATATGTGATGCAGCATTGCTTTTAAGCACCATAGAGAATGTGTTGGATAGGGTAGGAAGCATGATTGCTGATGGTATTTTGGATGATTTCAGGTCGCAGGTGTTTGGTTTTTTTGTTAGGATGAAAACTTCTGCTCAGTCCCCAACTGCCCAAAGTCAGTGGGTTGATGCTTCTCTCTGCACTTGTGTGTTGCTGTTCATCCCAGTGTTCACTTGTCTTGGCATCATAGGCTTTTGATGACCAGTTGTTTTATCTGAATGTTCTTTAGACAATTGCTGGATCTTTTTGCCACTATAACAAACAATAATGTATAAAATGTCTAACCTCTGACTGAAATGCTCTGTTTTTGCACATCTGTCTGTTAAAGTAGGTCCCAAAACAGCCCATCTCAGTCTCTCTACACTGTCATTGTAGCTGGAGAATGACTGTAACGTTTTCTACCATGGAAATTCACCCATAAAAGCTTAAAAACCAAAGTCCTCACACACCAGACATGTTCCAGCAGTAATATGATCTGATAACCACAAAAAATAAGTAATATTGGCAACTAAGATTAGGTTTGGCTGATGTAAGCAAGTAGTTATATGTAGCAGTATAGGCTAAGTAATGTGAGTAGTTGCAGTCATATGCTTGGAGCAGATGACCATAAAAAGAAATTAGTCACTAGCTGATGTCAGCTGGTCTTGAAAGTAGAAAATAACTTTTGAAACAGAGTACTCAGTACTCAATGGTCATTATTTAAACTTTGGCCATGTTTAGTATCAGCAGCCAGCATTGTAACATTGTGTAAAGGACAGAAAATAAGAAAAAGCACAATAGGTCCTTTTTAAACAGATCCTATTGAAAGATGAATGCCACATGTTTGGATACTTTCTTTTTTGATCTGATTGCCACTTGATGGAAATGAAACAAGCTGCTTTGGGTGCATATGATCTGTCTGAACTCGACCCATGCCTGACAGAGTAGTAACTGAGCCCTAACCAAACCCAACATGCATTCTGTTTTTTATTGTCCCAACCCAACCCGAGCCTGATACAGTTAATGTGCTGCAGAGTTTCTCCCTGCCATGCTCTTGTTACCATGGTTACAGCTTGCCTGTATACAATCATTACACATGTAGCACCTTGTAAATGACCGTCAAAAGGTATTGTTTTATATAGGTTTATATCAGTAGATTTGTTTTAAAACACACACATTATGTTTGTGTAAGCATACTTGGCCAGTAAAGCTGATTATGCAATGTTATTAGCAGTTATAAATGATAGTATTAATGTTTGCATATGTTTAATCTTCATCTTCATCTTGATTTATCTGGAGTTCTCGTAGAAGATGACAGCATCCAATGCAACATCTACTGCTGCCCTGTCCACTGAATTACTCTCCAAGTAACCCTAAAGCTCTGCTCGCCGTTGCTGCTTCTAGCTAGAATGGCCAGAACGGTGCAGGCAAGTACACTGAGCTTGCTTGGGACATCACTGAAGACAGGTTATGTTAGTTGATGACAATTTTTTTTTTTACATCCTCCAGTAACTTACTTGAATATTTTCCTGTGTGGAATAGCCTTTGCATTCGTAGGTCGTCACATAAATAACAAAGCCCCGCACTAAACAAGAATTAGCACAACAATGATATTATGTCTGTCATAGGCTAAACACAACCTGAATCCAAACATGTTTTGCAAATACTGGTCCAAACCCGGCCCAACCTATCAGGTCCCATAAGGGCCAGGTATCCACAAAACCGTCCTTAACAGATGGCCATTTAAAAATCCACCAGATGCTATATCAGCATTCGTTTGGCACTGTGATTTACTCACTCTCCTTTTAGCTCTGTTTTGGTTTCAACCAACTCCTGAGGAAAATAATAGAGCTGTACCTGACTCAGAATTACATCAGTCAAATTAGATTTGGCTATTTAATACAAATATTTGGTGATTTGTTTTGTGTTTTTTTTTTTTTTTTCATGCAAAGTTTTACAGTTTGAACGGGGCTCAGTGTGACATTAACATTCATGTGATAAAGTAAACAAGCTAACAGCGCTAACAGCAGATTGCAAATCTGCAACCACATTTTTTGATGAGAGTACATTTTCCAAAACTTAACCGTCCATTGATAATTCATCTCTGCAGTTGCTGTTTGGACTGGACACTCATTGCATTTATATTTTAATAGTAATGTGACCAAATGCATCTCTGAACACCTCCATAGCTGCTTTGGACAAACTAAAAATCCACATGCCCTAGGATGTGAATATACACCTGAACTCAACAACAACAAAGTTCAGCAATCTGAGACACATGCCGATGTGAGGTATATAGGGAAAATACACACAGAGAATTATTAGTGCTTTGTGAAGTACCTATTCTGAAACCATACACCTGCAGTGCAAAAGTTCCCCTTCCTGCCAGTTTGTGTGCTATAGTTTAACATGTCCCTGAAAGTGGTGTGCATGTCAGTATAAAGGTCTACTCACAGCAACATCTTTGTAAGAGCACAGCTGAGAAACAAGCTTTACACTATTGAGACTATATTTACAAGAAGAGGAGCAGTGTGTTAAAGAAGGACACCATTAGATTGATAACGAGACCAATGGAGAGAAGAAAAGATAGAAAGTGACACTTAGCACAGCTACTTTGAGAAAACAACAATAGAGCAAAAGGTAGAGAACAGATGTGGACTAAGCTGATATATTGGACAGATATTGGCTTTGGAGTATTATATTAGGTTTCCATGGAGAGCTTTACTGCCCTTTGAGTTAAAACGGTGACACAAATTCAGAAAAACCGCTGGGGACACATTTACTTTTGGAATGAAAGTCTGTGTGCGAAGACTGCAATTGAGTGATGGTTTGTGCTCCTAAACAGTGTGGGAGCTTGAAAGAAACTCAACACCTATAAGCAGTCGGTGATATTGCTCAGCTCTATCATTTTCCCGTAGACATAGTCATTTAATCCAGAAACCTGCGAAAAGGTCATTACACTTTAAGCAGGTTATTAGCAGAAACGTATTGGCGCTGGCCTAAAGAATCCTGAGTTGGTCAAATGATGGCACAGAGAAAAGAACAGGGAGAAGCAGAGCAGTGATAAATCGAGCTTGCAGAAACAGATGACTGCAGTAAACAGAATTATAGTTTGATGAGGCTAAAATCCATATGATATTATTGACTTGTGTTGATGTACTCATAGACTCTGATCTCATTGCGATGCAGCTTGGCTATTGATTGTCTGACTGGAAATCCCATTACAAGCACACTCATTCACCGCCATTTGAACTGCTCGAGATACAATGGATTTCCCTGCTCATCAGTTAGCCGCACACTGCCTCACTCTGCGTCCGCTCTTAAATAAAGGAGCAGTGTTAGATGTTTTTAGCGGCCTCGGCAGGACATTCAATTGACATCTGTCTTTTCATTTTTGAGACATTTTCCCTTTTGTAGTTAAAAATGTGTGCAAAAGTCATTGCGAACTGGGATGTGTTCCTTAAAAACTGGATCATTTCAAACAGCTCCGGAACTTTTTAGGACTGTGGCAATGACATTTGGAAGTGGATTGGTTTAGGGGGGGAGTTTGTAAAATCTAGAGTGGTGCAGATAGCCCAAGGCATCTTCTGGAGGTTCAGGAGTAGCTTAGGGGTTTGACCTATCATGGTGGTTGTTGTTAAAAGCCAAGAAAAAATCTAGTTAAAGGAGGTTAGACTGAGAGAGGGTAAGTATAAGGAAGGAGTACAAGTTAAGCGGAAAGAGTGAGAAAGTTAAACCCCCCAAAAAAAGAAGAGTGATGGTCAAAGAGACCACAGGACCTTGGAGGCAGTGTAAACAAATAAACACATAATCTCTCTTTTCAGGCTTGCTCACACAAACGTGCGCGCGCGTGCACAAATACACACAATGCCGATCAAATTCTCCATTTCTCTGTCTGCCCTCTAGAGAGGGCCTTTGAACAGGGCAGATTCATCTTGTATGCCCTGACCTCCAGCTTCCTCGCTCACTTCCCCATGGAGCCCACACTAGCCACTTCTACACACACAAACACGCACACAAACACAGGCACACAGTACAAATGGGAGTGGGGTGTACACACAAAAACACATAAACTCCACCTTACACCAAGCAGTAACAGACCTCTTATATTTGCAGTTTCTTTGCTTCAGTCTATCTATAGGCTGTTTTCCCCCTTATATAGGTACAAGCTCTAATTCACAGAGCATATTGGTTCTTGCAGTATGGTACGGTCATCCTCACAGCAGTTCGAGATCAGTTTTCATTGTGTGTTTTTGTTCACATGCTGGATTTTGCTGTATATTTTCACACCCAAGTGAGGGAGAGAAAGTCATAATGGAGTCCATGTAAAGTGTTTTGCTTGTTTGAGCATCCACATATCCTAGGGTGTATGTATCTTATACTACATCTTGATTTCTAACCTAATCAGCCATGTGCCAGTCACACTGAAAGAGAACAACTTTTTACAGTGCAGGCTATTCCAAAGTAGGAATTTTTAAGAATCTGGAGATACAGTATATTTTGATGTATTAATAAATAAGCATGTTATTTATACAGCAAGTTTCAAAACAGAGTTGCTTTACATGAAATAAATGCTTAAATTAGAGCCAAGTACAGAGTTTAGAAATAAATAAAGTACCCAACAATAAAATCTTATTATTTTCAATAAGTGATATAATCAAACAGAACAGATAAAATGTATTGGAACTCAAAAATCACTGATATTAATGCAAGGCTGCAAATAGTCAAGTCAATTAGTTAGTAGTAGGTTGTAGGAAGTAACTGTATGTAGCAGGGATTTCAAAGAATAGTTGATTAGTTGATATATATATATTATATATATATATATATATATATATATATATATATATATATATATATATATATGTGTGTGTGTGTGTGTCCTGTTCAAATCAAAGCATTGTTGTATTTATTATCACCTGACTGCTTGTGTTTCAATATCAATCAGAGGATAGGATGAATATCGTTGCAATCATCTTTCAGTGTTGGAAACCATTTCATTTAAATTTAGTATGTAGTAAGCTACAAGCTTGCCCACTCTTTTTGCCCAAAATGCATTGTATGTAACTATTTTAAAACCTGCATCACTTAGATTAATGTTAGCTAGCCGTCTTCTTCTTTCTTGCCTTTTGCTGCTGAATTACTATGTTTGTGCCATTTGATCACCAACATGTGTCTATCAGTGAAATCGCTTGAATCCATCAATAGATTTTATTTTTAAAATTGCATTGCCGTATGCTTATATACAGTATCTTACAAAAGTAAGTACAGCCCTCACATTTTTGTAAATATTTTATTATATCTTTTCATGGGACAACACTGAAGAAATGACACTTTGCCACAATGTAAAGTAGTCAGTGTACAGCTTGTACAACAGTGTAAATTTACTGCCCCCCCTAAATAACTCAGCACACAGCCATTAATGTGTGAACCACTGGCAACAAAAGTGAGTACACCCCTAATTGAAAATGTCCAAGTTGGGCCCAATTAGCCATTTTCCCTCCCAGATGTCATGTGACTCATTAGTGTTACAAGGTCTAAGGTGTGAATGGGGAGCAGGTGTGTTAAATTTGGTGTTATCGCTCTCACACTCTGTCATACTGGTCACTGGAAGTTCAACATGGCACCTTGGTGTCAAAGAACTCTGTGAGGATCTGAAAAAAAAATTGTCGCTCTACATAAAGATGGCCTAGGCCAGGCATGTCAAACTGGTCCACAGGGGGGTCAGTGTGGCTGCAGGTTTTTGTGCCAACCAACCAAGAGCACACAGTTTGACCAATCAACTGTCTGAAGACGGAGATCAGTTGATTAAATGAGTCAAGTCTGGTGTGCTGCTACTTGGTTGGAAACAAAACCTGCAGCCACACCGGCCCCCCTGTGGACCAGTTTGACATGCCTGGCCTAGGCTATAAGAAGACTGCCAACACCCTGAAACTGAGCTGCAGTACGGTGGCCAAGACCATACAGCGGTGTAACAGGACAGGTTTCCACTCGGAACAGGCCTCGCCATGGTCGACCAAAGACGTTGAGTGCATGTGCTCAGCGTCATAGTCAGAGGTTGTCTTTGGAAAATAGACGTATGAGTGCTGCCAGCATTGCTGCAGAGGTTGAAGGGTGGGGGGTCAGCCTGTCAGTGCTCAGACCATACGCCGCACACTGCATCAAATTGGTCTGCATGGCTGTCATCCCAGAAGGAAGCCTCTTCTAAAGATGATGCGCAAGAGAGCCCACAAACAGTTTGCTGAAGACAAGCAGACTAAGGACATGGATTACTGGGACCATGTGCTGTGGTCTGATGAGACCAAGATAAACCTATTTGATTCAGATGGTGTCAAGCATGTGTGGCGGCAACTAGGCGAGGAGTACAAAGACAAGTGTGTCTTGCCTACAGTCAAGCATGGTGGTGGGAGTGTCATGGTCTGGGGCTGCATGAGTGCTGCCGGCACTGGGGAGCTACAGTTCATTGAGGGAACCATGAATGCCAGCATGTACTGTGACATACTGAAGCAGAGCATGATCCCCTCCCTTCAGAAACTGGGCCGCAGGGCAGTATTCCAACATGATAACGACCGCAAACACACCTCCAAGATGACCACTGCCTTGCTGAAGAAGCTGAGGGTAAAGGGGATGGACTGGCCAAGCATGTCTCCAGACCTAAATCCTATTGAGCATCTGTGGGGCGTCCTCAAACGGAAGGAGGAGGAGCATAAGGTCTCTAACATCCACCAACCCCATGATATCTTCATGGGGGAGTGGAGAGGATTCCAGTGGCAACCTTTTGTGGGCTCTCTTGCACATCATCTTTAGAAGAGGCTTCCTTCTGGGACGACAGCCATGCAGACCAATTTGATGCAGTGTGCGGCGTATGGTCTGAGCACTGACAGGCTGACCCCCCACCCCTTCAACCTCTGCAGCAATGCTGGCAGCACTCATACGTCTATTTTCCAAAGACAACCTCTGACTATGACGCTGAGCACATGCACTCAACGTCTTTGGTCGACCATGGCGAGGCCTGTTCCGAGTGGAAACCTGTCCTGTTACACCGCTGTATGGTCTTGGCCACCGTGCTGCAGCTCAGTTTCAGGGTGTTGGCAGTCTTCTTATAGCCTAGGCCATCTTTATGTAGAGCGACAATTCTTTTTTTCAGATCCTCACAGAGTTCTTTGACACCAGGTGCCATGTTGAACTTCCAGTGACCAGTATGACAGAGTGTGAGCGCGATAACACCAAATTTAACACACCTGCTCCCCATTCACACCTTAGACCTTGTAACACTAATGAGTCACATGACATCTGGGAGGGAAAATGGCTAATTGGGCCCAACTTGGACATTTTCACTTAGGGGTGTACTCACTTTTGTTGCCAGTGGTTCACACATTAATGGCTGTGTGCTGAGTTATTTAGAGGGGGCAGTAAATTTACACTCTTATACAAGCTGTACACTGACTACTTTACATTGTTGTCATTTCTTCAGTGTTGTCCCATGAAAAGATATAAAGTATTTACAAAAATGTGAGGGGTGTACTCACTTTTGTGAGATACTATATGTCTCTTCTTGCACATGCTAACAAAACAAAACAGGGACTTGCTTTGCTTTGATTTTTGCTGCTGTGCATTTTGCAGTTTTTGGGTGGATGGAAATGGTACGTTTTGTTTTTTTGTATTTGTATTAATTTATCAATTTATTAAATAATGAGTTCTGTCATTGTCTCATTCTGTCAGCAGATAGCTCATTTATAATATTTAATATGATCCAGCAGTAAGGAATCAAGCCTCATATCATCCATTAGTTTGGAAACCTTGAGGCTGTTTGACCAGCTGCTCCTCAACACTGTTTTTCTGTCTCTGGGAAGCTCAGGGCACCCCACAGTAAATGAGGACCATTGCAGTCGAGGCAGGGGGCTGAACCTGTGACCTTGTTTTTGCCAATTCACTGCCTCTCTAACATCAAGGCCACTCTCTGCCGCAGTCAGACACGTCTCCTGCCAGAACAAAGTCTGTCTCACAGTTTATCTTTTTCCCTACTTCTTGTTCGCTGCCATTAAAAGCCATAATGCCACTCTAAAAATGAAACAGTGAATCTCTTGAAACAATTTCATCTTATAAATCTGTCAGACACTGGAGTTGTGGTGAGGGGGACAAGTTGACAGTAAATGAATATTGATTTTTCCTCTTGTACTGTGCAGCTGGTTTCTGGCTGAGTGAATTTACTCTTACAGAGTTGTCAGAGGGTGGGCTGTTTAATGGGGTGTTATCAATTCACGGGGAGTTTGAGTGCTGTCTGTTGGTGTGCTTACATGATGGATTGGCTGCCAGGTTTTAGTTGTGATGTAGAAGAAATACGTGTGGATTAGAGAAGAAAAAGCAGAGGTTGATGAAGAAGGAGAGACAGGAGCACTAAGTGTTAAAAAGATGCATTTGAATTGTTTAAAATCGCAGATTTTTTCACATTGATGTCTTACCTCAGATTAATAGGATTTTAGCAGGCAGGGTATTTATAGCACTGCCAGTCGAATTCGTTTGCGGTTTGTGAATGCTGCTGCTCTCAAATGTGATTAAACACTGCTCTCCTATGTACAGAGCAGTGTTTTCAAAAATAGATTTGAAAAAAAAGGAGAATGACTCCAAAAAGAATTCAGTCAGGCTCAATTAATGATATGGGGTCGTGGATTATTAAATATTATCTCAACATTGCACACCAGATTCTACAAGTTGCTCCTATTGCAGTTCTGCAGGGAAAAAGTGCTTTTGATTCAGCTGTTTGATTAGAGGGGAAAAAAAGCTCAGCTGAATTAAAAGGAAAAAATAATGGCAGAGAGAACAGTGAGTGTGTGGGTGGGTTGGTGTAAAACAGGTTAATATGGAGGGGCTACTGAATTGTAAAGTGTTAACTAAGGCAAGAGGTGAAAGGGATGAGACAAGACACTGGGGATTTGTTACACATCTGCAAAGGTCACTGCAATGCTAGAGAGGGAAATATATGCAGATTGGTTGAAGTGTGCATGTGTGCCCGTTGGTGTGTGATGCATGTGATCTGCTTTTTACTTGAACAGAATCACTTCAGCATTTTGAAGTGAAACTTAAAGCAAATACTCCTGAGTTCTGTAGCTTAACACCTCCTGACATCAGCATACACGTTAAATGTGACTAATTCACATTTTTAAAGCTGTCAATTAGTAGCGGGAACACGAGTAGCTCTAATCAAACGTCAGGCCACAAATTGTGTCTGATTCCATTGGTCAGGGCATCATTAGCATTCTTTGAATCTACGGATGTAATTTACAACCAAACGCTGTCAGCACTGCCTTCAGTGGCGATAACTTAACGTTCTACGCCTGCGAGGCCTGTCATCCAATCACACAGTTATAATTACCTTTAACCATAGAGAAACTGGCAATTGTAAGGGAATGAGGATGTGAAGAATAATTTTAATCTGCATTTTAAGTGGCCTCATGTGAGTAATAGTCTTTAATAATTGGAAATCTGATATGTTTTAGCCAGTTATGTCGAGCTCTTCTATTAAGTCACTGACCAACATTATAGAGGGGAAACTGAATGAAACCTTTAAGCAGTATGTTACTATTGCAACACAATGCATCATTACTGTTATTCCAGGAGTCACTGGAGACCAGCATAATTTAAATGTTGTTTTAGAGAGAAAAAAAATAGACTAAAGAAAAGTTCCTGTGATAGATGCACATACTGAGCATATTCCTTTATTCAAATTTGGAAAATGCAGACTTTTTTTCTCAATTAAATCAAATTTAAAACTCTTGACAAGCACTATTTCCATATCATAAACCATCTTAATTCCTCATATGAATTTTAAAGTAAGAAGTTTGTCTTACAAAAATTGTGCTCCAGATCTATCTGTACTTTAATATCATTTTTAAAAAATGCCTAAACAGTACGACAGCCACTAGCCTTTCTCCTGGAATGTCAAAAGCATCCATGACTTTGCTCAGTCGATGTTTGCTGCATTGTGACTCTCCCCCCATCTCATTTCCTCCAGTCGCCAGTCATGTGTAATAAAATGGGCAGTCACTGTCATGTAAGCTTCCATTTGCTGTGACGTCCAAATGTGTGTGGTGAAAGTTACTACTGCACTGTGCTTAATTTGCTCTATAACCGTGTCTGTCATTCTGTCATATTTTGCCAACAACACATGCATAGCGGTGTCTCTTTTACGTACAGTGTACCCTGGCTCCAGAGTTTTTATTGGTTTCTCAACCCATTCAGAACGCAATTATGTTCCAATACTATATGATTTGTAATGATGGATTTGTACTCAAAATGCAGTCATATGTCATTAATTTCTGGGTTTTTGTTCTTTTATAAAGAAGTGAAGTGATATGTGTAGATAGATAGAAGTGATCATAATCAATAGAATACATTATAACTGATTGTGTCAGTAACTATTTCCCCATTTAAAGTATTTTCCTGTTCATTTTCCAGTGACACTCTAATGTCTTATGTTCAAATTATGTACTTTAACAATATGATTTATAGACTTAAATGTGCCTGGCCTTTCCTCCTTTCCTCACAGTTAGCCATGCTTGTTTTAAAAAGGGGCTTGCTCTCCTGCAGTCCACTATAGATAACATGGAACACTGTGATTACCTTAAAGACATCCGATAAAAAAAGTTTGTGCATTTTGGTGGAGTCAGACAGCAGCAGTCATAGATCTAGACATCCTAGAGCAGATTTGTCTATTGGAATGGATGGGGGATCTGAAGGGATGAAACCCTGTATCCTAAATCATATTCACAGGCCTAAAGTTTTCTTGGTTGATGTTGACAAGCTGGAGTCATCTGTGCTACTGTGCATGTGATGGGCCTTGCAGAGATATACATATCATATTATAGCCATGTGAAGAGGCTTATTTTCTGCATTCTGCCCAGATAACTGCAGAATGGTCACCATAGCTTTTATGCACTTACCCATTTCAAGTCGTTTGCCATGTGGGAAGTTGGTAAATGATAAACAAATTCTTGCCTACATACTTTGCATTTCAAGTTTTACCCTTCAAAAGCTTGAAAGGCTGTCAGAAAATCTAGTTGCAATATATTCTTCCAGCTCTATATTGTATTGTATATATTATTATTGTTATTATTATTCTTACAATAACAACATTCTCTGTTGTTCATTGTAGCTTTGCACACACTTTTTTATTTTTTTTATTATGAGCTTACATAGTAGTTTTATGCATTGTATTGCAGCATAAAGCACATTATTATATTTTACACACTTTACACACTCAGCATAGTATCCACATTGTAATTAAATATTCACATATTAGTGCTAATTGTCTGTTACTGTATTTTTTCAAATTTAGATTTTTACACTTACATACACAGCATATTATACACACTTTAATCTTTAATTTTGTTTCAATATTTACATATTGTACTAATTGGTTACTATTACTGTATTTGTATTTGTACATTTCTATTTTTACATTCTTGTCCACTTATTTCTACTTGCTATAATTCTCTATGCTGGCATCAGAGTGACTGCAACAAACCACAGTTCCCCCTGTGGACCAATAAAGTATTTCTGATTCTGATTTCTGGTTACCTGGCACTCCACCTCAGGTTGCAGCTTCTCATCATTTAACCACCACCATTTTTGTTAATTGCTCGACTAATTGCTCTCTTGTTGCATCAAAAAAAGTGCTGTAGACACAAACACGACTCCAAATAAATGCTAATGTTGTTCCGTATCGGCTGGAGTTGTAAATAGGTTGTTTGCTAACACAGTTACCATATCAACAAGTGAATAAGGTTGAGTCTTGGGCACAGTTTGTTTGTTGTTGTCAATTCAGCTTCCAAAAACAGCGGCTCAGGAAGAACTGGTCTCCTGGGGACGCACAGATACTCAATTTCGCCAACCCCGGGAGTCTTTGACTTCTCCTTTCCACCAGTAAATAGAATAAGATAAGGGGGGTGTTGCTTGGAAAGTTTTTGACTGAAGTGTGTGTGTAAAGTACTTCTGGCCACCAACACATCACTTGAGTAAAAAGGTACCTGTTGCAAACACTCCTTGAAATCCTTGAATATATTTTGCCAAAGAGCAGCAGTAAAATAACTCCTGTTAGCTTGAACCCTAAAACATCATTATCAGTTGAACCCTCCAACTCATCACATTTCTGCTCACATTTTTTGGCAAACGTTACTCAAGGCCAACTCCATCAAACAGCACCTCTCTTTGGGGCCATTCCTTAACTGGCTGCAGGATTTTAATCACTGAGATTGTAATACTAATGCCTGCATTGATTAGTCTCCATCAACTTTCTGTCTTTTCTCCAGTGCTGCTGTTGGGCATTTTCCTCTACACTCGCTGGAGGAGCTACAAAGGCCTCAAAGAGGGCGTTTACCACGTCTCAGCCCACCACGACGGCTGGGAGGACATCCGAGAGAACGTCCTCAACTATGACGAGGAGGGAGGCGGGGAGGAGGACCAGGTACACCGCTTGCACACACACATACACACACACACACACACACACGCACACACACGTGTCGTGCACAGTTACAAGGAAGGTTTAAAGACTAGTTTTAGGAGGATAAATTCACCTTAACGCAGAAGCAATGGTAATTTTGAGATACTCTCAATCATTAGCAAAAGTATTAGTTTTTGTCAAATTTAAGTGATCTCATACTTTAGTGGACAAAACCTAATTGCATTTTAATCAACTATTAGTCATTACTTTCAGTCAAAATGTTTTGCTTACTGTAAACTAATTAGATTGGGCTTATAAAGGTGTTGGAAGTTTTTCTACAAATGAATATTATTCCTAAACATTTGCAAACTTGCATTTCTCTAGCAAGGTTTTGACAGGTTTAAAGGATGATTTGAAGCACACTCTTACTCCTGATAGTTTGAAAAGCTCAACATCTTAAACTTTCAGACCATAAATAATTTGAGATAACTAGACAAATATTTGTACCCGGGTTTTCTGTAGAGAGGCTAAATATATAAATATGTATTTTATTTCAGTGAGTTTCTGTCTAAAACTGCAACATGTTAGTCTGGAGGTTTAAACTCATGTCCTCTGACAGAGTAAATGATTAAAACTGGATTTTCAGCCCTGCCACAGACCTGCCTGTCAAGGTAACAGCCACAGCTGCAACCAAAAAAACATAACAAATCCATTCAACAGCTTCACCATTCAGTCAGACACACACAGCTGTTTATTTACTGCGAAATATCAACTCGCAACTTGTTCTAATGGCTGTTCAGGTGTGAGGGTTATTTGCCAGCTAGCAAAACAATCCGGCACTGACCATTTAAGGGTGCTCTGATCTCAAGCTGCCGGGGTTGGGAATTAAAGTAACACTGGTCACTAAGTTAAGTATTTAGAACACAAAATATGAGTAACTGTATTTTGCTACAGTTACAGTTTAAATTGGTGATATTCTAAATACAGTTACTGTCTTTAAAATAGATTGCTGAAAGGAATTACGGTATTTGTTCTAGTTTTATTTGCTCTAACACTGTCATCTAACTGAACGTGACCCGAGCCACCACCAGTTCGATATTATTGTTTTCAGTCAAAATGTTAACTGGCTGCTGGCTGCTTTGAGCTTGACTTTTGGCCGACGCCCTGTCTCTATTTATTCCTATCGCTCGCTTGGAAAGCTCTGCAAACAGCTGAGTCATGAAGTTAAAGGGTTTTTTTTTTGTTTGTTTGTTTTTACTGGGCGTGTGCAGTATGTGTTTTTATTACTGGGTGAGTGCAATAGGTGTTGTGTGCAATGCGTGTAACTATGTGCAGTTGCATATCTGGTGTTGTTTTTGTTCATGCTGTTGTGTTTAATACAGGAAAACACAGGACACAAATGAGCTCAGCTAGATGATTGATTTTGAAGTATTCCAGAAGTAATCCAAAGTATTTAGAAAACATGACTTAGTTTGAGTAACTAATGGAATGCATTACAAATTCCATTTTATAGCATTTCTTCAGTAATCTGTAATGGATTTTTTAAAAGTATCCCTCCCAACAGTGCATACTGCTCATATGGTCCAATACACCACTACTTTTAACTACTACTTTAACATTTTAGTCTCATCTCGTCTCGGCAACGAAAAAACAAAACATACATTTTTATCAGTTTTTATATCAAAGACTTATTTTAGTCCATCAGAGTATCACCTTTGTAATGCAAAAAAGGTCTTTGATGAACATACTTAACATATTTATGTAAACAAAATTGACGCACCCACATTTCTTGCAAGCATAGGCCTACAATGTTACATGTGATACACTATTGTACTGAATGTTGCACTCTGTGCTGTCATGCCGGTGAAATGTTTCCAACTGCACTCTTTTTAAGATAGCTTTTATTTGCAAATGCTTAGTCGTGGATGCAAGGTAGCAGTTTTATTGTGGATCGAGTCAATTCAGTTTGGAATAGAATTATTCACTCTGTGTGTGTGTGTGTGTGTGTGTGTGTGTGTGTGTGTGTGTGTGTGCGTGCATGCATGCACACACACACGCACGCTCTAGTGTTTTAATTAGGCCCACGCAAAATCCTTATCTCCTCTCTCCAACAGCCACTATAACCCACAAGCACTCAACAGTACTTAAGAGCTTGCATAATATCACGCCTTTGATCGAGACAAACACATGTTGCAACACGCACACACACACAGACATACACACAGTAGAAAAATGACTTGCATACACAGATTGTTGCGACACCTTGTCAGTCCCCCCAAAACCCTAAAAGTCCTGTCCTCTGTACTATAAATCACCTACAGCCAAACATACAAAACTCTCTCTCTGGAGTTGCCATATGGGGTATGGCAACTCCATCCAGATCGGAAGAGCGTCGTGTAGCCCCCACACACACACACACACACACACACAAACGGTCCTGATCACCTATAGCAGAGCAGATGCTGCAGTTAATTCTCAAGAGTCTTGTTTGAAAACTCTCTGGAGGAATAAAATCAGCACTTTCCACTCATCACATAATCAGTTTTACAAAGCGACCCACACCTCCTCTGTGCGTATCATTTCTTCCTCCTCCTCCTACATCCCTCCGTTTATTTTTTTATCTTGTCTCTGCTGCCGTGGTTACAGATTTGGTGGAATCACATTAGCACTAAAGTGATAGGCTGTTAGAGTATATATGAAAGTAATGGCGGCTCCTAAACCCCAGCGCAGCAGTTCATATAAGAGATGGATAGAAAGAGAGAAACCCTCCATCTCCTTTCTCAATCACCTCCACTCATATTTTTTTATCTCTTCGGCCTCCCTCTCACACTTTCACATACGATAAAATTACGATGACTTCTGTGAGACAGTAAATGGAGATAGATTGGAAACTTAAATAGGTGGAACATTCACAGTAAATGTTATGGGGAGAGCTGATTGTTTTTCTGCTCTCTCTTCATTTTTCTGCTCTCTCTCTGTCATATTTCATTCTTTTCTGCCTCATCTCCCCCCAAAAACATTCTGTCTTTCACTCTGGCTCATTCTTCTGCTTGCTCTCATTTTTTTGCAGTTTCTGTTCTAACTGGGACTTTCCCTCTGCTTTCCGTGTGTGTGTGTGTGTGTGTGTGTGAATAAACGTGTATATTTGTGTGGTTAGAACGCCTACGACATGGCGGAGCTGCAGAAGTCTCTCCAGCCGAGCCCGGCGCAGTCGGTGCAGTACTGCCGCTCCAGAGCCCTGCACCACCCTCCTCCTCCACTCCACCACCACCATCACCTCCTCCACCAGGCGTCCCCTGCCCCGCCCTCCGCCCAGCCACTGGACTCCCTCAGCCGGACCACCAGCTCCACCACTCTGCCTCCCTCTGCAGCCTCCACCACCTCCACTGCCACCACCACCACCAGCCTCCGCAGGGACGTCCCCCCCACCAGACTCCCTGCGCAGGGCCAGGCCCGCCCCTCCCAGCTAGCGCGCCGCTCCCTGTCCTTCTCCAGCCAGGACCTGGCCCGCTACCTGTGCGAGATCATCCGCGATGCCGACCAGCATCCGGACACGGGGCCTTTTGACTCCCTGCAGGTGTTCTCCACAGAGGGAGGTGGCTCGCCCGCCGGCTCCCTCAGCTCCTTCAGCTCGGCAGGGCTGGATGGAGGGAGCAGTGGGGAAGGAGGAGGAGAGGGGAGGAGGGAGGAGACTCTCGGGGAGTGGGGGCCTCGCTTCGAGAAGCTGCGGGCATTGTACGAGCGAGCCGAGGCCAGCGACCTCTGAGCTCACACATGTCAAAACTGATCGGACCCTGAGAGCGGGCCATCCCAAAACAATCAATTAGCGGATGCTCAGCGACTGCAGAGGCAGGAAAACAGCGAGAGACTGACTGACAGAGAGATCTCTCCACACCCCTCGCTCACTGACACAGAAGGTGTTGTATTTACTGGATGATGAGCCCCGTCAATCAGCATGGTGGCAGATGAAAGTGTCCCTGTGAAAAGAGCCTGTCGCTCTGCACTTCCTCTACCTTAGACGACAAAATTTTGCAGGAGCAGACATTATCAAACCTGCCAGTCAGGTTAAAGGCTTCAGAACGTCACTTTGTAGCCGGGCTACTCATCATGATGGAGCTTAGCTTCACTGTCAGAAAAATCTGTTCCAGTCACAGCCGCTAAAACCCCCAAATTTCCTCTATTTTCTACCACTCATTGTGAGCTGCTCTGGATGAGTGTCAGCTGAAGGCCTCAAATGTGAAATCAAAATATTTTGGCCAGGTTATTTTTTGTACCTGAGCGAATCAATGCCACATAAAATGTATTTTTAAGCACCTTGCTGCTGAATGAATTCTTTGTAAATAAACAAAGGACTCTTGCTATATCCTGCTCTGAGCTGTTCCATGATGCGGCAGTGAAGATGAGTGGGATCATTCTGAGTAGCCCGTGTGTCTGGATTTTCAGTATATAGTGGACACATTGTGTTCTCGCTGCCTGGCTGTACACAGCTTCTGTCAATGTTTGTAAGAGAAAAAAAGTGCTCCGACCAGCACTGGGTTGCAGGGTGAGATTATTCTTCTTTTCTTCTGGTAATGTGTCCTTCACTGGGTTGAGTAATTCTGTATTGGTTGGATGTTTCAAGTTTCAATGCTCCGTGGGTTGTAAGACATCAAGCTTTCTACTTACTACTGCGCCTTCGTCTTCATGTGATTTCCTATTCTCATCCGCGCTCCTCCGCTGCGCGTTCCTCCTCACCCAGGGGAGGGTACACAAAAATTCAAACAGCTTTGTAACAAAGAAATGGGAGCGGACGTGCGGACTGCGGGAGGGAGGAAATACTTGCTCTGTTGCTCTGTTCCACGTGCGCTCTTCCTCAGGCATACCAAATGTGGCGGCTGCGAGAGACTATTTTAACAGATGATTTCACGGTAGAATACAAACTATGTCAAATGGCTTTCCAAGGTGACTGCTTAATAAATACAAACGGAAAGAGGAGGATGCAGGAGATTTATAGTGATTATTAACATATAGTTCTGAGCTGTAATACACATGCCATAGGCCTTTTAAACACGCATTTACCTATTGTCCCTTGCTAAATTATTCCTGATTGAAGGAAAATGGACTGAAATTGCTGGAAAATAATAAGTGTGCAGTTACCATCCAAGTTGTGAAGTTGTTCCTGTTGTTTGCCTTCCTTTTTACATCAGTTTGATGGATGGTTTTTTTTCCCCTAAACTCGAAAACTCCTGCTGTTATGAAACCGGTGAGAACAATTTGAGTAAAGAGAAGGAGAAGGGAATAATAAAGCGGTGACGGGAAAGAGGTGTTTGGAAAGGACCTGTTCATTTCACCTTTTATAAGAGGGATGATTGCAGGGTTGAGGGCTGAATCAGGGAGCAAACAAGAAAGGGAGGAACCATCTTACCGTGCCTGGCTCTGCGGTGAAATGTGCCACCATGGAGCTTAGTGGCTTTGAAGGGAGCTGTAGAGACAGAGGTGATGCTGGGAGCAGTGGTTTTCTGCTGAAACGCTTTGTTGCACAGCAAATGGCATAAATATAAAAGTCATGTGTCCTAACCTCATCCCACCACTACCCACCCTGCCTCCCTGCAATCCTCCAAAAAGCCGATTGGCTTCTCCTGGCATTTCAGGCACTGTATTCTGCTGGAAGACACAGCAGCGCTCTCATCATGCTCTTTTTATTCTTCTCGGCGCTGGCAGAGCCGAGCCTGTCGGCAGAGAGCAGTTAAAGGGTAGGAGTGTGTGAAAACATGTCAGGCCACTAATCCTAATAGGAGCTGATGGCTTGCTGTCATGCTGGAAAAAACCAAAGGATTGCGGGTACTTTAAAAAAAAAAGAAAGAAAGTCGACAGAGGAGTCGATTCCCAGATTGCAGCTTTCCAGAAACACGCTATTTTCTTAAAAGCCAGGGCAACAATTCAGCTTTTAAAAATAAAGAGACTTGGCGGTCAGGTGAGGGTTCAGTCCACTGTGGGATGATGCTTGAAAGGTAAGACACACAGGCTTTTTCTTATTTTTTTGTAAAGACAGTGGGGATTTCCTAAAGAGGGATGCTTTTTCTTTTTTTATTCCTCAGTAGAGAGGGGCCGAGCCTGAGCCACACAGACTGGTGAAGGATGATGCTTCATGCTACACTTCTCTCTCTGCAGCTGTCACTCCCCACCACCATTCATTTGTACCATAAAACAGCTTCTTAAATGTTGTGTTGCAGGTGCAGACATGTTGTGAACAAAGTTAATGTTTTTACATCATTTGTAAATATAAAGATAGATTAATTACATTTATTGCTTTTTGTCAAAGAAAGCACCACATAAATTTAAAATGTGCAGCTACTGAGAAAATAAAAGAAATAAAACCGAACATGTGTTTTTTTTATCATCAAGATGGTGATGAGTTTTGGACAGTTACGTAAGTGTTTTGTATTTGCTTTGTTTTTGTTTTTTTCTCAATAAATTCATTTGTTTGCACCAGTGACTGTGCTGAATCATGACTGCATCTGAGAGAAGAAACTGAAGAGTAAAAAAAAAAAAAAGTTTTGAGTGCCACTTCTGCGACCTAAATGCGTCATACGCCAATCACTGCTGTTCGCACGGTGAGTAATTGTGCACTCTGTAATCTGCATACATATGCTTTATAGCACAACATTAGCATACATGCAACAGTAAGACAGACTAAAAAGTGAGGGTATATTGATGTGAACATTTCTGATACCAGTAACATGTTTACAAAAATATCTGCAGATGCCTATACTTTTAACCGCTGCATTTACACTCTATAGTTCTTATTGATTACACCTCCACAGTATTCAAACTTTAAGCCAATTAGATTTTTGAAAATATGATTTTCAGCCTATTTAAAAAGATTATGACAATGTAGCTGTAAAGACCTCCTGAGCCTCAACAGACTATTTTGAGGCCATGATGAAATCAATGTTTTAGAGCTCGTTAATACCACTGTTCTCATTATAGATATAATAGACTATTACTCAATGGTATGATGACCGAATAAATGTAGTAGTAGTAGTTGTGACTGGTTTATGTTGGTACTCCCTCTGAAATAACTGTATTTCCACAGAAAGTAGACTAGAATTTCATAGAAAATTTCCTCTATTACCCATCAATTCAAGTTACAATTGCAGTTATCCAAAGGTTATGTTAGTAACAGCCAAATCATTATTCTGTACTATCTAGGAATTAAGACAATATTTTCTAATAGTTTATATAGAGAGAGATAGATAGATATTGTTCATGGCTGCATCAGTGCTTTCCTGGTAACTTTTTTCCTCAGTTATCATGGGTCTTTTTTAATACTACAGATGTTTTTTCTGGTAACTTTTTTCTTCAGTTATCATGGGTCTTCTTTAATACTACAGATGTTTTTTCATAATTTACTGTTGATTTTTGTGATTTTTGAATGACATACTATACTACATCCTTTTTGGGGGGATTTTGGATGACACTGTACTGTTAGGGGTTTTGGGGGGTTTTTGGAAGACATACTATACTGTGTAGTTTTTGGTGATTTCTGTAGCAAAAACTATACTACGTAATTCTTTGTGATTTCTTGATAACATACTATATTATGTCGTTTTTTATGATTTTTGGAAGACATGCTATTATATATATTTACTACTGTGTGTACAGAGGTCATTGTTGCTGTGTGTTCTGTGTTATGATGGCTGGCGTCTAACTTATTTTCTGGATTTATTGACCATTGATTTCGGATATTGAACGTTGCGATCTTCGCTTTGACCCTGGCTTGGTGAAATACAACAATTCTGAATAAGGACTGAAAGAATGAGAGCGGAGCTAGTTGTGAACTAGCTAACTAGCCGCTAAGCTAAAAGCTGACCAGCCAGCTAACAGCTGACAGTGCTATAACAAACAGCACAACCAGGCAATATGAGTCTGGAGAAGGCGCCGTCAACAGAGGAAGATGACGACATTAAAAGTCGCTCTTCTGTCTGATGGAGGAGGTTTCTGCTGTGAGGCTGCAACAGAAAGGGATAGGGATCTAAAGGCATAGAGCTGGACTGTAACGACATTGAGGTATGCCACCCTTGTCCCAGGAGAAACAGCAACGATAAACCAGCTGTCATCATGAGGTTTATGAATAGAAAGCACCAAATTTCACTGCTAAAACAAGGAAGGAAACTTAAAGGATAAAATGTTTACATCAACAAGCACCTCACAAAGCACAATGCAGACTTTGCCATGAAAGCACGCTATCCAAAAAAATAGAAAAAAAAACAGGCCAATGATGTGGTTTTGAGAAGCATCGAAGAGCTGGACAAATATCATTGAGCACAATGAGCTGGACCATGAGGTAACACAACATTATTCGCACAACCATGACACACTCAAAAAGAACTCATTCATTTACATCTGAAGACAGAAGCAATCTGTCTGAATAGATTAATGGGCTGCAAACGTTTCAATATACCAATTACAGGATATCGAGCACAAAATAGACCCGGACAATAATTCCACAAACAACAATTGCAGATGAACAGTATATTCAAATGAATATAGATGGCAATAATACACATTAATAGCAGAAGTATGTATGCAAACTTCACAAACATCATAGACTATTTGCAACAATTTACTCAACCATTCAATGTTATCGCCATATCAGAAACATTGATCAACATGGACAAAGGGATGGACTTTGAGCTGGATGGATGTGAATTATTGATCAACAAAATAAAAGTGGAGGAGTAGTAGCAACATATTTGTATATTCAGGGTGTTGGACAGTATGATAACTGTTATTACCAATACACTTGAGTGCATAACAGTTGAAATTTATAAGGAATAAAAACATAATATATTTATATATCGGACACCAGGCTCACATATAGAACTGTTTATGGGCTGGATGGAAGAAATTATCACAAAAAACAAAAACAAAAAGTAAAGTTATTCTGTGGAGACTATATTGATCTACTTAACCCAAATAATCACATAATAATAATAATAATAATAATGACAAATTAATTTATCAATATAATATACAGTATGAACTTATTTTCAAAAATCACTTCCCACTGTGCTACTCTGATTGACAATATTTTCACCAACAAGATTGAAAACAAAACGATAAGCGGACTGCTAATTAGTGACATAAGCGACCATTTACCAGTTTTGTAAGATATGATTATAATTATAGATCTACCATATCAGAAAACTGAATACAGGAGGATGAGAACAGAAGAATCAATAACTGCATTTCAAAATGAATTAATGGTACAAAACGTGAATATAATTTACAATGACATATAAATGGCATATAAATGGCATATAAATTAATTATATATATTAAGATATTCAAAGAATTATATGATAAACACTGCCCTGTAAAAGAAGTTAACAGGATACAAAACTATACACATCTTTCTAAAAAAGTATAAAAAACAAATGATCAAATATTATAAGTGTAGTAGGAAAGATTGTTATAATAAATTGTTAGATGATAAAAATAATGTCAAAGAAATATGGAAACTACTAAATAATATTATGAGAATTTACTCTAAACATATTGGTTACACAAAATATTTTATTGTTGACAACAAAGAAAATCATAATATGAAAGATGTGGTGCATAACTTTAATAATTTATTTTTTTTTATTTTTATTTTTTTTTTTTGGAGTACTGGACCTGACTTAGCAAGGAAAATCGCTGAGCAGATGACTTCTGAACGGAGGAATGAGAACTGCATAGACTGAAACGTAAGTTCAAATTGCATTTGCATTGCAAAGGTGTATGAGAGTAAAATTGTAGACACTGTTATGAAATGTAAAAACAAAAAACACTGTGAAGATATGATTATTGTGAAACAGGTTATTCATGAGATCTCAAAGCCACTCACATACATCTGTATTAATCATTCCAAACCGGCCCATTTCCTGACAATATGAAAATAGCTAAGGTCATTCCATTATACAAATCCAGAGAAAAACATCACTTCACTAATTACTGACCTGTTTCATTTGTCCCACAATTCTCTAAAATACTTGAAAAACTCTTCCGTAGCTTATTGGACAAATTCATCAATAAGCACAAACTTCTCTCAGAATGTCAGGATTGATTTAGAAAAAAAAAAAGATCTACATCACAGCATTATTAGATTCAGTAAAAGACATCACTAACTTCATAGAACAAAAACAGTTTGCAGCAGGAATATTTATTGATCTAAATAAAGCTTTATACCATTACATATTACTCAAAAAACTGGAAGGGTATGGCATCAGGTGTAACGTTTTGGAATGGGTGAGGAGCAACTTATCTCACAGAGGGCAGTCTGTTAAGATGGAAAGTCATCTCTCATTATATTTGGACATTGTTTGTGGTGTCCCCCAGAGGTCAGTATTGGGCCCTAAATTGTTTATCTTATACATTAAAGACGTGCCATATATCCAAAGTGTTGAAGCCTGTATTGTTTGCTGATAATACAAGCATCTTTTGCTCTGGCAATGATTTGCAGAAATTAAAAACATAGTTTGATTAGAATAATTTAACATCAAACTTAAGCAAAACAATGCAAAAATGATGCTCTTTGGAAACTGGAGAGAAAGTAAACAGGTATATGTTCAAATAGATGGTAATAATATTGAAAGAGTAAATGAAACAAAATTTCTTGGTGTTATAATGGATGATGAAATAAACTCGAAGTCACACATCACACATCAACACACATCAAACAAGTATCAAGAAGTATTGCAGTACTAGATAAAGCAAGGCAGGTTTTAATTCACAAATCACTCCGCATTCTGTACTGTTCATCATTTATTAATTCATTAATTTGTGTCGTTTGTCTCTTCCTCATTAACCTCAGGTATATTTTTCTTTTTCTTTGATTGTACTGGTGTATACATACTTAAAGATCTTTAAGACAAAAAAAAGTAGTATAGAGGAATTACATATGAGAGTTTATATATTGTATTCAGATAAATATTTTTCTAATAATATGTATATTGGTATTAGAAATAAGTGCTAGAAATCCGTACAGTGCCTTGGAGCAAGCCTTAGACAATTGAATATTGTACAGGGTATATAAATAGGGAAGCTGAATAATTAACCATCAGTGAATAGGAGAAGGGGTGGGGTTATACAAGTTTGCACTTTCCCCACTCCTTTTTGGATATGTAAATCAAATCATAAATGTTGAGCTTTTTTTTTTCTATTATTTTCTTTTGTATATTCAATTCTTTTGTCTGCTTGTAAATGCATAACTTTTTCTTTTTCCTGTTATGTTATGTTTACATGTTCGAAATAAAATATTCATTCATTTTTGTTATTTATGGACGACATACTATACTATGTTGTTTTTTGTGATTTTTGGACAACATATTAAATTATGAGGTTTGTTTTTATGATTTTTGGAGGACATATTATACAATGAAATTTAATGATTTTTGGAGGACATACTATACTATGCTGTTTTTAGTGATTTATGGGCGACATATTATACTATGAAATTGTGTTATGGTTTTTGGATGAATTATTATACTATGCTGTTTAATAATTTTTGGATGACATACTATACTGTGTTACTATATAACATACTATGCAATGTTATTTTTGCCGTAAATACTATGCCGTTTTTTTTTTGTTTGTTTTTTGGACAACATGCTATACTATGTTGTTTTTTTTTATGATTTTTTTTGATTACGTACCATACAATGTCTTTTTCTATGATTTTTGGATGTCATACTATACCATGCCCTATACCATGTCCCCCCCCCCCCCCCCCCCCCCACACACACACACACACAACCCAATGAATGAATACTATACTATGACGTTTTGCGTTTTGGGTGATTTTTGGTAGACAACACTATAATATGTTGTTGTTTTGGGTATTTTGGGGGGTGTATCTATGGGGCATGGTCTCTGATGTCACTCTAATATCCAGCGTTTTTGTGGTTCCACCATAGTCTTTGTTATCAATGGGAAACACTACCATACTATAGTGTGGTGAAAAAACGTCAAAATATGACATATCCAAAATAAAGCTGAAAACCACATAGTATAGCATGGCGAGAAAAGTCATAGTAAAGAATGTCAAAAAAATGTCCAAAAACATCATAATATGACGGCTAAAAACCAAATAAAATAGCATGCCAAAGCATGTCATAGCAAAGAATGTTGCAAAAACAGCCCCATACACCATAGTATAGCATGTCAAAAACTCAAAAGTTTACAAATATGACATGTCCCAAAAACAGCTGAAAACCGCATAAAATAGCATGCCAAGACACATCATTGCATAGGATGTTGCAAAATCGGCCAAAAAAACCAAAATATAGCATGTTGAAAAAACTACCAAAAATGGCATACTATTATATGGCAACAAAATATCCAAACATGACATGTACAAATACCAGCTGGAAACCACATAAAATAGCATGCCGAGACACGTCATAGCATAGGATGTTGAAAAAACGGCCAAAAACACCAAAATATAGCATGTTGAAAAAATGAGCGACAAAGCAAGGCTATAGTATGGCAAAATGTCAAAATATGACATGGTCCAAAAACAGCTGAGAACACCTTAAAACAGCATAAAAGAGCCTGCTGAGACACGCTGTAGAATAGTTTGTTTTAAAAAACGTCCAAAAAAACTCATAAAAAAGCATGTTGAAAAAATGAGCGAAAAAGCAACGCTATAGTACGGCAAAAATGTAAAAATGTCCCAAAAACAGCTGAAAACACCTCAAAACAGCATAAAAGACACGCCATACCATAGTTTTTTTTTGTTTTGTTTTTTTTTAAATAGCCCAAAACACCAAAATATAGCATGTTGACAAAATGAGCGAAAAAGCAAGGCTATAGGATGTCAAAAATGTCAAAATAAGACATTTACCAAAACCACCTGAAAACACGTCAAAACAGCATAAAAGAGCGTATTAAGACATGCCTTGGCACACCTTGTTTAAAAAATGTCCAAAAACTCCAAAATATAGCAAGTTGAAAAAATGAGCAACAAAGCATGGTTATAGTATGTCAAAAATGTCAAAATGTGACATATCCCGAAAACAGCTGAAAACACCTCAAAACAGCATGAAAGAGACTGTTGAGACACGCCATAGCATAGTTGTTTTTTTTTAAAAATAGCCCAAAACACCAAAATATAGCATGTTGACAAAATGCGCGAAAAAGCAAGGCTATAGTATGGCAAAAATGTCAAAATGAGACATGTACCAAAACCAGCTGAAAACACGTCAAAACAGCATAAAAGAGCGTATTGGCATACCTTGTTTTAAAAACGTCCAAAAACTCCAAAATATAGCATGTTGAAAAAATGAGCAACAAAGCATGGCTATAGAATGTCAAAAATGTCAAAATATGACATGTCCCAAAAACAACTGGAAACACCTCAAAACAGCATAAAAAAGCCTGCTGAGACACGCCATAGCATACCTTGTTTTAAAAACGTCCAAAAACTCCAAAATATAGCATGTTGAAAAAATGAGCGAACAAGCAAGGCTATAGTATGGCAAAAAATGTCAAAATATGACATGTCCCAAAAACAGCTGAAAACACCTCAAAACAGCATAAAAGAGACTGTTGAGACACGCCATAGCATAGTTTTTTTTTTTAAAAAAAAAAAAAAAATAGCCCAAAACACCAAAATATAGCATGTTGACAAAATGAGCAAAAAAGCATAGCATGTCAAAAATGTCAAAATATGACATGTCCCAAAACAACTGAAAACACCTCAGAACACAATAAAAGAGCCTATTAAGACATGCCTTAGCATAGTTTGTTTTAAAAATGGCCAAAAAACACCAAAATGTGGCATGTTGAAAAAATGAGCGAAAAGCAAGGCTATAGTATGGCAAAAATGTCAAAATATGAGATGTCCCAAAAATATATGAAAACACCTCAAAACAGGATAAAAGAGCCTCCTGAGACACGCCGTAGCATAGTTTGTTTTAAAACAGGCCAAAAAAACCCAAAATATAGCATGTTGAAAAAATGAGCGAAAAGTCAAGGCTATAGTATGGCAAAAATGTCAAAATATGACATGTTCCAAAAAACAGCTGAAAACACCTCAAAACAGCATAAAAGAGCCTTCTGAGACACGCCATAGCATAGTTTGTCTTAAAAAACGGCCAAAAACATCCTATAAAACCATGTTGAAAAAATGAGCGAAAAAGCAAGGCTATAGTATGTCAAAAATGTCAAAATATGACATGTCCCAAAAACAGCTGAAAACAGCTGAAAACACCTCAAAACAGCATAATAAAACACCCTATTAAGACATGCTTTGACATAGTTTGTTTCAAAAACGGCAAAAAAACCGTAAAAAAGCACGTTGAAAAAATGAGCGAAAAGTCAAGTCTATAGTATGGCAAAAATGTCAAAATATGTCATGTTCCAAAAACAGCTGAAAACACCTCAAAACAGGATAATAAAACACCCTATTAAGACATGCTTTGACATAGTTTGTTTCAAAAACGGCCAAAAACACCATAAAAAAGCATGTTGAAAAAATGAGCGAAAAGCAAGGCTATAGTATGTCAAAAATGTCAAAATATGAGATGTCCCAAAAATATATGAAAACACCTCAAAACAGGATAAAAGAGCCTCCCGAGACATGCCGTAGCATAGTTTGTTTTTAAAAAGGCCAAAAAAAAACAAAATATAGCATGTTGAAAAAATGAGCAAAAAAGCAAGGCTATAGTATGTCAAAAATGTCAAAATATGACATGTCCCAAAAACAGCTGAAAACACCTCAAAACAGCATAATAAAAGACCCTATTAAGACATGCTTTGACATAGTTTGTTTCAAAAACGGCCAAAAACACCATAAAAAAGCATGTTGAAAAAATGAGTGAAAAGTCAAGGCTATAGTATGGCAAAAATGTCAAAATATGACATGTTCCAAAAACAGCTGAAAACACCTCAAAACAGCATAAAAAAGCCTGCTGAGACATGCCATAGCATAGTTTGTTTTAAAAACGACCAAAAGCATCATATAAAACCATGTTGAAAAAATGAGCGAAAAAGCAAGGCTATAGTATGTCAAAAATGTCAAAATATGACATGTCCCAAAAACAGCTGAAAACAGCTGAAAACACCTCAAAACAGCATAAAAAAAGCCTGCTGAGACATGCCATAGCATAGTTTGTTTTAAAAACGACCAAAAGCATCATATAAAACCATGTTGAAAAAATGAGCGAAAAAGCAAGGCTATAGTATGTCAAAAATGTCAAAATATGACATTGTCCCAAAAACAGCTGAAAACAGCTGAAAACACCTCAAAACAGCATAATAAAACACCCTATTAAGACATGCTTTGACATAGTTTGTTTCAAAAACGGCCAAAAACACCATAAAAAAGCATGTTGAAAAAATGAGTGAAAAGTCAAGGCTATAGTATGGCAAAAATGTCAAAATATGACATGTTCCAAAAACAGCTGAAAACACCTCAAAACAGCATAAAAAAAAGCCTGCTGAGACATGCCATAGCATAGTTTGTTTTAAAAACGACCAAAAAGCATCATATAAAACCATGTTGAAAAAATGAGCGAAAAAGCAAGGCTATAGTATGTCAAAAATGTCAAAATATGACATGTCCCAAAAACAGCTGAAAACAGCTGAAAACACCTCAAAACAGCATAAAAAAGCCTGCTGAGACATGCCATAGCATAGTTTGTTTTTAAAAACGACCAAAAGCATCATATAAAACCATGTTGAAAAAATGAGCGAAAAGTCAAGGCTATAGCATGTCAAAAATGTCAAAATATGACATGTCCCAAAAACAGCTGAAAACACCTCAAAACAGCATAAAAGAGACTGTTGAGACACGCCATAGCATAGTTTGGTTTTTTTTTTTTTTTAAAATAGCCCAAAACACAAACATATAGCATGTTGACAAAATGAGCGAAAAAGCAAGGCTATAGTATGGCAAAAATGTCAAAATATGACATGTCCCAAAAACAGCTGAAAACACCCGAAAACAGCATAAAAGAGCCTGCTGAGACACGCCATAGCATAGTTTGTTTTAAAAACGGCCAAAAACACCAAAATATAGCATGTTGAAAAAATGAGTGTAAAATCAAGGCTATAGTATGGCAAAAATGTCAAAATATGACATGTCCCAAAAACAGCTGAAAACACCTCAAAACAGCATAAAAGAGACTGTTGAGACACGCCATAGCATAGTTTGTTTTAAAAATGGCCAAAAACACCAAAATGTAGCATTTTGAAAAAATGAGCGAAAAGCAAGGCTATAGTATGGCAAAAATGTCAAAATATGACATGTCCCAAAAATATATGAAAACACCTCAAAACAGGATAAAAGAGCCTCCTGAGACACGCTGTAGCATAGTTTGTTTTAAAAACGGCCAAACCCCCAAAATATAGCATGTTGAAAAAATGAGTGTAAAATCAAGGCTATAGTATTGTAGCGATCCTGGGGTCGCTGTTATGCTGCTCTATTCTGCATGCCGCAAGGCATGCTGGGTTATTGTTCTGGGGTTATGTTATGGGCTTATTTGAGTTAATCTGTTCTATGTTGTTAATGTAATTTACTAGTTTTGTTCCGTTCTGCCTGTCTTGTTCATTATTAGTTATATGTGTGGGGGAACCGTGAGTGGGGCGGGTTTTGGCCGCCATGGCCTCAGGTCCCCAGCCTGCGGGGTGTTGTTGAAGATTTCCTGCTTGTGAGCTTTTTTCGAAATAAAAGCCCTCGCAGATGAGAGAAGTTCACTGTCTTCATTCCTGTTTAAAGTCACTGCTCACCACAGTATGTCAAAAATGTCAAAATTTGACATGTTCCAAAAATATATGAAAACACCTCAAAAAAAGATAAAAGAGCCTCCTGAGACACGCCATAGCATAGTTTGTTTTAAAAACGGCCAAAAACATCATATAAAACCATGTTGGCCAAAAATGTCAAAATATGACATGTCCCAAAAACAGCTGAAAACACCTCAAAACAGCATAAAAGAGCCCATTAAGACATGCTTTGACACAGTTTGTTTCAAACACGGCCAAAAACACCATAAAAAAAGCATGTTGAAAAAATGAGCGAAAAAGCAAGGCTATAGTATGGCAAAAATGTCAAAATATGACATGTTCCAAAAACAGCTGAAAACACCCGAAAACAGCATAAAAGAGCCTGCTGAGACACGCCATAGCATAGTTTGTTTTAAAAACGGCCAAAAACACCATATAAAACCATGTTGAAAAAATGAGCCAAAAGGAAGGCTATAGTATGTCAAAAAATGTCAAAATATGAGATGTCCCAAAAACAGCTGAAAATACCTTAAAACAGCACAAAAGAGACTGTTGAGACATGCCATAGCATAGTTTTTTTTTTTAAATAGCCCAAAACACCAAAATACAGCATGTTGAAAAAATGGGCGAACAAGCAATGCTATAGTATGTCAAAAATGTCAAAATATGACATGTCCCTAAAACAGCTGAAAACACCTCAAAACAGCATAAAAGGGACCGCTGATAAACGCTATATCATAGTGTGTTTTAAAAACGGCCAAAAACACCAAGAAAAAGCATGTTGAAAAAATGAGCGAAAAGGCAAGGCTATAGTATGTCAAAAATGTCAAAATATGACATGTCCCAAAAATATATGAAAACACCTCAAAACAGCATAAAAAAAAAACGACTGAAAATGCCATACAATGGTATGGCAAAATATGCATGTTGACAAACAGACAAAAAAAGCCTTATTAAAGTATGGCGAAAATAGTCAAAATATGACATGTCCCCAAAATAGTTGAAAACCACATAAAAGAGCATGCCAAGACTAGTCAAGGTATACAATGTTACAAAAACGGCCCAAAACACCATGTTGAAAAAACAACCGAAGATGCCATACTACAGTATGGTGAAAAATGTCAAAATATGACATGTCCAATAATAGCTTAAAACCACATAAAATAGAATGCCAAGACACATCATAGAAAAGAATGTTGCAAAATCGGCCCAAAACACCATAATATAGCATGTTAAAATAAAGACCGAACATGTCATACTATAGTATGGCGAAAAATGGCAAAATATGACATGTCCAAAAAACAGCTGAAAACCACTTAAATAGCATGCTGAGACACATCATGGCATGGAATGTTGCAAAATTACCCAGAACTCCATGATATTGCATGTCAAAAAAAACAACTGAAAATGTGAAATCATAGTACAGCGAAAAATGTCAAAAAAGTGACATGTCCCAAAACCCACATAAAACAGCATGCCGAGACAAGTCATGGCATAGAACTTTGCAAAGTAACCCAACGAAAATGCCATACAGTAGTATGGCAAAATATGACACAATATGACATGTCCCAAAAACAGTTTAAAACCACTTAAAATAACATGCAGAGACACGTCATGGCATAGCATGTTGCAAAAAAAGACCCAAAACACCATAATATAGTATGTTGGAAAAACAACCAAAAATGCCATAATATATCACGGCGAAAAATTTTAAAATTTGACATGTGCAAAAAAACAGCTGAAAAACACATAAAGTAGCATGCTGAGACACATCATAGTATGTAAAAAAAAAAAAAAAAAAAAAAAACTGCCAAAAACACCATAATATAGCATGTTGATAAAAAACCGAAAACATCATACTATACTATGGCGAAAAATGTCAAAATATAAAAAACAAGCCAAGCAGCAAACTGAAAGTTTCCTTTTTTTCCGGCCACCTGTTCCTTTTTTGTCTTGTTTTTGTCTTTTAGACACTCACCACATTCTCTGAAGGATGAAAAGGCGAACACCCAGGAATGGTAGAAAAAAGGTTAAAACTGCTCAAGGCAGGCTTTATTCAAAGATAAAAATGTCAAAAGCATAAATCAAAAGCTACAGTTACCTCACTCCCTTTTATGGGAGTTACATATACCGTCTAACACAGAGTCTAAGCAAGATAAGGCAATAGCATAGACTGTTGATAAAAATGTACAAAAACATCATAATATAGCATGTCCAAAAAATGACCGAAAACCACATAAAACAGCATGTCGAGACAGGTCATAGTAGTATAGAATGTTGAAATAAATTTCCAAAAACATCATAATATAGCATGTTGAAAAAAGATCCAAAACGCCATACTCAGCTTTTCCCACAGCAAGCAGAGTTTCTTTCATCTCCTTGATATGTTTACACCTGAACAGATCGATAGATAAGAGGAGGTATTTGCAGATTTTTGTAAGTAAAAGACTTTTTGGCCTAGCAGAATGAACGGTTAAGTTTCACTTTTAATATGTCTTTTAATTAACAGTCCAGCTCCACTGAGACTATGGCGAGGAAAATTAGACTTTGGTGGCCCGCCATAGTCTTTTAGTGGGAAACACTAGTATATTATGTCGTCAAAAATCTGACCAAAATGTAATAGTGTAGTATGTCATCAAAAATCTGTCCAGAACTTCATACTGTAGATGTGGTAAAAAATCTGACCAAAATGCATGGGATAGTATGCGCACAAAAATCTGACCAAAACATCATAGTATAGTATGTCGGCAAAAATCTGACAAAAAGGTCATAGTATTGTATGTTGTCCAAAATGTGACAAAAACGTCAGTATAGCATGTCGTCAAAAATCTGACCAAAACGTCATTGTGAATTTCGTCCATCGCCGTTCTGACGACATACTATACTATGACATTTTGGTCAGATTATCGACAATATACTTTACCATGACGTTTTGGTCAGATTTTTGACCAGATACTATACTATGATGTTTTGGTCATAATTTTGACGACATGCTATACTACAACGTTTTTGTGATATTTTGGAAGACATACTGTACTTCACATTTTGGTGAAATTTTTGACCACATACTATACCATGACATTTTTGAGATATTTTTGACAACATACTGTACTATGACGTTTTGGTCAGATTTCTGACCACATATTAATCTATGAAGTTTTGTTCAGATTTATGAAGACATACTAAACTATCACGTTTTGGTCAGATTTTTGACAACATATTACACAATGACATTTTTGTCAGATTTTTGACCATGCACTTTACTATGATGTTTTGGTGAAATTTTTGACCACATATTATACTGTGACGTTTTGGTCAGATTTGTGACAACATAATACACTTTTTTGTCCGATTTTTGACTATTTACTTTATCATGACGTTTTGTGAGACTGTTGACGACATACTATACTATGATGTTTTTGTGATATTTATGAAGACATATTATATTATGACATTTTTGGTCAGATGTTTGAAGACAACAATGACGTTTTAATGAGATTTTTGACAACATCCTATACTATGATGTTTTGGTGAGATTTTGACGACGTACTAAACTATGACATTTTGGTCCGAATTATGACTACATACTCTACTATGAAGTTTATGTCAGATTTTTGAAAACATTCAATACTATGATGTTTTGGTCAGATTTTTGACCTCACACTATACAATGACGTTTAAGTCAGACTTTTGACCACATTCTATACTATGACGTTTTGGTGAAATTTCTGACGAAAAACTATACTATGACTTTTTGGTAGACATGGTTTGAAGACATACAATACTATCATGTTTTTGTGAGTTTCTGTTATACTGTCATTTTTTATCATTTTTGGACAACATACTATACTATGTCCTTTTTTATGATTTTTGGACAACATACTATTCTGTCGCTTTTTTTGTCATTGCTGGTCGACATACTATCTTGTTTTTTGTGATTTTCAGATGACATACTATACTATGACTTTACACCATTCTGAATGAAACACTACAGTGCAATGTGTTTATGGCATTTTGGACGAAATATGAAATGTATATGAATTTTTCTGCCATTATCAAGGACATATTATATTACAACATATTTATGCCATGTAGGACCACATTCTATACTTTGACATTTTCATGCCGTTTGGACAACATAATAAAAGATAGCGTTTTTCTGCCGTTTTGGATGACAAACTATAATATGACCCTTTTTAATGACAATTTAGACATCATTTTATACTTAGGTTCCTTTATGCCATTTTGGACGACATCAACATGGTAGCAGAGGATGGAGGTGGTTAATTCGGCTCCACTCTAATGCAGTTAGTAATACTTATCCTGCTGCTACGCATTATTTTTAATACTGTTTTCAAAAGTGCTTTTCAACTGATTAACAATGACGCAAAGAAACAGCCCACTAAGGGAAGGCATTCAAAAATCTGACATGCAGGCAAATGAAAAGTTTACATGCTGCTGCTGTGTTGCTGGCTACTCCTAATACCAATTTGTCATGGACTTGATGTAGAAACATACTTAAATCAAACTCTATACAATGGGATGACAGGACTCTCTTCTGGAAACACAAACAGATTTTTCTCGGATATGGGCAAACTATTGTGTACACAATCAGCATATGACACGGACTACAAAACAGACAATCCAAATCTGACAGATCCTCCCATCAGTATAACAACTGGCACACCTCAAAGATAACATTCTTCCTGATACTACTTGCCGCTGATATTTAACTAAATCTGGGACCACCTGTGATAACACAATCTACAAACAATTACAACATGCTGGGATAAAGGCCTCCTACCGAGCTGGCTGTGGCTCCGGTCCGCAGTGGAGAGCTGGATGGTGCGTCACCTGGCTTGGTTCTGGATGCACTGTGTGTGGGTCTTCGCCTTTGTTGGGGCCCTGAGCCTGCTGGGGCTCTCATACTATTATCATCACATATGAATGGGGTATAATAAAAAAACAAATCAGACAGTCAATCAGAAATACATAGCCTTACAGTTCAGGGAGAACAAATTAAGATAGTAAATGAATTCAGATTTTTGTGTGTAGTTCTAGATTCCAAACTCAAATTTGACAAACATTTGACAAGACAGTGAAAAGGTAAAACATTTCTTCAAACCACTTAGACATTATATACCAATCAGAGCTCCACAACTGTACATGTATGCAATGATTTTTTCATTCATTCATTCATTTTCCGTAACTGCCTGTCCTTGCAAGGGTCGCGGGGAGGCTGATGCCATTCCCAGCTATCATAGGGCGGACGGCAGGGTACACCCTGGACTATCGCAGGACCAACATGTATACACAGACAACCTTTCATGCTCAAAGTCCCACCTAAGGGCAATTTAGAGTCACCAATTAACCTGAGCTGCATGTCTTTGGACTGTGGGAGGAAGCCGGAGACCCCGGAGAGAACCCACGCAGACACGGGGAGAACATGCAAACTCCACACAGAAGGGCCCCTGCCCACGGACCAACCCGGTTTCCAACCAGGTTGGTCCAACCTTTTGCTGTGAGCAACAGTGCTTACCACGACGCCACCGTGCCGCCCTTATTTTTTACACATATTTCTTATTGTTTTATAGTGTGGAGCCAAGCCCTCCATTTTAACTATGATTAAACCTTAAAAAGCATGAAAACAAACATTAAAAATAATGAATAAACTGCATAAACATCATAACAATGTCAAAATGGCCTAAAAACTTAATACTATACTATATCGTCCAAAATAGCATAAAAGAGACATACTAAAGAATGTCTTCGAAATTGGCATTAAAAAAATCGTATACAGTATGGTATGTAAGAACTAAATAAAAAGTCATACTACAGTATGTCATCCAAATGACATAGAAATGTGATACTATTCCATTTCCTACAAAATGGCATAAAAAGAAAGTCATTTTATAGCATGTAGTCCAAAAATGTCACAGTATAGTTTACTGTCCAAAATAGCAGAAAAAAAGTCATAGTATAGTACATTTTCCAAAGTTGTGTAAAAATGGTAAAAAAATCAAAATCAAAAAATCATAGCATAGATAGTATAGGTAGGCTTTTACTTGATGGTATGATGACCTAATAAATATACAGACTGAACGTGAACATGGCTTTTCACATGTCTGAGGCAATCACATTCCTCCTTGCAAACTGTACTTAATATACAAAGTGCTTTGACAAACAAGGCAAAGCTGAAGCAAGAAGGGTTTCTTGCCTCTGCTTTGCAACATAACTATAAAAGCCAAACAATACTGCTGAACTAAGGCCAAAGTCAAAATTCAAAGAATTAAACAGGAGATCTGTGGCAAAAGCATATTAAAGGGAAGGTAGGCGTTAATGAGAAATACAGATAAAAACAATTACCAAACAAACCAGTAAGAGTAACTACAATTCAAAGAATATAAGCTGTTAGCATAGAAATAATAGTACTATTAACAGAATTAAACATGCTCAGGCCACAATAAATAAATAAATTAAAAGATGCATTAAAAGACAAACTAAATTAGATAAAAGCAAGGCTATAAAATAGTCACTGAATAAGTCACTGATCAATATCAACATATCGTTGACATTTATCCTTTATCCCTCCCTCATTATAGTTTAGTTTGGTTAATTCGGAATTTCTATTAAATTTCTCTGTCTTTATTCTAACTGTTCTATTCACAAGCAAAAATAAGAGTCCAAGTGGTGCCATTTGATTCAGTAACATCGATGAGTTTTCTTTTTAAAAAAGGTGCCTAAATGAAGCTGCGAGTTTAATTTTACAACTGCATACAAGTTAATGGATTTCTTCATACCCTTTTCATTTAGACAAACCATAGGCAGACAGCGTGCCTCCCAATGAACTACTAATCCCAATATGTATGGAAATTAAGAATGCTGAAAAAAATTACATCAGTACACTCTTATTAGACAAACATAATGGAATCACTTCGCTCTCAAATAAAGCAATCAGACATCTCCTAAATTAAACATCCAATATGAAGGCGGGAGAGGGGGAGACCGAGTGGTGCTTTTTCCACACTGATCCCATCGGTATGCATTACAATGAGGCGGCACGGTTAACGAACAGCACACTTTCAAAAGCAACACAACAACTGTGTGCAGGAGTGTTGATGCATCTGCGAGTGTGCTGATTATCAAAGACAGAGGTCCTTATTAACAAGTGTACAAATATAGGCAGACCGAGAGGGAGAAATATGTGTGTGTGCTGAACCAACCTAATGGCTCATGTAGCAGGCAACTCTGACTGGCCACCCCATAATTACAGACACGGCTCCAGCCTTTCAATCACCTCTTTGTCTCTGCTTTTCCCTTTGGTTCTAAAGAAGAAACACAGAATGAGGAAGGGGGTTCAGATCATTGTGAATCCGTGCTCTCATCTCTCCTCTGCTGTTTAAACATGAGCCTTTCCTCCCCTCCCCACGCCCCCCTTCTCCTCCCCACCTTCTTTTTCAACCACAAAGCCTCAGTTTGATATGCAAGTGTTGGCCCCCTCTCTCGCTCTCTATCACAAACTATTTTGGATTGCGGCGGGGAATCAGCGTCGTTGTCAGCCTGCTGCAATTTCCTCGCCACTTACATTATTCATGTGTGTTTGTGGCTGTGTGTGTGGGAGATAGAAGAGAGAGTGAAAAGGTTGAGGCTGCCGCTGATGAGAATCGCAGAGCCGACAGCAACAACAACAACAATGTCACAAATATCACTTGGTACCAGCTTTGACCTCAGTTTTACAGCAAAAACACATTTAAGCACCAGTGGAACCTGTTTCCAACCCGGGCGGGAATTGAAACTAACAAAATTATTTCCGGTCTCTGTTCAGGGGTAATTGATAGCATCTATCACAGCCGATCCAAATGTGGCAAGCAAAAAAAAGTGCCAACAGAGTCCAGCTACTGGTCGATGTGGCTTTCCCTCACAGATACAACAGCTGGTAAGACCCCCAGCTGTCTTTTTATTCCACTAGCTGCACATAGGACATCAGCACACCATCAAGTTTTCGGCGAGTAATGTACTTAAAAACAAAAAAAAAACTTCTCTAAAAAGCAATATGGAACAATAATGTCTGACCCTGGAAATAGTAGTTTAACCATACATGCCCAACTCAAGTTCCTTTCTTTTTTTTTCTTTTTTCTTTTTTTGAAGCTTTCAACCAAAAATACAGTCATCATCAGTGGGTGGAATTTGCTAAGTTATCATGGTGATGGATCTGGTACATCCTAAGCACTTTTAGTGGGCTGTGTGATGTGGTTGAAAGCTCTGCAGAAAGCTAGTAAGTGGACCTTGAGTTGGGATCACAACAATTTTCAAGGTCAAGAGTATTACGGCAAATTAGGGCCATCGTAGATTAAAAACAAAACAAAAATAAAAACAAAAAATACAGAGCTAGGGAAAAAACTTAGAATCTCGAAGATCAAACTCACAAATTTACATGTAAATACCTTGAATACTCTGATATTATAGAGCGAATCACAATGCTTATTTACAACAACTTCCAGGTAGAAAATAATTGTGTTGCATACACTGCCTTAACTAGCCCGCTAAAAAAATGCCCACCAAAACATAAGGTCAATAACAGCTTACGTGTACGCAATATTTAAAATATTTTCACAGCTTTACCTTGCTGTTAGACAGCCTTTTCAAAGTATGAATTGAAGTTGCCAAACGCCACTGACAAAAACATAATTTTACTCAGTATAACACTGAGTAGCTGGTCTACAGCGGCCATGATCAGTTAGTGTGTAAGGTAAAGTGAAGCAAATGTTCAAATATAGCGTACAATTACACTGATGTGTGTTTTAGATTGCTAAAATACATTTTACTACAGCCCTGTCCACAGCTGTACTTTGTTAAGCTAGTGTGCTAGTAGATTTGGTATATCGAAGATGAAAGCGAAGCAACAAACTACCTAAAATAAGCACAGCAGCAATGTCACATTTATCACACCACCATGTTTACCTATATATCTTTACATGTTACAGTTACAGCTGAAAATGGAAACAGAAATGCAAAAGTCTGCCGATTTCACATATCTCTGCAATTCAAAACAATCCCAGTTGTCTACCTGGGAGTGATTGTTGTTGTTAGCGTGACATCACAGTGATTCAGTCTATTAAGTCATGAATTTGAAAGAAAAAACACAGAAATTCTCAAAGATAAACAGCCAGAAAGTCAGGTGATGTAGTGTTAAGAACAAAAAGTGGTGGATGAATCCATTAAGCACAGGACTTTACCCCTGGAGACTGGGGTTTGTGTCCTGTTTGAGTCAACACTGGCGTATTATTTTTATACTCAATTGACTTTTTATTTTCAGTTCATAGGATGTATTAAGCGGTTGAATGCGTACCTAACTTAAACCTAACAGCTCAATAGGCCCTTTCGTGTCAATGTCATACGCCAGCTAATGGTCAGGTAATATCCATGGATGATGGCACAATTTTAATTTTGTAACTATTTTTGAACCAAAACAGGACGTCTTGATTGGACGCTCAAACAACATTCAACATCTCTGTGTTTGCTAGGGTTTGCCATTTACCACTAGCATCTGTGGATGACATCACAAAAGCCCAGCCACACCAATAGTCACTTTGCTTGCAGAAGTAAGGTAAATTCATGTGAATTTTTTAATTTCTACTCTGGTGAACTTGAGTCACAAATGTGTGCCTTACAGTGCCAAACTCTGGATGAACAAAGAGCCAAAGAGTCACAAATGGAAGGAGCTCTTGTAGCTTATTAGCTGTTTGGCACCATGCACTTTAACACCTATTTTGAGTGTAAACAGCTCCATGAAAAAGGAATGGTAAGCAACCAAGCTACCTGGGCAATTAAAAAGCTTCATTACAAGTCCCCCTCCCCCACTTTAATTAAACTCTTCATTGAATGAATTTCTGTACAAAACCGAGAACAGAATGCCACAGCACAGTACAGAAAAACATAAAAAGAATCTCTGTGAGCTATTGTGACTAAGTCATGCTAGCATGTCTCAGCTGGCGAACCTGTTAATGGGTAGCTTACCAGCAAGAGAAACTAGCCCTTCAAGTAGTCGCTGAAGCACCAAGCATCTCTAACCAAATCTTTTGTAAAGCCATGCAGATAAATTCATGAATTTGCTGTGCCAATTTCCTTGACAACAGAGCAATCCACAAATGCAGTTGAAAGCTATTAAAAAAAGCTTGTTGACCACGAGTTGGAACGGTTTAGTCGATGCAAGAAATATTTTTTCTGGGTAGTTCCAGTTAGATCTTCAAAAAAAAAAAATAAAAAATTGGGGGTATATAAAAAGAGCCCATTGCTGTTTTAACCAACACTATTCAAATATGGCACATTCATAAAGTTTGCTTGTTTATCAAGTTCTGATAAAAAAAACTTCATGACAGATATAAGTCAGATTTGCATTGGCAACTTGTTGTACAATGTTTGTAAAAGAAAAACTCTAAAAGTACCTAGATTTAGTAATTTCATCAAATCTTTAGTTTTGTCTCCCTTTTTTCATTAGCAAAGAAGAGCTTAATAGCAATAATCCAGTATGTAATGCACTGTAATTCTGTAAATGCTTGTTTTATGTATTGAGTATTGAATGTCAAGTTTTAACTTTTGACTTCAATTTATTTATCACTTGTGTTACTTAAATGTGTTAAAAGAAAAATTTTGATTTGATGTAAATTTGATTAATGTTACTGAACCTGGGGTCTACCCTGCATGAGAAGAAAACAATAATTGTAAATACTGTATTTGGAAGTAGCAGTGACCGTTCATCTCCAGATGATGAGCAGAAATGATTTATACAAATGAAAGTAATTGATTAGTAGTTGCTTGTGGTGCTCCAGATGCTGATCACAGGCCTTAAAGTCATTTCTGTGTCTGTTTTTCTGCACCAGTGAGAGCTGGGAGAAGGGCAGGGTGGGTGGTAGAACACAGAATAGCCCAAAGCAGCACTCATATAGGTGCTTCCACACTCCACTAACTAAAACAATGCAGCCCCAAGCTTGAACCGGCACACTGCTCTAACACCACAGTTCACAGAGCGATGTATTAAAAAAATAATGGGCATGATCACAGCTGGGCACAGTGCAGAGGAGACAGAGGAACAGTGAGGACTCAGTGCTTTTATCTCTTCTTCTCCTCCATGTCTCTCCCCTCTGGCCTCTGGCGGGAGGGGGGGGGGTGGGGGTGGGGGGGTTCTTGCAACCCTGTTCCTGCTACTGAGTCGCGCTGGGCTCTGTCGAGCTCTTGGCACTTTTCTTGCGTTTCTTCTTGATCCGGTACACATGGAAGGTTTTGTTCTGGAATGTCCTGGTGAACAGAGCAGTGTAAGCTGCTGTGTCTGTCTTGATGGCCTCACAGAATCGAGGGTGGGAGGCAGGGACAAGGTCTGGGTCATTCTCTCCTGGTCCGTCCATGATCTGATGGCACAGAGAATGAAAACATAATCATCACTAGCAACGAGAGTGACGGAGGGCTAACACTAATGTATGTCCTTAAAAGGGACGTGGTAATCAAAACATCATTAACAGGCAGTTAGCTGCTATAAATAAACACCAACACCAACAGCAGGGTGACTGACAGCCTCTCACAGCCTATCGAATAGAATGTGATAAAAAAAAAAAGTCTTGAAAAATTAGTGTAGTATGCCATAAAAGTCATTAAAAAGTTAGAATAAAATATGTCATTAAAAAGTCACAGTATATTATGTCATGAAAAAGTCCTTTAAAAACTCATAGAATGGTGTGATATAAAATACATTTTTTTTAAAGTCATGGTACAGTGTGTCATAACGCTCATGTTTCCAGGAAACTGCCAATCCAGCCTGATCAAACTGTGATGCAGAATGTAAAGAAGTTTTTTTTTTTTCAGTAATTGATTGTTACTTATTTAGTTATATATAATATTTTATATCATGGATCAATACTTGATTTTAATTTTATGATGATTTTAAACCTAGGGCCATTTTCATAATGTTTCTGGTACAAAGAGCTGCCCCTTGTGAGGACATTTTTAGAACTGTGACAGAATTTCCCCTTGCTTTTAAGTCTAGATCCCTTAAGAGAGCTCTGAAGGTAAAAAAAAAAAAAAAGGAAGTTGGAAGGAGGACTTTTAAGAGGCATGAAGCCTGATTTGATGACTGCAGCTCAACAGAAATGACGTATTTTACAGAAAAAGGTGTTGCTCAACTCTTTTTCTTAATGTTACGCACCTGGAAAATTTTGTTATGTCACGAACTTCATATTTTGTTGCCCAGTGTGATTGGTTGTTTGTGATTACTACCATCGTCATGTCTACTGAAGCAGGGGTCGGTCAGCAGCAGCTCCTGCAGAGCTAAAAGGGCAGCTGATGGCCAAACTGTCCTCACCAGGCTGACTGATGGCAGATATTTACTGAACCAAATTATTAAGGGGCTTCATGAAGACAAATGAAATCTAAATTGAAAACATTGCACTGCTCTTATTTTTGTAAAGCAACACTCTTTAAAAGTGCCAAGCACTCTATCATCAATCAGGCTAAAGAGTTTCTTTGGCAAAAGAAAAAAATACAAATGGGTAGTAAAAGAGGTAGTAAAAATATTCTCAGAATGCCAGATGACAGTTATAATTTGCTGATTTTCAACAAGCTTTAATTAAAACAATGTGGCTTGTATGTGTAGATGGTAACCTTCCCTTCATTTAAGAAGTGACCTAGATGTCCCTCCTCCCCCAACCAGTTGAAAACCAAAGCAAAAATTAAAGCTGCAGGCAGCTATGAAAGGGCCCTTACACCCCCATGTATGTCGGGGTTCTGGTGAACTCCTGCTAATGTGGTTGTTCACTTCTGTGAAAGTCGGATAATGCACGCAGAGAGTCTGGACCCTATTTCACATGATGTAGTATTTCCAGCACCCACTAGAGGGCACTGGAGGGCACATAAATTCCACGTCATCTTGGTGTACATCATTTGTAGACCAAACCATGAAAATTTTATGTAAATTAAAACATAACTGTCTTGCAAGGCTTACTTCCTTTTGCCAGTAGCTGGCGCAATTACAGATAGTGGATATTGTCATACAGATGTGTTCAGGACGGACCCTCAACCTATGAAGTTTCAGGCAATTTCCTGTTTTATGGTGAAACATCAAAATTCTATACTGCGCCACAGGAAAACTGTAAAAGTTTGCACAGACCTTCGATAAGTTTTCATCACTAAGGGCTTAAGTTTGTACACACCAAATTTGAAGTCGATTGGATTAATCCTGTAGGACAAGTTCGCAAAAGTACAAAAGGTGGAAAGCGCCAAAAGTGAGCACAACATTAAAAATGGCCTACTTCCTGTTGGGTTTGGGGGGTGGGTCCAAGAGGCTTTTTTGTACGTCTGGACATGATACCTAATTGTACAGATTTTCGTATTTGTAGGTGAAACTGGTCATTGGGGCTACAAGTTAGGGGGCACTGTGGAGTCATTTTGCCACACCTGTTTGCAAAACCACCAAAATATGAAATTTTTCACCAGGATGGAGATGTGTACCAAGTTTTTATAAACTTTTGAGCATGTTTTGACCTCCATAAATGCGATACATTTAGCATAAAAATAATAATTCCAAGAGGGTTATGGCACTGCTAGGTGCTCAGGCCCTAAATATATAGTAACTATCAGCATGTGAATGGACTATTTCACAAGTAGCAGTAGTAGTAGTAGTAGTCTGTTTTCAAACCTTTTGTTGGCTAAGTATGGCCTAACCATTTATTTAACAGATGTTTGCGGCATTAAATTCAATGCCCCATTAAGCGCAAATTTCTTTTTCTTTCTTTCTTTCTTTTGGATCAACCAATCACACCTTTTAAAAGAAGGCATCACTTGTGGCAACAGGGTCAATCAAACCTCCTCACTAATACCCTTTTTCCACTAAAATTAGCTTGTGCATGGGTAAACCCACTAATAGACTGCTTTCATATTGCCAGTAAAGCAAAACTGTGTACATGGCTCTGCAGAAGACAAGTGTGCTCTTTGTATGCGTGTGGGATTTTTTGGTGTGTCTGTTCAAGATCACGGACAGACTGGAGCACAGGAAAAAGGGAGAAAGCAGCATGGACAGAGGTCTGTAAAAAATGTACATTGGTTACTTCTCTATATATATTTTTTCTTATTCAGTCTATCTTTCAAGAAAAATGTGGGTCAATGTTGCTTCGGAGGAGACAAAGAGTAATTAGTTGTGGAGCGTCACTGAATCTCGCCTGTTAAGAGCTGAAATTAGCCTGTCTACCCCAAGTGTTGTGTTCCCATCAATGTCAATTGGAGCCGGAGGCGATAAATACCACTGCAGACTACTGCTGCTTCATTTGACACGGGAGTAAATGCAGACTGTACACTTTCTACATTAAAAAGCTGCATATTAGTGGGTGCTGGCAGGTTTTTTGTCCAGTGGAAATAAGGGTTAAGGTAAAAGTTTCTGTCCATTCCTAGCTCAGAGTTACTCAGAATTTTCCTAAATCATTCCTCAGCTAGGACTCCTTGTTAGAATTCTTTTAGGCAAAGTTAGGAGCTAGCTAGGAGTATTCTCACAATGTTTCTGAACACAGTCCCAGGTTTTCAGGGCTTTAAAAGCCATAGTTTGCAAGTTTTTGCTTTGTCTTTTTTGATATTCATTCATGTAAATCATTAGGACCACCTGCTGTTTGAAGAAATAGACACAGCACGAGAATGTAGAGTAGAATTCAGATTCCGTTTCAAGTCTCATATCCACTTCAGTCAGAGATAAGATGGAAAAGGTAATTTAAAGAGGAGAAGAAAGCAAGAAAGAAACAAAGAAAGGAAGAGCACATACAGTATATATAGAGAGATATAGATATTGACATAGAATTAAAAGAAGAAAAAAGAAAAAAAAACGATGGAAAAGAAAATGAAAGACAAGAAAGTAAGAAAAAAAAAAAACAAAGGAAGGTAAGGGAGAGAGGGAAGAACAAACAGATGTAAGCACAGCGTTTCTTCAATAAAGCTGTCTACATGTCAGATGTGTTGTGTATGCTGTGTGACATTTACGCTGTCACAAACACAGACACACACCGGCTCTGTGTTTCATGTGTCTTACACCACACTGAGCCAGACAGCCAGACTGAGGCTTGTCTCGCCTCTGGTAATCCAAATAGCCAGTGTGCCGCATCTAACATCAAAATAAGGCAAGATGGAGGGAGGAGGTGGTGGTTGGGGAGAAGGTGGGGAGGTGGCGAGGGAATGGCGAATGAAAGAGCAAGCGACAGTGAGAAAGTGAGAGACAGTGACTCGGGGATGAGAAGTGAGACTATTGATCTCTGTGGAGGCTGAGAGCTTTCACCTAGTCACAGAAGTTGGCAGAGGGTACAGCACATGCAGCCACACACACACACACACACACACACACACACACACACACACAGTCACGATAAACAAATGCCACTAACATGTCCGTTGGCCAGGTCGAGCAGGTCCCTCAGTCTGCAGCCCCGCCGGTGCCTCCGCTCGTAACAGATGCTGTTTTCCAGTACCACATAGTCGGCCCCGATGGCCCTCAGGATGTCATGGACGTCCTCTGGGGACTGGCGAGCATACACCTGATACACCTGCAAAACACACACACAATAAAATTGGGTTTATTTATGTTTGTGTGGAGTTTTGATTGCTTTTCTCCCTAAAGATCATCTAGCTCTATAATTTAACACCAATATTGTTGGAAGGAGAAAACTTCTCTCCTGGAACTCAATTACCAGACAAATTTATTTTCTGAATTACATTTTTGATGAACGTTGGTTTAGATTCAATTATAGAATGTTGCTGAAAACAAATCGGAGGGAGAACCAAAACAAAAGTGTTAAAACAAAACGGAGTTCAACTTTCTTAAATCTGTCATGGTTCATCTTTTTTTGTAGCATAACAAATTATAATAAATAATAATTTCACACAACAACACATTTAAATAGACGACCCATAAGAACTGTATTGTTTATCAGGGACAAAACAAGCCAGAAGTGTTTCAATGGGCTTTGGTTTAAATGAGGCGTGGAAAATCGAAGTGACAAACCAACGTGCAAGTTTCTACACCAAATTCAGACCATGGCTGTGACTGAAATGACTCCCTTTTCCCTACATAATGCGCTAGATTTACCCTCAGCATTTTATTTGAATGTCCACATTCTGAGTGTGACATTTATGCGCTATATAGTGCCCTCAAAAATCCTCCCAATAAAGTGTACATAAATAATGTATTGGGCATGTCAACTAATTTTCAGCAACTGCTTCCCAATTCGGAATGTATGCCTGCTGGGTGTGTGAATTAATTCAGAAAACAGACAATGAAAAAAAAAACAGTGGTCTTTGTCCACTAATGAATAACTTTGTGAAACATCATTAAGGTTCTAACAAATGTTTAAAAATGCCACACACACACACACACACACACACACACACACACACACACACACACACACACACACACACACACACACACACACACACACACACACACACACACACACACACACACACACACACACACACACACACACACACACACACACACACACACAGAGCCCAGAAGGTCTGCACCAGTGTCGTGGATCATTAATGAGCTCCATGCTAAGCTCAGGCCTGGCCAGAGGCTGAGCTCGCCTGACTTCCCACTGGGAGGCAAAATATAAGCTCATCTACCCAAGAGATGACCCACACATTACATCCTGCTCATTGTGGAGAAAACAGACACAGACACAAATGAATAACAGTGAAGCTAATTTACTTTTTCATCTTTTTCATCAGCAGTGTGTGGCTGTGTGTTTTGTGATCAGACTTTTTGGATGTCAAGTTTCATATTTTTAATTCCTACAATCCAGTCAATCTTGGATGTGAAGAGAATTCACAAAAAAATTTGAAAACAGTTTGGATGCAGTATATTAAAAAACAACAGCATAAGTAAAATAAACAGAATCAACTGATCATTTACTCGGTTTGATTTAGAGAGTGTTTTTTTTCCATTAATGAAAGCCCTTTGCAAAAACAAAGCTCTTGTGCAGCATGTCTCACGTACATTACTAAGAAGCACTCACCATTTATTTCTCCTTACTGGAGCACAGCATTTTAAGGCTCCATTTTCCCCACCTAACTATTCAGTCCGACTTAATGGATGCACATTGTTCTAAGTACTTCTTCTGATCGCCATATTCATTCACACAGTCACTGCAGGTCACTGGCCCCCATCTGCAGACAAGTCCCTTGTCTCTCATGCACGACACTGGCACTGAGTGAGACGGATGAATGAGGGGATGCAGTCATATAATACTGATCCTCTGCCATTAAAACTCAAATTCTGGGAAAAGGCTTTGATTCCAGAGACAGAAACAATAGCTTATGGTTTTATGTAACTACAAGAAATGGCAACAAAGAAAAGAAGCATCAAATGATCTGTATCTACACTTTAACACTCTTGTAGTTACCACAAGTTTCAGTGCGTTATCAGTTTGTATGTTACATCAGTTTGATGTAACTTACATGTCACAAAGTTCACAAAGTATTTTTTACAGATTTTTAAGTTTGCAGTCTCACGTCATTGCAAATTTGAATGATAAACAATGACATGAATAAAAAAAAACAGTTTTTTCATAAACTAAGGAATGAAAATGTTCTTGTTCAATTACACTTCTTTACCTGCCAACCACCATTTTGCTTTGAAAAAAAACATCAAACCCATTTCGTTCTTTTCCCCAAATCACTGCCCTCATCAAATCAGAAACCTACTAAAGCGTGCTATCAATACTTACTCAGAGGATGGATGCTACAATTATTAACTGAAGGTGTCTCCTCTGAGTAGCAGCAGCGGGACCTTAGGCGCAAGGCGACATTCATTGACCCACACTATCAGGGTGGCTACGACCTGAATGTTGCAGCGTCCAAGAGGATGACAAAATATGAAGTGGTCATATTCGAGGAGAGAGTGCACCCAATGCGAGAGGAGGGAGATGAAGAGGAAGATGGAGGCTCCACCCAATAACTTTAGCATTATGTTTTGTCCAAAGTAAAGGAAGATCTAAAGATCAACATTAAAGATTGAAGTAAAGGCTCTACAAATATTAAGTCACATACACGAATATCTTTTCTTGTAAAAAGTTAAGTTTTATCAGTAACACCTGTGTTGGCGCGACTTCAACTGGTGGAAAAATTTCCACACAGTGGCATCCTTACTCTGAGCACTTCACAGTCAGGTGGAGGTAAAGCGCATGTGCTTGAGCTGAGAGTGTTTTACCTTGAGTGAAAAGTCGTGGTTTTCCACTGACACCATGAATATAGAGACAGGAGCAGAAAGGAGGGGGTCTGGAGGAAAACTAGTGGAAATCATGGCAACCTTGGCAGTCAGAGCTGTCACACATCAGTCATCAGGAAAGAGACTTGTCCGCTGAATGCTTGACGACACAACATTGCAGCCAAAAGATAGAAACCCTATTCTGGTGGTCAAAACACCCCCTAAATCCCTACCATACTCTTCTCCTACTCCAGCATGGTCACATTGTTAATGAATGGCGAGTGAGAGCCATTTTTCAGCTCTAAAATGCAAAGCATCACGTTTTTTGTATCACTGACTTCAAAACTCACTTTGCCTGTCTGTGAGGACATGATGCACAGGCAGGAGGAGAGTCACAAACAGTTAGTTGTGTTTATATCAGTGTCAAAAATGAACATTTAATGTGGTTTATCTATTATTGAATGAATACGTACTGTCTATGGCTGCTTTAGACTGTATGAAAAGGTTCTCTTTCAGTTCATTAAGTGTGATTTTGTGTCACACACTAACACGGTAATGGCTGCGCTCTGTCATTAAACCCATTAGGAGGGGTGCCCAATAGTTCACCAGGTCAAGCAGGAGCCCCATACACTAGGAAAGTGGCTGTGGGTTCAATCTTAATCCCTCTCTTTTCCCTTTTTACACTACCCTATCCTGTCAAAAAAAAGCCAAATAAAAAAAAAACAGTCTCATTAGGGCTGGGCAATAAAATGATAACGATATCAATCATGAAATAACTTTTTTCTCGATTGAAATATGAGACGTAGTCGATAGAATGTGGATAGGACGCATTCCAGCCATGTTTTGACAGACAAACGAACAGCCAATGATATTAAGAATAGAGCCACAACGAACCAAATGCAGTGAACGGCTTTGACTCTAGAACAGCTGAGTGTCTGACAACCGAATCGAATGTGCTTCCACAGCGTTTCATTATTGCGGATAAAACGGCTGATGGTCCGACAGCAGCGCAGTGAGACAGAAAAACAGGACAGAGCTTCTCCTCACAGCACCAAAGTGTCTGAAACAGCCAGATTTGCAGAGGTGGAGGTGGAAAGTGTCATCTACAGACTACTTTGTGTTAGTTTCAGGTTTAATTCGACTTTGGATGGAATTATTTAAAAACACCAGGACGCATCACTCCGTGTCTCATCCAGCCGCACGTGCTAAGCTCTCATTATTATTACCAGGGGCAGATGTAATGTTTTGGGGGCCTGGGGCCACAAGCACATGACCTTATTTTCACCCTTTCTCTAACTGGGAATGTTGGCAGGCTGTTGGCAGCTATAGGAGAAGTAGGCCTACTCAAAATTTGTTTTTTTTTTCCTGAGTAAAATGATTAATAACACAGACATTTCACAGAGGATTCACAGAGGTTCAAGTCAGAGTCCTGCAGTCAGGAGAGGTTGACCTATTATCAGCACAATGTAATTCAATGTACCTGAAGTTTGTTTAAAATGGAGCTTTTCATTTTTATATAACGCTTAAAGTTTAAAAATAATAAATTACATGTCTATTACACTCCAACACACCATGGTCAAATGAAACTGTCAGTGAACTATGAGGGCTAAAAACAAACAACAGAAAAAAAGGAAAAAGCCAAATAATCGTTTATATATGGTGATTGAAGTAAAATGTTCAATTGTGATAATGATTTTAGGTATCGGACCTTGCTGGGAGAAAATTTTAGTAACTGGAATTTTAGTTGAATAGGTCTGGCAGTTGGTGATGCCTGTTCTACAATATATTTGTCATGTTCAATTTATGACAGAAAATAAATATTTAAACCAAAATTAACCTCATGATATCAAAGAAGGGGGCTGAGGGAAGCAATACCCTGTACGTAGGGGTGGGCAATATGGCTTTAAAATGTTGCGATATTGTAAGGCTATGTCGGATACACATTATCTTTAAATGTCCTCTAAACTAATGTTAACTACTAAAATACAAAATGATTGAATGAACTGCAGTTACAATAAAGTTAAATAAAGTAGCTACTGCCATATAATAAAGTTCAATACACTAATAACATTTAATAAAATACCGTTATAAGAGAGTTAAATAAAGTACTTTTATGATGAAATTTTAAAAAGTATTGTTATAATTAAATAAATTAAAGTGGGACCTACGGTGCTTTTATTTTGAAGGACCAGACTCATCTTGGGCCAGAAATGTTGATGTTTTTGCTGTGCACTTGGAACTTCCTGTCAACAGCTGGATTTTAGCATAACTACAAAGTTAAACTGATACTGCAAGTATCTCCAAATATTTCCAAATCGCACCTGCTCCATGGTTGCAAAATGTGACTAAATAGTCGCAATCGAAGCTCTGCAAACACACACCTCCCCTGCTCACACTACCGCCACTACCACAAATTAAGTTAGACTGTTAACGCAGGGCCATTAAACTTGATGATTAATTCACTGTAAGCAGGAAACAAACTATCAGCGCCCCAGTTCATATATTAACAGTATCTGCATATCTCATAGTCGCAAAAAGCAATGAAATAGTTACCGTCTGGAGCTCTGCAAAGGCCCTGCTTTGTATGTGTGTGTCTGTGAGAGGCCAAGAGCTGCAGGAGTGAGCGAGAGAACCGAAACGCCGGTTATTTATAAGGAACATGACAATTTTTACTTATACTCAATGTTCTTCCATATAGCCATTTTATATATCGGAGGTGGAACAAACTGAGATACTAGGAGTATATTTGATATTTTGTCCACTCCTACCTGCACGCAGCTCTACACAAAAATAGGATTTTTTAAAAAAACGTTCAAATGTAGGATGTTTGGTGCTGAATACTCTTTACATGGAATTAATACTGATATCCAAATCTTATGCAAATCACTATTAAAATCCAACATAATATTCATATTACCAAATACAAAGGATGGTTTATGGAATACATAGAATTAGAAAAATGCACATTATGCCCAAATAACCCATCTGACACATTTATTCTCCAGCAGTTCCTTCTGAACACTAAATTTACACATTCCCTCAGTTAGGACAAGAACAATTACCTCCCACAACAACGCACACTCTACAACCCTACACACTAACCACACCACTACTACTAACCCCCATGCCCCTAATTGAAGCTATGACTATGATTCCCTTTAAGCTTGAAATGGCATTCAAATCAACATGACTCACTTGTATAGCTGACACAGTAATTATCATCTAGTATTTACTTCGGAGTTGAAATTTTCTATTTATTGTGTTTGTGTTATCTCACAGTCCCTCTGGTTGTTTCCACACCCCTGTGTATGTCTGACAGTATGGTGCAGCCTACAGTACCTGTTTGGTCCTCTCCCGCAGCTCTTTATCTTCATAATGGGGGTGGTTGGTGAGGACTCTGCCTGTGCACAGCTTGATGCCAGCCAGCAGCTGCATGCTGCCTGCAAATACGGCCCGCTTAGGGGTCTTTGTGCTGTGGAGCAACAGAGAGAGAAGGGAGACAGAAGGACACATCATTCACTGCTGTAAATACATAGATAATATAAACCATAACAAGTCTTTTGATGAACAGTGTGTTTTAGAGCTTTGTGAGTGAGGTTAAAACAAGAGAGAGAGAAGAGGGAAATGGACAAAAAAAATCTACCCCAAAACGATGGTTTGAGGTTTGAAGAAGATGAAAAGGTTTGGAGGGTATTCATAGGTGCATGCAGTCATTAGAAAAGTTTGATTGAATTTTGCTTTAGTTTTTTTCTGGCTTTATTATTCAGTCTGCATTCTTTTGTTTTCTGCATTTGCTGCAATAATTGGGACATATTGATGGCATTTAAAAGTTTCTTTCAGAGATGTGGCTTCAAGGACAGCAGCTATCTCCACCAGGACCAAGTACAAAAACATTCTTTGTACAGACAAATTAAATCACAAAGAGATGACGAAAGCTGTACAGTTACTGTAGAAAAGACTGCGGGTATGAGGGCAAACCATGCGAGCATTTGGCATGTTAACAAGCTTTATGACAACTTGCCGTGTATGTGTTTGCAACTTAATCCGTTTGTGGTAACCAACCTTGACTTTAATTGGCCTCTATTAGGAAAACACACGTACACACACGCAACTTTTACTTGTAATGTTAACCTTGGGGTCATGTTTAATGTAAACTTGTGCCTGCAGAGAGAACAGAGCTACGATTGACAACGCTGGTCGAAATAATCAAGAATACTGAACACTCTGACCCTCAGGTGTAACTATTATGTGACAGGAAGACTGGCTGACCTTTTTCTTCATTTTAATCAAACAGCTGATTGGAGACATCAGTCCTGTGTGGTTTTACAAGACTGATTTTAGCTGTCTGTAAAAGCAGCAATGACACATACCTCACCCCTGTTTTACTAATGAAGAAATTGACATAAAAACAAGATATGCTCTTTGTGAGGCAAGCAAGAAACAGAAATCTTAACCTGGTTACTCAAGATAATCTACACACCTTGTTGTCAACTTTCTCTCCATCATGACGAGGCTTGATTGCCTTGTGAACCAGCAGGCCCGCAGGTTTGGAAGGTATGTTTTCTTTAAAAATCACTCAAAATAGCACCATTATCACAGCCAGAAACTGTAAGAACAGAAATTAAATTGTTGGATTTTTAAATTGTCCTTGAACACGTCATGTGTTCTTATACAGATTTGTGAAACAAAATTCCGTGACCACTCAAAAACTCTGATGGTATATTTTGTTTTCCAAAACTTTTCCAGGCCTGGAATTTGCTATTATCAAATTCCATAACTTTTCCAGGTTTTCTATGACTGCACAAAGCCTGTGAAATGATTTAAATAGACCTTGTTATCTGTGATTGGAACTGGCCAATACTGCAATCTCCAGCAAACTCCAGCAATCACTGATCAGCACCCAGAATTCTGATCAGAGCACCCTTAGTTACAGTGAGTGTAGTCACGAGCGACAAATTTCAGATTCAAATCATTCTACCAACAGAGGTCATGCAATAATATACATCCAGCATCACATCCAGTAAACCATTACACAGAATTTTTTTTTTTTTACATATGTAAACACTCAAATTTACAGAGAGTGGAGAAGAGGGAGCCTCAGACCCAATAATAAGCAGAGCTCATACATGCAAACACATCATTATAGATATTAAAGTCCAGCTATACAGAAATCCTAAGCACAGGCTGCTGCATATATCCTACTGTATGCTGTGTGTGTGTGTGTGTGTGTGTGTGTGTGTGTGTGTGTGTGGCACAGTAATGACTAGCCACAAGCCATATGTAAGAGATAAAAGCATTTGCTCGAGTGGATGTGCACATATGCACTCTGTACTCTCTGGTGGATGTGTGGGTTGATGTTTTGGCCCTCTGACCTGTAGTAGAAGTGGATCATTTCCATTTCTGCCTGTCATCTGTCTTTGATTGTGTGAATTTAATCACTCAATGCATCCCAGACAGTCACTTCCATTACCTCCAAGTTTAGTTCATTCATTCATCAACTTATACGACTGACATTATACAAATGAAATAATGACATTACCTGAGTATTGAGTGAATGTCTGTAGCTTTTGCTGTTGCCAGCAGTGCTGGCACTGAGACAGCAGTGCTCCACATAATCAAGACTGGACTGGAATGTTTAAAATAGCTAAATTCCAAAAAAATAATACATATGAATATAGGTTCAGTAGATATGATCTCCCTTTTTAGCAAACATGTCCTAAAGACAACAGATGAAATAGATACCACATTAAAAAGCTCTACTTTGATAAAGCATGCAATTAGACCCATGTACATATATTCACTAGTTAGATGGAAAGTTCACAATCTGTAAGACTAACTGTCAAGACTTTTTTGGTTTGGTCCATTTCCAGTTTTGCCAGTCCAGTCAGGTGCAAGAGCTTAACCAGTTTGATTTTATGCAAACCGACTGAACTGGCATCTATCATTATGACACATTTTGGCAATTTGAAAAAGTAGCTTACATCACAGGCTAAATCCAACTAAAATTGCATTTGTATATGACAATGTGATTAACATAATAGCCTAATATGTTCAGGGTTTCCACACATTTTGATGGATAGTTCAAAACTTTTCCATGATTTTTCAATGACCTATAATACTTTTTTCCCCTACTTGCATGGCTTGAGTTATATCAGATTCAAACTCTATTGAAACATGATTCCAGCTAGCTGGCACACATGCAGGGAGAGACGCAATGTGGAGAGAAAGTAAAGAAACCACTGATGCATATTTGAGCTACATTATGTTGAATGCTACAGAAAATATATTTGCAGTAATGTTACTTTTCTATTACTTTTCCATAACTTTGATAACATAACATAACAAAATAACATTTCCATGACCGTAAGAACCCTGTTTGTTCATAAATGCACTAAAGTTGCCAAGGTGCCAACTAAACGGGCCAATTTATTTTTCTTTTTTTTTGCGGCAAATATATCTTGTGGACTGAAAAGCAATGGATTTTATTACTCTTGTGGACTACAAAAAAATTAATTTCTGTTTCCAATATAAATAATTTATACCTAAACATTCTTTAATACTTCACATTCTTGTGTTGATACAATACTGCACCACAAAATATCATGATACTATGCTGTGTCAACCCCCCCTACCCCTAATAAATAATACAATTAAAATACAAAAAAAATCTTTTAAAATGTCACGGTCAATGGTTTTTAAATGTTTGAAAGGGTGGTCTTAAAGAGTTGAGATGTTTAAGAGCAAGCCAGCATTTGCCATCAAAACTGATAAACCTGTAGTCACAAAATGACTATGTTATGCCCAATTTACAACTTTGTTAGCTGTCTAACAAGGTGTTGTCAAGGAGCTCTGCTGACTCATGAAGTTCAAATGGGTTAGAGATGGAGGGAGATCTCCGGGAAGCTGAAAGTTTCTGCTGAGGTAAGTGACCATCGCTAAAAATACGTTACTCACCGATTGCTATCTTGTATGTAATTTGCAATCAATATCACAATATTAAACATGTGTTTTCTAATAGAAAAAGTAACATTACAAATGTAGGAAGATAGCAAGTCGGCTATCCACTCATCTCTTTAGTGGTTATGTCTCCAGCCTGATCTGAAGCGCACAGCTGATAGCTATGTGGTGTGTTTACATCTCGTAAGATTGTATTTTTAATGGGTTCAGTGCAGAGTGAGAGAGCTTTGGTGTTACACGATGCTGTACAATAGTCAGACGTCCTCTGAAAAGCGGCTGCTAAAAGGTAAATGGACTGCACTTGTATAGCACTTTTCTGTCTTTTTGACCACTCAAAGCACCTTCACACTACATGTCACATTCACCCATTCACACTTACATTCACATATTGGTGACTGAGGCGACCATACATGGTACCACCTGCTACTCAGTAACCATTCACACGCACTCATAGCATCGGGAGCAACTTGAGGTTGAGTATCTTGCCCAAGGATACTTCGACATGTTGCCTGGAGGATGCCTAACCGCTGACCTTTTGATTAGAGGACGACCCGCTCTACCTGTGAGCCACAGCCGCCCCTGCTGAGTCAAGCTGGAAACCTGGTAAACTGGCCCAGTCCGGTGTTTGGCTTAATATCAAACTGGTTTGAAAATTTTCACACTGGCCCAACCCTAACTGGAAGAGTTATTAAAAATGTGCCAGGCCATAGATTTTCTACTGAAGGCTCACTTCTGATTGAGGGGTATGTAGTTCGATCAAGGACATCTCTCTCTCTCTCCCCTTCTGACTATCTCTGAGTTAAAATGTCACACACACACACACACACACACACACACACACACACACACACACACACACACAAACACACACACACAGTGCCGCACTTTCCCCATTTAAGGATTAGGCAAAATGCTGCTAATTCAGACAATTTAAAACACGACAAAGAGCGGGACGACAGGAAGACAATTAAGGGAGCGAGAGAGCGAGAGAGCGAGGCAGACAAAGAGCGAGCAGACAGTGTTAAAAAATGGTGAGGATACAGTTTCACAGAGAGAGGCGAAAAATGGATTTTTACAGAAAGATTTTTTTTTCAGATGAGTCGTGGCATGTTTCCCAAGAATGGATAAGGTAATTTGTTTTAACTGGACAGACAAATGGACACGAGACAGATGTACAAAACAAGTCTGAGCTGCAGAGAGAGTAATGAGCTTGATTTTGAATGCACTAGAATTATCTGGGGACCTAATGTGAGTTAGGAGCTTAACGTATCGAGACAGCGGGCAGCAGAACACTGACAGGACTGGTCAATCTGATCAGTAACAATACGCATTTTTTAAAATGAGTATTCTCTGTCAGTAATGGCAGAAGGCAGAGACAGAATATTATAAAAAACCCAAAACAGTTTGCTAAAAAGCTTAAGCTACTGTTCAAAAAGTTTACTGTGTTGCTACAGCTTTATACAATATATACAAGATTAACATTACCTACACTGGCTGCTGTGGTTTCAATAAAGAAAAAATAGCTTCAGCATTAACAATAGGTAATGTTAGCTGAAAAGGCTGGTTCTTATCGTGTTTAGCTGCCGTTGTTTTCAAGTTAAAGTAATACTCAAGCCCCAAATGACATTTTGTGTAGCAATTATCCACCCTGTTACATGCCTGCACGGTGAGCTAAGAATCCAAAAACAGAGAAAATTCATGATAAATTGAAGCCACAGGGGTCTAGCTGCAGCAAAACTGTATCAGAACATTTGTTCACAAACAGTGTCATGTCCAGACTATTATTACTAGGGTGGCCTAAGTGGGGCACTGACTTTTGCAGGGGTGACATTAAGTATGAGCGCTGCTGCGGGCACACTTGTCAGCATAGCATTAACTTACCAATTTTGTCTCCACTACCCATACCTACTTTAATCTACTAGACCTAAAAAATCATAACACATCAGTGTGACACCAAATATGTTAAATAAAAAATCCCTCCACATTTTCACTCCAAATCAAAACAGCTTCCTCTTCTGTGGCTTCTTAGCAGGCTAGACATTATTCTGGAACATTACTGCCTCTCAGGTTTAAGACAGAATTGCACCTATAAACAAAAATTTAGTTCATTCATCAAAAAGTTCAAACTGACTGGGCAGACAGCCAATCATAATTTGGAGGAACCTTGGATGGCCATCCATCAGATTTCAGTTGTGGCTCCATAGACACACTCCAGTTTACAAATTGAAACAACTCATGCAGTGTAATCCAAGTCTCATTTATCCAGTTGTATGCTCGGAACTTTCTGAACTGAACCACAAGTGAAACCTATCGAAGCTCTCCTCAAAGCCAAACTCCACTGAAAAAAAACAGTCATTTTACATACAAAGTTAAACAACAACACAAACAAACTACCAATTGAGACAGCAGTAGACCAGTAGCTTGCGTGTTCAGCAAGGTAACAATGCTGTTTTCATCAATGGAGTCTGGCTTTGAAAAGAGCATAAATCAAGTTTCACTTTCAGTTCAGTACTGTCGATATGGAAGCATTAAACATACCACTGGATTAAATGAGGGTTTCGTTTTAAGTGCGCAAATGGTGAAATTATATGGAATGAAACTTTAATTTTTGAATACTGTCCTGTATGTCAGTTCATGAAATGATAATGTTAACATTTTTAACTTTTTTCTCTTTTTTTTTTTTTAAATAATGTTTTCTATTAATGAACAATGCTAATGGTGGTGATGTCTTTATTTTCTTTAAGCGCTCTCTTAATCTCTTTGTTTTTAAATGTTGTTTTGTTTGTAATCCATGTCATCGTGTTTTTGTGAAGCCAAAGACAATCTTCCACATTCTGGACAAATAAAGATCTAATCCAATCTAATTCAGTTTTTGTATTCTTTGTTCATTTGAGGCATGCAAGAACAATAAAGCTGCGTCATAAATTCACAATCACACAGGGAAAGCAGCTGATATACAAAAGGTCATTTGCTGGTTGATGTATTCCTTTAAGCTCATTAGCCACATGGTTCTCTCAACTAGGCATGCAAAACCAGACCAATCACTGCTCTGGACATGCATGGATACATTACAATGAGGAATAAACATAGATTTAATATGTGTCAAGGCCAAAATAATGGAAAACTAAGAAGTTGAGGGGAAAAGTGAAAGATAAATAAAACAGTACAATATATTTAGTTTTAATTCATATTATCAACTGATTGGTGGAAAGGGGAAAAAAGGGTTTTTTTAACAAAGTGATTGGAGATAAAGGGTAATGTGTATTCTTGTTAACACTCCATTTAAATTATTTAACCAACAATATTACTCACTGATGTATTCATACATATTTTGGACTTGTCTAATTACTGTTTGCTACGTTTTGTCAATGTTGGGACTCCATATTGCTATCAGAAAATGTCAGCAGAGTCATTTTTGTAATGGCCATAAAGGTCTTCTAGAAGGCCCTGACAAATGACCTATTTTCGTGCTTAAGCGTGAGAACTTGTGTGATAAACAAAGTGTGTTTCACTCAAATATGCTGACTCTTTCATTTCAGCCTGCTCCGTCTCTGAATGGCTCTCCATGCTGAGTAGCTAGATGAGCTTCCTGAATTTGCAGCAAAACTGCTGTCAAAGCTCTCATTAATAATTTTCACCGCAGCCTTCATAATTCTCGACCACAGACTGTATATCTCGACCCAGAAGAAGAGAGGGGGGAGCAGGAGGAGAAAAACAAGGAATCCTTCAATGATTCAAAGATTCACAAGGGACTGATATTATCAGATGACCTCTGTATTTGCTGAAATATGTATGATGAGTGCCGTTTGGGGGGAGAAAACAAGAAAAGAGGAGAGAAATTGATCTACTTGTTTTCTATTTTTGGCTCATATGGTCAAAATCAAACAAATCTTTCCAGCAGCAACATTCGAAATACAACTTAACCCATTCCTGATTCTCATCTGTACTATGAAATGTCACAAGCTTTGTTGCTGAGTCCAGTTCTAGCCTGCAGTGCGCTGCAGTGTGGACTGTGGCTATCTGATCCCTGACAGTCTTAGAAGCGTGTGTTTATACTGAACATGTTCCTGAGTTTAACCCTTTTCTTGTGCTGCTTTCACACCTCTCACAAGTATTTAAACCTTTGAAACCTGAAACCTGAGCAATTTGATGAGAAATGTTCCACAACTTGCAAGAACTTCATAGATTTAGAAAATAATTTATAAAAAGGGAAAAATATCTAGGCAAAAAAAGAAAAACTAAGGAGAAAAATATAGCTATCATTTATTTTTTTTAATTTTTAATTTTTATAACTTTTAAGCACTTTTTCCAAGGTCATGTCTTTGTTGTATTTTTGCGTGGCTTTTTTTGTTGTTGCTATTTTTCTGGTATTTTTCTTATACTTTTTACCAATTTTTTGTTAATTTTTGGGTCATTTCTTCTTTCCTTGCTCACTGCCTTCTTCTCATGCTTTTGAAAGATATCAAGCCAATTTGCTCTGGTTTCAAAGTGTTAAGCAGCTCCTCTTCATGCTGCACATGTAAGACTTGCAAGCCCAGCATCGAGTTCATATGTCTGACAGAAGAGTGGTGAAGCTGCTGCTAATAAGCACTTCTTCATTTTTTCTTTGTTGATCGACACAAGGCTGCTTTTGCAACACAAGTGTGCAAAAAAAGGTTGAAGATATAGATGAGCAGAGAAGCTGGGCTCATGGGCCAGACAGAAGCGATATTGGTGACTTTAAAAACTGCACACTCACAACTATAACTCAGAGTTGGAGGCAGTGGAACAACCAGGCATTGCTATTGATTTATTGACTGTCCATTTAGAAAGGAGTATCAGGCCACAGCTGAGCCGTCGAGCCGCTGCTGTTATCAAGTGGAAACTTTTGAATTATGGTTGTGCAAAGATGAACCTCTACCGCTTGTTATCGCGTTAACCTACGCCACCCTCAGTTCTTCAAACCTGTGAAGTCCAGGCTCATGATTGATTCCTCTGGGCCTTATGATAATCTCCTCACCAACCTGTTTCACACATATTCTGTTATTCTCATGAGGCTAGGACATGTATCATTAGCTCTTGTAGTCTTACCTCTAGTATAACCCTTATTCAATCTCAAAATTCATCTTTTAAATTTATAACTCTATCCTTTCCTAAACAGAATCCTAATTCTAATTTCAGATTGTCTTTTTAGGAATAAGTATTGGGGAAAAAACTCAAAAGATTTTATCCTTGTAAAGGACATTGCTACCTCATTACGAAAGAAGTAAAATAAAACAAACAAAGATCCTCCTGCATAGGGTTGGGCAATATGACGGCATATATGGGACAGTAGAAATGTGTCCACTGGTAGAGATTTGGCAATACTGTTTCTACTGTAGAGCTATTCAGGCTACGATGCAAATCAGAGCTGGATTCTCCTGTGCTCTCTTGATTCTTGTTAATCCAGCTGCCTCTCAGGTTAACTTGAGCTGACATGAAGGAGAATTAAGATGTAAATACAGAAACCCACAAATTATGGAAACTTCATGCCTCCATTTTGACAGAAATGTCAAAATGTTTTGTTATCTGATGAAAGTCAGTTGTTTTTTGTTTGTATGGAAGTTTCAAATTAAAAAGAAAATAAGGGTATAGGTATGAAAATAAGGTATGGTAATTTTAAAACATTTTCTTGAATTTACAGCCACCTCTACCACTGTTTTTCCTCAGGTTTCAACTAATGGCAACCTCAGGGCTGAGGTGGATGGGGTAATGGTTGGTGAACGACTAGCTAGATGGTTAAAACTTGTGCATCTCTCACCTGCATGTGATGCACTTTTGCAAGATGATTTGCGAAGTTTACTTGTGTTTTCGCCCTTACATGCGAAAGAGCTCTCATACTTGTGGCAACGAGTGGTGTCGGCGACAACTCTTGTGAAGTATAAGGCTTTGGAGTGAGTCACTGAGAGCAGGGCTCCTGTGTGTGAGTGTGACAGAAACTGCATTTTTACACTGCCTGTTTAAGACAATCATGCTGTTAGACCGCCTCACCATTCTGTATTAATGTCCGATCGCGGAAAGAAGGGGGCAGAGCGGTCTTGCCTCTGAGACTGGAACGTAGGTAGGAACAGTGCTGTAAACAGCTGTGTAAAAATGAAGGGGTGGTATAAAGGAGGGTCTTTGTTACAGCCCTATAGCGATCTCTGTGTAAAAGTGGCTATAGTGGCAGACCTGACCCTGCCCCGCCCCTTGCACATGCAGCAGGCTGCGGGCTCCGACACACAGAGGTCTCATCTGGATTGAAGAGTGAAAATGCAATCCAGACTAATGTCTTAATCTTGTTGCAAATTAGAAACAAAGTGGTGAGATAAAAATTGTAAAAGATAACTTTTATGTAACCTAAATAAACAAGAAACATCAGAGCGTATCAATGCTCTGGTCTTTAGTAATGGTTTCAGTATCCATCCCTATTCCCAGTAAACAACCATTTTTTGTAATGCCACCAACTAATTTGCTGAAATATGTCTGCCCCCTACTGGCAAGAAAGTGAAATACTATTGAGACTTCTTGCAAATCTAGGAGAATATCAAGTGTGATTGTATAATCATATCTCACCTAGATAGAAAAATTGAATGAACCAGTCACATTGTTCAGTGTTTCATTTCCACTTTCAATCCTTTTCTGCAAAATTTATTAGTCGTATGTGATTCATACACGCAACACATCCCCTGCAGCTAGAATTACCGCAATGAGTCCCCTGCAGCTTTACATAAATACGCCAGTCGGCCCAGAAATATACTCTCTTCTATATGCATGTACCAATCTTTGTTCTGCCCCTTATTATGCCACAGTCTGAGACTCTCTCATCATGTGTCCATGTAAAACTAAATAGCCTCCGCTGGAGAATACAGCGTAACATGAACCCCCCCACCCCATCTCAACACTTTCATCTGGAATGTAATTAGCGCAGCAGCAAGAAGCTTAGCGCTCCGCCCTGCTCTCAGCCCCAACCAAGGTAACTCTAGGCAGCCCCTAATCCTCACAGCCTAATGGGATTAGCTCCGGAGGGAAGGGAACCCGTGTCACACACACAAATACATTCAAAATCCCAACCTCTCCTCCTCTGTCTTCCTATCCATCTCCCTCTCCCCCTCCTTCTGCTCCACTATCTGTCTAATAGGATTAGACCGAAATTGGCCATTTCTTTAAAATCACATCTGGTCCACTCAGTGTCATCATGCTGATGATGATGGGATGGAAATAATGAGCTTTCAATTATGACTAATTCAGTATGGACGTGAACTACAGTGATCATCTATGGGAAAGACTTAAATCTTAACTGGTTCTGATTTTGCCCTTTTAAGCTTTTGAATCAGCATTTTGTTTTGATGGAGAGTTTTGGCCAATCATCAAAATGTTGTCTAAACATCCTGACGAGTATAACACGAAAGAAAACATGGAAACAGTGACAGAGGATTTTTTTCCCCCCAAAAAAGTTTAAGATTTTTACTTTGGTTGAAAATAATGGCTATTAGCAAACCATTTGTAAAAGCTGTTGAAAGCCCTGTAAGCTGATCCAGACTCAGTGTGTTTGGGTGGGACATGAATGCTTTGTGTGTACGACTGAGGACTCTGAGTGCATAAAGGCAAACATTCACAAAAGGCTTCCTATTCAAAACTAAACATAAATTATATAATCCTGTGCAATCTACACATTCACATATGTCTGCTGCACAAAGCAGGTTAAACACATCATTCTTCACTCATTTCACACAGCAAACTGCAAAGACAACAAGTATGTAACAGTTTTCACTGGTGCAAACAATCCAGACTTTTTACGGCATATTTTCTGGCATTTCTGCCTTCATATAATATAGGCCTTTCATATGAACCCCAATAACTTTTACCAGCCATGACACAGTTATGACAGCTGTGTGTGTGTGTGTGTGTGTGTGTGTGTGTGTGTGTGTGTTATCATGGTGGAATGTGGTCTAGGTGAAACTTTTAATAGTGGAAACAACCATAAAGGCAGTTTTGAGTATTGCAAGGTGTTTTCATATCTGTTTGTCTGTGTGCGGACAGATTTTGTCAATGTGATAGCGCCACAGCCACACAAGATGCAGTCAGAGAACCTGACAGGTACAGTATGTAGTTGAGAGAGTTGAGGAGTTTGAAGGTGGGTGTGATCCAAGCAAGTAGGACAGATGTATGGGGGTAGGAAGTAAGAAAGGGGACACTGGATACCCACCTTAATGCAGCTGGACCACATTTGTTTTAAGTTGCGAATTGCTGCATCACGACTGGAATGATCCCATCACAAGATGGTCTCATCAAGTCTTTTGGGTGATCATTATTTCATATATTTTTTAATTTTTATGAGTAACATAGAAGCAAGAAAATAAAATATGCATTTATATTATAACTCAGATCAAAATCAAATATAAACAAAAAAAAAAACCATGGGAAGTCCATGTTTGACCTTTGGGACCAGTACATATTATCAAATATTCTAAGCTCAAAAATCGTTTGAGTTTCAACCCCATTTCCATGCCATCAAGTTTGAAACTTCAGAGGCGGCCGCAGAGAGGCACTACCCATGTTTGAGAGGAGCAACCATGCAACTGTCTTGTTGGGGTCGGGATATGTAGACAATTGAATCATTCCTCAACCAGACACCATGGATTACCAGAACCATCCAGAAAAACATGGACAGTAATGGAAGTGGCAGCCAACAATGGAAGAAGACACAAAAGGGACTAAATTACAGTTTACAAGTTAGATGGACAATGGGATCACATTTCAATGAAGTTGCACCTTGTAACACTTCCATAGGATGAAGAAATGATTGATTGATTCGTGTGGTGGTTGCACATGGTAAAGGGGATAAATCACAGTGGATAATATCTGCTGTTGGACATTAATTGCTTTCTTGTTAACTGATAAGTAAGTTGACTTTTGAGCTTACTACGCCTATTCACAGTGCAGACCAATGATCAAAACAGGTCTGACGGAGGAATGATACCCGTTAACCCCATCAGATCATGCATCAATTCAGCTATTCTCACTTCCCTGTGCTGGTCTGAATGGAGTATACAAGAGAAAAGCGACAGGAAAAATGGGAGGACGGACTGAATGTGATGTGATGTGTCCTTGGCCAGACATTGTAGCTGCTGTTATATGGTATGCACTATAGACTGCTAAGCCCCACGCCTCACATCCAGACACACACAGATGTGCAAACACAAAACTACACACACGCTGCAGCCGCAGTACAGAGCTGTTCCAAATCACAGCCCAATCTCTGATCCCATCGCGGTGACGCTCTTGATCGAAAGCCCGGCCGCCGAGACCCCGAGGTGGGTGTAGCTCTGCCAACAGCTGGGTCCTTTCCAGCACCCGCGAGTCTTATTCATGGAGACCCATCGGCTCTCATCACTCATCGGGCAGACTCCCCCGCAAACAAGCGCCGATACACATGTAAACACGCATGCTCGCATACACACACAGACTAATCAAGGGCATCAGACAAAGTGAAACTTTATCTGCGGAAACAAGCTAATCAGATTTGCTTCAATTTGATGAGTGCTCTGGATCTGTGAGTGTGGGTGTTTGTATGTGTGTACCTAATCCAGGTCATGAGCTCCACAGTGTCTGGATCATAAAACTCCCTCAGTTCTGATAACTCTTCCATCAGCTTGGGCCAGAACTAGCGGGAGACAAACAGAGACAGGTGATGTAAAGCCTGTTTTAGCGTTCATTAAGGCCATAAAGCACAGCATCAAACTTAGTGATAGATCTTGATTAACACCGTATTACCTCGCTGAATATAATAGAGTGTGTGACAACAATTTAGACTCTTTAAAGGGAAAAATGAATTATTTCTGTTATGATCCAACTGCTTATCATTTTCTTCCATAACTTCCATTTCAGGTATTTTCCTTTTCTCATATCGTCGCACACAGTTTTTACAAGCGTTTCTGCACTAAAACCAACAATAAAATGATGAACATAACCCACCTAGAAGATGGCATACCTTGTAATACAGGCAACCGATCATCAACAGTGGAACTGCGTATCTGACGAGCCTTAACTGCGGAATGAGACAGAAAACAGCTATAATGAAATGAGAGAATCAAATGGAGAAAGTGAGAGAGTCAGAGTTATACCTCAAAATGAAGACGAGGGAAGAATGAGATAACACAGTGATAACCGACAGACAGAGCAGCACTGCTCACGTCTTATCTGATCCCTGCTGTTGTCATGTTATGACCACACTGACACCTAGTGGCCTCACTGGCAATGTTATCACCTGGCCAGAGTGCAGGCTGCGGAGTCAAAAGCAACTGCTCATAAGGCTGTGTGACAATTCAGCTTCAGGTCAAAGCAGCAAATCACAGAAAAGAGGCAAAAAAGGACATCTTTTAAGACTGTCTCACAATAGTGCTGTTACAGTTCAGATCAGTGTCAAGCTCACTGGAGACTGATGATGGATATGATGTTGATTGTCACTAGAACCTCAATGCGTTTTGAGCTTAGTCATGTTCACTTTATCTTTGTTCACATATTTCCTGATCTGAACAATAAGAACATTTCATTTAAAGGTCTTGTAAGGCTGCTCCACACTGATGCTTTAAAGCAGGGGGGGGCAACCTTTTTAAAGACTAAGAGCCACCTGGAGGGCTAATTTTTGTTGATATAATCTGTTTAAATAACAAAATTTGCTTGGTTTAACTTTAAATAAAGACTTTTATGCATTAAATAGGCTACAAATATTACAAGCATGTCTGTCTCTGTTCATGGATTTCCCTTAAGTATTCCTCACAATTATTATTAATAATGTTTTACCATGTGATCATGGGAAAACACACATTATATATTTAAACATGCAAGTTTAATTATTGCTTTGCTAATCTTACAATAATCTTACAATATTACATTTATGAGACTTTTACTTCGGAATATGTCTAGATTAATACAGTAAAAATGCTTGATTTTGTGTGTGTATGTGTAGTCGGAAATGTCCTCAACTCAAATGTAATTATCATTTTCATTTTTTTTTTGAGGGCTGGATTATCCATGTCTTTTCCTCTCCAAAAACAAATGGTCTCAGAGATTTAAATGGGTAAAAACACTAAATAAAGCAACTCAGTGGTGCAGCTAAGTACTAGTCAGTTCTCCAACATTACCTCGAACATTTGCTCACCTTGTTTCTTTAATAACCTAAAATTATAATTTAAAACATGAAATATAAAATCTTACAGTTGTTTTCAGAAATCTGGGGTTAGCATGTAGATGCTACCCTCAGTCTGGGCAGTTTGAATGTATTTACCATAAATGTTAGTATATGGCTGCACTAAGCTTTGATTTAACAAGGACGTGCAAGTGTTTCAGTTATTTTTAGAAAGTGCCCCGAGGGTGACTCACTGGCTCCCTGCGGCGACCACGCGCTTAGGGGCACAATGTTAGCTACCTCTGCTCAAATGTGTTTGGTGTTTTTTTTTTTTTTTTAATGACAGCACGGTTCTATAGCTACTACTAAGATACTGAAAAAAAAAACATTACTGTTACTGAAACACAAACATTGTGTTTGTATTGAAAGATCATTTAGTACTCTTCAAAAACAGCTACTTCCGCTGGATCAGGAAGACTTAAACATAGTTGGCCAAGCTATACACTTGAAATGTGTATGAAATGAAGCTTATAGAAGCTGGTTTCTGATTGGAAGGTGCTCAATCCAATCCCTTGACCAGACGGAATCTGGTTAACAAACTGAGGAAAGAAAAATCTCTTTCCAAATGCTCAAAACATTTGTGTGAGGTACTTGAACAGTGAATGCCTTAGTGTGAATATCCAGTGATCAGCAACACAGAACTGATGTTAAACTGGACTATTTAAAGTGGGCAAGAGAAATAGTGTGGACCACCAAAATCTAAGCAGTCCATTCTCAAGTCCAAATGAACGTTTGTGCCAAATCTAAGAAAATTCCATCCAGACCTTTCTGAGATATCAAGCTCACAAGAATCAGACAGACATGAGGACAGTGGCTTTGACCTTAGACCACCAGATTGTAAGAGGTTCATTCTTGAGTCCAAGTGGATGTTTGTGCCACATCTGAAATTCACTCAAGGGTTTCTTGAGTTCATGAGAATGGCACGGACATGAGGTCACAGTGACCTTGACCTTTGACTACCACAATCAATTCAGTTTGTTATTGAGTCCAAGAGGACCTTTGTGCCAAATTTGTTGGCATTCCCTCAATGTGTTCTTTAGACATTGCGTTCAAGAGAATAAGGCAGGAATGAGTTAAAAGTTATCTTTGACCACCAAATTCTAATTATTCTATCTTTGAGTCCAAGTGGACGTTTGAAGATGTTCCTTCAAGGCGTTCTTGAGATGTTGCACTCACAAGAAAGGGAAGGACAACCCAAAAACATAATGCCTACGGCCACAGCTATTGCCAGCATGGAGGCAAATATATATGGAATACTGATAACTGAAGCTTTAAAATAAAATGTGCTTGATGAAACAACTATTCTGTTAATTGAACGTAGTTTTCAAAAAAAATATGTCACATGTAAAAATGTCAAAAAATGATGTGTGTGCTAGATGTGCAGTTGTTGTGAGCACGTACCAGAACTTTAGTGTTGCAGCTGAAAGTGTTGAGAACAAGAGTCCACAACTCCTTTCCAAACACACCGTAGGCCGCGACTGCACACATGTGGCCAGTCCAGATATACTTCATCCTGGATCGAGAGGGGGACACAGAGAGAACACATATCAAGCAGTGTTGGGTATTAATTTCTTTTTTTTTTTTTAATGTTTCACCTGGTCACATTTCCTCTTACCATAAACTTTTTGTGTAAGTAAAGCAGCAAACTGATAACATTTGGGAAATATCTGATGATGTGTGTGTACGTGTGTGCCTGTATCATTTTTGAAGGACAAACCGGGGTTCCTGTAGACAAAGGCAAGGTAGACTTAAGACTTTTTTTGAACATTTGTAATGTCACTCGACATCAAGTCTAAGACCAATTTTCTAATGCCCAAATGTTTATTGTAACATAAAACATTACCTTTTTATCCAGTGAAAAGTTGTATTATCTACATCGAATGTTGAGAAAATAACCCTTTTTTGAAAGTGGAAAACATGGAAGACAATGAACACATTATATTATTATTAAAGTTTATTTTTGGTTTACCAACAGAAGTTGGATATATCTGGCATTTCAGGCCTTTCTTCTTGGCAATTTTGTGTTTTTCAATCTGCATTTGAGATTCCACTGCTTGGAATCCCTTTCAAGTTTAAGAAAAGGAATGTATTAAATTATTTAACAAAAGAAACAACAGATGTTAACAATTATTTTGAGATTTCACAACGCAATAACAGAAAAAGAACAATTCATAAAATCCTACTTTCCATGTCTGAGCATTTTTAAGACCTTTTAATGATTACTTTAAGTCAGTATAATGACAAGTAGGTCTTTTTTTAGATGAATGAATTCAATGCCTTTTAAAACATTTTAAGGATCTATGGGAACCCTGGGACAAACAGACAGTAGGTAAAAATGCTGTTCTTTCATGCTGATGCTTGGACTTCAGGATGTTCCCTCAAGCCATTAAAGAACATTATATTTAAATAGGACAACCAAACTGTCTTTAGTGGAGGGAGGACTTAGTGAAGCTGTTCCAATGTGGTTAAACTTAATTTAGTCTATAAAACACAGCATTGTTATCAAAGGTCTATCTGAGGTCTGAAAGCACATAAATTAGCATTCTAAATAAATAAGAAGCACATTAAAAGAGGGAGGATTGAGAAAATTAAATGAGCTGAAAAATTGTTGACAGGTACAGCGATGGAGCCATGAGAGAGAAGGGAGGCATAAAGAAGTGCAGGCTCACGGAAATAAATCTCGCTACTTTTTAATGCAAAGGAGCTGTCTGATGGAAACGAATGGCTCTCTGCACTTTTGGCCTTTCGCTCTTCATCAGCATTTTCGAGAAAGTGCTGAAATCAAAAGTGTCAGTTTCTGCACTACCTGGCTGCTGCGGTATGAAAAGCTTTCAGATTTGTCTGCTTTTGTGTGAATTCAATCAGTTCTTTAATTCCTGACTGTGACAGGAATGCTTTGTATGAACTATGTATACAAAAAAATGTACAGCCCATTCCATACTATTCCGAATCCTGCACACCACATATACTCTAATTACAACAAGAACACAATGTGCTACTAAAGTGAAGTTTTAGAAAACCTGTGTCTCCATGTTGGTATGAACAAACCAGATATGAGAATGTTCCCCTTCTCTCTTTGACTCAGTGATTGAAGGTTTCTTTTAGTACAATGGAAAGAAGTAATGATTCCAACTGTAATCTCTGTGCTTTTCTTGACAGTCGTCACAAAGAGTCTAAAGTTAAAAGACAATTATACTTTCACAATAATGAGTCATGGATGTCAGGCATGGCAGCCTGTGTGTGCAGCTTGAAATGTGCTCAACCTAAGAAATGTACTGATGATGCTGGCAACAAAAAAACACTTGACAATTACACATTAAAGCTGGGAGTCAGGTCTGGCAGGGTTGTTGTGCTTATGATTATAAATGTGAAATGGGGAAAAACTGCATGCCACGTAGTTGTGTGACACTGAAGTGCTAATAATGAGGCACTATGCAAATACAACACTGTAGGTTTTCGAGACCCACAACTGAAGCAGAAAGGTATTATGTAGAACTCAAAAGTGAAATTATCCACTGATTATTGTAGGGTAATACCACAACTTGTACGGTTGTTTTAGCAGTACAGGAATAGTTGCTCAAGCAGTACAGAGGCCCTGGTATTCTGACGTTCTAAAGAAAATGATTAATGAGGTAAACCTAGTAAAAAATCAAGAAGCAGAAACAAATTGGAGGTCACATGAGATTTTTCATTTAATAACAGAAAACTCCTCCTCTCCTATAAAAGCAGCCATCTACAAGCACCTTCCTATTACTAACTGATAATGTCCTTGAAATATTTTTGAATATTTCTGAGGCTTTGCTACAACTTTAGTATACAATATCAATGATAATAATAGTCAACATCTTTTGTAAACTGACTTTTATTGACTGATTTAGCAACATCACCTCCTGAAATGGGGTAGCCACCACCATTTTGGTTTTGTGGCGACAGATGTGACCATATTTGAAGGAGAAGTTATAGCTTTGGAGAATCGAGGGGTGGATCTGACTCAGAGACTGCAACAAGCTGCCCCGCCCTTATATTTGTGTAACTTTGGGCCTTAATAAAACATAAAAAGGTATGTTATATAGAAATGCACTCCCTGTATAGTTGTAATGAATGTTTAAAATTAACTATAGAGACCAAAACCAGTTTTTGTACCAGGCTGTAAACATGTTTATATCTGCTGTAAAGTTGGGGATTTTAACATGGGGTTCTATGAGGACTGACTATTTTGAAGCAAGCCCCAAGTAGCCATTTGATGACCTGCACTTTTTTGGCACTTCCACATAAGCTTTATTTTTCAGCCTCGGAGGTTGCAGCTTGTTTCAAAAGCAGTTGAATTGCTGCCCTCTGTGGGGAAGAGATTCAAGACAGAAGGCCCATTTTCATTAACCCTCAAATTGCACAAATTGAAATTATGAATATAAAATATGCCATTAGGCACGTCTTTTGAAAAAACAAAACAAAAAAAAATGTTTTTACACTTGCATGAGGTATTATTTTAGGCGATTCTGAAAAGCCATATTTTGCAAAATTGCAATGCAAATACTTTTTTCTACATTTATAGGTCACATGATGTACAAAAAAGAATCACATGACATCCTAAAAAACCTGGCTTTGGATGTGTTGGCAGAGGAAGAGACTGAGACCGAAGTTTTACGCAAATCTGTAATACAAACCTGCCTAGTGTAACCTCTGTCTAGAGCTGGACTTGCTAACCATATAACACTATCATGATACGTTGCCCACAATAAGTACAGTATCACAAAACAGCCATTCTGCAATACTGCAATGTGAGACAATCGTCTACTATACATCACAATGTCTGTGTGACTGAAGAAGAACAAATACCCCTACAACAGTTCTGGAGTTTTAAGGAAAACAAGGAAACTTTGCTTTAAACATTGTTTTCATTGTAGGCAGAATTACAGTTGTGGTAGCATAAGCTGTTTGCAAATAGGGTGGCTTTGTATGTGTGTTGTTTTGCCCATGTTATTTACATGCATGAGACAGTTCTTGCATATTCTCCAGTCTTAACTGATTTTATTTGTCTCGTCTGTGCTGTAAAATCTGAAGTAGGCCAAGACCTTCAATTAAAAAGAAGACTTTGATTGTAAAATTTGTTTTCACCAACTGTTCGAACTGTGTGCCTGTTTCCTCAGGTGGTTTTCTTTTTCACAGCATGTAAACCGTTCACTCTGCTCTAATCCATTTGATTAGAGCAACCACAAGGACTCATGAAGTGGTGATTTTTGTAAGTCAAACTGGCAGAAGAATCAGATTGGACCGCCTGCATGATTTAGTAAAGATATTGATATTTGCCTCCAGTGTTTCAATAACATGTTGCAAGAGAAACGTATATGATATAAAACCATATCAATATTTTCATCCCACCTGTACCTCTGACCAAGTTAAGTGCTAAAATGTGCTTTGTTGCACCTGTAACCACACCCAAAAGTCATGCCACTGCCCCCTGGAGTACACCTCTACTTCATTACAGCAGGGAGAGATGTTAAATCGATTTTCTGGGGGGCAGATGTTACTATTTAAACACATACAAATGCATGACAACAGAAGCGAACAATATCAAAACACTTGAGAAAATGTTTAAGAATCACAAAACATTTCTAAGCAAGGGAAAATGGAGGGCAAAGACTGTATATCAAAAAGAGAACCTACACTGAGTGGAAAATTAAGGCAGCTGTTGGAGAGGTGAAGGCCAGTCAGCCGATATTGTTTGGTGGTCATAGTTCTGGTGTGACAAATAAGAGCAAATTTGTCAGGAGCCAGCATGTCACAGCAGCAGCAAACCCTGCCAGCTCCTGGAGCTGAAACATTCTGGGAATTAAGAAGAAGTGGCTGAATATGAAAGGCAACCACAAGAAAGATGTTTCTGTTCAATGGTAAAGCCTCGGTGCCAGCGCTGGTGTCAGGGCTCTAGCCCCACAGCCAGAGTCTGGCATCTGTAACTGGAGCCCCAGTGGTGGTGCTGTTCCACAGAGACAACCTGCCAACAGATGATGCAGTTAGGTGAACCGCAGAAACAGCCCGCCGTGTATGTGTGTGCCAACAGGAGAGAGAAGCAACAAAAAACAGATGAGGAAAATGAGAGAGAAGACTAATGAGGCTAATTTTGGAAAAAGGAGCAATACACAGGGTGAAATACATCACAGTAAACTGTGCCACGTACTGTATACTTTTCATTATAGGCTTGTGACTCAAGTTTATAAATAGCAATTTCATTCTGACTTTCCAACTTGGCATGTGACATGGTCCAGCATCTTCCCAGCCCAATTTCGTGAATAGGTTTACAAATGACCTCATAAGGGTTACATGCAGTCAAGACATTGTGTGACCACAGTTGACCACTTGCTAAATCCTTTGCCCCAAACAGTGAATACCTAATCATAACCGAGTATCTGTAACCAGGCAGAGCAGGCCAAATAAGCTTTGGATTTCTCCTCGTGCAGTATTGTTCATGGGGCTGTTGTAAGCAGCTGGAGGAAGGTGTCTTTTCTAGCTTTTCCAAAGCAAATTGCATAAATTTAGATTACTTTTGTACAGTCATTTTGACCAAGTTATTCTACTTTGTTTTCTTCTGTTACTAGTGCTGAAGGTGCTGCTGTTGGGTGCTGCTGTTGGAGGGATATCTCATCAGGCCGAAGGAAAAGATGTGCTCCGTAAGGCAGAGCTCTTAAATAGAGAACCCCAGTAATGAGTCCTAAAACTCAGAAATGAATTAGCATTTCAGCACCTTGGGTTCCCTCATTTCCAGGTCAATGGCTTTTTTTTAATTGTTTTTTGGTTAGAAATCTAAAATAAAGTCAGTGATTAACACAAGTTAAAGAGACTTTCATGTTTTCTTCTTCGACATAAAATAAATCGAAATACCCTATTTGCGAACTTTAAAGCTTCTATGTGTCTTAAAAGAAGTGGTCAAATGAGACTACAGAACGTCATCACATCCGGCGTTCTGAAAATAATGCATTGATAAGAACGGATGGATGGACAGAAGGATGTAAATGACCCTTCTTTTTCACCCTTGGATGTTCTTATCCCTCCGGTTTCTCAACAGTGGATGATAAAAACATCACCAACAAATGCACTTGCTTACTGTGAATTCTTCATATAATATCTTGCTCTACTCACACATGAACTCAATTGGACATGACACAGACTGACAGGGTAAAGTCTGTTTAATGTCCAATACATATGATTTGGGCATTTGCGTACTCACGTACAGCTCCTCTGAGTAATGTCTATGTAGTTGCAGAGTTGCAGTGCATAAAGGCCTGCAAGACAAGCCACTGTGGGATGGTGCTTGGCGTGGAGGGCTGATCAAGGCTAAAGTGGACCACTCAGACACTTGGTGAAAAGCTTTCGAGAGGCACTCACCAGGATCCCAGCATCTGCTCGTGAGCATGCACAATCAAGAATCAAGCCTTCAAGTGCAAAAGTACATTTGAAGAGTCCCTGTCTGGGAATTAAACCAACGTGACTACTTGGGAGTGTATGTCAGTCCAGATATCTGTTTGCAAATGATCCTGCAATTACGTGTGCATGAGCTCACCTCATAGTGCTGAAAGCCAGGAGGCCATAGAACAGTGTATGCAATAGATTATAGGCCACATCTGGACGGAGAGCCACCACTCGCCCATCTGCAGCTCCTTTCCTCTCCTCAGCTGAACCTCCTCTGGGTCTGCTGAGAAACAAAAAAAAAGGCAATGAGACAAAAGACAACAGTGATACATAAAACATTACAGCCAGACGCTTGTGAAGAGAGGCAGAAGGGTAGGTGGGTGGAATTGATATTATTCAGATTATTCAGATTTCAGTAGCCGTTATTCAGATTTCATTAGCTGTTTGCGCACAAGGAGACACGCAATGATGCACACCCACGACCGTTTGTGTCTGCAGGAGTCAGCACGCAGACAAACAGAGAAAGGCCCGGGGGCAATGATGTCACTCCAACAATTTGGCCTCCCGCACCAAATCAGACGGACACTGGCTTCCATTTGAATATAAATCCAATCTGGCTCTTCCTAGTATGTGAGGTGAGGTAAACTGGATTGAATTAATTCTTGAATTGCCAAATAGCCCTTTGTTCTATGAGGTTAGTATTCTCGCCCTCCAACAGCAGAGGGCGAGTTGATATGCTAATGTGATTAGTTCAATGTGGTCCTTCACCTTGCACCACAGGCAAATGAAGCTCTGAAAGGCAGCTGGTAGAATACTCTGTTTTCCAGAGCATGAAGCAATAATGCTATTACTAAATCTGCAGTGATGTGCAGCAGAGTCATGAGCACAGTGACTACCACTGGGTTTCTGACTCATGTTAGCCATCCTGATGCCCTCCTCTACAATGACACTCCTTTTCTTGCCCACTATATTTTAGTTTCAGCCAAGTTTGAGGATTACATAGTGGCTGACTTTTAGTGCAAACCTAATCTATCACTCTGCTACAAACACATGAGGACAAGAAATCTGTAAGATCATGATTTTCAGCTTTGATAACATGTGACTAAGATCCATATTACCATTATTATTATTCATACCCAGGGTTTGTATGGAGTTTGTTAAAAGAGCCTTTATGTATGCAGCTCCATATATGTGGAATCTTCTGCAGGAAAGACTTTAAGCTGCACTCACTGGTTCTTCAAGGCCGTTTTAAGAACTCTTGCAGGACTTCTGTATGTCATCTTCTACATGCCAATGTCAGGGTGTTTTTATGGTTTATTTATTCCTTTTCGTGTTTTATGTCATTGCTTTGGAGCTGTATATTTTGATTTTGTGTTTTTGTTCCATGTTGTCAGTCTGTTAGTTCTGTTGCTGCCTGCCTTGGCCAGGAAACTTTTGAAAAAAAGATTTTTTTTCTGGTTAATTAAAGATTAATATATAAATAAATAAATCACAATATCAGTCTATATGAGTTGCACTCGACTGATTTTTTCATTTTCTGTTTATTGGAGTTTTTTGAGGGTTTTTTTAAGTGCACATCTTTTGAATTCATATGTACATTTACTGTATCAGTGCAAAGGAGAAAAAAACCTAAAACAAAAAAAAAGGATGTCAGAAAGATCATTGTCAATATCAGTTAAATTCAATTCATCGTATTATCATAGAAAACACATTATCAATAATCAGTCATGGGTTTCTTCTATTGAAATAGTCCATAAAAGCGAGCAATATCGAATAGAACGTGTTCATCTTTCCTCTCAGTGAAAATTGTTTTGTTTTTTTTTTTATTTATTGTAAATGCTTCATCACATCTTCAGCAAAGTTCAGTGGGCTGGTGGGTTTTTCTGTTTCCAATTTAACAAAATCAACTTCTTTCATTCAAACACTGCCAGGACTTGGTCTGGTTTGAGTTGCTTCTGTGAAACCTTGGACAGAGTTTGGAATATTTCAGTCCAATAATTAACAATCCTCGGGCAGTTTCAAGACATGTGTGCTAGTGCTGTTCTCAAACAGGGGTTCTGAGGACCCAAAAGGTCCTTGAGGGAAACCAATGGGGCCCAAGAAAATGAAGAATATTTTTTTTCAGTATTTTATTCACAATAAAATTGGGCCCAATGTGAGTAAGATTCGTAAACCTGACCATTCTGTCTTACTTTCTTCTCTGTGAACTCCCCAACTGTAGCTGACACCTACAGAATTCTGGTCTTAATCATATCAACCTCATCAAAGACGGTTAAAACCTGCTCAGCTCTGTACTCACTGACCTTGACCTCTTGCCTTTATAACTTGTTTTAATTTGACAAGCTTTCATTTGCGATGCACTATTGTTTGTAGTATTTATTCTGTGTTTTGGAAGTGGTTTGCTTTTTGTCTAGTTTCATGTTGTATTGTCTGTCTTGTGTCTTCTTATTTGTAAGACTTTATATCATGTGCTATTGTGTGTGTTATTTGTCTTGTGTGTGTCTTTTCTTTTTGTCTTCTTGTACGTCTTTGTATTATGTCATTGTGCTGTGTATTTGTTCTGACCTGCTAAGGGACTGCAAATTAATGAATTAGCTCTAAGATATAATCTGATACAGTGCATCAATGGTAACATCTATGTTTTAAACTCTACATGGTCCCTTTTAAATGAAGTAAAATAAATAAATGAAATCTAATTACCAAAATGTTATTAGATGGAACTGAAATCTAATGAAATGGGAGTCTGTGACTTAAAGTGTATTATTTAGGGGTCTTTGACATGAAAAACATTGACATCCACTGTACTAGTGAAGCCAGTGCCTGAAATAACTTTTCAACACTAGAATTTGTTAAACCTGCATATATACACGTATTACCAACTTTTAAGTAGATATGAAAAACTAGTTAGCATTTTATTTACATAAAAGGCAGAGCAAAATTAGCATTCATTTGGAGTCATGTTTTGGCCACCTGATAAAGTCCTTTTAGCTCTGTTTTGGTCTCCACCACCTCTGTATATTTAGCTCTTTTTCTGATGCTTCACTACATTCACCAGCTAGTCACTATCTGTGCCTGTCTGCAGTTTGGTGTTGGACAGGTGGTGCACTGTGTTGAACTTAAAAAGCTTTTGCACACAGAACAGCTGCCTGATGCATCTAGAAACGGTGCTGATGAGAGCAGAGATGGAACCAAAACAGTAGGAGCTGAAAGGCACTAAAATTTCCCACTCCTTTCACATTCAAGCTGTCTGATTTTAGAATATTTTGTTGCAATAAAAGTGCAGACCTTCACTGAAGCCTTACAAATATTCAGGTTGTTTAGTACTTAAAGTCAACACTGTGCTTTTGTTGTAGCCAATGTCTGGCCCGAATCTTGTGCTATCGAAGAAAAGTCATAAGGTCACTTAAAAATCAATAGGTTACCTTCTGTTGGAAAGATAAATACACACACTCACAAACTTCATACCAAACTGGTCATTAACTCTCAGTTATGTTGTAAACAGAGAAACAAACACAAGGACAGATGGAGGAGAGCACTCAGCTGCCACCTGATAATTTACATCAATAGAATACGCTAAGGGGAAAACTTGAAAATTATACTTTCAACTGTCTGATTCATTGAAACATTATGGGTATATTGCCATGTACCTCCTCCAACACGGAGCTGCCAAATGCTTCTTTTCATGTGACATCAGTGAGTTTTAAAGAGTTGCACAAGGACATCTTCTCTCCCCCTTCAGCCTACCTCAGGTTCTGCAGTGCAGCCACTGCCAACATGCCGCTGAGCAGCAGCAGTGAGAGGATGTAGGGGTACAGCAGCAGGGTGCCAGCCAGACGCTCCAGTGTGTCAAGGGGCAGTAGGCCAAAGGCCTCCTCACACAGATACAGATTGGCATCGAAATCCCTGCAGCAGGGGGGATGAAACCAACAAAGAGGAAGTGGTGGGGGCATAAAAAATATGAAGATGACACAGAAAGGAGGGAGCAAACTTACTTGTTAGTAATTACAACAGTCTATGGTATAAGTATTTGGTGCTAACACATTCATTGCCTTGTTTCTCACTTGTCTATAAATCAGTGTGTGGTGAATCATCTTTTGGTTATTCTAATGGTGAAGTTTAAATTTCTGTTAACGGCACTCATGCTACAGTAACTACCCAGGATCTACATCCTTAAATATGACTTCACTAATTCAGGCTAAGGTAGAAGTAAGTAATTTGGTTCCATGAATGTTTGTAGTTTGAGAATATATTTTTAATGAAGTGATCTTGATCAATAATGCACTTTTGAAATAAAGCAAACATGAGCAGAGAGTCGAAACTAAGATCAGAATTGATATGAGGTGAAATAACACACTTATATGCATAAATCCAAGAAAGTACCAGAAGTAAACAAATCACCAGTACTGCAGGGGCATCTCCCTCTCTCTTGTGCTTGTTCGAATGCAAGCTATACTAAGAAGTGTTCAGTTTTCTAATTTTAACTTTACTTTCTGTGTAACATTACTTTTGAAAACCATGTCTATGAGTTCGGGATGTACCTGTGTAGTTATCTGCAGTAGTGACACATTTCAACTTTGGAAAAAAAAAAACTGAAGTGGATCAACAATTTTAACAGAAAGGACTTTGTTCCCAATAACAGCATTTAGTTGCTCATCACATGCCTGGTGATTGATAGAATAATCTTGAATAACTATAAAACAACATGAATTTTAAAAAAAATCATTCATTCTTTCTAACGTAACTGATCTGTACTTGAATATTTTCAGAGTTCATGTTTTCCTCATTGCATTGGCTGCTTCTGGCCAACAGCTGTGCTGATAAGTAACCAAACTAAGAATTAAGAAGGCATGGGACAATATGAAAATTCCAAGTGACCATTATCCCGTCAAAAATACTTGCAATTCACCATGTTATTAAAACTCTCAAAATGGCACTGGCACTTACATTTGGTGAAGAAACAAATTCTTGTATAGCAACACAGGTAAGACACATCTTTTTTTGGTGAAAATCCTTTTTGTGAAAAATAACAAATCAAAACAGTATTAAAAAGCTAGGCTTTTTGACTATTCAAAATGGTATGACATCTTTTAATATGAAATATGCTAATGGTTGTTTTTGCAGAGAGTCTTTGTTGGCGGTGTAGCATTTAGTTTGGTTTTTTTTTGATACTGCTTGACACGATATTCACAATTATTGTTTTTTAATCATGATCTACTATAAAATCGTATATCGTCCCATCCCTGGAATTGAGATATCACAAATTTGAGGGCATACAAAAACAGAAACCATCAGAGAAATAAGTCACAGCTAGTGAGAGAAACAAGAACAGAGGGAGAGGCAGGGATAGAGAGAGAGAGAGAGAACCAAGTGTGAGCATAGCATTTTCCAGCCTCCTGAATAATTGAAGGGCGAGTTGTGTGGTGTTGGGTTGTGAGCTGTGTTATCTGCCACCCCGGAGCAGCTATCCAGTGGCTGAGCCGCTCAACACACACACACACACACACACACTCTGTGATCGATGGAAGGCCTGATGGAGTTACCGCAGCATATATTATTCACACACACTAACACTCCAGGTGCTACAATACTGGTGCTGAGTGAATAATACAGTCAAGCTGGATCAAGTCAAGAGGTGTGTGTGTGTGTGTGTGTGGGGGTGCAGACTGTGAACTCTCTGTGTAAGACTATGCATCCTTATGGCTAAATATGGATTCATTTAAGTAAAGTGTGACTTTGTTCAACAACACCCGGATCTGTTTGTGTGTGTGTACACTGTGTGTATTCATCTATGAGTGTGTGTTCATACCTCGTGGGCCCCAAGGCAAACTTTGACTTGATGAATTTAAAGATGTGTTCGTCTGATCTGAGCTGAAGTGCTTTCTGTAACACACACACACACACACACACAAACACACACACACACACACACACACAGATAAGGTCATCTTGTCGAGGCCAAAGATCAGCATGCTGAGATGTATAAATAAGTTATTTAAGCTGAGATCATACGATGAGCTTACATCATACCTACAGGTTTTAGAAATATATGAGGAGGAGAGGAGGGCTGCGGTCGAGGGAGGTGGAAGGGTGGAGTGTAACAGGGAAGAGAAGGGGTAATGAAGCAGCAGTAAGGGAAGGAAAGGAGGAGCAGAGGAGGGAAAAGGAGTGAGATGAGAGAACAAAAAATAATACCAGAGCAGACAGGTGAGGAGAAAAGGGGCAACAGATAGAAAATGAGAGGAAGAGTGAGGAAGGATAAGAGCCAGGGAAGAAGAAGAAGAAGAAGAAGAAGAAGAAGAAGAAGAAGAAGAAGAAGTAGAAGAAGAAGAAGAAGAAGAAGAAGAAGAAGAGGAGCACCTTGGCCAGGTAGTTGATGGTGAGGGTGAGGAGGAGAACCATGGTGCTGTGGAGAACCAGTTTGCCCAGACGAACCAGCAGGCCTCCTGTCTTCAGACCGGACTGCATCAATGGCAACAAGAGATGAGTTAACACATTCACTATTATATTCTTCATGAAGTTTCACATTAAATTCTTTTTAGTCACTAAAAGTGACACTGCCAGCAACAGAGGGACCTGAGTATTGTCTCAGTTAAGCAAAGAAAGTGGGGTGCTCCCTTTTTTTTTCTTTTTTGGTCTTTTATGTCTTTACTATTTTTTTTACTGACTGGATGGACATGCATTGGTGCTACAGAAGTTGAAAGTTTTGTAGCAAAGGCCACAAAACTGTAGCACAAATTTAGAAGAATCAAGTTGAAATTCCTGTGAAAGGCATCTTAACATACCATAACAAATTTGATGTCAATCAAGGTTTCAAAGGGTTAAAAAGCAATTTCCCATATCCTTTAAACTAAACACAGTACTGACAAAAAGTAGAATATCTGTATTATTAATTTATTATCACCCATGCCGATAACATGGACAAAGCAGGTGAGGGTGCTGAAGGGGCTGTAGTGCCCCCTAAAACCAGGTATTATAAATACCATCTATTGAGGGAAAAGTTTAAACTTAGTGTTAAAGCTATTGCTTCCCTTTTCTTACTGGGATACAGGCTACATGTATAGTACACAAGTATTTGAGGGGAGAGAGGGGAGGATTGTCTTTGATGCAGTTCTCTGGTTTATCAGTGAAGTGTATGAACTAAACTGCAGACTCGATTCTCTAACAGTGACAGAGTGACGGCTGACTCATATCAACAGGCTAATGTGGGTAGAACACACATCAGCGGGTACATAGCCTGTCGCTCGTCACCCAGGCGCTGTCTAACCATCGCAGCATAAATTATATGTACCAAGCAGAGTAGAAATGTGTTATCAATTCACCTCACACACAAACAAGCGAGCACACAAAGCCTCACCTCAAAACAAACCAGCATCTCTGTCTCACACATGCAGCGCAAAGCTGTCTGTAACAGGTGCTACAGCAGACTTTGTGAAGCACATGCAACATAGGTGTATGTCCCAATGTACAGCCCTGGATTAGATATCAATTTATCCAATCTAACTTTGAATCCATGTGTCTTCAACTATGTCATTTGAAACAGAAGTTGCAGAGGAATAAAATGCAATGATTTAAATGAGGTCTGCACTTTATGTTGGCTTTTATTCTTATTAAGCTGATCACAGGAATGAAAGTTTAACTGACATTGGTCTTGTTGGACTACAAAAAACACCCTGCCCACTCCTGATAACAGACTCATCTTACAGAGTGTATTTCTTTTGTCTGACAATTTCTGTTTGGCCTTGCACAAACACCAGCCTGCACATCAGCGAGCAGCCCAAAGTTTCATTTTTTCCATTAATATTAATTAGCTGCAGCTTATGTCATAATCTGTCAGGAGTTTTTCATTTCAAACAGAAAAAACTTTTTTTTTTCATTTTCTTTTAAACAACATAAAGCAACATGTGTTAGGGAGGATATCAAGTCAAGCAAAGTCAAAAGTTAAAGTGGAGCCGTTTGTCTAAAGTCACCAGATTCATAACTTGAGACTGATTGATCAAAGTAATATGACTCCAGTCCAAACCTTTAAAACATATTACAAAGCAATAAACATGCCGATATATTATAAAACATTTCACAATAAGAGACTGTGTTACTGTATACAAATTATCTAACGCCAGAGATGAAATCGCTCTTTGCAATTTGTGATTCTCAGCCTTCCTCCATCTCTCTCTCTCTCCATTCCACTTTCATCCTGTCACATTAAAGGTTTCTGTAATTGTTACTGTGATAAGATCTGATTTAACTAAATTACATTTAGACCTGACAGGAAAATGTGTACCCAGAATACAAAGTGAAATTAACTTCTGCAAAAACAGACTGCAGCACAGGGCTCTTCACATCATGCAGGTTAATCTTCCATCTGTGTTTTGTAAACAAGCCACCACAACTGTCTGGATCTTCCTCTGCGGGACCTTGATACACCAACAGTGTTATATTAATTCTCTGATCCAAATGCCTGCTTTTTTAGTTGTAAAATTTTATTTTTATTCTCTGAAATATACAAACACACACACACACACACACACACACACACACACACACAAACAAACTAACCTGGCAGTGTCTGATGAAGAGTGCAGCCACGATGAAGCTCAGGACCAGTGATCCCAGTATCATGGAGTTACAGAACTGGAGGAGCCACACAGTCAGCAGACTGCTCACTTGAACCAGGTACAGAGTGGTCACCTACACAAACACACAGATACTCAGTACATTTACATGATGCTAGAGAAAGTGTTAGTCTGACTGAAACTGGACTTTTAAAATAGATGTAAACAAGTTTATACGACTGAAATCAGAATAAATCAAATTTCTCAAAATCGGACTAACACACTAAGATAATTCAATTGGAAGTTGAGCTGTTCCATCATGTAAACACCTCAGTCAGACTTTACTAGAACAAAAGTTCTTCACGTGCTCCTCGTCGCCACGCCGGCCTCCCTCGGCGGTTAGGGATAGGGACTGTTCATTACTTATGATGAGGGGAGGGGTGCTGTAAAACAGGTCAAGCATTTTTTTTTTTAAATGTAAGCACTGAGGAGGGACTTGTGTTTTTAATTTTGCCTAAGGTGAGGGACATACATACTTATAAAGGTAGGACTTTATATTTCTTTAAAAAAAAAAAAATCACACACTAGCCACACCCCCTTGTCTGAAAAATAAAGTACAGTCCCACAACACCAGCACAGAAGCCAAGTGATGTATTGCTGAGGACGGGGTCACAAGAAAACATACTAGCCACTTTAAAAAATCAATATCAGTTTAAGTGCACACAACATTTGAATATCTGTTCCTCTTTACCTCTTACCACAGCAGCTGATGGAGGCGGCAGTAAACCAGTGACTCTGCCGTTCAGTGGAGTAAAATTTCTTAATGGAGTCTGGTGTTTTTGAAATAATGGCTTCAAATTCCCATCAGTAAGGACTATTTTAGGGCAAGGTAAGGCGGTGAAAATATTCTAAATATAGCCTAGGCTACACTTAAATTGATATTGTTTTTTTAAGGTGGCTTAAGTGAAGGCAGAGTTTGCTCAGTGCCGTTTGATTATACCGTATGTATGTAACACAGTGGTTTTCTATCCAGAAGTTATTGTAAATTAACAGTTACGATTGTGATTCGATCCATACCATAGTCTGTATAAATAACACAGGTGTATTGCAACTAGCTAAAAGAGGACATATCTCCACCCGCCATGGTGAGGTCAGACATACTTCCGTCAATAAATGGATTCTCCCCCGCTGCTTGTATGCTGGGACAAAGACACTAGTCCAGTTAAATGGCCTGAAGTGTACATGCAAACAAACTGAATGCTGTAAAACTTCAGCCAGTATCCTCTATGTCGCATTAATGCAGACAACAGCAAGAGAAAAGTGCACTATTGGGGAATCTGTGACCATACAACTTGTAAGACTAAGCATCCTTGAGCTATTCAATCTTTTTTTGGGAGTCCATCAGTTTTGGCCATTAGTGGAGATTCGGGATGGAACCTCAGAACATCAATCAGAGATAAATGTCAAATGATTCATCTTTGGAATAGACTTGTTAAGACGCCTAATCAGAGACATACGAAAAATATATTTAATTTGGGACATTTTACACGCTCATCCCTGATCTAATAAGTTAAAATCCTTATTTTCTTTAAAACACTTTGTCGTTGATTTTCCTGAACAGGTTACTTTGTAATATTAAGGAGATAGGGAGCAGGGAGGAGGACAGACTTTTTGTTGTATGAGCTAGATGAAACTGAGAATGACGTTCATATTCTAGGGTGCCTGCACTGCCAAGGGCAGGATGGATGATTCATAATTGTTTAAGAAACACCATGCAACATCCCTGTGATACTGGCTAGAGGAAACTGAGAATGACGTTCATATTCTAGGGTGCCTGCACTGCCAAGGGCAGGATGGACACGTGAATGAGGATCTGTCCGACAGATCCTCATTCACAGATAGATATAGATATAGATATAGATATAGATATAGATATTGATATAGATATATAGATAGATAGAAAGTTATCACAAATGTCAATGATTTTCTTTGAAACTAATACTTCCCCTGATATAAGCTACTGCACGCTATAGGAAATGTTCAAAGCTTAAATTGGAGGGCAGATAATTTTATGTTCAAAAGAAAATCATTGACATTTGTGATAACTTTAAAGATACTGAACAAACGTTATCTTTTTCAGAGGATAATTGAAAGGAAGATTGTTACTGCAACCAGAGCATGAGCTCCTCATGAACAACGAAAGGGCCATAGATATACTCTTAAGAGCTCAACAACAGTATTATGAACATGGCAAACGAGCTAGCAAGATGTTAAGTCACCAACTAAAACAAAGCAATTGTCTGTCAGCTGAATGGACGCTATTTTGGAGTCCAGTATCCAGCTCGTATTAAATATCAGTGGAACTGACCCTTTAACGATCCGGCCAGTCTTGTAGCCATACCTGTACAGTTGTTAAGAAGTCGACACAGTCCAGGGTGTATACGATGAGAGCCTGAACAAGCAGGATAAACTGGTTGAACTGCCACGTCAGGCAGAAACAGAACGTCGTCACGTACATTAACCACACCATCACCTTCTGAGGAGGGAAGCACACACACCAACATACGGAGGTCACTCAACCCTGCTGCCTCCTTTAGAAATGCTAGATTAATGAGCAGATGGGTTGAGGGTTCAAGGCCGATCAGTGTGCTCATAGCTTTGGTTTAGTGTGAGTTTGTGTACCTGCTGTAAGCCGGTGAGCTGAGGCCTGAGGTAACAGGTGATGGCGGCGACCTGCAGCGCTAGGAAGGGTAAAGACCAGTTCTCTCTCAGGGAGATGGTGAACTCCACACGAGTTGTATCTACCCTAATAGGAAAGAAAGAGAGAGAGAGAGAAAGTTGGACGGTGACAATCAGTTTTATAGATTAAGTAATATCAAAATGTCCAACTCACAGTGAAATACAAAAAAAGTACTGCACTATTCAAACTTCCTGTAAATTGTGTGCTGAAGCTGTAAAACAACCAGAGGAGTTAGACAAGATAGGATGAACAGGTAATGAATATCCAGGGGCTGGCAGATCAAAGTGATGTCATAGTCTGATGCCTCCATAGCTGTTGTACAGACTGACTGCAGTTGGCATAAATGAGCCCCTGAGTCGCTCCTTTTTACACGGAGTGAGATGATTTTATGGCTGAACGAGCTGCTCCTCTGCAGAAGCTCATCAAGTAGAGAATGAGAGGTGTTGTCTCGTATGGCTCTGATTTTGTCCTCCATCCCTCTCTCTGCCTCTGCCTCCACACTGTACAGTTCCAGCCCAACCACAATATGGCCTTCCTTACCAACTTGTTGACCATCTTAAACGGTCTTTGTGGTAAGCTATTCGTCCCTCCTCCACTGTCATTAGGCGGCTGGGTAAAAAATGACCGTGATGAGAGCAGCGTTTTACCCAAAGATGAACATTTTTCAACTCTGAATGACCCCAAAAAATGCCAATTGTAAAGCACTCAGAGTATAATAGCCCCTCAGTACCCATGGTTGTATTAAAGAGACCTAGATACAGCATTTAAGGGCCTACAAAAGTTGCTCAGCGAGGCATGAATCTACAGGATTTATGTCAACATTCAGTATTATATTAACCAGATGATCTGCGCTGCTTCCGCATCACTGGATCGATAAAGTAACGCACTAAAGTCATCCCCTGGCAAAGCAGGAAAAGGCAGTGAGCAACTTAGCAAGAAATGCACATTGCATTAAATAGGTAAAAATTGACAAGAAAAGACCTGAAAAGCAGTTTTTACAAAAAAAGAGATTGTTAATAAAACAAAATACATGAAAAATGTCCAGAAATGATTATAATTGTAATTATAATTACATATTTAATGGTATGTTAAAAAAACAACAATGTATACATGTATTTTTTTTTCCAATTTTCAGCCCTTTTTGGGTCTTTTTTTGTTCATGTTTTATTTTTATTTCCCTCTCTTTCTTTCTTTTTTGTGTTCTTATTTTCAGGTAATTTTCTTGTAATATTTTTACATTTTTTTGCAATATTTTGGGCCATGTGTTGTTGTGTTGCTCATTGCCTTCTACCCTTATTTTTGCAGGAAATCAAACAAATTCTCCCAGGTTTCAAAGGGTTAATTGTAGGGCTCTCATTAACTTTCCAAATGTGAATGTACTGACTGAGTTTAATCCTGATGGGAAAACAAGTCATTTCACAAGGGCTTTGGCCCTCAAACAAATGTAGCCACTAATTTCATACATGTCTTTCCCAGTGTAAGTCTATGGAAAAAGCTGGGCCACATGGCATCACTTGACAGGCACAGAAGTTGTAATTCCACTGTTTGACCGCAATGAAATTGGCTTCAAAGCCTGGCACACTTCCCAGGGGCCTGCCAATGCCTCCTCACTCTACAAGTTCTTCTTCCTTTTATCGCATTTACACTGTGCGATTTTAGACTGCCACAGACAAGAGATAACCATTGTGAAGGAAACGTGGTGATATCTTTCGTCGTGGCTCTAAAACGGTGGTCATACATCACACAGTAATCGAGGTTCAAGGATGGCCTTTGTCACAGTTGTGCGATCAAAGACAGCCTGGGATAAAATTCTGTCAGAAAATTGGGATGACCATTTCTTTGTGTGACTCCTGTTACAACCTAAATCTACTAACCAACCAATAGAAACACAGCATGAAATGACGCACTGATCAGCGCAACTCTGCTAGTGCATGCTAACTGCTAACTGATGCCAATACTTGCAAAATTGGCGTGCCAAGTTGACCTCTTCTCCCTCTTCTCTCTATTTTCCACCTCCTCCTCTTCAGACTTTTTTTTTCGACACACATAATTGATACTATAGCAAGAGCTCGATTTGTTTGTTTACATTTTTCTCTTACCACTACACCTGTGTCGATGGACAGCGCACACTGACCTTTTGTTAATGCGTAATGACATCTATGGACATAGGCTGTAGCCTAACATAGGTTGTGGCCTGCAATTCAGTTGATGATGTTATTATACAGTATATATCAAACTTGGTATTGTACCTAAGATACATGTCGCACATTGAAGCTGCACTAAACTTCGACTTAGTGCCAACGTATAGTTTCTCTTGATACCCCTAGAGCAGACTACTGCAAAGAACAGTGCACTGACTACTACAGACTCGTAGAGGATCTTTTGTTACACCCGCTGAAAGATCCAAATCTGCTCTGTCCCTTTCTGAAGATGGCCTCAGTCTTATGAGACCAGTCCAGTTCTTTTTTGATTTCTACCTCATTATACTTGTATGACTCCTCAGGAAGATAACAGCATCTTGCTATTCCATGTAAATTTTGGGTCAAGAGACGGAAGGTGAGGGGGCCGTCCTCTGAAGTTCGGGGTTTACTGAGAGTGTGGGAGGTAAGAATGTTCTCTATGGTGTTGGTGGTTTTCAATGTGTGGAGGAGAGCAGGTTCCCCAGCAGAGGTGTGAATGGGGGCAGAGATGATAGGTGAGGACCCAGACATGCAGCCTCAATATGTGGGGTGGGGTGGGGGGGGTGTCAAGGATGCAGGCTTCCTGCAGCCTGTCATTCATTTCATCCTACCCTACACCTCCTTCACACTGTTCTGCCCCATTTTGACCTCAATCTTCTCCCTGTAGTTGTTTTTGACCTCTCTGAGTTTCCTTTTTACCTCCTAGTAGTACATCGTGATATACAAGCTTCAGTGACTTTTGAGTGAAATACTAATATACTTCAAACTCTGCTGTTTTCTTTTTGATCATGGCAAAGTTTTCTGAAGTTGTAAAAGATTCAACATTATGGGAAATTTGCTTATTTCTCTTTCTGTTAGAGTAAGATTAAAATGCTGATACCACTTTCATGTCTGTAAGACTGGCAACGAGGGAAAACAGCTAGCCTGTCCAAAGATAACAGAGTCTGACTGCCAACAACTTCTAAATTTACTGATTCAAACACCATCTCATCTAATCTGCACCCAAACAGAAATGCAGGAAATGATTATAATTTTACAGGATTTACGTGCCGCAACTATGCTTTCGACAGTAAATTCCAGGAAGACTGCATTTGTCTTTCAAGAACAGAAATGTTGCTGTTTCTATTAAAACAACACAGAAACATGCTCATTTCCAGACTGACATTCTTTCTTTCACCGGCTACTGCAGACAGAACACAGATTCAACACACACACAATCACATACTTAACCCATTCAGTGCAACAGACTGGATCATTTACCATGTTTTCACTCCTCTGACAATGACAAAATACAAGCCTTAATCAATGTTGTTAAAAAATAATGGGAAGCTCTTAGTGGTCATCCCTCTTTTTTTATTTTGGCTGGTGGTGGAGTGAACATTGAAAGACACACTGTGTATATACTATATATATATATATATATATATATATATATATATTATACATATATATAGTATCTCACAAAACTAAGTACACCCCTCACATTTTTGTAAATACTTTATTATATCTTCTCATGGGACAACACTGAAGAAATGACACTTTGCCACAATGTAAAGTAGTCAGTGTACAGCTTGTACAACAAGTGTAAATTTACTGTCCCCTCTAAATAACTCAGCACACAGCCATTAATGTGTGAACCACTGGCAACAAAAGTGAGTACACCCCTAAGTGAAAATGTCCAAATTGGGCCCAATTAGCCATTTTCTCTCCCAGATGTTATACAAGCTGTACTACTGACTACTTTACAGATGTTATACAAGCTGTACACTGACTACTTTATATTGTGGCAAAGTGTCATTTCTTCAGTGTTGTCCCATGAAAAGATATAATAAAATATTTACAAATATGTGAGGGGTGTACTCACTTTTGTGAGATACTGTACATACATTATGAGTCATGTGATTTAATGACCATAGTGGACACTTTAATTGAAAAAAAAGTTCAATAAAATATCGCTTAAAAAAAAAGATTTCAGAGTCAGGTCTATTTTAAAATACGGCAGCCACATCTAGATTTTATGGCAAGAAAAGCAGTTTTCGCTACTAGTGGTTGATAAAGCTTTGATATAATGCATTTGTCCTATATGGCCATATATATTGTTTACACTGATTTTCAACTGGATTTTCATCAAAATATCAATCAAATCATATTTATCTTTGTAAATCTTAGAAAAAGTTTTTGTTTTCTTTTTCCATTGCTTTTATACTTTTGTTTTTTATGTGTTTTTGTGTCTTATTTATTCATGAATGATAATTTTTTTTGTTTGTTTTCTCTCTTAGTTACTCTCGCCATGGGGTAGAGGGTGGTTGTGGAGGGAAAGGCTTGAGTGCGTAAAGGAAAGTGGGAATAACTGTATAATGAACTGTCATCTGTCTGTCTTTGTTAAATGAAATAAAACATGCCCTCCCAAAAATAAATAAAATAAAATAAAATACAATAAAATAAAATAAAATAAAATAAAAAATTGATACAAAAATCCATAAAAAATTGATAAATTGAAGAAAAGTGGCAAAACTATATTAAAACATCCATTAACTCTAACTCTTGCTACACCTGGATAAATGAGACTTACACTTCATGAATCGTATGACAGTTTTAAATAGATGTTTTGATACAGTTTTACTGTTGTTAAATGCAGGCCTCTTTACTTCATCAAGTATTTTCTCAGTTTGTGGATTGTTCCCTCACCATGGAGGCATGTGAAAAACACAACGTTTTCTTCTCAAATTCAACAAAAACCTGGTTTACAGTAGGTATTTAATAGGTCATTTTGTGGGCGAGGTATTCCTTTCAAGATACAGACAGAAAGAGACACAAGAGACATCAGTCGCTTTGATTAGATTTATAAGGAAAAAAACTGCTTTATCTACTTGAAGGCAGTGTATTTACAAAATGACACTGAGTCTTTAACCCTGACCATACTACATGAAAATAAATCGCTATGGATCCAGTGAAGTTCCCTATCAGTTTTGTGATTTACTGAACGTGACACACTGATTGAATTCTTTTTAGCACACTAAACACACACAATATTTATTTTGTGGGTAAAGTCTATGCTGGATTTTCACTCTGTGAGCAGCTGGCATGAGAGAAGGTTCAGGAGTACTTGCTATTCTAGAGCAACTTTTTTTTCTCATTCAAATGTGAGGGAAAAGAAAACATTTAAAAACATCACACCTGACATAAAAGAACTAGAAACTATTAAAATTGCCTTATTCACAAAAAGTTGCTGCTAAAGTGGTTCATTAAAATGATTGATTTTCCTTGTGTAGGAGAAATCATGACTCAATGTGACCTTTACTGCACTGCTGTCTTAATGAGGACCTTGTGAATGCTTAATCTGTTCATTTGACTGTTCTTTTTATACAAAGCCTTGCAAAGTGAAATAGAAATATGTAAATGTATTAAAAGCTTATGACTATTTTAAAACAGGGATTTATTAAATAAGCAGAAAAAGAAATCAAAGCCCATTTTGCTGTAGAAAACGAAGTACAGCTAGGGTTTGTTTTTTATTTGCAGAATCTGAGGCAATAACATGATTTGGGGACGCATTAAATCTTCACATACATGCAGCTAGGCATTTTTTAAAGGGCAGAAATCAAAAGAGATTTCACTGTGGAAGTGTGATCAAATTAGTTATCAAGGCCTACAAGGAAATAAATGATTTCAGCATAATATCAAGAGTTGGTCACTAATGATATATACTTAAGTAAATATATTAAAAAGAGGTGTGAATAAGTGTTTTATGCCCTGATTTTGCATAGGGCCTAAAAAAGCGATTTAAAAAACAAACAAACACCCACCACACATTCACAAAAGTAAGTCAATAAATGTCAGATATATTGGAGAGGGCATGGATCGTTTGATCACTTGCGTACCTTTTGGAATCGTCAGATGATCACATTAAATGTGGCCAAAGTTTGACACATTTCTCAGTATGGTCATCTGCCTGAGGCACCCTGCAAGTTTTAAGATATGTAGCCTACACTGTGACATACAGCTACATGCTAACAACAGGAAAACACGTAGTGTTGGTACTGGATGTTGTTAATTTCTACTCCATTTCGGATCATACTAATCCTGGAAAATGTCCTGTTGTGTTTCATCATGGCAGAAAATCCCACTATACTCTTTTGAGGTCAGACCCCAACTGCAATAATGGTGCAGAGACACAGAAGATACACAAGACCCTGAGACGCAGATCAATCAGAGGACAACTGGGCTTTTTCAAGAGACAGGTGCTAAAAAGGGTGTTTCTCACAGGGTGAAAAAATGTGTTTGAGCGTGGACAATATGAGGTAAATAAAGTATTTTTTAACATTAAAGCATATGAATATTAAGGCTTGGGCGATTTGTCGACATAATCGATTACAGAAATACGTCCATTAGCAAAATGTGCATCAGTGTGTCGCAATATGGTAAGCTGTGCTCAGTTGGAGCACAGTTTCCAAAGAACAAGCTGAAATGACTTCCCACAGGGTGCAGCTGCTCTCCACTGAAACCCCAAGCGAAAGCACTGCGGAGCATTTTCTCATGACGGCAGCAAGACAGCACTGTCCTGTTCATATTTTGTCCCCACCAAGGCATGATAGATAAGGAATATCATCATATGGAATGTGTTTCTATTTGTAGTAGTCACCATGCTTCACCTAACATTGTTATTCATCCAGTTAATCTTTTCTGTTTACTTTAACGGCTGTGCACGAGTGTGAAAACAGCTTAAACTATTGCTACAGAGCACTTTTACAGTCTGTGACTGTTGTTATAGTCTGTGAATCATTTCACTTCTTTTCTTTTTCCCAAACTGATGCAAAGAAACATTCGCTGGTGGTTTTCCAAAATGAACATTAGCCTACTCCGGTGGTGACATAAATCCATGTCATAACCATTTAAAATTTTAAATCAATTACGTATGAAAACATGCTGATTCTCCAGCTCAGGGAGAGGGCCTCAGTGATAATATAGTGATGAAATTGATTAATGTCTCACAGCAATCCTTGAGTTTAAGGTCCTTTATTTTTTCTTATCTGGTATATGCTAAAAAGGGTCTATGATGATAATAATAATGATAATGATAATGATAATGATAATGATAATGATAATAATAATAATAATAATAATAATATCATAACATCAGTGACATGTAAATTATCAAGAAGACAATTGCACAAAATTATTTAAATATTAATGAGACAAGTACTAGATATCTTATTTTGTTGGTAAATTAATTAATATGTCAATAAAGTGATTTAAAAAATATATATACATTAGTCATTAGATTAGACTTATCGAAAAATAATTCTTATATCAATCGAGAAAAAAATAATTGACAGGTGCAGCCCTAGTAAACACACAAGTATGAACCTGAAAATGAGGAAAATATGTCTCTTATAAAGTAGAGAGGGAAAAACATGGAAGAAGTAAGTTTGTTTTTGTTTTTTTTCATTCTTACTGGGGGTTTTTGTATGCACTCCCATCACAAAATAAGTAACAGCTGTTGAACTAATATTGCAATCTAAAAATGGTTTACACAGAATTTTGAGGCTTTGTTTAAACAACATGGTTCGTCAGGCTTCAGTGGGGATCCAAAATAAGAAAATTAACCATCTTTCCCTGACATGTAAAACTGCCATATCATTTACTGAGTCAAGTGCATGTCTTAAAGGAGCATAACACTCCCACCCCTAACACTGTCTCAAGCACACACACACTGTCATTACACACCTGTTGAGGATGTACCAGACCCCAGTGAGCCCACCAGCCAGCCAGGAACCAGACAGGAGCCATGCTGTGAGGTACAGAGCGATCACATACACCGCTTGGAGCGAGAACACTGTGTAAATGTAGAAATACACAGGCTCCAGATATGACTGAAACAAACACACAAACACACACACACACACACACACACACACACACACACATACACATACACAGACAGCATTAGTTCATTAGGCACTGCAAATGAACATACCGAGAGATGACTGCAATGACGAGTGATTCAGGCACTCAGGGACATTTTCAGAGTTTGGTCTGATATTTCACTTCGTGGCGCTCGTGTCACACTGAGATCCAGCTAAGTAACTGTTTCTCAGTTAATTGATATGCCAATATAGAAACCTTTTCCTCCAGTGTGACAAGCGCAAGTGTACCGAGCCATGTCAGCTTTAAAGACCAAAATGTAAAATGCCACAGCACCTCAAACGTCTAACAGTCTCCTAAAATGACTATTATTCATAACAGTAGCGAGAACTTGAAGGCGGCTGAAGTGACTTTTCATTGAAAAATAAAGGGATACAACTACCAAAAGGTCAGAATTAGTTTAAGTAACACTAAGACTGCTTGTAAATTTCCCCAAATCCATAAAGAGCTGGAGTGAGTTGCTAATGTTAGCCTTAACTCTGATAGCAATCAAGACAGCCTCGGCATGAACAGTTAATGTAGTGCATTATAGTTGCAGTCCTGCTCCTTTTTGTATATATTCTTATTGTTATATATTGGATATATTCTTATGATTTATTGCACACACACTTATATTTTTATATTTTGAACTTGCAGGATAGTTTTATACATTGCAATGTAGGCACATTTTGTATCTTACACACTCAACACATTATCCATATTATAATTTAAATATTCACATATTGCTGATTGTCTTTTACTGTATTTCTTTACATTTATATTTGTACACACTTACATACTCAGCATATTATACATACTTATTTTTTTTCAATATTTACTTATTGTTTACTTTTACTGTATTTATTTATTTATTCATTTGCCTTTATTTGTTATAGAGGGACAATGTACATTAATGAAAATTTTTTAAATAAAATGTAAATGCACCCAATTGTAGCCAAAAGGCTAATTTCTATTGGCAGAAGGAACACAGCAAAGTGACCTGGTAATAAAAGCTACAGATTACAGTAAAAAAAAAAAAAAAACATGTTATAGGTACAATATTTTTATATTTTGTGCTTGTGCTGGTACTTATTTCAACTTGCAATAATTCTCTATGCTGGCATCAGAGCGACTGTAATGAACCACAATCAAAGTATTTCTGATTATGATTTCTGATTACGATTCAGTCATGAGTGGGGCTTTTGTTAAAACCTGATACTGGACTTTGTTAATCATCATGACAAAAGAAAATAGTGGAGTGTGATATCATTTTTTACTTTTTTCACACATCGAGACCGATTTGTTTCAAGGCTAAGATGACAAGAAAAGTCACGGAGACAGTCGATCATTTTGAAGTGTGGCGGTCATTACTCTAATCTCCTGTGTTTAACAAGCCAACAGTAAATAGATGACAGCTGAGAGATGTGTTACCTGTATGGGCAGTACTCTGTATAGAATACTGAGGAAGACCTCCTGGTAGATATTCATTCGCTGCAGGAGATTAATGGTCCTCTTGGATTCTGTCAAGTTGTCATGGATCAAATCGGAGAGCCCTGGGAAGGAACACACACACACACACACACACACACACACACACACACACACACACACACACACACACACACACACACGATTTAAAAAATGCCACCATGTCTTCACAGTGACTTTGACTGATATTAGGAAATTATTATTGGGAAGAGGAGGTATGAAAGTTTCTTAAAGCTCACTTTGCTAATTTACAGAGTATGATGCTACTGTAAAAGAACAATGAGAGTGTTTAAAATTTCTGTCGACCGCTAAAACCACAGTTTGTTCTGCTTGGATTTAATTCTATAATTGCTGTGAGCACAAGGGTTTCTAAATCCATCAATGCATTCATTGGAAGCCCTCACACTTTGCTTTCTTTGCTCAATTAAAAAAAAAAAAAAAACAACTAAGCACTGATACACTGCTATTCACCTAAAAACCTAAATATATCAGCTGTACTCACAGCGTTTTATAGCGCATGTACCGAAAGGTAACTTCATAAAATAAATTATGAAATAAAATTGAAAAAAAATAACAACACTGGAGTTATTTCATACAGTAAATGACATATGGGATATGTGGATAAACTGATCATAGGAGCAGATGCGTCAAGATCTTAGTGGCATAAAACCTCTGCTACTTTGAACGTAGGGAACGTAGACTGATGATGGATTTTGATATAAAGAATCTTGATATAATGTTTTTATCCATTAAGATATGTTTGATGTTTTTTAATGCCATGACACTGCTGTTTTTTCTATGTAATTTATGTAATTGTTGATTGTCAATTCTGCCACCTTTAGTGGTTCAGATGGTTAACCACACCTGCCACCATAGAGCTCGTTGGCCTCTTGGTGTGCAATATCGATGAATATAGGTGCAGTTTACTCTTTTTAAACATGTTACCTGATGAGGATTCAAGCAAGACTGAAACGTTATTTTAAATAAGATTGTGTGGCATGGAGTGCCACACAAGTGTGCAGGCATGACATTTTTCCTCATATACCACCTCTGCTAAACAACAAATCTATACAATCAGCACAGTTTCACGGTCGGCATCCAAGATTACAGATATCACCGCCTTAGAATCTAAATAAATGTGTAATATGGTCACAATCACACCTGGTATTGATTAATGGTGTTTTTGCAGAACATAATGATGTCACTGTGAAGTTGACCTTTGACCTTTTGGATATTAAATGTGGCAAGTGCTACTTCTGCTTATTTGCTGGATGTGTTGAGAAACCATTGTTTTCAAACAAGTTTGCCATATTAACTTAGAAGGTAATACTACAGTTTTAGGCTCATAGCGTGTTTCTGCTCCCCACAAGTGGCCAAAACGTGTTATTGCACGCTAAAAAGGCTGATTCAAGTTCATTACATTTTGGGTCTTGTATCTGTAGTTTTGGACATTATTTCTATCAGTGGTGATAATATCTCATCAAAATAAATGCTGAAATCGGAGAATGGGGCATCAGGTACGACAAAATAAAACAGAGAAAGAAACGCCAGATGACAGGTTGATGTTGTACACAATTCAACAGTTAAACCAGATTGTTTTTTTCGATATGAACACATGAAGGTAGGACTGAACAATTAAACAAATATTAATTGGGGTCACTGTTTTGACTTCTAACTATCAAATGAACATGATCAGCTGCAACAATGTAGTTTAAAATTTGTGCCCCGCTCATAGAAAACTCATGCATTCCCCAAACTCAAAGCAGCCTTCTTTTCTGAAGAGCTGTCATGTCGCTGCAGCCTGTAAAAAACTTTGCTGTTGCCACTGCAGACGGGCAAAATTAAAATCATCCATTGTTTATTCTTGGGATAAAACAAACCATATGCAAGGCCTGCACAGGTCTTGTGTCTGCGCAGCAAAGCAACATAACCTTAAAAAAACACAGTCTGCAGTGCTATAAATGCATGGAGGCCAGGAAGAATAACGTTGCGAATGTCACTGTTCCATTATCATTAATCCTGGTTCATGTCCAGTGTCAACTCAGATTTACGGTGACACTGCAAAAAGTTCAAATCCCACAAAATGTATAGGCGTCATACTATGATATGTATCCACTGAAGATGCACTGAATGCCTGTGATGATGAAGCTTTTTTGAGTCTTACTTTGATTCAAAGATTATTACATTAGCAGAAATGTAGCGCAACATGGAAGTGAGAGCAGTGTTCTGTTTATCCAAATGTTAAGTGCAATAAAAATATTTTGTCCTGACAAACAATTAATAATCATGATAAATGATCATGATCACAATACTGATCAAGGTAATTGCGATTATGATTTTGGCAATAATTATGTAGCCCTGCTTGAAGGTACCAGAAATGTCTGTTCTGAAGCCGATCGCGGATGTTCTAGACAATGGTGGTGTGCAAAGTGGGCAAAAACATCAATAAACATAGGTGAAACAGACAGAAAAGGAAAGCATTTATATATGTAGTCTACTCTGCAATGGTAGAATCATAAAATTCAAGGAAAAATGACAACAAAATCAAGGGAAAATGACAAAATAAGCACAATCTCAGCAGGTCTACAGTATCAGTCGGCAGGACACCAAGCTTCTGAGATGCTCACGGACACTCGTGGTGGATACAAAGCTGCATGGAGGATGGAGCAAATCAGCATCGTAGACATAACTTCATCAACAAGCACCCAGTAGAATCAGAGGGTAATAATCCCTCAATTCACAGAATGGTCAGTAAACTTCTATGGTTAAAATTTTACCATTCACATTTGGTCTCTCTTTCAAACAAGGTTAAACTGAGGGTTTGCTTACAACCTATCTGATGGATAATTTCTCTTGCCTTTTCTTATTGCTTTTCAGTAATTTACAGCAAAGTACTTTGGGAAGTATTACTGGCAAAAACTACTCAAACATGACCCAAGTTGTAACAAACCAGAATTATCCTTTAACAATGGCATTATCATTCCATGCAAAAAGGCTGGTACTGATGTTATTTGAGTGTGTGTGCGCACACACACACACACTACTGTCATTGTTCCAAATTGGACACTGGGAGCAGTATCATTATTATGCATTTGGTTTGACTGGAACGAAGCGTGACACCAAACTTGCAGCAGAGAGCTGAGTCTGTGCTGCAGGCAGGGACGCGTCAGCCTGATCACTGCTGTGTTCTTGATCCATGTAAGACCATAAAAACCAGCACCGTTTTCCATAAACAAAGTACACATTACTACCCACACACACGGCCCACTCCGCTTCATTCATTCCTTTTTATCTTCCTTTCATACTGTCATTTTTGCTTTATCCCTTGTCTTTGTCCTTCCCTCTGTCCTTCCTCCCTTTCTTATTTTGATCCTTCTTACCTCTCTTAGTCCCTTCATCCTTCTGTCCTTGTGCCTCTCATCCTTGAGTCTACTGTATATCTTTCCGTCCTTCTCCTTCCATCCTTTTTACTTTCTCCCATCTCACCCTTTTTTTCTTTGCCAAATCAATCTTTTATTTTCTTATTTCTTCCATGATGCCATCCCTACATTTTTCTTTTCCCTGCCTAACCCATAAACCACTGTAGTTTGTGCATACCAAGCCGTTCTGCTGACAGGAAGAGAAGTGAGCACAGAGTGAGACAGAAAGAGAGGTCAGCCAGTTCCTCAACTGATTAGCTTACGGCTTAATTATTTGCCATAGTGGAAAATTAGGCCTGTTTCCAACTAGGAATTTTACATGATAATGGGAACAAATAATTAGACCAATTTCCCTCGGACCAGACTGTGCATCACGAGAAACTGCAGTGATTTGTTTGGTCTGGTTGGAAAAAGGGAGGAAAAAGTTTCTTTTTCCTTGTAAGAGAGGGAAGAGACAGCCACCTGATGTCTCTGTCCACGTAAGAAAACAATGTCCATTTTGTCAGGATTGGACATTTTGAATTTTGAAGACCATGCTGCAATAACTATAATATAGGGCTGGGCGATATGGCCTAAAAATAAAATCTCAGATTATCACACCAAACTTGGTTTATGGTTTTAATAGATTTTTTTCTCCCTCTTAAAAACCACAAACTACAAATGACAAAGAAAGTACTTTGTGATTTTGTCAGATATTGTACTATTTTTAGGGATGGGGATCGTAAATTTTTGGATTAAGGTCCAAGTCTTTATCAGTACCAGTATCAATACTTTTCTTTTGTTTGGTGGAAAGACGAGGCGTCAATAGGTTTTTAACAGAGTTGATTTTGCTTTTATTGCTTAACGAGTGACTGTTTCGTTTATATCGCTGAGAAAACATATTTCTCACCCAAAAAACTGTCCAAAAACTTAATCTTATTTTTCTTGATTTATGATTCATGATGTGAACACATCATGATGACATTTTATTTACCTTTTCCTTATAGTCATTTTACTAAGTCACCCTTGAATACATCATAATGAAACCTTATGGAACCTTTTTTATTTAACTAACTGGGTCTTATTCTGCTGATTTCAATTCCGATTTCAACATTTGAATTCTATTTTTAACTGACGGGACTTGCTCCAGAGTTTGGGTGTGCTTACCACTGCTGCTGTGAGCGGATGATGATGAAGACTGTGCCGACTGTGCAGCAGCAGCAGCAGCAGAAGACAGAGCTGAGGAAGTTTTTTTAAGCCAAAGGTACTGCATTTAGCTTTAATTTCATGTACAATGTTGATGTGCTTGGCCATGCGGGTTGTGTTCGCCCCCTTGGCCACCAGATTTCTTCTTCGTTTGGTTGCATTCAATTGCATTCAAATACTCTATCGGACAATCAATGTCTGCGGACCAGTGACTGGATATAGATTGTGACTCGACTTAAAATGTAATGTTACGTTACAGGACCCACAGGACTCCATAGCGGTACTATCAATAAGCTCAAACGTTAAAGCGCAACCAGGTGCTAAATAGAACCAGGTTTCGGACCCCATCCCTCATTGTTGTACAAAGAATCAATATAATATTTTGGATAAACCGGTGATAAACTATATAGGGGGTATCTCTCTTAATAGAGTCCTGTCCACATGGCTTCAGCATGGAGAAAGTTTGATAGGACTGCAAAGGTTTTTTTACAGCTACTCAACTGTGAATAGATAAAGCTGTATAGGTCAGATGAAAAGCAAATTAGACTAATAAAATCAAAGATGACATAAATGGACTGGCTGATATTTGATCAGTTCAATTAAAGGCCAGTATTGGTGTGATAGAAAAATGATATCCCCATGAATATAGAGCATACCTTCCTGTATGGAGGGGGCCTGCAGCATTTGCTTGTAGTAGGAGTAGTACAGTCCACACTCTGTCCGAAATGAGATCTCCCGCTCCACTTCCTGAAAGCAAAAAGGGGATTTCAAGTTGTATGAAATCAAAGGCTTGTATTTTCTGAAATATGGAAAACAGATATCCTGGCAAAGCATGACAGAAACATGGAGGATAGAGGCAAAGCAGCTAATACACTCGTAATCCTCGACAGTAACAATAATACAGGTAACACGGTGTGTGTGTGTGTGTGTGTGTGTGTGTGTGTAGATGCTTAGATGATGTCCTCCCAAGAGATTTCCTGCTTGCCATGCATCATTACAGCTCCACCGGGGGGTAAAAACACACAGCAAACAGTGAACAACCAGCTGCAGAAGATTAACATAATCAGCCATCTATCATGTCCACTTCTACAGCTGTGCTCAACTGAAAAATGCCATCTCTGACTATAGTGATATATTTCTTTGACATATTGGATATGAGACATAACTGGAAGTATCCAGTATTACTGTCTCTCCACAGCTGAATGAAGTCATTTGAAGTGATCTTGAAATCTGCTTATTAAAAACCAAAGCATATTTCTGAGTACCATCAGCATGCCATTTAGGTCAGATTTTTCCAGTAATGACTTATGATTAAAAGCTCATCCCTTACAAAAAAGACCATTTAAAACAAATAATGGACACAAAAATCCTTAAAGGGATAGTTTTGGTTTTTTGAAGTGGGGTTGTATGGGGTACTTCTCAATAGTCAATGTATATAACATACAGTAGATGGTGGTCTGCACACCCCAAATTTTGGAGAAGTAGGCTGGAGTCTGACAGGGAACATAAGCAATGTACTGCAGTGGATGGGCTCAGCAATACAGCTTATTTCAGCCACCCTAAAAAAGGATTTGGAGCATTTTAGAAGCAGGGTTTTGAGACCCGAGGATTACAATAAAGAACCACTGTAACACAGAGATAACATTTTAGATACAAACTAGTATTAACTCTATGTTGCTCGCTACAACACACATCAGAAATGATGAACAAAATCACAAAGAAAAGAGACTGACACTGTTAACACAATGACAGCCCCAGGCGTGAAAACAATGTTCATAGAAATAAAGTAAGTTTTCACCTTTAGGACCCTCCACAGCACTGGTCCACCCGTAAAGGTGGTGTAAACTAGACTTCTTCCTGAGACACAGCAGGCATGTAAAGGCTGTGCTTGACATCGTTCTGACTCAAATTCATTTTGTTGAACCTTAGAGGGTGGGAAAGTGCACGCCTTTGAAGTTTAGTAACCTTAGCAAAGTCCCATCACAGCAACACCTATATTCTCATGCTCTTTGACTACTTTATTATCACTAATATTGACAATATTTGCAAGACATCTCTTAAAGTTTCTGTATACAATATTCTTAGCATTATTACAGCAGCAAGCCACTATTTGCTGAGTAAATGTGAAGATATAGTGAAGTCAGAAGTCACACTACTTCCCTGTGTTGTACTCCAAGATTCTCTTGCTGTTGTAAGGTAGTCAAGCTGTGGATGCATTTCATTTTAGTGCATGTGTGTCTCACACTGGCTAACTCACTGCTGCAACTTGGTACTGCGCTCAAACAGTGAATATTGCTATTTGGACGTCGACACATTAGCGTAGCGGCTCCTTTCTACAACAAGTTCCACAACACTTTAGCTCCAAGTTGCTGCCTCAGCCACTTACATGTTAAGAAACAGGTCCAGCCAACTCATACATGCAAAACTTTGCATAGGGCCTGTTTAACTTATGACGTTTCCATTTTTCTTTTGTCAGTTTAAGACTGATTGGCATGGTAAATTGTTAATGGGCAGCATTTATATAGCATTTCTCCAACTGAGCAGACAAAGCACTTTAGAATTTGTAATTTTGCATTTATGTTGCTGAGGTGGCCATCAGGAGAAAGTTGGAATTGGTGTCTTGCTCAAGACACTATGATATGACAGGTCAGGACAAGAAGACAATAAAGACTGAACCATCAACCCTACAACTACTGGACGAGATCTCAACTGGTGACATGTTAATGGCACATGCTGTAAAAAAAAAAAAAAAAAAAAGGAAAAAAAAAAAAAAACGTGGACTTTTGCTGTGAATACTGTGATCTGCTGATAGTACTGTACAAGAGAACTCAGAAATGAATAAGTGCTGTTTATGATTAATTCCTGTGTTGTACTACTGACTGTTTAATGATATGACTGTTATTGTGGCCAATATGATTATATATTGAGTTATCCTATTATTCCCATTAGTAATACTGTTGTAAAGCATTTCTCTGCAGTTTTTTTGAAGAGTTATAGTGCCTTTTTGAAACAGAAACTAAGTTTCTACTTTCTCCTCAAGTGAGGCACAGCAGGATGCCTTATAGGTGAGAACATTTTTTTTTTTTGTATATACATAGTTTTATATGATATTCTATAAACTGAACTGGTCAAGGATCAAGGATTCATTCAGCATGGCTGCTAATAACAACAAAGAGGACAATGGAGGCAAGCAATGAAGAAAAAATAAAACATATATATTTTCTCACCGAAAACGTTTTTTATTTGCACCATGTCACCAACCTGAAACTCACACTGCAGCTGTGACTGTAACTGAGAGCTTGTCTGCAAAGTGCTCTCTTAATCAAAGTTTCAAATAAACACAGTATATAACTCCTACCGTGAGCTGAGAGAACCACAGCAGATTCTCGTGTATGGCATTGACACACCAGGCCTGAGTCAGTGCCAGCAGCCCCGCTAATAACAGCCCGGCTGCCATGGAAACACGCTGTCGCCAAGGCCACCGGGGAAGAATGCCTGAACCGGAACAAGTACCGGATCCTTCATGCAGAGAGACCTGCTTAATGCCCTCCTGTGAGGCATCAGACCGTTTTGTCCCCGACATCATGTCACTGCTGCATCTCCCTTCAGCTGCTGCATCCTGTGAGAGGCCTGAATTATGTTGCAGTTTGCTCAGCTTTGCTCTCTTACGGAGCTCCATTGCTTGAGAAAACGGAGATTATCAATAAGTTCTTGGATCCTTTGATGAGCTGAATTCAGGTAGATAAACAGCATGCTCCTGGGCTGAGCCATACAACTGATCCAAATCCATTATGGCAATAAATGTAAATGCGGTGTGTTTTTTCTTTTCTTGAAGTCGGTCCAAATAAATTAGCTTTTTAATCGCTTCACGTTCCTTGCCAAAGGAAATATGCAAAAGCTTTCTCCGAGGGAATGAGCAGCTAGTTTCTTTCCCAATCCTTCTTTTGAGTTTGCTCGAGGCAAAACAAGCCTTGGCTTTTCACCAAGAACTCTGATGAGATGGCTAATCCTCAGTTTAAATTAAGGTCAAAGAGAATAGGCCTAGTTAACAAGTTCACACATTGCTCATTACCCTGAAAGCTAGCTCACTGCTCAGAAGGCACCGATCCTCTTCTCTCTGTTTCTCTCCGTTAACATTTCCTCTTCACGGCTCTTTGAATAACTCCCGTCTCTCTGATGGTGCTTGAAGAATCCAAGTGAGGGTCCGTCCAGCGTTGGCCTTGCTCCGCATTTCCTCTGCTTTATGTCATCCAGAGCTTTAACAAGGACTGACATCTGCCTCCCCTGAACTCCAACAAACACGCAGTAATCTTTTTCAACAAATCAGCAAAGTCTGAAGAGAAAAGCAAGCCTAAAGACTGAGCCACAGTAAGTCTACTAACAGGCTGGGCTGTAGATAACTGGAGCAGACAGAGGGAGGGAGAGGAAAGACAGTCACTACTGGTGACCTCTTGTCTATAAAAGCACACATGCACACAGGAAAAGAATAAGATGGAATGGGGGTGGGGACAAGCGAGGGGGAACAAGTTGGAACGTCATTCGGAAAATGCGGGGAACATTTGTCAAAGGGTTTGTGGATCTGGAACCGGCGTCAAGCCGTAAGCACATGTATGATATAAGCTCTACTCTGCTCGGGGGCCGTCACAAACATGGCTTCACACCTGATGAATTAAAGAGATCGGATTACGTCCAAAACATTATAAAAGTGGTGTGTGTGTGTGTGTGTGTGTGTGTGTGTGTGTGTGTGTGTGAAAGAGACAGAGAGAAACAGTGTGAAGAACTTGATAATAAACCCTGCAGACCCTTTGACCTGAGGCTAACACTGCTACCACATTCCCTTTGCAACACACTGGCTGAGGAAGCCACATGTGAGATTATTAAAACCAGTCCCCTTTCAGTTTAACAACAGCTTCTCCACAGACTGCCAACATTTTGATACCATCAGTCATGTAGGGTGAGGTCAGGCGGCAACAACCGCCAAGTACAAACACCAAGAAGACAGACTTCCAAACTCCCAAATTACTTTCCAGCATGTTTCACGGTCCTTTCCATTCAACTTGACCTGGACACACTTAGGAGAGCAAACGTGTGTGTGTGTGTGTGTGTGTGTATGTGTGTGTGTGTGTGTGTGTGTGTGTGTGTGAGAAAGTAAGTGGATAGGTGCAAGTGAGAGAGAGAGAGAGAGAGAGAGAGTGACAGTGGATCTCTGCAGGCGGGAAATAAAATACAAAAAATCTGAACTAGCTGAGGGAGCAACAGTTAGAGGTTCAAGGTAAGGTCAAACTGCAGCCTCAGCTGACATAACCACATCATCAACACTGTGATATATACTACAACATTTGGTACAGCTGGAAAAGTGCACGAGTGGTTCGCTGGACAACATAGCACATACTGCATTTAGAGCATGGTCACATTATGCTGACTAAAAAGGAAAATATTTCTTTTTTCCATAATGTTGGCCCTCTTTCTACACTGAGCTGGAGGTTTTTGCCCTCCAACACAAGCTTTAAAATTGTCACATATGGGATGTACACCAGTAAGGTTAAAAAGACAAATGTTTACAAACTGGCCGACAGCTCCATCATGTCAAGAGCACTTTATCCTCCCTCTCTACAACTGCAAGACTAATGGACCTAATATGCCATTCACATTGAAAAAAAAACCTTTGCTAACCTAAAAAAAGTAAGCTAGCTGGAATATGCTATTGCACAAATTTGATTGGTACACACAGCCCCTTGTTGGTTGAAGACAAAAGTTGAGCAAGTTTGGACTATTTTGTCAGATGATCAATTGTTTTGCGACTGAAGCCTTTTGTGTCAGCACCCCTGCTGAGTCAGTGCAGTGGCCTCACTATAATGATTGAGAGTGTCGTCTGAACAAAGCCCAAGAGCTGCATTATGCCAAAAGATCGAGCTCATAAAACTTGTTGGGGGGGAAGGCAGAGTGAAAAGTTGGCCATCATTTTGGGGGAGATGATTCCGGGGACACAAATTTTCCAATCTATCCTGGAAAACATTCATAGTGTTGTACTCGCTTTGATCAGCTTCTTTTCTCACCTCCACAAAACTAGTGGACTGGTGACTGTGAATGCTGAAATGTCTATTTCGGAAAGTTACTAAAATTGTCAGACAAACCCCCAAGCAAACTAACATTAGAATGCTGTAGGAGGAGGACATTTCTGAAGCACTTTGATCGTCCAACAAGCAGTAACGATGAAATATACTTGGGTCTTAACTGGGGTTGGGCACCAAAACCCAGTGCCAATTAAGCTTGGGCGGTATGTAGTATTCCATACCTTCCTAATATTTCACTCAGTTACAGAAAATATGAAGTTAAACGCAGAAGTGCAATGTGTGTACAGTTTTGGCTAATTGTCTGTGAATAAATGCTACAACTCCTCAAGATCCAACAAGTTCCAGTTTTTTTCTTCTCACCTGCTGATTAAAGTGAAGAAGATCAACTTCACTCCCTTAAATTAGGGAGTGAAGTTAATTTGACCAGGCTCCCTTAAGGTGGACTGTTAAGGTAGACCAGCTATTGTAGTGAAAATCCCTGCAGATAACAGATAACTGAGACATGTTTCTCCTGAGTTGGGGAGACAATTATTGATCCCAACTCAAAATGTATTTTTCTGTTACTAGTACTGCAACTGTTATTCAGTGTTCAATTACTGTAGTTGGATTTGGGTTTTTTAATTATGTGTATTAAATGAATTTGTCGACAGAACCTATTTCAAGGTCCCCACATATGACAAACGGCCACATAATTCATTTTATTTCACAAAATGTATGAAACATGTAGGTTTAGATCACAAAGACATAAAACATATTGCAAACGTAAAGTGCAATTACTTAAAACTGAGCAAATAAAGCAATGAAATCAACTATGTGCATATTATTTCTTCAGGATTATTGGAATAAAAACACTGCAAAGGCGCAGCATGTTAATAGGCCAAATAATACCTAGAACAGGGTAATAAAATAGTAGCTGAACAGCAGCCTTCAAAATAAAAGCTCTGTGCCAAAAATTCACTGTACTTCAAAATAAAGTACCTAGTGCCTTTTTTTTACAAATCTGACATGTTCTTGAGTCACTTATGGCTAATGGAGAATGGACCCGTGACCCACCAACTGGGAAACACTGCTTTAAACTGTCAAGAGTTAATTTATTGTTCAATTTCAAATTCAAATGTGGCTTTCCTCAAAAAAAAAAGCTCTTTGTTGTGTCGTTAATGGTCATTTTGTGTTTGTTTTCGTTGTTTTCAGGCACCATTTAGGCATTGCCACTGTATCAAAAGTATCAATTTTGCAACGGCATCGGAAAAAATTTTATCATTGTCCAACCTTAGATTTAACGGTTTTCCTATTATTTGGGCTTTTTAGTGTTGACAGAGATCCTCACTAAAATAGCCTCATGTGGACCCACATTGCTTTGACATGTAAACAGCATTTTCACATTCAGCCAGCTCTGTGTGAGTGCTGTCTTAGACAGAGGCTTTGATAGCATTACCAGAAGGGAACACTGCACACACACACATGCACACCCACATGTGCGTGCAATGTGCGATGATGTCAGCCAGGAGCCCACTTATATGAGAACATTTCAGGGAAATGTTCGCCAGGCCTGTAAAGTGACTTGCATTTATTATGAATGAAAGCATCTGTCTGCTCCTTCCCTTCACACTCACACACACACATACACACACGCACGCACAAACCAGGATAGGACCGCAAACTGTGTTGGTACAGATTGCTCTCAATTAAGTGGATGTGCTGCTTTGTCTCTCTGTGACAAAAACTCACAAATTATCCTGTGCAGATTGCCTCTATGTGGGTCAAGATGTGTTGCACATTTGCATGAGAAACAGATGAAGCACCTGGCTGCCGGTTACCACCGACAGATGAGACAAATTTTGAGTTTTGGAGAAATTTTGGAGGGCCTGCTCGCTTAGTTGTTTTGTTTGATTTCCAATTCTTTTGTTCTACACAAAAAAGGAAAGACCATTCTGTGATCAGGACAATGCTTCTACAAAATCTGAAGCAATATCTGCAGAAAGAAACTCAACTGTTATCCACTGCCACTGCTGTTGCTGCAAGGGACAACTGCTATCGGATATGTTCACCCTTAAGCACCGTTAGCAGTGTGAGCACAGCTAGTGCTGCCAACATTGTGAAAAATGCAGCTACTACAGCAGAAATAAATATGTTTACAGTCTGGTGCAAAAAAGACAACAAAAAACGGGTTTGGTCTCTATAGCTAATTTCAACATTCATGACAACTGTACAGGGGCGAATTCAAATACCCATAGGATGAAATGATATGAACAAACCAGGTGTAAAATATTACTAAGGATTTATCAACACGTATTGCTGGAGAAACTAACATACGTTACAAAAGGAAAGCTGGCAGTTTTTGAGAATATCTTAGGGAGCTTCATGGACTTTTTGAAACAAAATGTTAATTAAGACCAATAAAACCTAAAGACAGGAGTGGGGTCTGGGCAAATCAGAAATATGAATATAAAAGATTGCAGCCCATGTAATCTTCAAGATTTCTACACATTGTGACGGCTGTAACATCTGTTACTGATCCCAGTATTAATAATTATTATTATCATGATCATTATCATTGCCTATTTTTTTTTTGTTTGTTTGTTTGTTTGTTTGTTTTCGATTTGCCTTTTCATTTTAAGGTTATACCATATTTGCTGCCAATACTATTTTGTTTACATGTATTATCTTTTATAATTGGAAAAACCCCTCTAAAGACAGTGTTTTTAAAACAAATGTAAAAAAAATAAATAAATAAAGGACTTAAATATAGCTAAACTATTTACACTTTATTAAGGCTAAATGTTACCCATATCTGACCCTTAATGAGCCAGTTCACAGCCTTAGATCCTTGGGTGGGGCCCTTCTGGTTGCTCCACAGTTGAGGCTTTAAAATTAAAGGCGACCGTGCCTTTGCTATCAGGGCCCCTCAGCTTTGGAACCACCTGCCCGAGGAGATAAGGCTGGCAGAATCAGTGATTTCTTTTAAATCACTTCTTAAAACCCATTTTCATAGACTTGCTTTTATGTGATGTTGTCTATTTTCATTTTAATTTTATCTTTTAATTTCTTCTTTATTCTGCCCTCACCACTACTCACTTATGGCTGCAGAAAAGTTTATTTATGTAGCCGTAACTGTCAGGGTTTCCCCCACATTCATTTTTTTGAATGCCTGCCATGATTAAAACATCTGCAGCAGGACCATTTATTAGGAGCGCTATATATATTATTGCAACACGATCTTAGACTGGATCTGAATGTTGGAATTTAAACCTGACACCCCTACTTATGGTATTAACCTTCAGAGCCATTTTGTTACAAAAATGAATCCTATAGTATCGTAACTTCATATGCAAACCACACAACATAAGACCTAACCAGGACACACCGTGTGACCTGCATTCCTTTCAATGGTTGACTCTTTCATCTACCAAAAGAAAAGACTATTACTGCACCGCTAAATTAGGCAAAAACAAAAACAAAAGATGTAAATGAATGTTCATTTACATTTCGCCCCAGTTATGATTCTGACAGAGCGATCTGTTCTGCCATGTCAACCACATCGCAGTCTGCTATGTATATCTCAGTCTGAACGAGAGCACTGGTGAAGCTTTGGAAGGGGGATTTAAAAATGACATCACTTCTGGCAGGGCACAATGTTCTGTTGCTGTACAACAAACACTGAACAGACTCTAAAAAGGTCTGTGTAACCATCAGTCGTCCCGGTGTTTTAAGACTTCATGTGGTTCATCTGAAGGCCTCGAAAATCAATCTGCTGTAGCTCATGGAAAAACAATCATCCCACTTCAGGATGAAGTGTTTATGATGTGTTTTAACACCAAACACTGGTTGAGGGGATGTGTCTGATTGGCACTCATGTTGCAGCTACATTTCCTTTTGAGATACGCAAAATATGTGTGTGGAATCTTTTCAGCTTTTAAATGTTAAAACCAGCAGAGATTTTCCATCTGTGAATATCCACATCTGTGATATGGTTGGTGAATCTCACAAATGGATGTCAAATCCTTAGATAACCTCCACATAAAAGTGCCAGGTACATCAATCCACCCATCTCTGCTGCTTCTTAACAAGCGCCTCATAAAAGACATAAAAGGCTCCATGTGTATAACATTTCCAGATCTTTCTCCTGAGCTGGCACAAACTCAGTGTTCAAATGTCAGGGAGATATACAGGCAGTAAGTTTACAGTTCTTACTAATCCACTGAGACGTCTACATACTTATTATGTAACAGCATCAGTGGACAAAGGACTTGGCAGCAAGTCATCAGATAATGATTGGTTATAAATATTTACGTAATATTTATGTTAATATTCACAACTCTGGTAAATAGCAACACTAATTTGCTCCATTCCGGTATAAAGAGCAAGTCATAAAATTTGCGGACTGTACCTAATAAAGCTCTGTATGTCAGTTGTCATATTTTAAGACATTATCACCCCCACAAAAAAAACAAAAAAAAACCACTCCTTATTAAAAAATCCTCACTTTGAACAGTCATCCATTAGAATTCTTTAGTTACTTTTCTTAATAAATAGAATTACTTTAATGAATAAATGTAACATATGGTGCTGTTAGATTGCTCATAGACCACCCTGTTAGTACAGGTGCATGTCTCAATTTGTGTGAGACGAGTGGGGGAGAAAACAGCTTTTTACTGCTGTGAAAAATGGTGTTTTTGAAAGGCTAAACGGCAATAAATATGTATTGAAGCAGAATATTTTTTAAAACTGGTTGAGCATGTCTATCTTTTTCAAAAGATTTTGACTTTTGAACCTCACAATGTTTTGGACTTATTGGCAATGTTTGTATCACAGGAGTGGGAAACAATCCTTTGCAGCCTCCACTGAAATTTAATTCTACAAATAATGTAAAACTAATAGTATTGGTGTAACCTTATCTTTATTTGCAACTGTGCAGAAATACCAGGTTTAAACTGAATGAATAGACATGCAGAAACAAAAAGAAGCTGTACAATATTCGAATGTTGATTTAGAAATCAAGTGTCATTATTATGAATGAAGCTTCAAAGCTTTGGCCAATTTGCTACAGCCCTACATAATTCCCCATAAAAATCTGCCAATTTTTATTTGTCCGGTCATGTTTGCTCCTCGGATGATGACCATGCCTCATTTTAGTTCAAACTGACTTCAGAATATACCAAAAATAACACCTGTATTATCTAGTCCAGGTGTTTCCAACTAGGGGTCTTTGAGTGAGTTCAAGAGAACCCCAGAAAAAAAGGGAAAGTTTATTTTCACTAATTCATTCACTATAGGAGTGAACCCAATGTGGGTAAGAGTTGTACAAGCAACTGCTCTGATTATTGGTCTTACGTTATCAACAGATATTTCCTCATCTTTAGTTGAAAACTAAATCTGTCTGGAAGTCTGGAACTAACAATCCAAATCTTTTCAGATGCAATATTTTATCAAATGGGGGTCCATGACCTAGTGTGTATCTCGTCAAGAGTCCTTGACAAGAAAAAGGTTGAGAACCACTGATCTAGTCCATATGTAAAAAAAAAAATAATAATAATTAATTAATTAATTCAATAAAATCATTGGCCTACAGCTATGGCAGGTAATAGCCAATTCATTAGAATCATTAGAAGAACAGGGCAGATCATGATGAACCTGTTTTCTTGGTTATTCAGCTCTTGTATTTAGTGACTGGTCAGAGTATTACTTATTGAAACTTTAAACAGCTCCCATGCAGTTACAAGCATTTGTCAAAAAAACAAACCTTCCAAACCATATATTCAGTCAGGAATAGGTACTACTACATTTTCAAATAGATGTGGCAATTTTACAACAGTGGACCTTAGAGGTTATAATAAAGAAAGAAAATATACAGTGCTGTGAAAAAGTATTTGCCCCCTTCCTGACTTCTTACTTTTTTTGCATGTGTGTCACACTCAACTGTTTCAGATCATCAAACAAATTTAAATATTAAACAAAGATAACCCAAGTAAACATAAAATGCTGTTTTTCTGTGAAGATTTTATTTGTTAAGAGAAAAATACTATCCAAACCTACATGATCCTGTGTGAAAAAATAATTGCCCCCCTTGTTAAATGATGAGGCAATTGTGATTAATCATATTATTGTGGAAAACTGAGTTCAATTCCATAGCCACACCCCAGTCTGAATGCTGCCAGACCTTTCAAATCAAGAGATCACTTAAAAAGAACCTGTCTGACAGGGTGAGGTCGGCCATATTGAACCCAAGACATCATGACGCGATCCAAAGAAATTCCAGAGCAGATCAGAAGAAAAGTAATTGACATGTCTCAGTCTGGAAAAGGTTACAAAGCCATTTCTAAATCTTTCGGACTCCAGCGAACCACAGTGAGAGCCATTATCCACAAATGGAGAAAGCATGGAACAGTGGTGAACCTTCCCAGGAGTGGCCGGCCTACAAAAAGTACCCCAAGAGCACAGCGACGACTGATCCAAGAGGTCACAAAGGAACCCAGAACAACACCTAAACAACTGCAGGCCTCACTTGCTTGATAAAAGTGTGGCCTTGCTTTGATAAAAAGAACATCATGCCAGCAGTGAAACATGGTGGTGGTGGTAGTGTGATGGTTTGGGGCTGCTTTGCTGCTTCAGGACCTGGACGACTTGCTGTGATTGAAGGAACCATGAACTCTGCTCTCTACCAACAAATCCTGAAGGAGAATGTCCGGCCATCAGTTCGTGACCTCAAGCTGAACCGCACTTGGGTTCTGCAGCAGGACAATGATCCAAAGCAAACCAGCAAATCCACTTCTGAATGGCTTAAAAAAAAAAACAAAATGAGGGTTTTGGAGTGGCCTAGTCAAAGTCCAGACCTGAACCCAATTGAGATGCTGTGGCATGACCTTAAAAAGGTGGTTCATGCTCGGGAACCCTCCAATGTGGCTGATTTAAAACAATTCTGCAAAGAAGAGTGGGCCAAAATTCCTCCACAGCGATGTGAAAGACTCATTGCCAGTTATCGCAAACGCTCGACTGCAGTTGTTGCTGCTAAAGGTGGTTCAACCTGTTATTTGGTGTAGGGGGCAATAACTTTTTCACATGGGTCATGTAGGTTCACATGGCTTTTTTTCCCTAAATAAATAAACTCTGCACTTAAAACTGCATTTTGTGTTTACTTGTGAGTTATCTTATAAACTTATATTTAAGTTTGCTTGATCTGAAATGGCTGAGTGACAAAGGTGCAAAAAAGTAAGAATTCGGTAAGGGGGCAAATGCTTTTTCACAGCACTGTAGATGTGATTTAAACAGTTTCTGCTTGTTTTCTTGCCTTTTGTCCTGATACAGAGTCAAGATGTGTTTAGACATAAAAAAAACAGCAATTTTATTGAATTCCTTGGGAATTGTACAGAATTGTACAGGAAAATGTGTTCATTTGTAAACTTAAAAGTTATGCCTTTTCCATTTTTTTTCAGGCTCGAATTCAGGATACAGGTAATGAAGGGTTAAAAATAAATCCCATGGGACATTATTTCACCCTTGGACCTGGCAGAATCTAAAAATAGACACTTCAAGGATAAACAAAAAAACAGGTGGCAAAAAAAATCCACCCTTTGAGCGTGGACCTAATTTTCTGTCGAGACTAATAAGTAAACTGTACACTACATCGTGGCCAAAAAACACTGTGAGCTTTTTCTCAATCTTGAGAAATAATCAAGTGTTTTACACTGACTAACCTGTTCAACTACCACCACTAGCCAAGTGTCTTTACATGGTTTAGACCAGAGAGCAGCATGAGACTACTGCAGTTCCTTGAGGCGATGCTGGTCTGTTGGTAAAGTCAAAACTCTGATCGTGAGCACATGATGTACTCTTGGTAAAGATCATGTTATGATTTTTTTTAAGGGATAGTTCACCCAATAGTAAAAACAATTTAATACACTCAAGGTCATCCTTAGCCCTTGTTATGAGCAGTTTCACTTGGGGACTATTTCCTTTCAACCGAACAACACCTGAGCAACCGTATCACTGCACAAAAAAAGGAGTGCATCTACTGCCAGCTCACTTAGCACCACTTATGAGCTTGTCACAAGCACAAGCCTCTTGTCTATGAGCAAACGCACGCTTCCTTCTGTGCGATGATATGGTTGGCAGATGTAGAAGGAAAATAGTTCCTACATGAAAGTGCTTACAACAAGGTCTCTGGATTATCTTGAGTAACCAGGTCATGATTTCTGGAAAAAGACACTGCTGCTGAGTTTTCCAATGTACTTTTTTGGTGCTTCGCTCACCACAAGGTGAGTGCCATCTAGTTCCACTATCCTGGAGAGAAGGCAGACATCTCTACAGCTGCTATCTCCAACATTCTGCAATTTACACCAAAACAATCTAGACTGATGAATAACACTACAGTTAAGAAGAAAATATGTATTTTTTGACTTGGGGGTAAACTGTCTCTTTAAGCATCTGTTCATGTCTATGTAACCTGCTATAATATTTTTTGCGCCGTCACTGACAAAGAAATAAATAAATGACAGTCTCATTGTCTAATCCTTATAATAGCTGACTGAAAAGCCAGATGTTAACAAGTATTAGTAGGAAATGGGCTACATAGAATAAATAACATTCATTTTAACCCTTTGATACCTGAGCAAACTGGCTTGATTTCTTTTAAAAACATGGCAAGAGGGAAACGAGCAATTTAACAAGAAATGGCTGAAAATTGGAAATGGCAAGAAATTGGTAAAAAGTTACAAGAAAATTACCCGAAAATAAGATAAAAGTTAAAGTGAAAAAAAACAAAAACAATTATCAAAAGAAAGTCCTTTTCTTCACTTTTTTTGTTTTTCCTTTTTCAGTGACATTATTTAAAATATATAATTCAGAGAATTTTTAAGTGCTGCCTGTAGTGCCACTGCTGTTGCTGCAAGGGACTGTTTTTCACGGCACACTTTTTGACTTGTTGTAGATGGATAAGCACAGGTATTATTAACAACATTAACTTTGACGAAAAGGCACAGCGACCCCTATTAAGATGGTCAAACATTCAATTGGATGTAGAAAATTAAGAGACACCCGACAACCTTACATTATCTTACTAGTTGTCTGTTTGAACCCCAAGGCACACTTCTGTAAGGCCCTCCTCACTGACTCCTTAATAGCAGCATCAACAAAATTCGAAGGAAAACAATGACTTGACCTAAAGACTGTAACAATTATGGGCATTTACCTTTATGTTGGAGAACCACAGGTCGTTCTCATGCAGTGTGGCCATGTAGATACAGCACAGCAGGCCAAGGCCAACAGACACAGACCAACCAACCGAAGTCCAGATTATCGCCCCCCATGACCAGTCTCCTGCGGGAACATAAACAAGTCATCAAAGGGATACTTTGCCGACTTTCAACCAGCTTTGTATCAAAACAAGACTAAATTAAAATGTAGTATATGGCTGAACCAGGTTCCCAACATTTTTCCTTCAGGGACTTCTTTACTATCACTGAGTACACTGAAGACATATTTTAGGGATATTTCATATTAAATTAAGAGAAAGGTTGACAATGGCAATGTGCCTGTGGCCCCAAGCCCCCCACTACGTCTGCCCTGCTAATAATAATGAGAGCTCAGCTTGAGCATCTGGATGAAACACGGAGCAATGTGTCCTGGTGTTTCTAAATAATTCCAGCCGAAGTCTGACCAAACCGGAAACTAAAACAAAATAGTCTTTAGAAGTCTAAAGAAGTCACTTTCCACTGCTGAATATCTGTCTGTTTGTTCATTCATACACTTTGGCGCTCCACTCTGTCTGTCGTACTGCGCTGCTGTCAGACAATCATCTGTTTGATCCACGATAACGTAACGCCGCTTGGTTGTCAAATACTCAGTTATATTCTCAGGTCAAAGTTGTTCACTGCATTACATGATTGTTCAACACTTCTGCTGTCGCAATATTTTGGTGTGAGATTTGTTTTGGTGTCATGAGAGCGTGAAACTGGCAGTGAAAGCGTGTGTCACACGCCAGGAGCATGAGAGCCAGCAACCCTGAAATATGTGTTAAAATGCAGAACAATACACTTAATGTTGGACACAGTCGCACAGTGGAGGGCAGCTGCTTTCTCTGGAGCTGTACCCACCGATCATTAAACACATCCTCCCTCTGCAGCGCCACTATATATTGGTAAAATACTTGTGTAGTGTCAAATGAAATTTGAATCATTTTTTTAAAAAATAAAACATGAGCAATATACACATTTTTCATGCAGGGCTTTTGTACCGATGACACTGAGATATAAAAGTGGGAAAGGCACAGGTGTAAATTATGAAGTGAATGATGGCTCAGTTCCACTTAGCGGCTTCAGTTTCAGGGTCCTCATATTGTGGATGCTGCAGAACAACCTTGTTCGATGTGACCACATCAGAAATAAAAAGTGTGTTCCGACCACACTGAAGAGATGATATCATATAGAGGGCACAATATTGTTTAAACATGGGGACCAGTGTTGTATTGAGATCTGTTCCCGTGTTGAATAGTGATTTCTCACTATTAATGCAAAGCGCACGCTCAGTGGTTAGTAGGGCTAAAGTGGGAGATCCAAATCATCAGTTGGTGACCCCTCAGCTGACTGAGACAGCTTCAGGTCAAGCGGTCAGGGGTGGAAAACAGGTTAGTAAACACTAGGAAGCAGCATGGAGGCCATTGCAAATGTTCAGTCTCTCTTTCAACCTCAGTGCAGACCAATTAGGAATGATGTTCGAGTGCTGCTTGACTGGAGACAGACGGTATTTTTTGACAGCCAATCATTGCATCTCGCCGATAAAGGGGGGCGGTGTTGTATTTCCATCACTGCCAATGGAAGTCATTCAGAGCTGGAGCAGATAAAAACCTGTGACTCCTGCAGTCATTTGACTTGAGAGTGAATTCCAATTGTAACCTTTCCAATGAAATAAAAAAGCCAGATGTTAAAAACCATTAGTGTTTTTTGTGCTGTGGGAAAGGGACTGCATAGTACAAGTAACTACTTTGAACCCTTTGATACTTGAGCAAATTGGCTTGATTTTTTTCAAAAACATGGAAAGAGGGGTCCAAGTAATTTAGAGAATTTTTAGGGAGTCTGAGGAAGAGCGTTTTTTAGCTCTAAACGTCACTTATTTCACAGAATAAAATTAAGGGTAGCTCCCCGGTGTGAAGACCTCTATTTTTTCACATTTTGGTTTATCTTGGATCCAGCACCCACTACGGGATGTGTGTGTCTTTTTGATTCTCTTGGAAATAAATCAAACCAATTTTATAAGGTGTCAGAGGTTTAAATGCTTTTGAAAGCTATCTGCATGCAGCACATTCAAACGTATGTTGATCCAGGCATTAAGGGGTTGATAGTTTCTTTTCTTTCTTTTTTTTATCTGTAAAATGCAGACAAAACACCTCAGTTCATTATGCATGATGTCCTCTGAGGTTGCAACTCAAGCAAAATTAAACTGCATATGCATGGGCGCAAAAGGTGTAGGAGTGCAATCTTTAACCAGCAGAGTGAGTTTTGAAACAGTTGTATTTCTTTGAAAAACTTTTCTTTGCGTTGCGCACCTACAGCAGGTCAGAGGCCAGGGTCAGATACAGAACACTGCCCTGGAGCTAGATCTGGCTCAAGGACACCTCAGCAAGGTGGATGGCTGCCAACTACGCTGACCCCTCGGTCAAAGGGCGCTTTCCTTATCACTAGGCCACATTGTTGCTGCCCCCTAAAACGGTGTATAAAAACCAGCTGTTGTGGGAGGATGGCTCACTCACCATGCAAGATCTTCTCTGGATGATGATCGGTGCAACAGTTGTGCTGTTGCGACTGAAACTCTGCACCCAGAGGGGGCTCCTTCCCCTTGCTGCCCTTCCTCTGACGCAGGGCTGTCATGTTGAAACACTGCAACAAGCAGACAGGAGGGGGTTGTGTCTGATTACGCACACAGATATGATTAACACAAGACACACATATACGCAGGCATGTGTCAACCCACACACTAACAGCATGTGCACTACTGCAATCTGAGCCAAAGCAAACAACGTTTGTTTTCCTTCACTGTCTGCAGACGTTCATTCAGTCTGATAGATGGGCTGGACAGGCCTGCTTACAGCGGCATTTCCTGCTCACGTCGCGGCCACAGTAACGTGAAACACCAGACCTCATCTATCAACATCGACAGCATCCACATCACCGGCAAACTCCCCGAATCCTACCGTAACCAGGACGTAGCGTACGCCAAACAGCAAATATACAAGTCCCTTTATAAATATTAGGAAACTAGCAGTGAGGCGAACAGTGAGGCACACAATACCACAAACTACGACAAGATAGATTGAAACTCCTCTTGTGTAGCACACTTCTACAGCCTTATTATCATGAATGTGCATTTTGCATAAAGGCTCGCGCCCCGTTATGGACGCCAGCTTTTCTTTCTGTCTTGACAGCAACAAAGACAAAAAACGATTTGCTCCGACGATACATTTTTAAGCCTCACCCTCCTCTAGAGCAGCGGCTGGTAGGACGGTCCGACAGCTCTCTTCTACCTCCCTCTCTCTCCCTGTTTCTCTCTATTTCCCTCGCTCTTTCATTTTCCTCTCCTCTTTTTCCCTCCTGTTAGAATTTATCGGTCAGCTTCATACCGCACTACCGCGGGACAATACCGGAACACAAGAGAGCCGGCCTTCAAAATAAAAGTGTAAATTGTCACTTTTGTGAAGAGCAGGAGTTTGAAGCAGACGAGCGCTGGAAGGGACAGACATCTCTCCGGATGGCAGGGGACAATAGGACGAGAGAGGTGGAAAAGAAGTGGAGTCTCCCTTGTAGCTACGACTACAGTTAAACATATCAGTGGACCTATGTTTCTGAAATAAAGTCAAATGAAATTGAATCGAAACACAGAAACTGTTTTGCTTGTATTGTTTCCATACAATATGTCCACTGGAAATATCTGGTAACAGTAGAGAGAAGCAGTTTCAACTTAAAAGAGTACGGGCTGCCTCACAGTTTAAGTTGACTGGATGTGAGAACACTAGTGGGTTTTTATTTTTTATTGTTTGGTTGTATTGGTTTTTTTTGTTTGTTTGTTTAATGGTAAATTGGGAACCAGTATTGTGCTGTGACTGACTTTTAACCCTTTAACAGTCACACTAAGAAATACTGTTGCAAAAAATTATATATTATAGGCCACAGAATAAGTTAACAATATGATTACATTTATTAAAATAAAAACAAGCACTTTTCCTTGTATAATACGTTGCAAAAAGTGCAAAAGTCAGTGTAATATAACAGAAATCTGGGGAGAAATGTCAGATAATAAACATCTATTAATAAATGAGAAAAAATAAATAAATGCATATAAAAAACAATCCAGTGGAAGTATAATATAATATAAATATAAACATAAAAAATAAAAGATAAACATCTATTAATAAATGAGAAAAAATAAATAAATGCACATAAAAAACAATCCAGTGGAAGTATAATATAATATAAATATAACATAAAATATTAATATAATTTACTTAATAAAATTGAAAAATAAATTATTAAAATAAATACATCAAATAACAAAATGCATTGTATATATTAATTTATATAATTGATTGAATTGGATTAACCATTAAACCTGAGTTTTGAATTTTTGAGGTTTGTAGTTGTGATGTTAAAGTCGTGCAACAGCAATGTAGTTCGTGTATAGCCTAACAATAGCTTTTTGCTTCTGGCAATTTCATTTACGCTTCAAAACAAACAAAAATTGTGTTCATCTGTGAAGATTATCATGCTAAACAAAACGTGTAAACTTCATAAATTTGTGTTCAGAAAGCTTCTTTTTTTTGGCAATAATCCCAAATCCCATTCAAAAATCCCATAAAGTTTTTGATGAGGGTACCAGTGCAATGCCAACTTCCTGGTTGGCCTACAAAAATATGTCATCCCTTCACCACTCTATTATCTGCTCTCTTAGATTCTGGTGAAGGCAAAGCAGTGTTGAAATGTTAGTCTGTTTGCACAATTAAAAGCTGTAAACGAACCAGTGTGCTCCTGTCCTTGATTTCCCTTGAAATCTTAGTAGCTCTTGTGTCAAAGAACTGACTGAAGGATGAGGAGGCATTCATCTCTCTGCACAATAAAGTTGTAATGGCTATTTGACTGCTTTTTTTTTTCCTTTTCATTTGCAATTTGATTGCTGTTATTGTTGCTGTGGTTGTTTTTGGTCTATTTCTTTGTATTATTTTATACTGACATTATGCATCCTGCATCTTGCATTTTTTGTTCTCTTGTTTTAATTTTATCCTGACACTACCCTAGTTTCTTCTCACTTGTGTTCAATAGGTCTGTTTGGCTTTCTGTTGTTGTATCACTGCCTGTGTGTCTCAGCTTTGTTTTGTTTGTCAAAGCACTTTGTAAACTCTGTTTTTAAAGGTGCTAGTATATAAATAAAGTAATCATCATCATCATCATCATTATTATTATTATTATTATTATTATTGTTGTGGTTGTTGTTGTTGTTGTTGTTGTTGTTGTTGTTGTTGTTGTTTCAAAATCAGTGCAATAATCAAGGAAAGGATGATTTTTCATACCAACAGAAAACTAACAATGTTGAAGTATGAAAAGTACTTTGACCATTTCCCACCTTGGAAAGGATAAAATAAAAGTATTGGAGAGTGGTAAACCATTGCCAAAATCTCCCAATTTTGGTGATTAGGAGACAGGTCTCTACCAGCACCAGGTACATCAAAATAAAAAGTTAGACATGCACTAGCAGGCTCCATTGGCACTTCAAGGACTATTCTCCACCACTGTCTAGAGTCAGACAAGGCCGATACTTGATAAATCGTTCATAATGAATAATGAAGGACATTACTTTTTTCAATCTTTAATGGCAAGTATTAATTATTACCATGGGAAATTTTATATTCTATCCTACCAACCTCCCTTTTAATGAAAATGTGCTATTTAATTCATACTTGGGTTGTATTTTATTTATATTTAGGGGTTTCCCCCCTTTATTCCTTTTTTTGTTGGTAAGGATTTGTTCTTTCTGTTAGATATGCCCAGATTTGATTTTGATTTGTTTAGTTTGCTTTGTAATAAAAGAACAGATGAAACACTGACTTTTACAAATAATGATAATGACTCTACATATGCATTTTCACACTGGCCAGTGTAGTTCTCCTTCACACTTGGCACAAAGGAAAAGTTTAACCTCTCCAACCTCACCATTAGATGTCACTAAATCATGCACACAGGACCTCTATGTTAAAGATCTGAAACTTCATCTTATGCACACAAAATACTCAAACTTAAAATACTCTAACACTCAAATTTAAAAAGTGAATTCTGGAGCTTAAGAGATCCTTTTGTATTTAATTAATGAGTGCAGTAAGCAACTTGGCAAAATATGTCTAATCTAATCTAATCTAAACAAAGATTCTCATGCTGTTCTAAATTATTGTTTTTTGAATTCTGATTGTCTCTGACTGTCTCCCTCCTTGTTTGTGTACTTTAGGTATCTTCTCCAAAGCTCCTCCAGAATGGTTTATAAACAGAGCATACCAGGCCAACTTCAATGCACTGCAACACTTTTGAAGTTTTTGTAAAATCTAGTCATGCAGATTTGCAGTTTTATCTGCAGAGGTTCTGTTTGTGACTAAGACATCAGTAGCTAGTAAATTCATTAATATTAAATTTATTGCTGCAGGTTTTTGCAATTTATTTATTGTGTGCAATTCAACCGCAACACCTCTTCAACAAACACAGCATGTGGATATACCCTCTATGGTACAGCGTTACCACATGGCAACAACCCCATTTTAAGCCTTCTACACACAGATAATACATCCTAAGTTATGATGCAATGCATTAAAAAAGAGGTGGGGTTCTAAGTAAACCAATAGCAGTGTTTAAATTTGTCACATTACTTTCTATAGGCCATTTTGAAACCCTTTTCTGCAGACATCAATGACGGGAGGAGCCTCACCATTTGACGCCTAAAAATTCAACAAAAAAAGTGTTTTTTTGAAGTTTTTCAACGGGAAAAAAAATATACACTCAACAATAGGTTAGTTAAGTTCATTATCATGTAGTTTCTTGCACTGTAGTCGATCAATAAATAATAGAAAATGTTAAAAATGTGTACGTTGCCATATGGCAACACCGTACCATTATGGATTGCTAGCCTGGCATGTTGATAACATTTTGTATATAGGCCTACTTTGCAATTGCATTGGTGTACACTGATCTTCTATAGTCTATAAACTATAATAATGCACTTTGTGAGTCCTTTCCACATTGCATATGATGATATTTGACACATCTTTCTTCCATTTACAGAATGAATGCAAATTTTTTTTTATGGTACATCGTGGAAAAAGGCTGAACTAGCCCTCCCACTAGATGATAGTGAAGATGACAAAGAATTCAGTGACGAGGAAAATGAGCTGCTGGAAACACAGAGTGAGAGTGATGAAGACAGTGAGACGGATGAAGATTATGAGCCAGAGAATGAGGACAGTGGGGACAGTGAGGACAGAGACAGTGAGGGCAATGGAGACAGTGAGGAGAGGGAGGACAGTGAGGATGAAAGTGAAGTGACAGGTATTACCAGTAAGAGAGTGTAAAATGGGTAACACTTTACTTGACGCCTGTTCAGGCTACTGGGGATTGTTTATACTATAACATGAGTTTTAAAATAAATGTTACATACAATTTTAAACAAAACTCTCATGTTTTCATTACTTTCCATTATGGTACGGTGTTGCCATATGGCAACGAAAAAATAATATTTTATGAAAATGTCTCTTCATTATGTTTACTTGGTCTATTTTAAGACAAAAAAACACCCCAAACATTTTTTTACCAACTGGGATCATAGTGCGTACCATAGAGGGTTAAGAGAGAAAACTTCTCAGTGGTACGACTTTCTTTTAAAGAGAAAGTCCCACTGTAAAATGTGCTCCCTTAAATCTGTAGATCATTCTTAAAGGCCAGTCTCCGGTCCGGATCTGGACTGGATGGCAACACACCTCGTATTAGGAATGCAATAATACAATATCACGAAGTGTATGTTTCCTACTTTGGAAAAAAAAAAGTTTTATACTTATCAATAAATTGTTAGTTTTGTAGAATGTTGTCTTATTAGGAGCCAGCGAGCGTATGATGTTTAATTCATTGCATGTCGGAGTTAAAGGAGAGACTAACAGGGGTCCATTCAAAATTAGCAAGTTAGTTAATGGCAAACGGGCTTTCATGTTCTGTCCTGCGGGCACAAAAAAGAGACACATATGACATATTCTGTCAGTGCACATTACGTCACCAATACGGTCAGAATGTCACTGTCCTAATGTACAAAGAAAAAAAAGTTGACAGAGAAAAACGAGTGGACAGAGAAATATGTTTATTTTGCCCCATCCAGCACGAAGCCCATGTGTTGGAGTTGTGAAAAGTGCAAATGTTTAACACTACTAAGACACAAAGCACAGACATTTCAAACAGCAATGTCCTCAGAATACCAAGGTGGGAAAACAAACTTCTTTCCTATGAATCAACAAAAAAGTTGTTTGTGAGCACTATGACACAGTGAAAGAGAGAGCTACTGAGGCCTCTCGCCAAGTGGCCAGGGTACAGGGCGTACTACCTTATCAACAATCATTTTGGACCTTTGGCCTTGATTAAAAATGAAATTTGGTCATTTGAATATTAAGTTTGAGAACCCCTGCTGTAGATCAAGTATTCTAAAATTTGTGATTCGTACACTGTTTTGTACACTGTTTGTGAAAAGAGATGTTGCTAATTTTTATAAATGTCATGAGCACTGTGAAATTCAAAGCACCTGTTTGAAAGTTTTTGTTTGATGGAATGAATGTGTTTTGTGTTACTATTATCTGCTATTCAAAAAATAAATCAACATCTAAATCTTTAAATCTTTGAAAATGATGCTTGTTAACCAATGAATCATTGAGCCACCAATTAAACATGTGATCTCCTGCTCTCTTCCTTTCCAGGCTGCAGAGATTTCCTTAGGAAGTGTCTTGTCGAAGACCCTGACTGGCAAGACACCTTAGAAGAGCAACAGTACCATCATTGGCTCAGATAGAACCACTGTCACATTTCTGCATACATGGTCACCCCCTGGTTGTTGCATGCCCAGTCATCCAGCTCTCAGTCTGCACTACAGTCGGAATGGCTTGGATTCATGAGCATGTAGCCATCAGCTCTTGAGCTGCATCCAGCCCTTAACCCTACCCATTCTTGGGCACCTGTCTGGGGGTCCTGTGCTGTAATCATATTTCCAGACCATGTGCAAAGAAACCCAGAGCCTGTCAAGCCAGCAACCAGCCCAAGCCTCAATCGTAGGTCCCCAGCAACCAGCTCAAGCCTTAGTCCCAGGTCCACAGCTTTCAACTTCCTTGTAAGCCTGCTAGCCTCCAATCACGTTTTGCTCCTGAGGTGACTAGCCTTCGATAGGGATGGGGATTAATAGTTTTTATTTATATTAATACCATTATCAAGACCCCTTAACAATCAGAGTCCTTCTCAATACCATTATCAATACTTTTCTATTATTTGGTGGAAAAGCAAAGCAACATTTAAAAAAATATATTTTGATTTAAATATTTACTATAATCTTGGCATCAGTTATTTTAATTATGTATTATAAGACAATCAGAGGTCATGATAGGATGTTAAACAGGTTGTAATTCCATGTCTACTACACATTTCAATTTTCACACCAAAAACGAGATTTTCTTACTCTTGATTTTGGACATATCACAATGAAACCTTATGGAACCTCGTTTTATTTAGCTAACTATCTGCTATCTGCTAAGCCCCCTGCTATCGCCTGACCCTGAGTCAGTTCCAGTGTCAGGGATCCTGGTAGATGCCAAGTCTATACCTAAGTTGGGGATCCTGGCAGATGCCAAGTCTAGTTGGCGGAACAGCACACATCTGACCGTGCTGAGCTGCAGCGCTCCAAAGTTCCTGTCTGTGATGAGCTGCAGCAATCCCGTGCTATTCCTGCTGAGCTCCAGCAATCTCCTGGTTCCCTGTTCCCACCAGACTCCTGCCTTACTGTCCCATTGCCTGCCTCCACCTTAGCTACGCTGTCACTGGCTCCCTGCTTTGCTCTCAAGGGTTCCAACCTGTAGTCAGGTCATGGATTGCCAGTTTTGAATCAAGTTCCTGAGTTCCAGTGGGGTCACCCCTCCATGGCTGTCATCTACTGAGGCTCTCTCTCTGTGGACGTCCTGCCGTGGGGTCCTGTACCTGAGTTCCAGTGAGGTCCCTTCTCTGATGATCCCATCTCAGAGTTCCAGTGGGATCCTGTCTTGGAATCTCCGAGTTTCAGCAGGATTCTGTTTCGGAGTTGCAGTTTAGTCCCGTCTTCGACTTCCAGTGGGGTCCCTTCTCGGAGGGTCCCCTCTCTGAGGGCCCTATCTCTGAGTTCCAGTGAGATTCCATTCCAAAGTTCAAGTGAGGTCCTGTCTCTGAGAGTTACATCTCCAAGTACCTCTGGCATCTTTTCTCAAAGGGTCTCAGAGTGTCAGTGGGGTCCAGTCTGTGAATGAAACCTCCATGGCTGTCACCTAATAGGGCTCCAACTCTGTAGATGTAGACTGCAATGGGGTCCTATCCCTGAGTTCCAGTGAAGTTCTTTTCCCAATTATCAAGTCCCTGAGGGCCCCATCTTCGAGTTACGGTGGGATCCCATCTTAGTACCAGTAAGGTCATGTCACCAAGAGTCCCCCAGTCTCTGAGGACCCCATCTCCAAGTTCCAGTTGGATCTGGTCCCTGAGTTACACTGGGATCTCCAGTGGGGCCCCTCTCTCAGAGGTTAAATGAAGTCCTGTCTCTAAATTCTCATTATTTTGTTAAATGCTTTGATGTAATTTCATAATGTTGCTCTGTCCTCTACACATGACATCTATTACAAGTCTGTCCATCCTGGAAGAGGGATCCCTCCTCATTTGCTCTTCCTGAGGTTTCTACCCCTTTTTTCCCTGATAAAGGGGTTTGATGGGGAGTTTTTCCTTATGCGTTGTGAGGGTCTTAGGACAGAGGGATGTCATATGCAGCAAAGCCCTCTGTGGCAAATTGTGATTTGTGCAATAAGGCCTTTTAACTAAAATTGAATACTCTAATATGTTGATTAAAAAAAATTTAAAAAATCAAACTTAGCTGTACACATTTTTTGTCTTGTATTGCTACAAATACCGAATTTCACCTCTGAGAATAAATACAAACTTAGGATACCTTATTTTTGTCTTGATTTATGTTTGAACACAACAAATGTTTGAGACCAGCATTGCCTCTTGAAGGGACAGGGATTTTAACCATGTATTCAGTTTACTTGTCATGTTGACGGCTACTAATCTTGTGGACAGTTTATAAAACCCACTACCTGTGAAAGAGACTTTTAAATGTCTGAGAGATGAATTGTGATAATGTCAGCAGTTATCTCAGTTTGGGCTTCAAGACACCTTATTTTAATAGAAAGCCTCCTTAAAAAGTTGGGGAGTGGAGTTTGAAAGATATTGAATTGCACTGTGCAAAATATAGCGTCCAGCTTTAATGAACCATGGCCCACACGGAAGTGTTTATGGGCCCTTTTAACAAAATGCAGAGATATTTTGAAAAAAAAAATTGCATATATAGAAATAATTTTTTTTGTCATATTTGATACGTCAGTCATTTATGGTAAGTATTTTTTTTTTGAAACAAATACATACACGTTTTATTGCAATTGGAACACTTCAACCTTTTTTTTTTGTTCTTAAATATGAATCCTTTCATTACATCTTTGGTGAACTGTGGTAGCTGAAAAAACAAGCTTTGTCCTTATTCAGGCAAAGATGGACTTTATATGTCCCACAGAAGACATTATCAGGAAAGCCATGCACCTAAGGTCTCTTGTTTGTGGCTGTAAAGTTTCATTTGATTTTGGTTATCCCAGGGGTTACAGTAGGTCACTTTAAATAAAGAGGTCATGTTTTAAAAAATGGTCACGCTACAATAAAATGGCTACTATCTGGGCTAACATCATCACACATGAATACAATTGGACTCAAGAGACTCAGCTTTCCAGTCAGATCCCATTTATGCAACATGCGCTGCAGATCATCTAGATCTGCAGCGCATGTTTTGGTTGGAGACCAATCTGTGTGCTAGTTCCCAAGCCCTTTAAAAGCTAGGGGTGCCAGGACGTGGCATATTGCAATGTAAATTGTGAATTTGGCAAATTACAGATGCGAGAGGTTTTCTGCTAAAGAAACCGATCTGCTTGTGCGCGAGGTGTAGGCACACAAACAGATAATTTACTGATGCAGCAGAAATCCACCAAAAGCAGCAGAGGTAAAACAGGCATTGGAGGACGTAACGGTGCAGATCTCATTTTCTGGAACCTCCAGAACTGCCTTGAAATGCAGAAAAACATACAACGATGTACGGAGAAGCTCAGCGTAAAAATCAAGCAGAAACGGGATGAGGACCATCCAAGCCAGAATATATGACCTCGACTGACGACATCGCAGCCTCCACCCTTTGTGCTAAGAGCATTGGGGGATATGGGGGACTGGAGATGGGCGGGCTAAATAATCAATCGTTTGAACTGTTATATACACTGTAATTCCTGTACCTAAATGGGCGTCCAGTTTTCCTTACAAAAATAAATGAGCCCGACGTAGTCGCCGGCGACTACAACGTGTTCCACTTTATGTAAAGTGTCCTAACTCTGCGACCGTATGTCGGATCGTCTTACTTTCTTCGGCAGTGTGAAGCTCCCGGCTGTGCCTTTCACGGGGATGCCGATGCAGCGTAGCTCTTCAAGAAGCCTCTTTATTTGGCCCTGGAAATCGGGTGTTTTTACGGGATGCTGTTCAATAAATCCGTGATGACAGATCCGGTATTGGGTGTCTTTCGTCCATATTTTAATCATATTTCAGTGATAAAAGCATATTAGCATCGATGCTAAACGCCATATTGATTTCCCATAGTTCCTTTGGAGAGAGGTCAGAGGTTTGTTTTGGTCTTGTCATCCAATCGGAAGACCGACCGACGCTTTGTATCCGCTTTCACTGCCAGACGTCATCTGAAGCAAACTGCATTGTGATTGGTCTAATCCTGCTGTATCTATCGCTCTGTGTTATTAGCAGCGCCTCCTGCATTAGAATAAATGCTGGTAGTCCCTATAATAATGATAATAATAATAATTGTAATGAGACAAGGGTAAATCAGGAGACAGCGTAACAAGCACGAGGGCCTCATATGGATATAAACTCTGTGTTGACTGCAAGCAGAGCAGGCAGGAGGATCAGGGCCCTCTCTGAAGTGTCAGGGATGTGATGTGGCCTTCTGCAGCATCACAGAGAGGAGCTGCTTTGCAGAATGGCACAGATAATGAGACACACAAACAACTGCAAAAAAAACGGTGGGACTTTTTTCAGAGAGCAGTATCCATTTTTTGAACTATAATAGCTTTAATGTTTATTTTTTCACTTTCAGATTCCCAACACTTAGGAGAAAGGTTTTCTACAGCAAAAAAACTTGTACATAATACCTCTGGGTGATTTATCACTCAAGATCTGTACAATTCAATTTCCGTCTTGTTTTTTCTTTTGTCTTGATGGTCTCATAACTATTTGTGCATTCAAGTGACATCACTGCAGCCTAAATATTATGATAGCCCAGGTTGTCCTGAAAAAAAAAGATGTATATAACTTCATTGTGCACTGAGAGACTGAGGTTTTAAGTGCATTATTACACAAAAAGTCCAGGTGGACCAAAACTCAGAGGCTTAATTTAGTGTTTATTATTTTGATAATATTTGTCATTTTAGTTTATTGATGTATTGTTTTATTTATTTTAAAAAAATATTTTGTTTGAGTTTATTAGTTGTTTATCTAAAAAAATATATATTTAGTTTTGATTTATTCAGTTTTGATTTTTTTTAACATTTTCTATTTTGGCTTAAATGTTTAGTTATTTTTGCTGCCAATCATTTTGCTTTGTTAGTTTTTTCTTTGTTTATAAATGTGTAGTTCTAGTTTTGATTTTTGAGTCATGTAGTGTCAATAAAACCAAAGCTCCATCATGTTGACAGTTTTAATCAAATCAAAAAACTGTAAAACTAAAGACATATTCTGTATATTTTAAATTTTATTTTGGTAAGTTTTGAGTACTCTATGGTTTCAGTTAGCATGTTAATAGGTTTTCATTTTTTAAAGAGTTGACTATAATATTTTATTTTACCACAACCAAGAATAAAGTTAAATAATTCATGCACAAAGCTAGTCTGTATGCTTAGCAGGTTACAGATGATGCAGCTCTTCTGCCAGTTGATCCTTCAGTGCCCGTGCTGCTGAAGGCATATTTCAGTTTATTGCACACACAGTTCAGCCTCACACCTTCCTAAGTCCTGGTACATACGTGCATTGTGAACCCCAATGTAGGTGCATCTTACTATCTGCAAGATAAATCACAGCTGTTTATTTACAGTAACTTTGGGGTAGAAAACCACTGTGTCACATACATATAATCAAACAGCGCTGAGCAAACTCTGCCTTCACTGATTAATTTTAAGACACCTCAAAAAATTAATATCAGTTTAAGTGTAGCCTACACTATATTTAGAATATTTTCACCACTTAACCTTGCTGTAAAACAGCCCTTACAGATGGGGATTTGAAGCCGTTATTTCAAAAACACCAGACTCAGTTGAGAAAAACAGTAATTTTATTCCACTGAACAGTGGAGCTGCTTCTCTATCATTGCCTCCATCAACTGTTGTGGAAGGTGAAGAGGAGCAAATATTCAAATGCAGTGTACACTTAAAATCTATCAGATTTATTAACTCTTACTTCTACACATCCATATGTACACAACCCATGACTGCACAAAGAAATGGGACACCTTCCTTGACAAGTACCCTTGAGACAGCAAACAGGCAATGTGGAAGAATGTGCAGGGCATTTAAACAGAAGGGAGCGTGTAAGGACTTACATGAAAGACACAAAGATTATCAAAGAGATTTAAGAAAATAAATTGGCTGGACTCTTGTTGGAAAGAAGGATTATTGGAGAAGAAAACAGATTTGGACTCTGGTCCCTGTGGTTCTTGGATCATTTCCTTGTGGGTACACTTACACTCAGTCCAAACTTGTCCCTTTATGCCTCCTCCCTCCTTTAATTTCTCTAAGTCTTGTCATCCCAAGCAAGAGAGTGAAACTGCAAAAAGATGGCCCATTAAAGATAACTCTTGCCTCTGCCAGTATCCCCAATCGGCATCCCTTTAGCCACAATTGGATCAAAAATCCGTTTCCTTTTTCACTCACTGTAACACAAAACAAGGTTCATGGAGCAAAGAAATCTTGGAATTAACCATTAAACAAGTTGAAAAGCAGACTCTTGTCCCCTGAACTGATTCAAGAGTATCCCCAACTACTCTTCATGCTCGATTCTTTCTTTGCCTCATTTCACTTTTTTTCCTCCACTTTCATGGTGGGTCCTTAATAAAAGGTTTAGATAGAAAACTTGATCCTGTGAAGAAAATGAATAGACTTGGCTGATTTCTTCCTGCGTGTGCAGTCAGGGTTTCATTTTAAAGCTGAAAGGATTACAGAAACAGGCTTTTTTTTCTTTTAAAAAAAGAGAATGTGTATGCGGGTGTATATGTTTGTGCTTGTGTGTGAAGTACTAGTTTGGTTTATCACTGCACTGCTGGACTCTGAGTAATTACTTATTTATAAAAACTAGAATTAACGGTTGTATACGTCCATGAAACCAGTCAAGTTGGTCACACAGTTGACATCCATGTCTGTGAAAACATGGATGCTCCACACACATCTCTAACCAGGCAGCACAGATGATCTATACAATCGGCACAGTTTCAAAGTGGGCACCCAAGAAAAGTGTCAACAATTCAGTATCTTTCCAAATATTGAATTATGATGACACAGTGAAGCTGACCTTTGACCTTTTGGATAAGAAATGTCATCACTTCATCATTATATCCTATTAGACATTTGTGTGAAATTTCGTCATAATTAGTGTATGGATTCTTGGGTTATGGCCAAAATCGTGAGGTCACAGTGACCTTTGACTAGGGATGTAACAGTTACAGGCTATCACGATAAACACGGTAAAATTCCCTGACAGTTAGTAATATAATTTAAATTGTGATTAGCATGATAACCATGTGTGATTACTGTGCTTTGAAATTATTGTAAAAACTGTCAGTTGGGTCCAATATTAACACCCGCCGAGCACCAAATGCAAGTAAATCTCGTTAGGTTCTGAAGATGGGTGAATGTTTAGGGGCACTGCTCTGCTGCTCTGTGTCACTCACACACACACACACACACACTTGCACGGCGTGGCAAAACCTGACTGTCTCAAGTGCTACTAGTTTAGCAGCACTGTTTACCGTGCGAGACATCAGCTGATTCATTAAACTCTCACACTGATCCGCTGGTAGCTAACGCTGCGAATATGTGTAATGTAATAATGTATATATGTATAGACTGATAGATGTAGATACATAGATAGATAGATATATAATTGAAAATACTGGGTGAACAAAAATTCGAATGCAATTAACTGAACTGCTGATCCCCTATGCCATCGGACTGAAGCCTACCACGCCAGTAAGTCATCCCTGGCATCGCATCTGTTTAGGGTGTTTCAGTGCGCACCACCAGACTTAAAAAAAATTCCAGGGGAAACACTGTAAAACCATTGATTTCTTTTTTTAAGGAAAAGGAAATTAGTTGCTCGATCATTATAAGGGACCTAATACTGTTGTATTGTCTTGTCTGTATATTACTATTACCCTTAATGAAGCAAAAGTAATTTAATGAAAACATTTCAGTGCACATGTCCAATTACTCAATTAATTGCAAGAATAATTGGTAGATTACTCGCTTACCAAAATAATCAATAGCTGCAGCCCTACTTCATTGTCATTAATCCTTTCTTTAATGTTATCGTGTGTGAGGTAAGCATGGGGGGAGGGGGCAGCCAACTGTGAACTACGGAGGCCCAAAAGGAGCGGCGGAGGAGAAATTTGAGATTTGCAATTTAAAAAATCATCCTAAACCACAAATTTGAATTAATCAGTGAAATCGATTTATCACCCAGCCCTAGTCTACTTGATATTATATAACACTATAGGAACATTCTTATTCCTTTTCGAGCATGACTACCTATATCTTTAAATCTGAATGACACCCTTGATTTGTCCATAGCCTTTGCTTGTATCTGCCATTAACCCCATTATGGCCTGGGTTTTGTTTGTGGCACATCTGCCTTAATATATCTAAAATTACATTCCCATCAGACAGCTTTTGTTCCTTTCTTGTTAAAGGTTACATTTTGTGTTTCTTCTTTTGTTTTTCTCTGTCCACCTGCTCTTTAATCCTAGCAATGACTACATCATGAGAGACCAGCAGCTTGTCACAGTGACAGCCACATTGTCTGCTTTTCCTCCCGCCATGTACTAACTCTCTTGTTGTTCCAGATACTGTGACTCCTCCCTGGCCCGCAGTAAGACCTGTGTTCCAGCCATTCATAGTTACTGACGGCCCACCTGCCCTTTCTCATCACCACAACGTCAAATATCGACACTTTGTCACGCCCCTCAGTGTGGGATAGTCCTTATGAGATGCGCCAAGGCTTTCAACCCCAATGTAAAAGCCATCCACAGCAAAACTGGAAGCTGAAAGCAACTAATGTAGTACAAAGATAGACAAAAAGCCTATAGTATAGAGGTAGAAGAGGTGGATGGGTAAAAAGTAAATGGGAAACATGGAAAACCTATGGTCATTGTTGTTTTAACCCTTTGTAACTTGGATCAACATCAGTTTTCTCGTGCTGCCATCAGGTGCCCATTTACAAGCTATTTTACCCTTTGAAAGCTGATCAAATTATTATTAGAAATAAGTAAAAGGTGACAAGAAAATTACCTACAATATGAAAGAGAGGAGAATAATTTAAAATATATATATATAAAAACATTTATACACAGACACCCACTGGCAGCACGAGAAAACTGATGTTGATCCAAGTTTATATATATAGTATATATATAACAATATATAGAAAAAAAAGAGTCAAAAACAAACCTAACAAACACATAACCTCATACTTATTTTCAGATAATTCTTTTGCATTTTTTTTTAATGTTTTGCTGAGTTTAGGTCCATGTCTTGTTAAGTTGATCATTGCCTTCTCAAGAAATCAAACCAATTTGCTCAGGCTTCTAAAGGTTAATTTAACTTTATGTAACTTACTTATGGGCCATCGCACACTGATGTCACGCATTTGCTGTTTTTACATCACATTACATTATGTAAGACAAAACATGATCTCTTTTTTAAATCTAACCATGGCTGCTACACAAAATTTATCAAGTATTTATCAGCTGTACATCACACAGGTAGACTAAAGAGTGTCCTGTGTGTCACTATGACATGTCAGGGGGTGTGACAAAGCATTGCTATTTGAAAATATCAGAATAAGAACAAATTGAGCCCTCCTCCATACATTCCCCTCCCTAGCTTCTGCCTCCCGACATTTTCTCTGCCTGAGTTTGCTTGTTATGTTTTCAAGTGGTCTGTAGCCTGATGCTCTGTTGGATAAGTTTGCCTCATATCCTCTGCCTGGTTTTCACTTCTGCCTCTTCTCATCTTTGAGTCAACTCTGGGTTCAAACCTAGATTTTTACTGAGCTTTTTCTGATCTACATAGATATTTCTTTTCCTACCTCAACTTTATTTCAGATTTTTTTGCAGATACATGGTAATTATTTAACTCATTAGGACAAATGCAGGACGCCTCAACTCTCCAAATAAAAAAATCTAATATTTAGATTATCTGAGGGATAAAAACATAGGTATCACTGTCTTTTAAGAACTTGAATAAGATGATGTTCATAGTTCATAGTTCATATATTTCAAAATATGCAGTTATCTCATATTCCTGAGCCCCAAAGAGTTCTTACAATCATAAAGATGAAATTGAATGGAGGAGCTGGTGTGGTAAAAGTTGACTCATGTGATCTTTCATCTAAGTACATTAGTCATTCTTACAAAGACAAAACATCACTGATCATCTGGCGTTAATTAAATCCTACTATCAAAGACAACTTTGTCTCACCCACCACCTGCCATATTCCAGAATTGATTTCTTCTTCATTTTCTCACTTTTTTACCAACACATGTATACTCCATAGTCCATCAGATTACTTTCCAGCTTGTATCTTCCTGTGTGATACCCCCACTCCTGTAGCTGGTATTTCAACAAATCTCGTGTACAGAACCAAGAATTTATGCCTCATTTACATGAGCATATCTGTTTTTCATATTGTTCAAAATATTCTGAACAGAAAATGTAACCATAGACTTAAAGACAAAATAAGCATCCTTGAAACTGATAAAAAGACCAAGGGAACTCAGGAGAGGCAGAGGGATTTCAAGGGGAGATCATAATAGAAAGATTTATCAGATTTTAAGAGCTGGGTTTCTTTATCTGAGTACTTGGCAGCAAAACAAGAAGACTAAGACTAAGACAGCTGAAATGCCAAGCAGACTACTTCATTTTGAGTCTTAGAAAACTAGGACACTTAGCATCCATTATTGCCATTTAGACTGAAAACAGTGATGACTCTCTACCCTCAATACATGGTATTTTCTTTGACCACTTGAAGCACCTCTGAGTCTAATTGTTATCCAGATTCAACAAACGCTTTCTTAGAGTCCATAGAACTACTGTCTCCCTCAGAGCATGTAGCACAATTAGACTCTCCTATCTCCCCAACAGAGCTGAAAGTTGATCTTGATCTGATGTCTAAAAACAAATCCCCCTGGCCTAAATGGTATCCACTCTATTTAATAAGCCCTACAATTCTTTATTCATCCAACTTCTCTTTAGTTCCTGGATCTTTCCAGAGATAAAAAAAGCAGCCCTAATCACTTTGCCTCTAAAAGGTAATAAAGAGCTCTCATACTGCTCCAGCTATAGTAATAATTCCAATTTATTTTGCTGAAGTGCTATTGGTTACATTTGACAAGTGCTTATCGTATTTAGTTCATCTGGATCAAGCTTTAATAAAAAGCTGTCCAACTTCCAATAATTTTAAATGTCTACCACACATCATTGATTCGACTTCATCTCAGACAAAACCTTGGGCAATTTTTACTTAGATGCAGAAAAAAGCTTTGGAATGGGATTACTTATGGGCAGTCATGAATGCTTTGGGTTCAGGTCTAGGAACATAAATATGGTTAAAACTCTTCATTCTTACCTTTCTGCAAACATTCATATATCTCAAGCAGGCTCATCTGACTTTGTATTCTTGCATTCCCTCTGTATTGTATAGTCTAGGTCTTCAAGACAAAGCTGTCCTCTATCACACCCTTTCAATGGCGCCCAGCCTTGGCCCTGGGACAGGGTCATCTGTACACTTTAACCCACCCACCCCTGTCGGAGGGCCTGATTCCACTACATGTCCTGCTGTGTGTTTGTTCTGATGCTCTTCTTTAACCTCATTCCCACTGCACAAAGAACCTGCTAATGCAACATCAATAATAACCATCCCTTTCCTCTCAGTGCTAAAACACCAATCCAAATACATCTGCACTGAGTTTGACAGAGGGTCTGAATAAGAAAGTGATATATAAAGAGAAGAAGCCACTGAAAAGTTTTCAAAGACCTCTGACTTGTGCTCCAGCGGTGTGTTCACTGGCAGTGCAAATGCAGTCTATCGCCTATTTATATTTAGCAGGTTTACCCGTGTTTGAAAAACCCACATATACACTCATTTTGGTGGGAAAGGGGTATTTCTGTTGCAGGATCCGAGTCAGGTCTAGAGGGTCGTCATTAACTTAAAGTGATAATTAACATGTGTTCTGAGTTTGTCACATCACAGAAAGATGTGTTAATTAACACCTGACCAAATTTGAATGACCAAAAAAAATCTCCACTTATGTAAAAGAAGGTCTCAAAATCATGAAAAAATGCACAGTATTCTCTGATCTGAAATGCTGGGGGTGTGTCCACTGGAGGAGCGGAGGCCACACCCAATTGTGGGACGATGTTAATTATGCCTTTCGTTTTTATACTGCTACATTGTCAGGGGCGGGGTTATGCTGAGAATAGCTCCACTGTATCATCCAGCTTTGGTTTTAGGCCCGCCCAAAAAACAGGAAAATGGTGAAAAAACAGTCAATCGTCTAACTCCACTACATAATAAAGGGTCTTTATAACATGTTTTCAACAATCAGTTTCCAACATGTAGAATGTGTTTTGAAACAGTTCTCTGAATTCACTTTACCCAGACTTCAAGGAGCTACATTCTGAAAGTGTGTGGTTTCCTGGTATAAGAGAGGAAAAGTTCCCCTCTCAGCAGTCAAGTTGCATAACGCAATCTAATTACCAGGCCCTCAATGTTGTGGTATAGACAATGTTGATATATGATTAATATGATTTTGTAATATTTTATTGTAATATCTGCCTAAGCAGTGACCATAATTATCAACTTTGCTTCTTCAGTATATACTCAGTGACAATAATGATTACCATAATATCATTATTGTTATTGTCATTCGTTTTTCCGTTTATTACTTTTTTGTATATTCTTTGTTTGACAAGAGTTTCTCTGATCTTACTCAATAAATAATTGTAAAAATGGAGAAGAACAAGAGTAAAAAGAAAGTCTATTAACTGCACTTGAATTCTTTTCCCTTTGTGTCCAAGAAATTTAATTAAACGTTAACCTTGCAAACAGCCTTGCATAACAGTGTAATGAAGTGTTTAAAATATTTTCAAGTAAAAAAGCCTGGCCTTGTCAAAAGAAAAAACCTAACCTTATGCCTGCAGTAGTGCTGTATAAAAGAATAGCAAGGAGAAAAAATGTTTTACACTCTCATAAGACAAGACAGTTTTATAACATTATTTCGAGAGCGAGCTGTGCAGGTCTAAAGCACATTAAACACCTTATGCCTTTTATCTGTTTCAACTGCCAGATCCACTGATTTCATTTGTTCTTTAATTTTGCTGTTTATCTGCATTCAGTGCACTTCAGCTGACAGTACAACTGGCATTTTCTTTCATTTTATACACAGACACAGATTTCTTTCAGGGCCTCTATTTCAGCTGACACCAGCTCGATTTATAATGTACAGTTCTACTCTTTCCAACACTATCACTCCAATTTTACTCAGCACTAACACTTAAGCTGACACACCCCAAAATCAAAAATACTTGTTTCCTCTTACCTGTAGTGCTACTTGTCAATCTAGATTGCAAGTTGCTGAGTGTTCGAGATATTAGCTGTAGAGATGTCTGCCTTCTTTTCAATATAATGGAACTAGATGGCACTTGGCTCTCTGTGCTCAAAGTGCCAAATACGTATGTGGTGATTCAGCTGGCGAGTGTAGTTAAAAAAAATACTTGAAACAGCTCACAAGGTCTGTGGGTTAGCTTGAGTGACTGGGTCATGGTTTTTTAAAAGAGACATTGCTATTGAGTTTTTCAATTTTTTTTGTGCTTTGAGCTCTGTAAGCTGAGTGCCAATTTAGTTCTATTATACTGGAGAGAAGGAAGACATCTCTACAGCAGATATCCAAACATCTCACACCACGAAAATCTAGATGAATAAACAGAGCTACAGGTAACAGGAAAAATATGTATTCAGATTTTGGACTGAACTGTCCCTTTAAGTAAAACTACAATTATCACATTGTGAGTATACTCCACTGAAAATCAAACAAATGCATTTGAAACCTTACATTGTAAAGGTACAAGTATTATAAAAAAAAAACAACTCATTATGCCAATTAATGGTCCTTGTTTCGAATGTATTATAATTATTCATGATATTTTTACATTGTTAACAAGGATGCATTAAAGGGTTAAAATTCTAAAAAAATGAATGAATATCTAATATTCATGATAAGGAGTGATGTTGATTAAAAAAAAATAAACTAAGTAAAAGTAGAAAATCATATAAATGTATATTTTTTATTACCTGATTTCTGAAAAGCGCACTTTGTGTGAAAAGTGATATGAGTGTGAGTTTTTGACATTGCCCAAAAAATACTAATGTATCCAAATCAATGTTGCTGCTAATTACTGAAATATCCTAGGCTGTGATGATAAAAAAAATCTACTAAGCACGAAGCATACTGAAAATAATTAATTTTGTGTGTGTGTGTGTGCGGTGTGTGTGTGTGTGTGTGTTTTAAAAAACATAGCATAAACATGGCCTTAAGGAGTTGAAATTCTGAAAATAATGCATTTTTAATATTTTATAATTATTATTATATTATATATATTATATTATATTATCATTATTTGAGTAGGCCTACTTCCTCTATAGCTGCCAACAGCCTGCCAACATCCCCAGTTAGAGAAAGGTTGAAAATAAAGCAATGTGCCTGTGCTCCCAGGCCCCCCACTACACCTGCCCCTGGTAATAATAAGGAGAGCACAGTGCAAGCAACTGGAGCTATGCCTCCTGGTGTTTTAAAATAATTCCATTCAAAGTCTGGCTAATCTTGAAACTAAAACAAAGTAATCTGTAGAAGTCTAAAGAAGTTACTTTCCACCACTGAATATTTGGCTGTTTGTTCACTCAGACACGTTGTTGTTGTGAGGAGAAGCTCTGTTCTGTCTGTCTGTCTGTTTGTCTGTCTCACTGCGCTGCTGTCGGACGATCAGAATCTGAATCAAACGCCGTGAGAGCACATAGGACTCGTTAGTCAAATACTCAGCTGTATGCAAGAGTCAAAGTCGTTCACTGAATTACATGATTTATTGTTTTTATGAATCTGATAGGGTTGGAAAGCTGTCAGTCTTAGTGGGCCAGTGCTGATCCGAAGGAAGGGACAGTTCATCCCCAAATAAAAATTTAGCAGATTTTTCTTGAAATCTGTAGTGCTATTTATCAGTCTAGATAGTGTTGGTGTGAGCGTCACACCAAAACAACCTAGATTGATTAAAAGCTCTCATATGGAGAACCCCAGTAATGAGTCCTTAAACACAGAAATGAATTAGGATTTAAGCAGCTCTATAATGCTCTACTACCTTTGCAAGTAGAGTTATTATCATACAATACTTATTTTTAATGTAATGTTTTTCTAAACATGGTAAAAACAAAACAACTGTTAAAAAATAGATTTGATTTAGATTAGTCTGAACAAGCAAAAAAGGTTAAATTTACTTAAATTTACTGTTAAATATTTATATTATTGCATTTAAATATTCAAAGGCATCCAATCATCTAACAAACATGACCAGAGACAAAAAGCAGTCATTTACTTCTCAGTCTTTATTACCAAAAATACAATGGCAAAGTAGTGACATAATACTGCCTATGATGTTCTAAAAATAAATAAACATAGAGCAAGTGTCTCACTGTTGTCAGAAGCAGTTCCATGTTGAACCGCATTACAAAATTGACTTTGAGCAAAAATACACTGATCAGGACAGACATGTTATCTTTTCAGCCTCCTTTGGTTTAAATGCACGCAGCCCAGTTTGCAATAATTAGCTTAAAACTGTCAGTTATCCATCAAACAGACTGGGAGTAAATAAGAACAAGCCAAAATTCATTCTAAAACTTTTTTTGTTTCAATTGGGTTTTTTTTTAACAAGATCATTAAAAAATAGATTATATATTTAAAAAAGTCAGTTTTAAGGTTCTGCAGTATTCATCTACAATATATACACTTAAAATACATTAGGAAAGTGTTTGAGCTCATTGTTAATAATTTAAGAGCTGTTTCACATACTTGGTTTATTGTTTCAGTGTTGCCAAAACTGCTGAATAAAACAAACAAAATGGATTATATGGAAAACCTACATAAGTGTGATATAATACACAACGTGAAATGTCACAATAGTTGCCCTCAATACCACCAGCTGACTAATGTGAAAATAAAACATGGATCTACATCAAGAGCATGCAGACATGTGACTGAAGTTTTGGCAGAGAGGTCAACATTTTAGCTTACATACAAATAATACCTCAAACTGAAAGGCACAATAAACCAAGACAAAAAACCTCCAAACATTTATTTTCCTCTTAAATAAGCTAATTTGGCACAAAGTTCTGTAGTTGTGGTGTGAATTAAATCTGACAGACTGTGGTGAATGCTCTGGTGAATGCTCTCAGAGGCAGCAGACACTTGCTTTTCATACTCGCAGTGTCTGCTGCCTGTGTTGACACACTTTTGCAATTTGTGACAGCAGATGGAAAATATCACAGCATGAAAAATCCTGCTTGACCTAAATGCATCTGCCACCAGGGGAACGACCCAAGATGTTATTTAGCCCCACCATACAGTACAAGTATGGTCTTCACTTACTAAAATAATCGTAGATATCGGACATCATTTTGCTTTACTTAAAATACTATATTGTTATAATCAAAGCTCGGTATAAAAATTCATAGATCATGACTACTTGTTATTTTTCTCCATGTCTGGCTGACACACTGCAGTGCTGACTTTGCTGCTCTTTACAGTGTCAAGTTATTGTGAACACCAGCACCGTGCAGCCAGAGTTCAGAGAGCTTATTACTGCTTAGATGTTATTTTTTTTTGCAGCCTTGGTGATCATGTCTTTTTGTTAGAAAACTGAGTACACCACCCCTGGATTTTGATTTTCAACAACTCCTGTGAAAAGACCAAAGCCAACGACAAATGTATCCTACTGGTGATACTATTGTATTTGCATCCAGAGCCTGATATATCGTATTCCTCTATATTCGCTCTTGTACCACTTGTACACGACCACAGTGCAGTTTATGTCAGTCCCAGAGACACTGCACAAGCACATAGCCATAGCATCATGTGACCTAGAAAAGCCAAAAAAAGTGTTTCCATTGCAGTTTTACAAAATATGGCTTTTTCGAATTGTCAGAAGTACCACCTCATGCAAGCACAAAAACGATTTTGCGATAAACAGAGTTGTTTTTAAACGGACTATTTGCATTTTTTATTTCCAATTTCAATTTGTGCAATTTGAGGGTTATTGGAACGCTGTCTATTGTCAAGTAGAAAATTGTTTGCAGGCCACCCTGCAGTCTATCACTGGCAAAATGTAGCCCGCAGGCTGTAAATTGAGTTCCAGTGGAGTAATGCATTGTTGGTTTTGGTCTTTTTGTGGGATTTGCTGACAGTAACAAAAATATGTGGCACACCATTCAACTATTAAGCTTTTAGAGCATGATGAAATTTCCAAATGCACCAAAGAACAAAAAACACAATCAGATAAATTTAAACAAACAACAGTTTAGCCAGATTATCAAAACTATTTTTGGTAGTAATACCTCATTGGAAAATAAAAATGTGTGCTCACTATGGTAAGTACGGTGGCTCAGAGAGATGAGGGGGCTGGGCTGTAAGCTGAGCTGTCAGTTTAACAGATGATCGGACAGAGAGCAGAGGGCTGCGGTGTGTCTGGTCTGTCCAGTATTTAATTCTCACGGCTCATTTACATGCAGGTTAATCGTTCAGGAGGAGCAGTAAAGTCCCACTTTTATTTAAGTTTTTGATTTAAACACATTATCAACTTAATTCTGCCACGTGGCCCTGTCAATTAAAAGCCGGACAATTTTTCCCGTCTCTCATAATGAGAATTCCAGGTCTTTGAGATTTAATTTAGCCACGATGCTACACATATGTGAAGACACAATTTCACTCTGTTATGTCAGGTGAAGAAGGCAGGGGAGATGAATTATGGATATTCCATTTTATCTTAATTTCCTCAGCGTGTGCAGCGTGTGTATGTGGATCACATGCTGATGGCTGCCTGATGGGACGGTGCGATACACAACGCTTGAGACACAAAGAATTATCTTCAATCTATGTTTAATTTGCTGCTGATTTCAATGTTTAGATGCAATGCTGATGTTTTTTTTTGGCAAGATTGCAGCAGAAACAGGAATGTTTTCCTGTAAGGCTCTCCAGTGATGGCAGCATGTCCCAATGGCACCGTTTGAATCTACATTTAGACATATTTTGGTTGTTTCGAACACGCATGTGGATGACTACATTATTATCCTCACATTCAACCACTTCTCTGCACAGTCAGCATTAGCTGAGATATTAGGGTTCAATTTTTGTCCTTTCAGAAAAAAAGCCATCTGCTGCTGTTCATTCTTTATGAAAAATAACTTCCACGCAGAGTTAATCCATCACAAGAAAGATCTGATATTACGATAGTATTACACTCCTGCCTCCCGTCAATCGCATGAGAGCACACAGGAGAACTGTGCCAATAAACCTCAGAAATAAACATATCACCATCCAAACTTTATTTTCACATCCATGTCTTAGTATGTCAGGTTTGTTGAACTGGAACAGCGGCCATTTTCAAGTTTGACACTAGAAAGTTTGTATTTTAAAAACACTAACAGAAAGAGCAAAGGTTATTATAAAAATGTTATTATATACAATGGAAATTGCATGGGCTTAAAAAAACAGGCTATACCCTCAAAGACAACTCTAAAAGCGAGCCGAGCACCACAATCACAAGTGAAAACAGGTGATTCAGCACATCTTCCTGCTTTCAAATATTCAGGCACCGATTAAATTAACAGCCCTACCTATGCTAACTTCCCTTTGGAACATTCCTTTTGTCCACGTGCCTTAAAGGGATAGTGCAGATTTTTTTCACGTGGGGTTGTATGGGGTACATATCCATAAACAGTATATTACAAACAGTAGATATCGCACAGCAGGCTCCCCAGATTGAAGAAGCAGGCTGGTGTCCAACATGAAAGCTAAGCAATGTACTGCTGTGGATGGGGGCCAGCAACAAAATTGATCTTAACCACCTAAAAAAAAGTCACACAAGTGTTTGCTATAATGAGCTTTTTCACTGCTGTACCTTAATGTCACACTGATTTCCAATGGGAAAATGAAACTGTTATATCCCTCTCTTCAAGGCCACACTATATTGAGAGAATAAAAGTAATTTTACATTGCTCAACACAGGAGCTGTTTGTCTAACCCTTTGAAACCTGGAATGCCATCTCCCACATGCGTTTAAACCTTTAAAACTGAGAAAACTGGTTTAATTTTGTTTTATTTTTTGTTTCTTCTGTTTCTTTCTTTCTTTATTTTATAACATAGCTATAAAGGAAATGAGTAACTTGGAAAGAGATATCCCAAAAATTGCAAGAAATCAGGAAAAGGTGACAAGAAATTAAGAAATTGACCTGCAAATTAGTTTTAAAAAGAAGAGGGGAATTAAATATAGGGAAAACTATCCAGAGAACTATATTTATGATGATGATTATTTTAATTATTATTAAATATATGATCTATTTAGTTTTTTGTTTGGGGTTATTTTAATTTTTTTTTTCTATTTTCTTTTTTATGCTAAATTCCAGGTAAATTTCTTGTAACTAATAGCTTGCAACGTCTTCCTGTGTGTTTGAAAGAAATAAAACTTACTTGCTCATGTTCCAAATGGTTCAAATGGTTAGTTTGGATTCACCATAGCCATAGAATAACACTAACCAGCTAACTGAAGCAGCAGTTGACCAGCAGCTCCTGTGTTCAGCGAGCTAAAGAACTGTTTTGGTCAATGAAATCTGGTGGCCTTGATGCGAGCATGGATGGAGAACGCAAACAGTTAATGGCTTCTCTGTCAGAGCAGAGTGTCAGACGGAAAGGTTAAGCACTGAAAATTCTCTCTATGTAACGTATACTTGAACTGATATCATTTTTTCTTAGGTGTCTACAATAGTTTTTGCTGCTGGTCCCATCCACAGGAGTACGTTGCTTAGCTTCGTTTCAGACTCCTGCCTGCTTCTCCAAACTGGGGGCGTGCCGACTGACATCTACTGTATGAAACACACTGACTACCGGTGAGCACCCCATACAACCTCACTTCAAAAATTATGAACTATCCCTTTGAACCCATAACTGTCGTCGGGAGACTACAATCATTTCCACTTTGCTCTGGTCAACTTCCGCTCCTCCTTTGAAAACTACAACCGTCTTCTCTAAAGACGCTACTTTTCTTTATAAACCACCCAACAGGTAAAATTACAGTCACTCATACATACAAAAATGCAAATAATTATTAACATTTGCCTCTTTAAATGGCATAAAAGAAACATGCATACAAATAAACGGATAAATATTAAACTATATTCAAGCTGTGATCCATGCCTTTAGGCATTGGTGAGTGTGAACACGTACCTCCTTAACTAGGCTAGAGCCTCAACCGTGTTGCATCAAATACATTAAATATTACAGTAGCAATAAAAGAGCTGCCTTACGGTCAATATATGAATTAGACTGGAAAATATGTGAATCTGTTCTTTCCACTTTTACTGAGGGATTGTATGGTTTTGTGAGGTATGAACTTGTCCCTGTGTATTGAAAAATAGACTTGGATTCGAACTCAGGCTTGTCCCTTGAAACTGAAATAAATTCCCTACAGACACATTTGCGTCTTTTTAATGGATTATAACATTGTTTTCATTATATATGCTTTTTTTTTTACATTCCTTTTGAAGGATATGCCACTCAGAAAATAATTTCATATGTTTTCTCGACACCCATTCAAGGAGTCTGCGTTGAATAGCATTTTTAACCCTTGGACACCACAACCAACCTAACCAGAGAACATTCTGAGTAATGACAATGAGCTGCTATAGTACAATAGATGTGAAATGCTTACACCTTTTTATCCACTGAACCACCTTGAGGTAAAGAAACAAGAGTGAAATACTTTTGTTGGCAGCAGATGGTTGTAAGAGTGAAGGGTCAGTGTTAATAGAAAAGAGAGGGAGGGGGCTCTCACTCTGCTGTTTGGAGGCCGACTTGTGCTTCTGGTTGCTGCTGCTCCTTGTTGAGGATGATGCTGATGATGTCGCCCTCGTGCTCCTTCATGTGTTCCATCAGTCGCTCTTTGCTGGTCGACTCAAAGCCGCAGATACAGCAGCAGAACAAGAGCACGCAGTATTCCATGCCGGGGCCGGGGATGTGGGCCTGGCCTGTGCGTGGCTGGGTCTGGGACTGGAGCTGTGCAGGCTCCTTCCCCTGTGGGCTCAGAGATTCACCCGGCCACTGTGAGGGGTCCTGGATGGGTGTGGGTAAGCCCGCTGAGCTGTCCACAGCCAGGCCAGATGCTGCTGTTGTTGTTGTCGTCACTGATGTGGGTGCTGGGGGTGGCTCCACTGGGCCCTTTGCTCTGTCCTTTGAGGGCGGGGCCACCACAGCACGCTCTGCCATCGACTCCAACACTGCTGACAACTTCTGAGGAGCTCTGAAGGAAATAAAAGATGAAATCACTGACGAAGAACACAACAACAGAGGGAGCCAGATTAAGTTGTAAATCTCACTCTTGAGGTCTGTTGGCCCGCTGAGGTCCATTTCTAATTGCCTGTGTACTATTCTTGGTTTTTGACATCTGTTGGATGATTGATGTATTAAGTTCTTCACTGCCCATAATCTATTATCCCTGTGATACAGCGTGTGTTTTCAGACAGCTGGCAGTTACTGGTTTCACTCTTTGGGCTTGTAAACCATGAACAGTGAGTACAGTGAGGAACAAACACATGTTCATTTAACCTTTAAAAGTGGCCAAGTGTCAGATGTTTTTTTCAGAATTTAAACTGTCTTACAAAAGCCATCTTAAGTTTTAATTAGTTTTTCAAATATTAGCTTATTGGTTAAAAGAAAGCATACATTTAATAGAGACATTTGCACATTCAAAGGAGACTCACTGCAGTTTTTAAAGCTTGTTAGTGCCAGTGTCAAACAAGTCTAACAATCTGCATTGATTGAAAGGGCACACAAATTAAGTGCAATATTTATAGACCTGTACAACTTGCAGAAAATACTTCACTTAAAGCTGCACTCAGCAACTTTTTACATAGCGTGCTAAAAATTGTGGAATAAACTATTTAGGCTTTTACTGTAAGGAACATCATAAAAATAAAAAAGAAGAAATATGGGAACATTTTCAGAAAACCATGTTTGTAATTATAATAATTTTGTATCAACAATAATGTTACAGAAAATCATTTAAAAAATATGTAAAATAAACATACATATATACTTTTTTTCAGCAGTTTTTAGGGGAATTTCTTGTTGGTATTTGTTTTTTCCTTATTTATTTTGTGCTTATTTTCAGATAATTTTCTTGAAACTATTTAAAGCATTTTTGCTCATTTTTGGATCTTGTCTTTTGAAGTTGTTTTTTTTCACCCAATGTTTTTGAAAGAAATCAAACCAAAAACTGGGGTAGGCAGCTTGATTTTGGCATCACTGAGCAAAAATCCCATAATAAACTTCAAGCATAATTGTGATTCAAGTGGTTTAAGAGAAAACTAGACACCTGCTCTTGGCTCTCTTTTCAGGCTGTTTTCAGAAAATCTCGCCCAAGATGGGGGACTGGCCAATCAAAGGTCATTTCAAGAGGAGGGTGTTCCTACTGGCTGTTTTACAAATGCAGATGTGTGTGCACGTCCTTTTGGTGGAAGCCTGATTCAATAATGGGGAATCCTGCAGAGTTCTAGTTTTGGAAGTGCTGACACTGCAAAGCAGCCCAAAAAATGGTTCAAAACATGTACAGAGCTAAAAATCATCTACTGCCTGATAATATCCAAAAGTTGCTTCAAATGAAAAAAAGTTCACATGATTTCAGAGGAATTTGTATGTTCAGAAACAGTTAGTGAGAACTAGTGCTACATGTCATTGTATTACAGTCAAAGGTGTTAATTTATAGAACAGCTTATATACCGTCGATATTTGCAAATCCAGACATGAAACCTCGAAGAAAGACAGAGTGCAGATTTCACTGAACTCGAGTTAATCTGTTTACCGGCTGCTCTGGGAGATGGCCTCGTTAATGGCTTTGTTAACTTGCTCGTAGTTGTAGTTCTGGTCTCCGGCGTGCTTCCACATGTGTGATTTGAGGGACGGGGGATGACTGCACACATAGCCACACAGAGAGCACCTGGAAGAGACGGGGGGAAATTAGAAGAACAAAAGGAGAGGAGATGAGCGACAGAGTGAGAGCGGATCAAGTCGAGGTTGATTTAATATGCCTGCTGAGGTTTGACTAATCCTTCTCCTACTTTCTATCAAGAGGAATCATCCTGACTCAGGACTCCACAGGGGATACTGAGCTTTACAGGCAGAGACGAAGAGCGGAGCAACGAAAGAGGATTTACAGCACACCAGTGAAGTCATTTCACAAAATCAGAGGAGTAATGGATCATGTCTTAATGAACTCTTTAAATGGAATCTGTTTATTTTTTATATTTACATAAATATTGCAACAGGCTGACAATAGCGAAGGTGTCTAATGTTAACCCCCCCCCCCAAAAAAAAAATAAGAAATGGTATAGGGTTATAGTCAGAATATGCTTTCGTTGTGGCCGTTCTTACTCAAATCAGTCCCTCTCATGTCCTCCTCCTACCTCATTATGTGCGGTGCTAAATCACTCGTCAGACAAAGAACAGCATTGTCTGTGCTATATCTGCCGTATGGAAACGTGGGCATTCCAGGCTCGCAGGTACTGATGACTGAATAAGTGGAAATCAGCAATCAGCGCCTTGCTCAAGGTTGAGGAAATGTAACATTTTAAGGAGGACACAGTTATCACTCCTCTTCTCTCTCCAAGCACCAGCCAATAATCTTGCAATCAGAAGCTTATTTCAGAAATATATTTGTAATGTGAAGATGTATGTATTTCTTTGTACAAGCATGTATATGTATGTTTGTACAAGTATGTGCATGCAACCCAGGGGCCGACCGATACCGTTTTTTCAGGGCCGATACCGATTATAAGTAGTTAATGAGACTGATAACCGATATCTGGAACTGATAGGCATTCACAATAAAAATGAAAATCTTTCTGGCAATATTTAGAATTTGGAATATAACAAACTGCAAAAATCTTTGCTGGAATGCCTTCAGCAAATGTTTAATCAAAACTGAGACTTTCAACATCATATATAGCAACTTCCTTGCAACTTTTTTAAAATGAATCTTACTAAATTTAAATAAAAAATGAATAAATAAAACTAGCTCCCTGATGTTAACAAAGTAAAAGTTCCTCCTATGATGACACTTTCTTTGCAGTTTTAACTAATTTCATCAGCACTCATTAAAATAAAACGGCAATACAGATAATTGGCAAAATTCCAAATGTAATGAGTAGCTATATGATTATCTAAAATGCCGATTTATTTGTTTAAATGTAAACCCAAAGCACGGGGTATATCCTTGTATACTGCCATGGAAAAGAAATAAAAATTGACCTTTAAAAAAGGAAGCTTATTTCTCAACTTTCCAGGCTGCTGGCACCACAAGAGACACATAGATTCTGATAACTTCTGTTGGTGAGGTACAGCTTTTCATTCGCACCTCAGAGGTCCAGTGGTCATTCCTATCATTCCTCTCTGTGGTGGATTTGTGTCTGAGGTTTCTCACCGGTACTGCTCCAGCAGCTGCACGGCCTGGTGCTCCTGAGGGTGCCTCTTCATGTGGCTCTTTAAACTGTTCATGTTAGTGGTGGCAAAATCACAGCTACAGCACCTGGCAGATGGAGAAAACAGAGGTGAGAGATGAGTGAACATGGAGATAGAGCGTTGAGTTAAAATGTTGAAAAAAGTCAAATGAAAGTATGTTGCAAAACGGCATACTATAGCATGAGGAAAAAATGGTCTAAAAATTCATTGTTACAAATGAAAAAAAAAAGTCATAGTATAGCACTTTGAAGAACATTATACAATTATACATTATATATATTATACAATGCGGAAGAAAGGCTCCACAGAGGGAACATTAAAAGTGTTGAAAGATCAGGACAGCCTCTAGCTCGTCAGATCCAGTGTGCACCCCACATGCCTAAAGCCTTGCAGTGACCCAGGTTTGAGTCCGGCTTACATGCTTTGCTGCATGTCATATCTCCTTCTCTCCCCCTGCTTTCCTGTCCCTCTGTTTAACTGCCCTATAAATAAAAGGGAAAATGCCTCCAAAAAATAATCTTAAAAAAAAAAGAAAAAGTTGAAAAAAAGTTATAGTTTAGTATGAGAGGATACTCCATGCTATAGCATGTGGAAAAAACGGCTGGAAAAGTCATTGTTCCAGATGTCAATAAAACTTATGGTACAGCATTTAGAAGAATATTATAGTGTAGAATGTCAAAAGAAAGGCCCAAAAAGTCAACATTTTAAATGTTGAAAAATGGCTAACCATAGTAGGGTTTGGATGTGGGGTCAGGGTTGGGGCTAGGGTATGGGCTAGGAATTTATCATTCTAAATGTCAAAAAAGTCATAGTATAGCATTTCGAAGAAGTTTTTTGGTGTAGAATTTCAAATGAACAGTCCAAAAAGTCAACATTTAAAATGTTGAAAAAAGTCATACTATAGTATATCGCAAAACGCCATACTATAGCATGTGGAAAAAATAGTCGAAAAATTCATCGTTCCAAATGTCAAAAAAGGTCATGGTATAGCATTTTGAAGAACATTATAATATAGAATATGCAAGAAACAGTCAAAAAAGTCATCGTTCCAGATGTTGACAAAAATTATGGTACAGCATTTTTAAGAAGTTTATGCTGTAGAATTTTAAAAGAGCAGTCCAAAGAGTCAACATTTAAACACTCTGCCTTTTGAGGTCTTCGTTTTGCTTCTTTACACTCGAAGCCTAAAGGGAGATAAGGGATTTACAGCCAAACAGAGAGGAAATTGCCACTTTAAGAAAAACAATAACTCACAATGTTTTCGACTTTGTTGTACTTTGGATGTTGCGGTTGGAAGATGAAACTGGCCTTTAAGTTGCTCAGAGGCAAATGCTGCACAAGGTCTTCAGACAGAGGCTACGCTCCGCTCACAGCCACTTGCACAGCGTTAAAGTAAAGTCAGACAAAACAAAGACTTGCACTTGATAATGCGAGATTTACTGGGGCTAGAATACTAAAAAGATGGATCTGACTGACCAAGAAGAAAACAATTCAGTCTTAGAGAACATTGTTTCATTAGAGAGTAATTGCTCAAATTCATTTTATTAACACTAAATTGGATGAAGCGTTACTTTTCCAAATATTAAAAAGAAATAAATCTTTCATAATAATTATCTTTTTTTTTTTATAATTGCATTTTTATGCATGTTGATCAGTCCCCTTTTCCTCATATTTTAGCTTCTATCATACGTGTTACTACAAGAATACTGCAATGGCCAGGGTGGTATGATTACTCAATCTCTGTATTCCAACAACACTGTCCTGTGGATCATTTGGAACACAAGGAGAGAACTTTCTACTACATCATAACAAATACATTTATGTGTAATTATTGTGCTGCCTGTGGCTTGTTGTGAGAGCTGAAAATAAAGTAGCCTTGCCTGAAGGAAAACGAGGCAAACCTAAAGACATTCTGAGACACTGCGTCCAGCTTTAGACATTTAGAGTGGGCAAAAATCTGACATGGAGGCAGTGTATAGGCTGTATTTGGATTAATTACAACTGTTTTGAACACAGTAGAGAAGTACATTTGTGGTACAGGAGTAGACTAAAATTAGTGTTTAGGTTTACTTTAACTGTGAAATTGTATCACCATTTAATTTTATTGCAATGGTTTTGTGGCGGCCTGCCACGATTACAACACGTGCCACCACAAATAGCTTTCTTATTTTTGGAGCTGGGCTGCTCATTCGGGGCGCTGTTAAAATATATCTACTGTTCGGTTTTTCATTGCATCCCACTCTTGGAGTGCACAGCGTACTCTGGGTGCAGATGGAGCAGTGGAACATCAGCTGCACTGAAATAGAAACTGTTCACTTTGTTGGGTGTAAACGTCTCCATTAGCCCGTAGCAGCTGCACCTCTCATCCATCGTTCTGATTAGTTCTGAACAGGTCAATGGATCAATCATTCACCCCGCGGGTCACAGACTTCTGCGGAGGAATAAAAGGAACGCATGGAGAGCTCCGCCTGCGCTGCGTTCACAGACCCACAAAAACCCCGAGATGATACAAAGGGACAAACATATATAATGGTGCATGGCTGAGACACCAGAAAGTAACTGTTCTAAGCCAAGACATAGTCAAATGCATAACCTCCTGTAAAAAAAGCAAATTGGCATTTTTACGCTCCAGTTTTTGTATGGAATGGAGAAACAAGATATAATATGTAATTAGTGAGTGTTAGAGGTGCTAAAAGGCAAATTTTTGTTATGTTAGGACTGAGCCAGGCTAACTGTTTACCGTGTCCAGTCTTTGTGCTAGGCCACGCTAGTTGGTTGTAGATTTAGATTTATTGTAGAGACTCAACACTGCTCAATCTTCACATCTAATTTAGCAAATGTCAGACTATTGTTTGAATTACACACTGTGTTTCCAGAGGATAACACCTTAACATATTAAAAGTTCAAATGCTTGGTGCCCAGCAGCTGAGTTGGTAGAGCGGGCACCTCATATACAGAGACTAAATCCTTGCTACAGTGGCTGCGGGTTTGATTCCAGCCTCAGCCCTTTGCTGCATGTAATATCAAACAAAGGCAAAAAAAAGCCCAAAATATAATCTTCAAAAGTTCAAATGCAGTATTCACTGACCACTAAAGGGAAGATCACACTGAGACGCATCATGACAAGCAAAACCGCTCCAAAAACACCTTGGAAACGCATCTGGAAAAAACAGGAAGTGCCTGTGGAGAGAGGCTGCGTGCATGTGGATAAAAGTAACACTAACAAGCGGTGCGACTCCGCTCCTTGAGCAGAAAAGTAAAATATACTTTAACTTTATGTACGCCTGAAAAACCAGCAGAAAAATGCGTCGCACAGCAGCGATGCTTTTCGTCTTTGCGTCTCCCCTAGCGCTACAACACAGACACATCACCACAATTAATTACATTCACAGAAAATTGTAATCATAAGCAGATGCAAACAGCCTATAATGCGGCATCAGACATCTTCAGAATGCAGCTGTGATACTCTCCCTTCAATTTCTTTCACTTTATATAGATACAATAAGCAACATCATGCCTTTCCAAATGACTCTTGTGTAAAGGTTTATGATCTAGTGCAGTGCAGCACAGAACAGCACAGTGAGCACTTTAAATGGAAATGTTTTGGCATTTGATTTCAGTGGAGAGAGCAATGAATACCAATAGAGCTTTAGTCCCTGAAACATAATTAGGATGGGCATTTTTGCTCTCTATGCCAATTACATCTCTGTTAATAACAAAGGAGGGAATAGTTAAATATGAGCATTAGTCCAGTCTGTGGCTTCCCTTCACATTCTATTGTTATGCTATCAAAATTTGAGATGCTAACAGAGACAATCTGTATTACCATAAAATGTTGCCTATTGGGGCCTTTTACGCTAATTCCACTAATTGCATATTGTAGCTCCTATTAAAGTATTGCATTGGTGTTTTAGCAGGGGACTGTAGACTGGTACACGCCTCTCACAGCTGCTGTGAACAGACACACAACAGCTCATGTGTTCACAGTCATGCCTGAAGACATAATGCAAAGGAACAGCGCATACACGTTGACATTTGAAACAGCGCAAGACATTTTTGGTAAAATGAAAGGCTGAACATGTGGCACAATGTTTATAATACATTGTAAATGCGTGCAGTCTGCAAGTCCTAGGACACTGGCACTTTTTCAGCTTTAATTTGAGGGTGTTTACATCCAGATTGGGTGTAAAACAGTAACCCTGTCATTATCCATCTGTGCTGTAATTAAAGCTTAATGTCAGTCTTAGTTTAATTTCATGTTAAATGTGCTGAAGTATAGAGAAAAAGCAACAGAACATGTGCTGTGGCCATTACATCTATAGACCAAACTGCAGTTCCAATTTGCAGTTCAACATTTCTTTTAGATGTAAATGCTTTCTTTTACTACGTGTAAATGTCTCGGTCTACATTACAGTGTCAATAGTCTGCAACCACGGCCACACATCCATATAGGTTAACTAGGCAGTTGCCTTGGGCGGCATCTTAGCAGGCGAAATGTGTGCGAACTATTCATGCGTAAAATCACACAGTAACCAAAAGCAGTAAGTCCAGGCTCCTAGCATACTAATCTACACTTTCTGTTGATACACTGAATTGTCGAAACGTGTCAATCAAGCTGCACCAACTGACACCAAGTTTGACTGTCTTTGGGGGAAAAAAAAAATCTTTACATGTGAATGCAAGTCTAAGGGATCAGGGAACATTATTGTCTGAAAGATTTCTGTGTTTCATCATAGTTGGATGTTGACAAAAAGGGAGCCTAAAAAGGCCCTGGCTCGTTTATTCATCAAGAAAAGATGTTGCGTTGTGCCTTTGTTATAAACATTTTTTTGGAAGTGAGAGAAAGCAAGCTCTTTCAGGAGACGGTGTTAAAGATTTGGAAATATGTCAAGCATCCTTGGTGACTATGAAAAATCAGTTGAGCATGTGTAAGGTTTTCACGAGTGGAAAGAGTTGGACCTAAGTTTGGCCTTGCAAAACGCTGTGTGTACTTCTGAAAGGTAAGCTTTCTTTGCCCTCTAGTCATGAAGTTGCAGTCTATTAGTCATATATGTTGGATGCACCACTGCAGAAAGTGTTAAATATAGAGAGATTTGCACTGGTATTATTTAGTTTGAAGAGCTGATGTATTATTTTTAAGAAATACCTTTGTGTAGTCATCACTTTGCTGTACGGAATTTAAAACCAGGTTATTGAAGTTATTATGAAATGCCTGCATGATGAATCATGCATACTTTGATACTGTTGACACTTATATTAAGTACTTGTACTGCCCATTTGCGTGACGTGTAAGCAATCTAGTGTTTGTTGTTGCTGTTTTTTGCTTGATGCGTTTTTGGCCTTTGTGTGTTATTGCTGGTATGGTGCATTGCAAATAGAGGGGCGGCATAATTGTTTCTTGCCTAGATCAGCAAAAGTGCATGTGCTGGCCCTGACTCCAACGCATAGTTTGATAGATCCGAACACTTTGCAAAGGCAAAAAAAGTATCTCTGCATGTCAGCATTTAAAGTATAATGTTTAAAGTATGATGTCATCTATCCTCATGAAAGCAAAAGGGCGAGGGTAAAAGTGTGTAGACACAAAAGCAACAGTGCTTACACATGTGAGTACACATTGCTGTCTTTCCGCCAGATCTGCTTTTTTCAGGCATCTACAGCTATTTTCTTTCTTACCCAAGTTTGCATGCTCTCTCGTTTTAATCTTTTTCAGTGCACTTTTATATATAATAATTATATCTGAATCATACAATATTTTCTACTTCTGTTCTCACACCATTGGCCAAAAGGAGGGTTTACCATTCTGCTTAGAAACAGCAATTAGATTGTATCTGACCTTTTCTAGAGCAGAAAAAAAATCCTGTCGTGTGTGTATTTTTATACGTACATTTAACCTTAGAGCACAGGCGACAGCAAGCTGTTAAGAAAGCTGACGCAAACATCCGAATGTGTTCACAACTCATGGCAGCCTTGTGTTAACACAAATGCTGAGTGCTAATGCGGAGTGGGGGATAGAGAAGCAGTCAGTTACGCCTAGAGAGAGTGTGACTGAGCCTCAATAGTGAGATCGCTGTTCTGGGCTGAGCATTACCGGGCATGTACTGCCATCTAATGGACCTTTCTGAAATAACAAGTACAGGTCAAGAACTTGAATAGGAACCAGCAGATCAAAAGTGAGACTCATAATCTGGCAACTATCTGGTTCTGGCTGAAACAGGAACTGAAAACTGAAATGCAATATTAAGTGACCACTAACACTACTTCACAGGACACAATAGAGCCACAGAAATCACACTGAATGCTAAACATATATTCTGTTCACTTACTTTAAGTGAATCAATATTTTACCAGACATTCGACTGAAGTTTCAGTTCTAATATGTAGTAAAAAACTAAGAATTGCAAATCTCTGAAACCGATGTAAAGCTCCTAATCTAAATCCCCTCTAAGGCAGGATAATGTCTGCAAAATAATTAACACAGAAGTCTGTTCCAATTTGCAACAGATAGGAAATGTGTAATCAGTCCCCAAAAATATGCAATCAGTCTCCAAAAAATACAGATTGGTGTCTGCTTCATTAATGCCCTGTCATTACAGCTAAATGTCATATCTAATTTCTGCAACTACTGTTAACATAATCAAAAAATATCACTCGGTGTGATTGCAAAACCAACAATGTTTGTCGTCTAAAACTAACAAAATCCAAAACTTTTAAAGGAGGTAGAATGAAACACAAACAGTGTCAAAGTGCTTTCCACTGGAACTGCTATCATGGCATGTTTGACTATGACCATAAATGCTGTAATAAGAACAATATTACCTTGTCTGGCTATGTGAAAACTACAGTATGATATCAACAGTACTAGTTTAAGTGTATCATTTGGTAAAATAAATAGGAAACATTGAGGTTCCATCCCAGTCTAATATACAGTATATGCTAGCATTCACTGTGTGCCATAGTTGCGTATCATCATACAACACAATGATTTGTTGTTTCCACAGTAATCATTGATTTTATTAACAGTATTTCTAAATGAAATGCTGATATTGTCCTTGAATCTGGAGTTGTGATAGAAAAATCAGTTAGTTTCTGATGTTTTTATTTACTTCATATGCTTGTTCCATTCCCATACAGATATGAAAGATATGCCATTCTTATCCAGGTGCTCCAGAGCTTTTGTTATTATAAAAAAAAAAAAATCTAAATTCTAACCCAAAACCTAATAGGGGAGGAGGTAAACAGCATAGTATTGTAATATTTTGTGTGGCAATATTGTATTGATACACAGACAACAAATCTAGTATATAAATTATTAATATTGCACACACAAATTAAACTTTTGAACTTTTGAATGCTCTTTCAGTCCACTAGACACATTTTGCTCCAATACAAATGATTGAAGTGAAAAACTTTATCTTATTAAATAAAACAAATGCGGAGAAATTTTACTTTTGGGGACTTAATTTACAGTTGAAAAAAAAGGTAATAGATCACAATAGATGTTTTTGTGTCACTCTATCTGTGGTGTCCCTCTAATGTCCGATATCTTTGCAGGTCCATGAATGCAGCGCAGCAGGCAGAGTTCTTTTATCTCCTTTGCAGCTGAATGTCACTCGTGGGGTGGAAAACTGATCTGTTGATTTGTTCACAGCTGATCAGATAGATAGATAAGAGGAGGTATTTGCAGATTTTTGTTAGTGAAAGACAGTTTTAGACTCAGCAGAATGAACGGTTCAGTTTCACTTTTATGTGCCTGATGTTCTGCTGCGCATCTCTGCTGTTACTGAGCTATAAATAACCCAACGCTGTTTTAATACGGCTTTTAATTAACAGTGGCAGCCGGCCATAGTCTTTGTTATTAATGGGAAACACTGAACCAGCATATCGCAAAACATTTAAAATCACAAAAGCATTGTATCGCGACTAAAGTATTGTGATAATATCGTAACATGGGGCCTCTGTTTATCACATTCCTAAGACCTACTGTGGACATTACATCATCCAAAATTTGTCTTTGAGTGTAAGGGCTGGGTATTGATGAAAAAATCATGATATTAGCATCACTACCAGTACCCGTACAGTGACACCGAAACTACTCTAGTTCTTCATTTGCTGCCTTGTTATAGTTTTGTTTTCACTAAATTCAATATCCATCATCTAAATAGAAGCATAAAAGCATAGCATAGAAGCATTCATTGCATAAAATGACAATGCCACTTCTCTCTATCCGAGTGATATTTAACACTAGTGCATTTAAAAAGTGGAGCACAGCCATACTTTACAATGCTCGATTGCATCTCGGCATACTGAACTCTGCGCTCAACTTCACCACACCACAGACTGTATGAGCTGAAGCTGCTGCAGAAGTGGGCCAATCACACATCACATTAAATCCAAGAATGATTAGAAAACATTAAAAAAAAAAAAATTCTAGATCTGGTTAGAAAAGGGATGGAATGCAGGTATTGTTTGACTGAAAACCTTCATTACTACTTGGTACTGAGTTTTTTTTCAGACGATACCCTGAAGACATCGAGTACCGAAACACAGCCCTAGTAAATGGTATCAGTTGGGTTTATTAGTGAGAGTGGTGCATGTCAAGTTTTTTTAAAAAAAAACTTACCTATAAGGCTTGTCAGAGTTATGAATCCTGCGGTGGTTCCTCACTCCAACATATGTCGAGCTGGTGTAGTCACACACATCACACTTATACATCTTCTGCATACCACATTCTGTAACAGAGATGAAACAAATGGAACAGATCTACACCTTTCTGAAAACACTGAGAAAATCACATGGCAGTATGTGGCAACACAAGAACACTGGCATGGAGGAGTAGCTCTCATGAAGATGTGTGGCAGCTAGTAAATATCTCAGCAGAAATTATCTTATCTTCATATCCTAATACATAATGAGACCATAAAAACATGTCTTACCTTCGTCTGTTACCCGTTCAGCTTCCTCCGCCATGGCCACTGTTTCAGTGACCCGTGTGAGGGCTGCCATGTCACCGCTGAAGCTGTGATGCTCCCTTTCATGACTTCTTAACTGACTCTAAGGAAAACACACACATACACACACAAATGATACAATTTATGCACACTTAAATTGGAATACATGCAGTTAACATTCAAAACAGCTTTTCAGATATATATTTTACCAACTTTGGACCAACCTGCCAGCAAAATAAAAACTAATCTACTAGCTAAACGGATTTGACTTTTGTTGTTTAATGTTTCTTTTAAATTTATATTTCTTTAATTTGTTTTCCACCTCTGGCCTTTAAATTATTTCCAGTTAAAATTATGGCATCCATGTGTTGTATCATGATTTTAATTTATTTATTGATTTATACATACA